>NC_089240.1:79904880-80523318 GCF_963924675.1 Phocoena phocoena | reverse complement strand
AGATTCTGGGAGGTTGTTGTTTTTTTGTTTCTGTTTTTGTTTTTTTAATGATGTGATTGGCTCCCTGGCTGCGAGTCCTCTAAACTTCACTGCTGGGACCATATAACTCCTATTTACATTAGCCTTATCTCAGACATTAGGATAAAGCTAAGTAGACCAAGCCTCAAGGTCTCAGAATTAAGAATCAAGTTTGTCTTGCTGTATAGTTCCATGAATTTGTGTACGAGGAGAATTAACTCTGTACCTTCCATCTTTGTCTAGCATTCAGTTCTCCTGGGTCTGAGGTCCAGCTGTATCCTTCTAAGAACATCGTTCTCAACTCTGGCCAAACCCTAGAATCACTGGGGAAGATATGAGAAAGTACTGATGCCCATTCCTACTCCACTTGGCTTAGGCCTAGGTGATGATATTTATTAAAAGCTCCAATGTGTCTAATACTTCTAATTTGCAGCCAAGGTATGAAAACACTCCTCTAGATTTTTCATGGAGTAGTGTCCTGCTCTTTGAACCTGTATCTATGGTGGGGTTCCTACTTTCTGTTGCCCAGTAGTGGTGCCATCTCTACCCTATCTTTTCCCCTCTGTGGTAACCACTGAAGCCATGCATTGAAAATAACTCGTAAGATGGAAGGAGCCTATGTCCTTGAGTCACTGAAGGCAAGGTCACCCACTGAATATTGCATTAGACTGTTGTAGAGATTGCTAGTTGCTGCCAAGGATGTCAATATATCAAGATGAAAAAGTATATCCTGTTCTTCTTTAAAGATGGGATTGCTATAAGCAGATATATAAACAGAGTAGTCAGGACTTCTTGGAAGTCTCCTTTAAAGAGTTTGCTGTGTTCTTCCCTACTTTGTCTTGTCTTCCTATATGAAGGCAGATGTAATGGCTGGAGTTTCAGCAGCCATTATGTAACCATGAGGATAAGGGTCACACATCCTAAGGATGACAAATGAAGACAGTAATGGAAACTGGTTCTCTGATGACATTGGAAGCTGCCATACAAGTCCTGGTATAAAAATCTCCAGATTTTTAATTATATGAAAGGAAAAAAACTCATGTAAACCAGTATTTTTTAGGTGTCTAGTAGTAATAGCAGAATATAATTCCTAATTCATACATTCCTAATATCATACTTCCTGTGCTTTTAAGGATCTTATCTATTATCACCCACTGGCTCTTCCTGACACCACCTGTCCATCTCTCTGCACTACCTTCTGTGGCTTGCTGTTTGGATCTCTGTTATTTCCTCATGAATCAGTCTTGTTTCTTGATCTTTGGTCATCCCCAGTTTGGTCTGTCTTTCCTTCAGTGGAAACCTGTCACATTCGATTGAGAATGCATGTATAACAATCACTTAAGGAAATTCTAAAATGCTTCCCAGCTAATGTGAATGCAACAGCTTGATTCTCTCAGTGTGTTTTCTATGTCCACTTTTCTCAATACCAAATTCAGATGGTCTTGCCAGCTCCATATTCAGGTGAAAGTGAAAGAAATAGTAGTATATAGATTATATGATGGACAACACCCTGTGAAATCCATCATTCAAGGAACAGAGGAGATTGGATTGTGTGACCTATGATTTATAGGTGGGAAGACACCACTTATCATCTCTAGGAAGATCTGTTATTCCTACTGACTTTGTTCATGCTGTGTAGTATGTTGTTTTCCAGGTCAAGTAAACCTCACACATCCTTATTAAAGTTGTTTATTTCCTTTGTTGATCTGTGAAAGTAGGAAAATAATAAAAGATGCGCACAAGATAACTCATGAGCCAGTAACTTTTGTTCTCAGTCTGGGAGGCTGAAAGTGAAAACGTGAACTTGTGGTGCACAGCATGGTCTGGTTGTTTGAAGAACATCACGTGATGAAAGCAGTAATAATGGGAGAAGATACACAGACGGTAGGAAAGCCACATCCATGGGTGGCTTTGTGGCTTCCAATTTGCCCATTAGCACCTTGAGAAAACCAGTTGAAATGGGTAGCTTTGTGTATTTAATTCAAACCAGAAAAAGAAAATGGTAGCATCAGCTACTGAAATTCACATCAAGAAAAATGACTATGTTTTTTCTAAGGTAGACATGTTTCCTCCAGAGTTCTGAAGTTCCTGTGCCTGGAAGATCTTGCATTTTTGGTGTGACTTCATAAAATCTAGTTCTTAAGGTTGAGTTGGTAAAAATGAACTAGTCTGTGCAATGAGGTCCTTTTTTTTTTTTTTTTTTGGCCACATCACTCACGTGGGATCGTAGTTCCCTGACCAGGGATCGAACCTAGGCCCTTGGCAGTGAAAGCATGGAGTCCTAACCATCAGGACCACCAGGGAATTCCCGAGGTCCGTGTGTTTAAAATCCAATTGATAATTAAATATTTTCACTTGGCTCTTCTTTTTATTTCCTGTCAGTAGTCTTTTATGCTAACGTGACTGCTAGTTCCCCAAAAGTCTTAAGTTAGAGTTACTCAAACTCTCTTAGAAAAATAGAATAGTTTATTTAGAGATAATTTGTAATCATTTGTGTTTACAAAAGAAAATAGTCATGGACAAATGAAAAACACAAACTTTGCCCTCAAACCATTTTAATCATTAGCTTGACCTCCTTAATCATCAAGTTGTTTGTTCTTTAAAAAACTGCCAATAAATAGCTAAACTGACTATTATTATATTCTTTAATCTGCACATCATTTCCCAGCCATTTCTTGGAGCTTTGTGGGCAAACACACAGTGTGTTGAGATGTTCTGAATCCCCTACAGCAATTCTGCACAATTTTGATCAGTAAGCAGGAGGTCGTAGTGAGTAAAGAGAAAGAGAGGAATGCTGTGTTATCCGATTCTGGGTTCCAACACCAAGACCAGGCTCATATTCATCAGTACTTGGAAAGTACCTAGGTTAATCACTTGTTAATGGTAGATAAAAAAGAAATCATAGTCAAGGTATTGCTTATGGACCAGAGGTAGGAATTCAGCTAGGAGACTAGAGTTGAGGAAAGTTGAGGTCTGGTAGAAATGAGGTACAAGGGAAGTCACACATTCTGGGAGGTGAAGGTCAAGGAGGAGGCTCGAAACCTCAGTTTGTTCTGCACGAAACTAAAGGGAGCTGAAGTAAAGCTGGAGACTTTTACAGTCAGCTTTAAGGTTGACACATCCATACCTGCAGTGGAAATTTTATGATTTAAAGCAAAATTACCTTCAGAGTTACACAAAGCATCCTTAAGTTTTAGGGAATTTCATCTAATAGTATCATAAGCTTCGTGGCTTCCACCATTAAGTTTGTTGATCCCTTTTTTTGTGGGTCAGGGGAAAAAAAAGAGAAACGGGAATGGATGGGTCCAGGATCGGGGGAGTAGCCAAGCTCTAGTACAGAAAATGGCTATCAACGCCAATGCCAATGTCAGTGTCCAAAGGATTGGAGATGACTCAGACTTACTTGGTGTGGCAACAGCTGAGTAATAACCCTTCCACTTCTAGGAACTTATCCTATGGAAGTAATCAAGAGTGTGCTCCAAAGTATAACTTTTATGTTCTTCTCAATATTGTTTACGATAGAGAAAAGCTAAATGACCAACAATACGGGAATATTTATATAGGTATGCTACATACACCCATATGAGGGAATGTATATGCAAACATAAAATTAATGTTTTAGAACAATATTTGTTAACAAAGGTAAAGTTAACTTTAAATAGATTACATAAAAGTACAATGCATAAAAGTAGCATGTTCTACTGTAACTGAACTTATTTACAAAACAGAAACAGACTCACAGACATAGAAAACAAACTTATGGTTACCAAAGGCTGATACCAGGAAGGTGGTGGTGGGGGAAGGAGATAAATTAGGAGTTTGGGGTTAACATATACATACTACTATATATAAAATAAACAACAAGGACCTACTGTATAGCACAGGGAACTATACTCAATATCTTGTAATAGCCTATAATTGAAAACAATCTAAAAAAGAATATATACGTATGTATAACTGAATCACTTTGCTGTATGCTTGAAACTAACATAACATTGTAAGTTAACTATACTTCAATTTAAAAAAAGGAAAAAAAAGAACAAATAAAGTTACTCCTTTGTCTCTTCAAAAAAAATTAGCATTTTCCCCACACTCTATCCCCAATATCCTGCATTATTCTCGCTAATAGTACTTATCACCATGACAGACTTTGTATTTACTTGTTTATTTTAATTATCCGTAGCCTTTCCCCTCATTAGAATGTAAGCACTATGAGGGCCGGGACTTTGTTTTGTTCACTATTGAATCCCCCGTTCCTAATACAATGCCTGGTATACAATGGGTGCTTAATAAATACCTGTTGAATGAATGGCTGAATAATTCTAATGTATGTTATAGGTCAGCACAAAGTGTAGAAGCATAGAAGAATGGCTCAAACACAGTATGGATGATGATCAGGGAAGACTTCCTGGAGGAGGCAATCCCTGAATCTATATTAAAGCATGGTAAAGAGAAAGATTTCTGGAGGTGTCCTGTTATCTATAGGCTGTCCAGAGCCATAATAGGACCACATTCTCAACTTGAAATACAACTTGTCACCTAGATTCTTATTGCTGTGACCCCTTCCTTAGTTGGACTTCCTCAGAGTTGTCTGCCTGTGGATACTGCAGTGAATTGCCTGGCTCTCCTGAGAGGACCAGCCTCATAACTGAGTTCTTTTCCCATTTTGTCCTTAATTAGTTTCCTCTCTTCCGCCACCAAAGGCTTGGCTTGGTCCTCCTCTAAGCCTATCCATATTATGATTTACCCTATTTTAGTTTACTTCATGCTCCAAAAATCTTGTAACTAATATATAGGAAGCTCAGAATCCTTAGATATTATTATATGTTGAAATATTTCACTGTGACGCAGGAGTAAAACTAGACAGGATTATTTTCTAGTAAAGTTACTCTCCTTTCCCGTATCAGGCGTCTTAAACTGAATAATAATATCAATGACAGTAATGAGAACAGCAATATCACCCCATATATTTGCACAGCATTCTAACTATATATGTTCAAAGCCCTTGTGTATATCATTAGAACCTCACAAAAACGCTATGAGGTACGTGAGGAAAGGATAATTATCACTATTTTACTGATGAGAAAAGCAGGTAAAATATGAATTGTGACTTCTCCAGTTTCACAAAACATCTTAAACCTTGGTCTTATGACTTAAAGGCCTGAGACATACTAGAAATTAGGTAAAAAAAAAGAATTCTGAAGTGGTAACTTGCTTCTAAAAGAAAAAAAGCTACACACGTTATATTAATGTTCTATAAAGGGGAAGGGAGGGAGGACACAAAGAATTTGTGCCAAAATATAGGAAATTATTGTTTTGGCCATTATTTTCTGCTCTGATGGAGAAAGTTGTATAGATTTTGTTTAGTTTACAAATTATATAAACAGAAATAGATTGAGTTCATGTAGTTTCAAGTAATTTGAATTGCAAAAAATGTTGTAATAAACTAAACCTGTCCAATTAAAGGATTATTTTTAAATACGACAAAATATTTGAGTGCCACTAAAACAAACAGGGAATATAAGATAAACATATTAAGAAATGAAAACAAAATTCCACTTCAAAGAGGTCATTGCTTATCATATTAGACAACAAAGAAAACAAAATGAAAATGTTTAATTTTGGTTATCAGATTAAGATAAAATAAGATCTATAGTAATAGAATGGATTTCTCCATGAGTTAAAATATAAAAATTTAATCTTCAGTTTCAAATATTGTATCTCAAAATTTAAACCCTGCTCAATGTATGGCCCCATATTCATTAAGGAGCTAGATTTACAAATGTTGTATTATATTGAACACTTTATTATTCAATATAGTGTCACAAAATTAAACACTTAGAATGTGGGCTAAATGCATTTACATTCCAAGTATTGCACTGCCAATATTAAACTTGCAGGATCAAGTTAAAATTTTGTTATCAGTATGAAAATTAGTCATAGCCCATTTAATTATTTAAAATAATTATAATATCAACAAGGGTAATTAGATAGGTAGGAAAATCAATTATATAGGACCCATGTAAAGTTTTAAAACAAAAAGAGCAGTTGGTATAGATCCAGTATGAATGTACCTGGTTCTTAGCCAAGACAAAAGCACCAAGGTAATTCCTGCCAAGATTTATGTAAAATAAAATTACATGGCATCTAACTGTATTGTAGTAATGTTGACATAACAAAGAAAGTTTAATCTTTTGGAATAAACAACATATTTAAAAGCTCGTAGCATCTTATGTGAGGGCATCTGATGAAGTACAATATGAAAATAATCAGACTGAAAAGCTGATGGAAGAGATTCTCCAAGTGGATAGTCTCTATTCCCACATTCTACATCCAGCAAAGCAAAAAGTTCTGCTTTTGTTGATATACTTTGCATTTGAGTGAAAATATTGTACTAGAGCGATAATAATTATATATGACAAAATTATACACCCTCTGAGTTGAAGGAGACCTCACCTAGCATCTGATTGAACCCTTTAGTTTGCTGAGGCAGAGCAAGAGCTCTGTGTGACTTTCCCAAAGCCACAAGGCAGAGCTGGAACTAGAATCTAGAGTTTTCTTCTCCTTGTCCAGAACTCATTTCTCTGTAACATACTACTTTACATCTGAGACAAAAGTGCAATTTTACAAAGCACTCCAGATTCTTAGAAGTCAAGTTCAACATAAGGATGACAATTTCTAGAATACCAAACACATAAATGTTCCCCGTACACTGATGGGAAAGGAGGCATGGTTATAAAAAATTTATACTTCAGAAGACCATTGCACCAGTTCACCTTTATTCCCCCAAATCAAGCAAAGCAAACCCTTTCCTTATTTTGATCTGGATGATCTGATGTGAAACAGAACAGATGTTCAAAAAACCCCTTTCTATTTCAGTAAATGGAATTCTCTGCCAGCTTTAAAAAAGCAATTACTTTAACCCTTTTAAAGAACAATATTTGGATCAATTCACCTGCATCCAAATCCATTGTGAAGATGACTGAAATGATTGGAACCACTGCGCTTTGATTTTTTTAGTGGAAATACATAATCATGACTGAGGCTTAATCTTGTCCTATGTGCATAAATTCCTTGATATTCCTCTGCAGTCCACCTATTCCCAAATTCATGAACATATTTTCGTGTTTTTACAGTCCTCTGCATTTCTCTTGAAATATATTTTCATTTCTTTGACATATCCTCACATACAAGCTTTTCAAAATTCACTAAAATCTTATCCTAGTTGGTAGCCATCCCTCCTCGTCCTCCTTCTCCAACGCACAAAACATGCTTAAGAGTAGAAAACAACAAAGCCTATTAAGATACACATGTATGTAGATAGCTAGATACCGTCACAAGTGAAGTAACTCACTCTACTATTTGCATTTTAAGGTTATTTGAGAATAGTCAGAACATCCTAACATGTTAATTCAGTAAATGTCAAGTATTTTCCTCTATATGCAGTAATAAAAAAGCAGTCCAGGGAGAGGCTATGCCCAGAAGCCTTAAAGAAAAATCACTCAGGAGACTTCCCTGGTGGCGCAGAGGTTAAGAATTTGCCTGCCAATGCAGGGGACACGGGTTCGATCCCTGGTCCAGGAAGATCCCACATGCCATGGAGCAACTAAGCCCATGCACCACAACTACTGAGCCTGCGCTCTGGAGCCCACAAGCCACAACTACTGAACCCGCACGCCTAGAGCCTGTGCTCTGCAACAAAGAGAAGCCACCGCAATAAGAAGCCCGTGCACCGCAATGAAGAGTAGCCCCCGCTCACTGCAACTAGAGAAAGCCCCCGCGCAGCAACAAAGATCCAATGCAGCCAAAAATAAATAAATAAAAATAAATAAATAAATTTATTTTTAAAAAAAGAAAAGAAAAATCACTCAGAAGTTGCTGTTATGGGTTGAATTATGTCCCCCCCCCAATAATTCACGTGTTAAAATCTTCACCCCCAGGACCTCAGAACATGACCTTATTTGGAAATAGGGTTATTACAATTGGAATTAGTTAAGATGAGGTCATTAGGGTGAGCCTTAACCCAATATGACTGGTGTTTTTATAAAAGGGGGAAAGTTGGACACAGAGACAGACACACACAGAGGGAAGATGATGTGAAGAGACACAGGAGAAGATGGTCATCTAACAGCCAAGGAGAGAGGCCTGAAAAAAATCCTTACTCATAGCTCTCAGAAGAAAGCAACCGTGCTGCCACCTTGCTCTTGAATTTCTAGCCTCCAGAACTGTGACACAATAAATCAATAAATTTCTGTTGTTCAAGCCTCTCAGTTTGTGGTGCTTTGTTGTGGCAGCCCTACTAAATTAATACAGTTGCCTATCTGAAATTTCAGACAAAAATAAACACTTAAAAAAGTCACTTAGATTTTACATTGATTAATCAAATATCATAAAATAGAGTCTACAGAAGTGACACCTGATAAGGACTTTAGTGTATATGGTAGTTTTTGTTGTTGTTGTTGTTTTTTGTTTTTTAATCAAGAGAAATCTCTGAACTGATTGGGAAATTCATTATTTAAACAAAACCTCACTTTCTTAACTAATCTGGTTTTATAATTCAAAATAGATTTGAGGATCCCCTAAAAACCACACACTAGGGATAGAGTGGTAAATATAAATCAGCTGTTATCTGCTTTCATGAAGCTTATAGTCATGTGGAATATAATTGTGTGTGTGTGTGTTGATTTTTAACACACATTGAAGAGGCCAAGGCATGAAAAAGAATAGGAATAGAACTCAAATTTAAGTACTTCCACACATTATTTAATTTTCACAACAATTCTATGAGATATGTATTATTATTATCTACATTTTAAAGATGAAGAAGCTGAGGGACAGAGAAAATAAACTGAGAAGTAGTAGAACTGAGATTCCAGCCCAGATCTAACTGCAAAATTCTGTTTGTTCCACTCATCTACTTTTCAGAAAGAAAGGGAGAAAGAGATAAGGAGAGTGACACCATTGGTGGGAGTGTAAATTGGTACAGCCACTGTGGAAAACTGTATGGAGATTCCTTAAAAAATTGAAAATAAAGTTGCCATATGATCCAACAATCCCACTTCTGGGCATGTACCCAGAAAAAATGGAAACTTTAATTTGAAAAGATACATGCACCCCAATGTTCATAGCAGCACTATTTACAATAGCCAGGACATGGAAGCAAACTAAGTGTCCATACATAGATGAATGGATAAAGAAGATGTGATATATTACACACACACACACACACACACACACACACACACACACACACAGAGGAATACTACTCAGCCATAAAAAATGAAATGAAATAATATCATTTGCAGCAACATGGATTGACCTAGAGATTATCATACTAAGTGAAGTAAGTCAGACAGAAAAGACAAATATTAATATGATATCACTTATATGGGAACTTATATGGGAAATCTAAAAAAATGCAAATACACTTATTTACAAAAGAGAAACAAACTCACAGACATAGAAAACAAACTTAAATTACCAAAGGGGAAGGGGAGGAGGGATAAATTGGGAGTATGGGATTAACAGATGCACACTACCATATATAAAATAGATAAACAAAAAGGACCTGCAGTATAGCACAGGGAACTACATTCAATATCTTGTAATAACCTATAATGGAAAAGAATCTGAAAATGAATATATATATATATGAATCATTTTGCTGTACACCTGAAACTAACAAAATATTGTAAATCAACTATACTTCAATTAAAAAAAAAGAGTGTATGCACCTACATAATCCATATAGTGCTACATATGTATATTTGTGATTGTACTATCAGAACATGTATATCTGAGATAGATTAGCTATGAGGGAAAGTACTACATCTGGTCATTGGATTTAGCTCAAAGACACATTAATACCTAAGCAGTGATTTTTTTTTTTAACTTTCCATCTAAAACCATTCCTGCTTCTTAGCACCACATTTCTATCAATGGCAAACAAAGATTCTATTACTTACCCAGACTTCTCAGGTAGACCATATACCCATTACTGAGTTATTGATTATGTACATCTCTTCCCCTTCAAGTGTGAATAAAAGGCACTGTCCAAGGTTGGTGTTGGAAAATTGACAGGGTAGCCTCAGAAACTTGATTTGTCTGTACCTTGAGATTAGCTCTATGGTCCAAAGATGAACTCATATTGACTAAATTCACAAGCAGTAATCCAGAATGCCAAAAAATTGATTGACAACAAAAAATATACAACTCTCATAGTGGATGGAATGCTAACGTTGGAATGACCAAAGTATTCTCTCCTTATAGGAAGCCCTACCAAACAGGAGGACTGTTTGAGGAGCAAGCAAGGAGTAATAGTGGGATGAAATTAATAAGTATTGACAATTAGTTCTGAAGGATCAATTGGTCCATTTCTGGAATAGGCATATACCTGTGAAAGGGCCTAAAGAGCCTATGGCCTTGACACTGTTCCCTGAGCAGTGCCAGGATGAGTATTGCCAAGGCTATTGTCATTCTCTTCCTATACTCCTGTCTGACAGCCTGCTTTCTCATGGACCCATTCTTTCCTTAAGCATTTTCATGTATTTTGCTTGTTTTGCTCTAATCTGGGTGCCATTCTTTATTTAGCTTCTCTTTGCCTGTCTATGACCTGGTCCATTAGGACTTGATTTTATAGTTTTAACTCTTAGAGGGTTAAACAATTTTCAGTTTGCTAGAAGGTATCTTACTCCCCTCTTTCTTGCAGGTACTTTCTACAGTCTGCAAAAATCTTACCTCCTTAGTTTTCAGACGCAATTCTCTCTTTTGTAATTTTTGCCTTCTGGGTCTTTGTGAAAACTCCCTGGCTATTTTTAGAGTAATATTATGTCACTTTAATAGAAATTTTAAAGTCCTTTAATGCTAGGAGCTTCATCATATTTTTCTAATGTGCATTCTTATTTAGATGAGAGAGGAAGAGAAAAAGATTTTCCTATGGGAACTGATTTCAACTTCAGAGTGATACTTGATTAGTAAATAGCAAAAATAAATATTAGTTATGAGATGTTTAAATTTTCCACCTTTTTCTCATATGTATATACATATTTTTATAAATATACATGTATATTCAAGTTCAATATCATAAGGATTCTTTGCTTTGCTTTGTAAAATAGATGAATTCCAGGGAAGTTCATCATAAAATGTAGTGCAAAGAGCCCTAGAGATGAAGTCAAAAGTCCTGAGGTCTTTACTTTCTTCTGGTGCAGTTTGGCTGTGTGGCCTCGGCAAATACTTGAACACCTAGTGCCCTGGTCCTTCCACTTATAAAATGAGTGTCATGCTAGGACATGGGTGACAGCAGGGCAATGGTCTTTAGGTTTGACTGGGATCAAGAGTCTGCCTGGGGGAAAGGACAAAGGTGCTGGGATTACCAGGAAGTTCTTATAAAGGGGATAATACTTGACTCCTGTAACTCAAAGAACACTTGTGAAGAGGGTCACAGGAAACTAGGTAAGAGGAAGTACTTTGAAAAGAATTAGCTGAAACTTTTAGAAAGGAAAAGGTAAGATAATGACTTTGTTTCTGACACTGTACATGCCATGATACCAACAATGCTAAACCTAGTGGAAACACTAGCCTTATCTAAAATTTCATTTTGTTTCCTTTGGAAACCTTTTGAGATTTTCTTCATATACACATGCCTATTAGCTATCACTTCTATAAAGACAGCCCTCATATATATCCCAACCATAACTTTTATCTTGAGCTACAGAATGGCATTCTCCCCTGCCTGTGGATTATCTCCACTTAGACACCTATATGCACCACACACTCAGCATCGTTAAAGAAGGCGTCATCTTCTACATCAAACTTTCAACTACAAACAGTTTCTTCTCTTAATACGTCAAATATGTAACTGCAGGTTTAGTGTAGACTTTTTTATCCTGTGCCCAGTGATTTGTCAAATTCTGTATGATCAAATACTACATCTCTTACTCTCACTTTCACTCCCCCCCTCTTTCCATTCCTCTTCAACCATCTTATTTTGGTCCCTCATTGAATATTATCTGGATTACAGTGAGTCTCCTCTCTGTTCACCCTCTTTCACCTGTCTCTAATCCATCTTCCACAGACCTGGGGATTAACCTGAAACATACATCTGATCACAACACTCCTCTGGTAAATTCCCTTTGGTGGGTTCCTATTGCCTACTAGAGAAGAATATAGCACAACAAGGCTTTTCATGATCTGGCTCCAATCAGCCTCACATTTCACTACTTTGCCACAAATATGTTTCAGCCACAATAAACTACTTATAGTTCCTATAATCTGTCATGCTGGCTTTTACTTACCTATGTTGTTTCCTCTGTTTGGACCAGTCTTCCTGCCTTCTCACTTAAACATTTTCTCTGCCTTGCTAACTCCTACCTGGCCTTTAAGACTCAGCTTAAATATCACCTCTTCCAGGAGGCCTTCCTTTATATCCTCCATTGTGTTTGCATGGCTCCCTTGGCATGATACTTTTCTAACACATTCTATTACAACTGTTGATTAACTTCTCTGTATCCTTCCCTAGACTGTAAGCTCCTTGAAGACAAGGATTTTGTCTCATTCATCTTTGTATTGCCAAAGCTAAGAGAGGGTGCTTTGCACAGATAAATACCTGTTTGTTAAATAAACAAATGAATATAAACTTTATCATTAAGATTCTGACCAGCATACCACAGGGCAGAAATTGGAACATATGTCACCCAGAGACTGAGGTTTAGGCTAGGGAAGCAAAGTAATTCACTAGAATCCAAGTATCAGGCAAGACAGAGCAGAACAAAGTGATCATACTTAAGGCTCAGGAGATGGGAGGATATACTAGGGACACAGAACAAATGCCAAGCTCATAAACCAGAGAAAAAATTTAATCTGAACAAGGTTAAGATTGTGAGTACCAAACACAGAGACCATGCAAGGATGCTGTTGTTGATGAATCAGTCAAGGCCCTCAGGCTTTGGTGAGAAGATTTAGACCAGCTCTTGAGTGGGAATGTTCAAAAGATGTATTACATCTGGCTTCTGGGCCTCATGTATGCTAAGTATTGCATCAGACAGAAAATCTTAGTGAGTCTGAGTTAGATCTAGAGACCTGGCAGATGCAGATGTATGCTACACTGGATTAACCATATTTGCATTCAGCATTGCTATCTAAGGAGCAGACCAAAGTGCTCCTATTTGTGAAAGGTGAGCTTAATGCAACACATGGTTACAAAAATCAAAATTGTCATATTAAATTGTCCTTTAAAAGGTTCTTTTTAATGGTGATTTTCATGGTTAATAAAGCCATTAAGTACCCAAAAGGAGTGACCTTATCATATACTTTACATTTGAGTTTTAATGTACAAATCAATATACAATTGATTTAATTAAGGAAGCTGCAGCTAGTTCTTTCACATGACTCACTTTACATTTGTAGAATATTTCAACTGCCAAGAATTTTGCTATAAGAAGTGAGGCTTTTATGAATCTTAAATGATTATTTAAATAACTGTGGACTAATTCTGTATTAAGTATAGATCAGAACATATTGGAATGAGTTTCTTAGGTCTGAGACTTTTTCATTTTACTCTGTCTTATATTTCTTCCACTAGACATGCTTTTTAGGCAATCTCAGCCTAATTAACTCTCTGTTGCTCCAAAAGGCTGTTTTTTTCTTTAGCAAAGACAACAGCTCTTCTACTCTGAGGAGATATAGTGACAATAAAATGTGTAAATAAAGTTACCTGAGTAATTTTTGAAAGACACATTTGACAGCTTTTGGAAAACACCAATATAGTCTGACAAATTGTGGTAAGATTGGACACATCCGTTGGACTATTTCATTCTTCATGTTTTACACTCTATCTTGAAGGCAGGGGTTGCATTTGATTCATCCTGTGGGTCACAATTCTTGGCACATAGTTGGTACTCAATAAATATTGGCTAAGTGAATGTGACTTTACGTGACAATTTTGTTGCTGCAACGAAGACTGGAAATTCTCTTATTTAACATTCTTCATATTCCACCTCTGCAATATTTATAACCTATTCTCCTTCCTCTAACTCTTTAATCATTAATGGCCAAATGGAAATTTATATGACCTAAGGCTAAAGCCATCAAATTTGGATTAAATCTTAGTTACCCAGTACAGTGAATAATTTTCTTAAAATCTTTATTTTAGACAGTCTGTTTTTACCAAGCATGAAAATATATAATTAGTATATATGATATAATTTGAAGTATCAATTATGTTTAAACAAAATATTATACTTCCCTTTTAGAACTTTTTTATTAGAGGCATGGAGCTTATACCCGGAGAAAAGTGGGTTGCCTGGTGAATTCATGAGCTTGAAAATGAAAACAACCTTGAGGAATTATCCAGGACATTTCTTGGACAACCATCACAATCTCTTCAAACAGTTCAGACTAATTTCAATTAATATTATTTTTAGAGATTTCCCACCTGAGAAAGTCCCTTTGGTAACCCAGTTGAAAGTTTACCAGAGGTTCTTCTTTATGTGTCATCTAAAACCTTTCTGGTAAAATGCCAATTTGTTTCCTATTTTCTATATTCAGTGAAGATACCAAAGGAATTGGCCTGGAACTATTTTTAAAAACACTTTGGGCTTAACAAATGCACACTACTATGTATAAAATAGATAACCAACAACATCCTACTGTGTAGCACAGAGAACTATATTCGATGTCTTGTAATAACCTATAATGGAAAAGAATCTGAAAAGGAATATATATATATATATATATATATATATATATATATATATATGAATATAGAGGGGGAGACCTTCAAGATGACAGAGGAGTAAGACGTGGAAATCACCTTTCTCCCCACAAACACATCAGAAATACATCTACATGCGGAACAACTCTTACAGAACACCTACTGAATGCTGGCAGGAGACCTCAGACCTCCCAAAAGGCAAGAAACTCCCCACGTACCTGGGTAGGGTAAAGAAAAAAGAAAAAACAGAGACAAAAGAATACGGACAGGACCTGCAGCAGTGGGAGGGAGCTGTGAAGGAGGAAAGGTTTCCACACACTAGAAACCCCTTCATGGGGGAGATGGGGGGGTTGGCAGGGGGGAAGCTTCGGAGCCACGGAGGAGAGCTCAGCAACAGGGGTGCAGAGGGCAAAGCAGAGAGATTCCTGCACAGAGGATCGGTGCTGACCAGCACTCACCAGCCTGATAGGCTTGTCTGCTCACCTGCCGGGACGAGTGGGGGCTGGGAGCTGAGGCTCAGGCTTTGGAGGTCAGATCCCAGGGAGAGGACTGGGGTTGGCTGTGTGAGCACAGCCTGAAGGAGGCTAGTGTGCCCCAGCTAGCCAGGAGGGAGTCTGGGAAAAGGTCTGGGCCTGCCTAAGAAGCAAAAGACCATTGTTTCGGGGTGCGTGAGGAGGGGGGATTCAGAGCAACACCTAAATGAGCTCCAGCGATGGGCGCGAGCCATGGCTATCAGCATGGACCCCAGAGACGGGCATGAAACGCTAAGGCTGCTGCTGCCGCCACCAAGAAGCCTGTGTGCAAGAACAGGTCACTATCCACACCTCCCCTCCCGGGAGCCTGTGCAGCCCGCCACTGCCAGGGTCCCGGGATCCAGGGACAAGTTCCCCTGGAGAACACATGGCACACCTCAGTCTGTGGCAATGTTATGTTGGCCTCTGCCGCCGCAGGCTCGCCCCACATTCTGTACCACTCCCTGCCCCAAGCCTGACTGAGCCAAAGCTGCTACTTTAACCCCGTCCTGTCTGAGTGAAGAACAGATGCCCTCAGGCTACCTATACACAGAGGCAGTGCCAAATCCAAAGCTGAACCCCAGGAGCTATGTGGACAAAGAAAAGGGAAATATCTCCCAGCAGCCTCAGGAGCAGCGGATTAAAGCTCCACAATCAACTGGATGTACCCTGCATATCTGGAATACCTGAATAGGCAACGAATCATCCCAAAATTGAGGCCATGGACTTTGTGTGATTTTGTCTGTATAGCCTTGTTTTTACCATTTCTCCTAGGGTTCTGACTGTCTGTTGTTGTTGTTGTTGTTTTAGTATAGATTTTAGCACTTGTTATCATTGGTGGATTTCTTTTTTGGTTTGGTTGCTCTCTTCTTTCTATTTTTTTATTAATTTAAAAAGTTTTGAAAAATAATTTTTTTTCTTAATAACTTTATTTTTTCTTTCCTTCTTTCTATTTTTCTCCCCTTTTTTCAGAGCCATGTGGCTGACAGGGTTTGGTGCTCTGGCCGGGTGTCACACCTGCACCTCTGAGGTGAGAGAGCCGAATTCAGGACATTAGTCCACCAGAGACCTCCTGGCTCCAAGTACTATCAAATGGCGAAAGCTCTCCCAGAGATCTCCGTCTCAGTGCTAAGATCCAGCTCCACTCAATGATCAGCAAGCTACAGTGCTGGACACCCTATGCCAAACAACTAGCAAGACAGGAACACAACCCCACCCATTAGCAGAGAGGCTGCTTAAAATCATAATAAGGTCACAGACACTGCAGAATACACCACCAGATGCAGTCCTGCCAACCAGAAAGACAATATCCAGCCTCATCCACCAAACACAGGCACCAGTCCCTTCCACCAGGAAGCCTACACAACCCACTGATCCAACCTTACCCGCTGGGGGCAGACACCAAAAGCAACAAGAACTATGAACCTGCAGACTGTGAAAAGGAGACCCCAAACACAGTAAGTTAAGCAAAATGAGAAGACAGCAACACACAGCAGATGAAGGAGCAAGGTAAAAACCCATCATACCAAACAAATGAAGAGGAAATAGGCAGTCTACCTGAAAAAGAATTCAGAATAATGATAGTAAAGTTGACCCAACATCTTGGGAATAGAATGGAGAAAACACAAGAAATGCTTAACAAGGACCTAGAAGAACTAAAGGGCAAACAAACAGTGATGAACAAGACAATAAATGAAATTAAAAATTCTCTAGAAGGAATCACTAGCAGAATAATGGAGGCAGAAGAACGGATAAGTGATCTGGAAGATAAAATAGTGGAAAGAACTACTGAAGAGCAAAATAAAGAAAAAAGAATGAGAAGAATTGAGGACAGTCTCAGAGACGTCTGGGACAACATTAAACACACCAACATTCGAATGATAGCAGTCCCAAAAGAAAAAGAGAAAAAGAAAAGGGCTGAGAAAATATTTGAAGAGATTATAGTTGAAAACTTCCCTAATATGGGAAAGGAAATAGTCAGTCAAGTCCAGGAAGTGCAGAGAGTCCCATACAGGATAAATCCAAGGAGAAACACACCAAGACACATATTAATCAAACTATCAAAAATTAAATACAAAGAAAAAAATTAAAAGCCACAAGGGAAAAATAACACACAAGGGAATCCCATAAGGTTAACAGCTGATCTTTCAGCAGAAACTCTGCAAGCCAGAAGAGAGTGGCAGGGCATATTTAAACCGATAAAAGGGAAAAACCTACAACCAAGATTACTCTACCCAGCAAGGATCTCATTCAGATTCGACAGAGAAATTAAAATCTCTACAGACAAGCTAAGAGAATCAGCACCACCAAAGCAGCTTTACAACAAATGCTAAAGGAACTTCTCTAGGCAGAAAACACAAGAGAAGGAAAGGACCTACAATAACAAACCCAAAACAATTAAGAAACTGGGAATAGGAGCATACATATCAATAACTACCTTAAATGTAAATGGATTAAATGCTCCAACCGAAAGACCTAGACTGGCTGAATGGATACAGAAACAAGACCCATATATATGCTGTCTACAAGAGACCCACTTCAGACCTAGGGACACATACAGACTGAAAGTGAGGGGATGGAAAAAGATATTCCATGCAAATGGAAATCAAAAGAAAGCTGGAGTCGCAATTCTCATATCAGACAAAATAGAATTTAAAATAAAGACTATTACAAGAGACAAAGAAGGGCACTACATAATGACCAAGGGATCAATCCAAGAAGATTATATAACAATTGTAAATATTTATGCACCCAACAGAGGAGCACCTCAATACATAAGGCAAATACTAACAGCCATAAAAGGGGAGATCAACAATAACACATTCATAGTAGGGGACTTTAACACCCCACTTTCACCCATGGACAGATCATCCAAAATGAAAATAAATAAGGAAACACAAGCTTTAAATGCTACATTAAACAAGATGGACTTCATTGATATTCGTAGGACATTCCATCCAAAAATAACAGAATACACTTTCTTCTCAAATGCACATGGAACATTCTCCAGGATAGATCATATCTTGGGTCACAAATCAAGCCTTGGGGAATTTAACAGAATTGAAATTGTACCAAGTATCTTTTCCGACCACAATGCTATGAGACTAGGTAACAATTACAGGAAAGAGATCTGTAAAAAATACAGACACATGGAGGCTAAACAATACACTACTAAATAACCAAGACATCACTGAAGAAATCAAAGAGGAAATCAAAAAATACTTAGAAACAAATGACAATGAAAACACGATGACCCAAGACCTATGGGATGCAGCAAAAGCAGTTCTAACAGGGAATCTTATAGCAATAAAATCTTACCTCAAGAAACAAGAAAAATCTCAAATAAACAACCTAACCTTACACCAAAAGCAATTAGAGAAAGAAGAACAAAAAATCCCCAAAGTTAGCAGAAGGAAGAAATCATAAAAATCAGAACAGAAATAAATGAAAAAGAAATGAAGGCAACAATAGCAAATATCAATAAAACTAAAAGCTGGTTCTTTGAGAAAATAAACAAAATTGAAGAACCATTAGCCAGATTCATCAGGAAAAGGGAGAGGACTCAAATCAATAGAATTAGAAATGAAAAAGGAGAAGTAACAACTGACACTGCAGAAATACAAAAGATCATGAGAGATTACTACAAGCAACTACATGCCAATAAAATGGACAACCTGGAAGAAATGGACAAATTCTTAGAAAAGCACACCTTCTGAGACTGAACCAGGAAGAAATAGACAATATAAACAGACCAATCGCAAGCACTGAAATTGAGACTGTGATTAAAAATCTTCCAACAAACAAAAGGCCATGACTAGGTGGCTTCACAGACGAATTCTATCAAACATTTAGAGAAGAG
Source organism: Phocoena phocoena (assembly GCF_963924675.1). NCBI lineage: Eukaryota > Metazoa > Chordata > Mammalia > Artiodactyla > Phocoenidae > Phocoena > Phocoena phocoena. Next base: position 80,504,219 of record NC_089240.1, on the reverse strand, counting down.
CTAACACTTCTCCTTCTCAAACTCTTCCAAAATATAGCAGAGGGAGGAACACTCCCAAACTCATTCCACAAGGCCACTATCACCCAGATACCAAAACCAGACAAAGATGTCAGAAGGAAGGAAAACTACAGGCCAATATCACTGATGAACTTAGAGGCAAAAATCCTCCACAAAATACTAGCAAAGAGAATCCAACAGCACATTAAAAGGATCATACACTATGATCAAGTGGGGTTTATCCCAGGAGTGCAAGGATTCTTCAATATACAGAAATCAATCACTGTGTTAAACCATATTAACAAATTGAAGGAGAAAAACCAGGCGATCATCTCAATAGATGCAGAGAAAGCTTGTGACAAAATTCAACACCCATTTATGAAATAAACCCTCCAAAAGTAGGCATAGAGGGAACGTTCCTCAACATAATAAAGGCCATATTTGAAAAACCCACGGCCAACATCATTCTCAATGGTGAAAAACTGAAACCCTTTCCTCTAAGATCTGGAACAAGACAAGGTTGTCCACTCTCACCACTAATATTCAACACAGTTTTGGAAGTCTTAGCCACAGCAGTCAGAGTAGAAAAAGAAATAGAAGGAATCCAATTTGGAAAAGAAGACGTAAAGCTGTCACTCTTTGCAGATGATGATACTATACACAGAGAATCCTAAAGATGCTACCAGAAAACTCCTAGATCTAATCAATGAATTTGGTAAAGTAGCAGAATACAAAACTAATGCACAGAAATCTCTTGCATTCCTGTACACTAATGATGATAAATCTGAAAGAGAAATTAAGGAAACACTCCCATTTACCATTGCAACAAAAATAATAAAATACCTAGGAATAAACCTACCTAAGGAATCAAAAGACCTGTATGCAGAAAACTATAAGACAGTGATGAAAGAAATTAAAGGTGATACAAACAGATGGAGAGATATACCATGTTCTTAGATTGGAAGAATCAGTATTGTGAAAATGACTCTACTACCCAAAGCAATCTAGAGATTCAATGCAATCCCTATCAAACTACCAATGGCATTTTTCACAGAAGTAGAACAAAAAATTTCACAATTTGTATGGAAACACAAAATACCCTGAATAGCCAAAGCAATCTTGAGAAAGAAAAATGGAGCTGGAGGAATCAGGCTCCCAGACATCAGACTATACTACAAAGCTACAGTAATCAAGACAGTATGATACTGGCACAAAGACAGAAATATAGATCAATGGAACAGGAGAGAAAGCCCAGAGATAAACCCACGTACATAAGGTCACCTTATTTTTGATAAAGGAGGAAAGAATATACAATGGAAAAAAGATAGCCTGTTCAATAACTGGTGCTGGGAAAACTGGACAGCTACATGTAAAAGGATGAAATTAGAACACTCCCTAACACCATACACCAAAATAAACTGCAAATGGATTAAAGACCTAAGTGTAAGGCCAGACACTATAAAACTCTTAGAGGAAAACATAGGCAGAACACTCTATGACATAAATCACAGCAAGATCCTTTCTGACCCACCTCCTAGAGGAATGGAAATAAAAACAAAAATAAACAAATTGGACCTAATGAAACTTAAAAGCTTCTGCACAGCAAAGGAAACCATAAACCAGACTAAAAGACAACCCTCAGAATGGGAGAAAATATTTGCAAATGAAGCAACTGACAAAGGATTAATCTCCAAAATTTACAAGCAGCTCATGCAGCTCAATATCAAAAAAAACAAAGAACCCAATCCAGTAATGCACAGAAGACATAAATAGACATTTCTCCAAAGAAGATATACAGATCCAAAGAAGATATACAGATTGCCAATGAACACATGCAAGGATGCTCAACATCACTAATTATTAGAGAAATGCAAATCAAAACTACAATGAGGTGTCACCTCACTCCAGTCAGAACGGCCATCATCAAAAAATCTACAAACAATAGATGCTGGAGACGGTGTGGAGAAAAGGGAACCCTCTTGCACTGCTGGTGGGAATGTGAATTGGTACAGCCACTATGGAGAACAGTATGGAGGTTCCTTAAAAAACTAAAAATAGAACTACCATACAACCCTGCAATCCCACTACTGGACATATATCCTGAGAAAGCCATAATTCAAAAAGAGTCATGTACCACAATGTTCATTGCAGCTGTATTTACAATAGCCAGGACATGTAAGCAACCTAAGTGTCCATCGACCAATGAATGGATAAAGAAGATGTGGTACATATATACAATGGAATATTACTCAGCCATAAAAAGAAACAAAATTGAGTTGTTTGTCATTAGGTGGATGGACCTAGAGTATGTCATACAGAGTGAAGTAAGTCAGAAAGAGAAAAACAAATACCGTATGCTAACACATATATATCGAATCTAAAAAATAAAAATGACAAAACAAATGGTTTTGAAGAACCTAGGAGCAAGATAGGAATGAAAGTGCAGATGTAGAGAATGGACTTGAGTACACGGGGAGGGGGAACGGTAAGCTGGGATGAAGTGAGAGAGTGGCATGGACTAATATATACTACCAAATGTAAAATTAATAGGTAGTGGGAAGCAGTCACATAGCACAGGGAGATCAGCTTGGTGCTTTGTGACCACCTAGAGGGGTGGGATTGGGAGAGTGGGAGGGAGACACAAGAGGAAGGAGATATGGGGATATATGTATATGTATAGCTGATTCACTTTGTTATAAAGCAGAAACTCACACACCATTGTAAAACAATTATACTCCAATAAAGATGTTTAAAAAATAAAGAATATATATATATATATATATATATATATACACACACACATGTATGTATATAAAGCTGAATCACTTTGCTGTGCACCAGAAGGTAACACAACATTGTAAGTTAAGTATACTTCAATTTAAAAAATGGTTATAAAAAGAAATTAAACAAACAACCCCCCCCAAACCCAATGAGGTAGTAGTACAAAAAAAAAAAAAAATACCCAAAAACCAAAACTAAGCAAACAAAAAAAACACTTTGTATCATTGATGGTAGTGTTGAAATTATTCTCAGCCTTCTTAGCTTTTGTTGATTTATCCTCACTTGTGTTCCTAGCTCTATTTTTTCTGTCCCCACTATCTGGAATACTTTCTTCTACCCTTCCAGTTTATTATTCACCATTATTTTCCATTCATTTCAAAAGTGGTTTCTGGAACTTGGAGTCACAGCTTGTAATGAAAAAAAAAAAAAAGTTAAGCTCCCGGTCTCTTCCTGATGAAGAATTTGCTATCTAATATGACAAAATTAAATGATAATATAAGGCAGGGTTTGGCAAAGTAAAGTCCACGTACCAAATCCAGCCTGTGTCTATTGTAATAAAGTTTTATTGAATTGTAGACAAGCTCATTCATTTGCAGATTGTCTAGGGCTACTTTTGCCCAAGTTGTACCTTTGTGACTGAAACTGCATGGCCTGTAAAGCTGCATATATAGTATTTGACTCTTTATGGAAAAAGTTTGCTGACCTAAGGCAGTCAATGATTAAGGGTTAACGGAGTGGTCAACATTTAGTAGGTACCTGTAGGACGTGATTCTCAATCTGTGTAAGAAAGAGGCAGGTTTGGTTTTTTTTCTCCAATTTATCATGGACTTTAAAAAAATACAATAAAAATAAATCATTAGAAACATGAAACAAAGACATACAAAATACAAGCCCAAAGTTTTTAGTATTAAATTCAACCAATATAAAATCACTTTGTCAAATTGCTGTAAGTTTCTAATTGCTACTCTTAGTTTTGGTACTTATCTCATCATGGAGCCATAACAAACAGTTCATATAAGGGCACCAGCTCAAGCACCATACTTTGAGTAGCACTTGTCTAAAAAATGTATAACTGAACCAACCTCCCTTGCTCGACACACTAGATATTTTTTAAGTTACTTTTCTTTTTTTTATATTTATTTTATTTACTTATTTGCTTGCACCGGGTCTTAGTTGTGGCAGGCACGCTCCCAGGTTGTGGCTTGTGGGCTCCTTAGTTGAGGCACATGGGCTCCTCAGTTGTGGCATGCAAACTCTCAGTTGCAGCATGCATGTGGGATCCAGTTCCCTGACCAGGGATCGAACCCAGGCCCCCTATATTGGGAGCGTTGAATCTTAACCACTGTGCCACCAGAGAAGTCCCTCGAGATACCAGATTAATACAAAATCTGCAATCAGGTTATGGTCAACAAGACTTCAGGCCTGTGAAATATTCTGTCTCTTTAAGGTAACTTTTTGTCCTTCTGTTCTGATATGTTGTGTTGATATAATTTAGGTCCTAGAGGACAATTTTCTTTCTCTTATTTTCAGGAATTAGTACATTGCAAATGGACTCATTCTAGGCAAGCTAACACTACAGTATTTTTTTTTTTTTACTGAAAAATGATTGTTTCCAGCAAGTCTTTAGGAACAGTGCATTTTCCTCCTTGTCGACAAACTTACATAAGAAGTAAAGTCATCTATATCTAGATTGTGGTGGTGGTTATACATCCATGTGCATTTGTCAAAACTCATAGAACTATACCCCTAAAAGGAGTGATTTTTACAGTACGTAAATTATCCTGAAATAAAGCTGACTTTTAAAAAAATGCAGATTATAGGGCACTTTCCACTGAAGTTTCTCTTTTAGTAGGTAGGAAATGCTGGCACCAGTGGGGTTAGAAATATGTGAAGTGTATTGGCTGAATGTTTCTGTACCCTATCCCCATGAAGGATGTCTTACCTTAAGGAATAAAAATATTCAAGTCCAGGGCCCAAGCCTCCCTCCCCAGGAAGGTGCTATTTGGACAAAGCTCTAGCTTTTGAGGTTTGTTATCCCTTTAGTGATCGACCCTTGCTTTCCTTAGAGACATAAACTTATTCAGTTAGGATGCAGTCACATGTTGGAGGTCTGTGAGTCATTCTGACCATAATAGGGGACTTTGCGTGTTTCTGTTCTGATCTATTTTGTACATTTTCCTCATTCATGACCAAGTTCTTGTGGTAGAGATGGAGGTTAGCAAGAGATATCAGACTGTAGACTGCAGATAAGTGGTCAGAGTATTCAGTGAAGGAAGAAGGCATAAAGTGCTGTAGCCATGAAGGTTTCATGGAAGAGATGGGATTAACATGGAGATGGTTAGGATTTGTACAGAAAAGTATTCCAGATGTGAAATTTGAGGCATACTGCTAAGGCATTCTAGCTGGACCAGAGGATTACCATTGGTATGTAGTGTGTGGGACAAGGTAAGAAAAACAGATTTATCCTGTCGGCAATAAGAAGCCATGACAAGTTTTTCACGAGGGATGTGTAATCCTTGTTAAAAATCTAGCTAAAATCCCACTTGCTCAAGCCTATACTTAAAGTTCATATTGTAAAAGACTTGATAGCATCCTATTTTCTGTGTTTGCACTTTGTTTTTATTCTAGACCATGAGCTCTTACGGGCAGGAAATCTCTTACTTTTGGTTGACCTGGAGTGAGCAGTTCTTGCTGAATTAGTTCGAAAGCATTCTTTATTCCTTTAACCCACTGCAGTCTTATAGGCTGGTCTTTTAGTCAGTATCAGATTTTCTATCTCTCTCTTGAATATTCAGTGTGAATCTTGTAAGATTGTGGTCTATAGTTGGAAACTTACCTAATAGTTCCTACTCTAGTTAATACAAGTCGCTGCCATGCCCCACCCCACCCCACCCCTGCTTTTTTTTAAAAATAGCGATGCAATGCTGACTTATGTTTATCTTGAGTTCATACAATCTTAAATCCTTGGCAGGGGATTTAGATATTTGTTGTGCAACACAATCTTTGGAAACTTACCATAAAATGCTCTCTGAAAGTGGAAATTATGTTTTGAAAGGCTGGCACCCTGCAAAATAAAGTAGATTCCCTGCAAGGTTGACAGCAAGATTTATAGTTGTTTCCCAACTTGTCCTGCCAAACAACCCTGTCGTGTCTCATCATGGTTACTCTTGGTTGCCAAGCTTGAGTGGTAATCAGAAAATCTTGTGGTAACATAAATTGTGGTGCGTCACTTTTAGGCTTGGAAAGGAATAAATAATCTACCAAGGACTTTGTCTCCTTTAATGACGACAGGGGATGGGAAGAAAGTTGTCATTAGAGTTTTCCATATCAAAAGTGCCCCACTCTTCCACCCTTCCCTCCCCAAACCCGTGTTGACTGAGCCTCCTCTGTATGCTCAGAGCACCCCACAATTATTCTTTCAAAGTGCTTACCACATCGTATTCCCATTGCCGGCGTATATGTCTATTTGTTCCACATTGTGTCAGCGTTTTCAATGATGGGGACTGATTCTTCGTCATCTCTGTATCACCAATGGCTAATGGAGTGTCTGACGCATGGTGGCTAGTTAATGAATATTTGTTGAATTTAACTAAGACTACTAATAATAGCTATCATTGAGTGCAATTACTTTGTACCAGCCACTGCTTTAAGGGCTTCACAAGTATTAATCCATTTAACCCTCTCTACAATCCTATTCAAATTATACACATCAGAAAAATAACAATGAAGTTAAGTAAGTATCAGGTAAATTCGAGATTATAAAGCTGATGAGTGGTAGAAATATGTGTTTTGTGTGTATGCATGTATGCTTTACATAAACATGTATGTATTCCATGATATACTATGTTTGTTTAACAATGGATGGAAATATGTTCTTTATCCATTCCCCTATTGATGGACATTTAGGTTATTTCCTTTTTTTTTTTTTTCCCTATATAGAGAATACCATAGGACATGTTTGAATATGGATATTTCTCCAGAGTTGATGAAAAGGAATTCATGGGTCATAGGATGGGTGCATTTTTCCTGTGATAGACATGGCCAAACTGTTGTTCCAAATGTCCGTGAGAGTGATGCTAGTAGTTTCTCTACACAAAAGATAACTGGAATAAGTGGAGAGATATGTCATGTCCCTAGATGGAAAGTCTCAATTTTCTAAAGAAGGCAGTCCTCATCAAATTAATCTGTAAATCCTATGGAGTTCCAATTAAAGCCCAAGAGAAATTTTTAAAGAAGTTTGACAGGCTGATTCTAACTTTTAAGAGGTAGAGAAAATAAGCAAGAAAATTTAAGAAATTTTGAAAAAATAACAAAGAAGGAGTGGTAATGTTACCACGAAGAAACCTTTGGGAGGAAAGGAGAAGAGATCGGGGAAGGTGAGAAATAAAGAAAGGCTACCAACTAGAACAATTTCCATGATATATTATAAACGAAGCCTGTAGAATATAATTTCTACCTTTAATACTACTGCAAATATGTGAAATTTGAAAATGCATATATACAAGGACTGGAAGAAAACCTGGCTAAAGGAAAACATTGACCCAGTTAGGTGATGGAATTGTGGACTTTTTTTGTTTTGGAATGCAGACTTTTTAATATATTTTTTTCAATAATTTGCATAAATATAAACATGATCAGAACATTAAGGAAAATCTTATTTTCTTAATTTTTAATATTGTCCCATCTTCTTCCTTCACAATGTTGCCTATGACAATTCAGATAGCATTGATGTCATTGATTCAGGTGTCATTAATTATTGCTCCTTTAGGGCAATGTTTTACTCTCTAGAAACTAAGAGGTTTGGGGTTTTGTTTTTTCTTTTTATTCTAGAATTTCACCACAGTGTGTCTAGGTGCGGTTCTTTATCCATATATCCTGCTTAAATGGAGCAGGGCCCTATGGTCCTTCCCCCCACCACTATTTCCTCTGCCTGCCTTTTGGCTGTGGAAAAACTTTAACCAAAGAATAAGTTTAATCAGAGAAGTGAGAAAATGCAGAAACAAAGGAAAACAGTCCAACAAGACTAAATAATAATAGTTTAGTCATTAAACATAGTTAAGGACATTTAGTTCCTTCTCAAGGACTATAGATAATATTCTGAGCCATATCCTTTGAGCTTATACTGAAACCCCTACCAGGTGGAAAAAGTTAACTACATGATGACCAGACTGTAGCCATGACATAAGCTGCCACAATTCTGAGAACTGGCCTCAAGGAAATGGGAACAAACCGACCCTGGAACTGAAGATTAACTATACCTAAAACAATCAAGATGACGCTGGTCAGACCACTGCAGGACCAATTTCAAGATGACTCTCAAGACGGGAATTTCTCGGCAGTCCATTGGTTAGGACTCTGCCCTCTCCTTGCCAAGGACCAGGGTTCAATCCCTGGTTGGGGAACTAGGATCCCACAAGCCGTGCAGCACGGCCAAAAAACAGAAAAAAGAAAAAAAATGACTGTCAGAGCTGACTGTGCTGTTTCTCCATGTACCCCCCTCCATTCACCTATAAAAGCTCTTGCCTACTGATTGGGGCAGGGGGAGGAGTTGACCTTTGGACAGGAGTCCACTCCTCCCCACCAGTTGCTGGCATCTGAAATAAAGCAAACTTTCCTTTCCATCAACCTTGCCTCTTTATTGGCTTTTGAGTGGCGAGCAGTTGGACCCCCACTTTTGGTAACACTGCTTGACAACTGATGGGCCTGTTAAATCTGAGAACTCATGTCTTTCTTATAGTTCTGAGAATTTTTCTTTTATTATTGTTTTGTCTCTTCTCCTTCCTATCTACTTTTTGCAAATCTCTTCTGGGACTTCCCTGGGGGTCCAGTGGTTAAGACTTCACCTTCCAATGCAGGCGATGCAAGTTCGATCTCTGGTTGGGGAACTAAGATCCCACATGTTTCACAGCCAAAAAGCAAAATACACACACACAAAAGCCCAAAAAAACAAACAGAAACAATATTGTAACAGATTCAATAAAGACTTTACAAATGATCCACATCAAAAAAATAAATACATAAAAAAATAAAAATCTCTTCTTTTTCTCTTGGCACTGATTGTAGACAAATGCTGGAACATCTGGATATACACTCTGTGTCTCCTAACTTTTCTTTCTTGTTCTGCACTACATTCTGAGAGACACTTGTTTTATTGAAGGGGCGCTAGTGACTAGAAGGGAGCAGTCTAAGGAAGGCTTCTGGGGTATTATTGAAGTTTCCTTTCTCTTTTTTTAAAATTTTAAAATTTAATTTAATTTATGTTTTAAACAGCATGTTCTTATTAGTTATCTATTTTAAACATATTAGTGTATATATGTCAATCCCAATCTCCCAATTCATCTCACCCCACCCCTCACTTTCCCCCACTTGGTGTCCATATGTTTGTTCTCTACATCTGTGTCTCAATTTCTGTACATGGGTTTAGCCTCCATGTGTTTGTGTTTTTTACGTTTTTTTCCCTGTAACTGATTTCTAATCTCATAGTGTTGTGGTCGGAAAAGATGCTTGATATGATTTCAGTTTGCTTAAATTTACTGAGACTTGATTTGTGACCCAAGATGTGATCTACCCTGGAGAATGTTCCATGAGCACTTGAGAAGAAAGTGTATTCTACTGTTTTTGGATGGAATGTCCTATAAATATCAAATACATCTATCTGGTCTATTGTGTCATTTAAAGTTTGTGTTTCCTTATTAATTTTCTGTCTGGATGATCTGTCCATTGTTGTAAGTGAGGTGTTAAAGTCTACCACTGTTATTGTGTACTGTCGATTTCCTCTTTTATGACTGTTAGCAGTTGCCTTATGTATTGATGTGCTCCTATGTTGGGTGCATGTTTATTTATAAATGTTATATCCTTTTCTTGGATTGATCCCTTGATCATTATGTAGTGTCCTTCCTTGTCTTTTGTAACATTCTTTACTTTAAATTTTATTTTATCTGATATGAGTATTGCTACTCCAGCTTTATTATGATTTCCATTTGCATGGAATATCTTTTTCCATCCCCTTACTTTCAGTCTGTATGTGTCCCTAGGTCTGAAGTGGGTCTCTTGTAGACAGCATATATATGGGTCTTGTTTTTGTATGCATTCAGCGAGCCTGTGTCTTTTGGTTGGAGCATTTAATCCATTCACATTTAAGGTAACTAGCAATATGTATGTTCCTATTACCATTTTCCTAATTGTTATGGGTTTGTTTTTGTAGTTCCTTATCTTCTCTTTTGTTTCCCACTTAGAGAAGTTCCCTTAGCATTTGTTGTAGAGCTGGTTTGGTGTTGCTGAATTCTATTAGCTTTTGCTTGTCTGTAAAGCTTTTGATTTCTCCCTTGAATCTGAATGAGATCCTTGCTGGGTAGAGTAATCTTGGTTGTAGGTTCTTCCCTTTCATCACATTAAATATATCATGCCATTCCCTTCTGGCTTGTAGAATTTCTGTTGAGAAATCAGCTGTTAACTTTATGGGAGTTCCCTTGTATGTTATTTGTCATTTTTTACTTGTTGCTTTCAGTAATTTTCCTTTGTCTTTAATTTTTGTCAGTTTGGTTACAATGTATCTTGGCATGTTTCTCTTTGGGTTTATCCTGCCTGGGACTTTCTGTGCTTTCTGGACTTGGGTGGCTATTTCCTTTCCCATGTTAGGGAAATTTTAGACTATAATCTCTTCAAATATTTTCTCTGGTCCTTTGTCTCTCTCTTCTCCTTCTGGGACCCCTATAATGCAAATGTCGTTGCATTTAATGTTGTCCCAGAGGTCTCCTAGGCTGTCTTCGTTTCTTTTCATTCTTTTTCTTTATTCTGTTCTGCAGCAGTGAATTCCACCCTTCTGTTTTCCAGTTCACTTAGCTGTCCGTCTGCCTCAGTTATTCTGCTATTGATTCATTCTAGTGTCTTTTTCATTTCACTTATTGTATTGTTCATCTCTGTTTGTTCTTTAATTCTTCTAGGTCTTTGGTAAACATTTCTTGTATCTTCTCGATCTGTGCCTCCATTCTTTTTCCAAGGTCCTGGATCATCTTCACTATGATTATTCTGAATTCTTTTTCTGGAAAGTTGCCTATCTCCACTTCATTTAGTTATTTTTCTGAGGTTTTATCTTGTTCCTTCATCTGGTTCATAGCCCTCTGCCTTTTCATCTTGTCTATCTTCTGTGAATGTGGTTTTTGATCCACAGGCTGCTTCTGCTGTCTGCCCTCTGGTGGATGAGGCTATCTAGGAGGCTTGTGCCAGCTTCCTGATGGGAGGGACTGGTGGTTGGTAGAGCTAGGTGTTGCTCTAGTGGGCAGGGTTCAGCACAACTTTAATCCACTTATTTACTGATGGGTGAGGCTGGGTTCCCTCCCTGTTGGTTGTTTGGCTTGAGATGACCCAGAACTAGAGCCTACCCGGCTCTTTGGTGAGGCTAAAGGTGGACTCTAGGAGGGCTCACACCAAGGAATACTTCCCAGAACTTCTGTTGCCAGTGTCCTTGTCCCTGCTGTGAGCCACAGCCACCCCCTGCCTCTGCAGGAGACCCTCCAACACTAGCAGGTAGGTCTGGTTCAGTCTACTATGGGGTCACTGTTCCTTCCCCTGGGTTCTGATGCACACACTACTTTGTGTATGCCCTCCAAGAGTGGAGAGTCTCTGTTTCCCCCGAGTCCTGTTGAAGTCCTGTGATCAAATCCCGCTAGCCTTCAAAGTCTGATTCTCTAGGAATTCCTCTTCCCGTTGCTGGACCCCCAGGTTGGGAAGCCTGATGTGGGGCTCAGAACCTTCACTCCAGTGGGTGGACTTCTGTGGTATAAGTGTTCTCCAGTTTGTGAGTCACCCATCCACCAGTTATGGGATTTGATTTTATTGTGATTGTGCCCCTCCTACAGTCTCACTGTGGCTTCTCCTTTGTCTTTGGATGTGGGGTATCTTTTTTGGTGAGTTCCAGTGTCTTCCTGTCGATGATTGTTCAACAGTTAGTTGTTATTCCAGTGCTCTCGCAAGAGGGAATGAGCACACATCCTTCTACTCCACCATCTTGAACCAATCTCCTCCCTTCCTTCCTTTCTTTCTTTCTTTTTCTTTCTTTCTTTCTTTCTTTCCTTCATTCTTCTCTTCCTTCTTTCTCTCTCTCTCTTCCTTTCTTTCTTTCCCTCTTCCTTTCTCTCTCTCTTTCTCACTTTCTCTTTCTTTCTCTTTTTCACTCTTTCTTTCTGTCTTGTTTTCTTTCTCTCTCTCTCCTCCTTTCTTTCTTTCTCTCTCTCTCTTTTTCTCTCTTTCTTTCTCCCTTCCTTTCTCTCTCCCTTCCTCTCTCTTTCTTCCTCCCTTTCTTTCTTCCTCCCTCCCTCCCTCCCTCCCTCCCTCCCTCTCTCTCTCTCTCTTTCTCTCTTTTTCTCTCTTTCTTTCTTTCCCACACAGCTTGCAGGATCTCAGTTCCCCAATCAGGGTTTGAACCCAGGTCATGGCAGTGAAAGCCCGGAATCCTAACCTCTAGGCCACTCAGGGAACTCTCGTTTCTGTTTCTTGATCTTAGGTTGGTTACATGCAATTGCTCGATTTGTGAAAATTCTTAAGCATTAGATGGCTAATGAATACACTTATTTCTTTTCTTTTTTTTTTTAAATTTAATTAATTAATTTATTTTTGACTGTATTGGGTCTTTATTGCTGTGTGTGGGCTTCCTCTAGTTGCAGCGCGTGGGGGCTACTCTTCATTGCAGTGTGCAGGCTTCTCATTGCAGTGGGTTCTCTTGTTGCGGAGCATGGGCTCTAGGTGTGTGGGCTTCAGTAGTTGTGGCACACAGGCTCAGTAGCTGTGGCTCATGGGCTCTAGAGTGCAGGCTCAGTAAGTTGCGGTGCATGGGCTTAGTTGCTCCACAGCATGTGGGATCTTCCTGGACCAGGGCTCCAACCTGTGTCCCCTGCATTGGCAGGCAGATTCTTAACCACTGTGCCACTGGGGAAGCCCATAAATACACTTATTTCAATAAAGAATTTAAAAATAATAATTTCAAGGTTTTTATTGGCCTGAACAACTGGAAAGATGAAATTGCCATTCACTGAGATGAAGAAGGCTGCAGGTAGAGTAGTTTTGGGGAGAAGCCCAGGAGTTGAAATTTGAATATCTTGAGTTTGAACTGTCTCTCAGATATGGAGGAAGAGATGTCAATTATTGTGTTCAATTTTCCTGATAAATTCTCTTAGTCTATTTGGGCTGCCATAACAAAATACCACAGATTAGCAGTCTTATAAACAATAGAAATTTATTTCTCAAAGTTCTAGAGGCTGGAAGTCCAAGATCAGGGTGCCAGCATGATTGGGTGAGGGCCCTCTTCCGGGTCTCAGACTGCCAACTTCTTGCTGTGTCCTCATGTGGTGGAAGGGGCTAGGGGAGCTCTGCAGGGCCTCTCTTATAAGGACACTAATTCCATTCATGGGGGTTTCACCCTCATGACCTAAGCACTTCCCAGAAGCCCCACCTCCTAATATCATCACATTGGGCATTAGGATTTCAACATATGGATTTGGGGGACACAAGCATTCAGACCATACCACAAGTCGAGTAAGTCCTTCTTCCTTTCTTCCTTTCTTTCTTTTTCTTCCTTCCTTCCTTCCTTTCCTTCCTTCCTTCCTTCCTTCCTTCCTTCCTCCTTCCTTCCTCCCTCCCTCCCTCTTTCTTTCTTCCTTCCTTCCTTCCTTCCTTCCTTCCTTCCTTCCTTTCTTTCTTTCTTTCTCTTTCTTTCTTTCTTTCTTTCTTTCTTTCTTTCTTTCTTTCTTTCTTTCTTTCTTTCTTCCTTCCTTCCTTCCTTCCTTCTTCCCCTTCCTCCCTCCCTCCCTCTTTCCTTCCTTCCTTCCCTCCTTGCTTTCTTTCTCTCCCTCTGTCTCCCTCCCTTCTTCCCTCCCTTTTTTTAATTTGATCCCACCTGATTTCTATCTTTTGGGCATTTCTTTTTCCAGGCCTCAAGAGCACCTGTTCTTATTTTTCAGCGTGTCACAGCGATTCAGTTTCCTTACCTATAAAATGTGCCAAAGGATAGCTGCTTAGCTCATGAATTTATCAGCTAAGGGCCGAATGAGATTATAGAAAGGAAAGTGCTTGGTAAATTGTATACTCTATAAAATGTTAAATTTCTGTTAGCTCTTACTTTTTCAAGAGTGATTGATTTCATGATTTGATATATGGACTCTGTTTTCTTTCTAATTGTGATTGTTTTCATTGAGTTTAGATGGCCCACATTTTAGTGGTGACATACTTGAAATCTCCAGTTGTGGTTAGCAGGATTATGGGAAGTGGGACCAAGGATATTTAGACCCATTTCTGATCCCAAGTTTTTTTCTGCCACATGACATGTTGAGTTGAAAACAATGGACCTCCTCCTTACTCCTTTTATAAATGTTTACAGCACTCTTCTTCCACTCACTCCCCTAAGGGCAAGGATTAAGCTTTACTCATTTTGGTAGCCTCAGTGCCTGGCATAGCATGTCACGTAGTAGGCAGTTGTTTCATGTATATTTTTTTAACAATTGATTGGACTTTAGCAACAATTTTTGTCTGGACTGACTCGAGGGATATTATTAGTGTGATAAAAATTTTTGCTTAAAAATATTCCAACAAGGTTTCACTGACATGTTCATAGTGCCAATGGTGTGGGTATTTGTTTTAAGCAGAAAAATTGCCTTATTAGGACTAAATTCAGCATGGTTGTCCACAATCGAAACACTAATTATAACTTAAAAAACTGAAAAAGCTATACTTATTGAGAACTTCTATTTATTGAAATTGTCTCTAATGTCACAGTAACCCTGAAAGTCTCACTTTTGTTAAGATGCAGAACTGGAATGCATATCCTGGTCTGACTCCAAAGCCAATGTAACCAAGCAGGACCCTATGGACCTTCCTGGGACAGACTGCTCCCCACACCCTCTGCTTTAGCTCTTCTCCTTACTGTTATACCTAGATAACAGTATCTGATGCACATTTCCTGGGTTATTTTACAGTTGCTAAAACCCCCACCAAATGGAAGAGGCTAACTACACAGTGACTTTGAGCACGTAGCCTCCCAGGCCTACTGGAGCCTAAGGATTGATAATGTTAACCCCATGACACTGCCCTGTTACCTCACCATCAACCAATCGAGAATCGTGCACGAACTGATCACACACCCTGAGACTCCCCTCCTTCACCTGGCCTTTAAAAATGCTTTCTTGAAATCCATTGGGGAGTTTGGGCTTTTTGAGTGCTAGCTGCCCTGGACTCCTTGCTTTGTGCCCTGCAATAAATGCTGCACTTTCCTTCATCACAACCCGTTGTCAATAGATTGGTTTTACTGTGCATGGGTAAGCAGACCCAAGTTTGGTTCTGTGACACCAGCTCATTTAACTCTTCTGCCTCTAATTTGTTTCAAGCCAAGTAGGTAAGGAATATCAGCTGGCAGCAGCCTTATACAATTTCAGTTTTCTGTTGTTGGGGTACACTATTTACCCTATTTTTGCTCCATTTATTCACTTTTTTTTAGTGATAAAAGTAGTTTCTGATCCTCTTATTCTGTGTCATACTGACTTGCTTTTTTTCTTTTTCGTTCTTTTTTCTTTTTTTGTTATTCGAACTCACACTGAGACTCAAAGATCTCGCCAGTTGTAGTCCTTAATTTTTCCAAAGGAAGAAGAGAAATGGCTTTTTTTCACAGAACTGTATCTAATTTTAGCATTGTTTATGCAATGACTTTGAAAGTATGTTTTCAAATTGTCGTTAGTCTCTTTGTGTAGCCCTTGTGGCCTAAGCAACAATTGAGGTTAAATATTATTACATTTAGAGAGAGAAAAAGGCCTGATCTAGAAAAATGCAACAGATATTTATTGAGTGCCTACTATGTGTCAGTGTAATTACAGGCCCTGGGGAAACCCAGCAGTAAAAAATGCATACAAAAAAGTAGAGACAAAAAAGTATATATTTATACTAAAAAGTGATCCAATGGCAATGAAACATGCATTTTAAAATTCCTCTATAGATGATGTAATTTTTCCTTGAAACAGGTCATGTACATTTGTGGGTTTAATATCTGCCGTATAATGATATTATTGTAAATG
This sequence comes from Phocoena phocoena, assembly GCF_963924675.1. Classification (NCBI taxonomy): domain Eukaryota; kingdom Metazoa; phylum Chordata; class Mammalia; order Artiodactyla; family Phocoenidae; genus Phocoena; species Phocoena phocoena. The sequence continues at coordinate 80,488,386 of NC_089240.1, read as the reverse complement.
AGTAAAACCAAAGAGTAATATTACTTGCCCATTTTTTTTGTTTTTCTCTTTTGGATGCCTTAAAACATTTGCTAAGTATAAATTTGTATCTTAGCCTTTTGGTAGTAACCATTAATTTAAAGCAATTTGGGGCAATGAATGCTTCTACTTCAATGAGGACTTCTGCTCAAAGCTTACTCTACATTTTTTCTGGAGTTACGTGCTGTTTGACATAAAAAGGAGACTATAATATTTATCATATGTTAGTGAGATGGAAGATCTTAAAGTGGAGGAAACTGCTTTTTAATGCTTTGGCAGGAATTTTAATAATTTCATAGTAAGAGAAAATACAGCTTATTTGGGGGGCAAGGATTTAAAATACCTCAGCAAATTTTAACTTTCATCAACTTTTCTATATGTACCCTGTGACAAAGGTGACTACAGAATGCCTTTTTACTCCTGGTATGTTGGTGGTGACACATGGCTTTGTCAAAGAATGACTCCGCAGAGACCTGTCTTGTAGCTTTGGAGCATAATAGATGCTTCTCTACTCTGCTGTATCCAATTCCAATTTCTCTTCCCAGTCAATGCCCTGCCACCATTGAACATTTGATTATCGATTCATTCTGATAGTACTTGTTAACTGCCTCTTGTATGCTGCCCTCACATCAATTTCAAAGCTCCTGGCAACAGGGTCAGTGTCTTCAAATTTAAAACCCTTTTAATTTTTTAAAATTTATTTTATTGAAGTATAGTTGACTTACAATGTTGTGTTAGTTTATGGTGTATAGCAAAGTGATTCATATATATATATATATATATATATATATATTCTTTTCCATGTTCTTTTCCAATATGGTTTATTACAGGATATTGAATATAGTTCCCTGTGCTATATAGTAGGACCTTGTTGTTTATTCATTTTCTAGATAATAGTTTGCATCTGCTAATCCCAAACTCCCAATCCATCCCTCCCGTACCCCCCTCCCCCTTGGCAACCACAAGTCTGTTCTCTATGTGTGTGAGTCTGTTTCTGCTTCATAGATAAGTTTATTTGTGTCATATTTTAGATTCCTCATATAAGTGATATCATATGGTGTTTGTCTTTCTCTTTCTGACTTACTTCAATTAGTATGATGATCTCCGGGTCTATCCATGTTGCTGCAAATGGCATTATTTCATTCTTCCTTATAACTGAGTAGTATTCCATTATATATATATATATATATATATATATATATATATATATATATATATACATACCACATCTTCTTTATCCATTCATCTGTCCATGGACATATACGTTGGTAAAACCCTTTTTTAAAAATTTTTGTTGTTGTTGTCATTTTTTTAAAATTTTCTTTGGAGTATAGTTGATTTACAATGTTATATTAATTTCAGGTGTACAGCAAAGTGAATCAGTTGTACATATACATATATCCACTCTTTTTTTTTTTTCTTTGCGGTACGCAGGCCTCTCACTGTTGTGGCCTCTCCTGTTGCGGGGCACAGGCTCCGGACGCGCAGGTTCAGCGGCCATGGCTCATGGGCCCAGCCGCTCCGCGGCATGTGGGATCTTCCCGGACAGGGGCACGAACCCGTGTCCCCTGCATCGGCAGGCAGACTCTCAACCACTGTGCCACCAGGGAAGCCCTATATCCACTCTTTTTTAGATTCTTTTCCCATATAGGCCATTACAGAATATTGAGTAGAGTTCCCTATGCTATACAGTAGGTCCTCATTTGTTATCTATTTTATATTTAGTAGTGTGTATATGTCAATTCCAATCTCCCAATTTATCCCTACCCCCTTACCCCCTGGTAACCATGATTTTGTTTTCTACATCTGTGACTCTACTTCTGTTTTGTAAATAAGTTCATTTGTACCCTTTTTTTTTAGATTCCACATATAAGCGATATAATATGCTATTTGTCTTTCTCTGTCTGACTTACTTTACTTAGTATGACAATCTCTAGGTCCATCCATGTTGCTGCAAATGGCATTATTTTGTTCCTTTTTATGACTGAGTAATATTCCATTGTATATATATGCCACATCTTCTTTATCCATTTATCTGTCAGTGGACATTTAAGTTGCTTCCATGTCTTAACTATTGTAAATAATGCTGCAATGAACATTGGGTGAATGTATCTTTTTGAATTATGGTTTTCTCAGGGTATATGCCCAGTAGTGGGATTGCTGGGTCATATGGTAGCTCTATTTTTAGTTTTTCGAGGGACCTCCATAATGTTCTCCATAGTGGCTGTACCAGTTTACATTCCCACCAACAGTGCAAGAGGGTTCCCTTTTCTCCACACCCTCTCCAGCATTTATTGTTTGTAGATTTTTTGGTGATGGCCATTCTGACCAGTGTGAAGTTATACCTCACTGTAGTTTTGATTTGCATTTCTCTAATTATTAGTGATGTTGAGCATCTTTTCATGTGCATCATGGCCATCTGTATGTCTTCTTTGGAGAAATGTTTATCTAGATCTTCCACCCATTTTTTTGACTGGGTTGTTTGTTTTTTTGATATTGAGCTGCCTGAGCTCTTTGTATATTTTGGAGATTAATCCCTTGTCAGTTGCTTAATTTGCAAATGTTTTCTCCCATTCTGAGGGTAAAACCCTTTTCTTTTAAACTTTAGCTTCCCCTTCAACACATACCATATAGTAGGAACTCAAAATTTACTTTTGGATTCATTCATTTAATCAAGGTGTAGGGATAAGTATCAGCAGTGTGGTGTCACAGAATGAGCACTCTACCATTTACCAGCTGTAGGACCTTAAGCTTTCCACAATCTCTCTGTGTTGGGGTTTCTTCTTTAAAACAAAGGTGCCTAAACTAATTTTTTTCAAATTCCTTTCAATTCTATGATCCAGTGATCCAAAGGAGTGAATAAGAATCCTCTATATTTCTAATTTTCCACTCATGTCTTATAGTTAGTGAATGTTCTCCCATCCTCTGGGATTTATATTTATGACTCCTCTTGATGGTATATAACAAAATGATTTAGAAGAAAGAGAAGAGCTTGAATACAGTGTAGTATATTCAGTAGAAAATTAGTAAATAAAGAATAAAAAGGCAGATTTTTTTCACAGTCTATTGTTTTTCCAGGCATAGTTACCAATGGTTTCAAAACATATTCTTCAAAGAATAACAAGCCTTTTTCTCTTTAAAGCTTTCCCTTACATATTTGCTTTATTTTTAGCTGACTAGAGGATCTGTGTGTTATACACCAAATTTCCTCAAGCTGGCCTTCTTTTAACATATGCAATTTTTCTAATCACAGTTATTTGTGAGAGCAAGACTGCACATGCTGGTAGGAAAGACAGCAGTGTTGGCTAATTTTAGGAATAATTAGACCAGTCATGGCAATAAAGGATTGGTCTATGTGTGTAGGGCCTTAGAAGAAATCAGTCTGGGATAAATATGTATATAAATCTTAATATGAATAAAATTCTTAATCTAATTAGAAAAGAAATCCTAATGGGAAATGATATATAATCTGTCTCACCTTCCTACCTCACAGAGCTGTTGCAGGGACTTAATAAGACTCAACACATTGATATCAGTTGACCATGAATAACACCATAGACCTGTATCCTTAGCACTGATGCCCACTCTGGGGTAAGGAGAAGGGCACACTCTTCAGTGCCTTTTTGAGACCTTAAATTGCCATTGGTGAAGACTCCCAAATCTGCATTCCAACCTTGTTTCCTACCTTAATTTCCAATTTGATGTTTCCAACTGTCTATCAGGAATCACACATATGATAGTGAATCCCACCATCATTACCAAGTCAATAGAATCATAGTCAAATTGATCACCCTTCTCCTACCCCAATTGTTTTTCTTCCTGAACTTCCTATTTTTCTCCGAGCCAGTTTTTCCCAGTGCAAACCAGAAAAGGAAAGATGTCTTAGGCTTTGCCTAAAGTGATCTAAACCTCCAAGTTGGAACAGCATCTAGAAAGAAAATAACTAGTTAGGGTCTGGGAAGTTGGAGAGGTGAGGCAGGAAGGGAGCTGGAGACAGAAAGCTTTGGAAACTGAAGGATTCTAAAGCAAGGAAAAGCACAATGGAATTGAAGGTCAGTTCAGGAACTAATTACACAAATTTGGTTCATCTGTTTCCCCCTCCTTCTTATGTGGCTCAAGCAACTTCTGGGGGCTAGAATCTTATTTTTAAAGGGACCAGAAGGTATAGTAAAATTTCTGTTAACTATAAACACTTGTTTTTGAAATCTCAAAGGCTTGAAGCCATTTTGGAATCTTTAGTCCCCCAAATATTCTACCAACTAAACAGTACCCAACAAATGCTTGTTAGAATGAATGGACGAAAGCCCTATTGATGCTTCCTTCCCTAGGCCTTTTGTACTCACCCTTCCTACCCAATTCCCATGGTTAGCCGAGCCCCAAATCTCCCCTTTAGTATTTGAGGCCCTCCAAAATTTATTTCCAACTTATTTTTCCCTACTGCTCATCAAGATCTTCCCACTTATGTTAATCAGTCTCCATTCACTGTCTCCCGGTCATGTTCATTCTTTTGTTTCTTTACTCTTCCTTGTGCATACCCTCTCCCCTCATTTCAACTTAATCCAATATCCTTTAAGACCCAGTCCTATCACCTCTATGAAACCTTCTACATGCACTTCAGTGAAGATGAATCTCATCTTTCTTTAAATTTCTATTGTAATTCCTGCTGTATTAGCACTTAATCTTTATTTTTTCTCCTTAACGGTGTATGTGTCTTGACTTCCTAGAAGATGTGTGTGTCTTTGAGGGTAAAGACTATACATTACACTTCTTTTGTGTTACCCACAATGTTTAGCAAAAAAGGTTATTGAATGAATGATTCATGTTAAGTACAGAAATAGAGAAAAAGGGGATGATAATGAATAATATAAGCCTGTTTCACTTTATTATTCAAGAGATCAGCAAAGCACCTTAAAGACTGACAATATCCTTGACATCCCAAGTTTATAATAATAACACAATGTATACAAAGATGATACACAAATATATACAAAGATTACTGTGTATATCATCTTTACAATATGTAATTGTATATAAAAGACAGAGGAGGGAATTTTCTAAAATAAGGATTCAATAGTTGAAATCAATTCGGCATAAAAAAAAACCTATTTTCTTACAAACATATTTGAGAATTTGGAAAGGGATTTATGCTTTTTGGATTTTAGAATGAATCTATTAGGCTTCTAATAAAAGATAAAATGGCCCCTGAAACAAGTGCTTTTTTTGATAAAGGTCTATCCAATGAACTTCTAATGAGATAACTATTGTTTTACTTCTTTCAAAACTTGAAATAAAATCACTGCCATTGAATGCAGATTTTGAGGGCAGTGATCTAATTATCCTCACGTATCCCAAGGAACAATTTAAAACTTTGATAACTAAAGTCTTGGAAGAAACAATCCACTGAAGACAAGAAATATTTTGAGACTATTACTTGTAAGCAAGGTAAATTAGATGAAACTTGTAATTGTTACAAATATTATTCTTCACATAGGTAAACTTTAAATTAGAAAAATGTTATCTGAACATTTCTGAAGTAGAGACTGGTCTATTGGTCTGAGGATTATAAAATAATAATAAAATTAGTTTATTCTGAATAAAATGCTAATCTTGAACCACTTCATGAAATTGACATGCATGCATTTAATAGCTCATTTTCCTTTTTTTCTTTCTCATTTTTTTCTCCTTAACATTTCCTAAATGACATAATACACATTAAGAATCATGATGCCTCCCCTGTATTTCTGAAATCATTATCTTGGATATTACCAAACAATTTCAAACATTTGAAATGCTGACATTGATTGATAAAGTTATTCATAATACATGTGTTTTGCTGATTTAATTACTTTGGGGTTAAATGTAGAAGCATTTTAAATGGTGTGCTCTGATATAGTTCAATTATTGAAAACAAATCAAACAAGAAATATGTTTCAAAAAAGAAAGATGATAAAAGGACATCATTTCTGTGAAAAAGTTTATTTTTAAATGCAGAATATTTATAAATTAATGGCGCACAGAAACAATGAATTCCTTGTCCTTTTCTCTTTAAATATCAGCATCATCAAATATTAAGTGTCTGTAAATATCTACTGTAATTGATCTCATGCTTTTCCTTGACCTTGATACATAGTTGCATGTTTCCCTAAAGAGCTAAATACCTGTTCAGTCCTTCTGCTTTGCTGGCTAACTGATTTCTTCCTGTTACTAAATCACTTGTTCCCCAAACTCTTTTCCCTCTAGGATTTAACCTCTCTTCTCAAAAGTTCCTGTATGTGCCATAGCCTATCATACTAATGCTGTCTGCAAGACGTGTCAGTAAAACACGCCTGCAGCTTTCAATGCAGATCCAAACTGCATAATAGTCAGTTCACGTCGGGAGATGATGTAAGATGAAGTTTCAGGGCTGTGACGAAGAGGTCTTCAAATCTAAATAGCTTCTGCAAGGCAAATGGTTGTGTGTTTCTCAGGTAATTGTAATCCCTGAAATCAAAACACCTCGCAGGTGTGCAATGACATGGTTATCAAAGGTTTTAAATGATTTCTTGAGCATCCGAGCTGAGGAGAATGGCAGGTTTAGATTTGTTCAAAATTCATATTTGTCATTCAGCCTCTGAACCAGCTTGTTTCCATCATTTGGAATGGGGCTATACAGATGGCAACCCACTGAAATGCCTTTTTCTTTTCCCAGAGAGAGACTGCTGTCCTAGAATTATAGCAGCATATTAAAGAAAAAAATTACATCCTTTAAAAATAAATTTCCCAGCTCCCATGGGATGTTATCTTGGGAAAACTTGATACTTTATTAAAAAAACAAAAAGAGCTCATACACAACAATATCTCATGTCAGTTAAGTGCTTAGAGCAGAAGTTTCCTTTGGTGAATCTTATATGTTTCTAGTGGGAATTTTAAATATTTCAAGTAAGATTAAATTATGTAATTAATAAGAGCAATTCTAAGATGTTTTTCCAAACATAAACAGGTATTTTGATTTTGAGGACTACAATGCCGAAAATATGGATCTGCCCTGAGTGCTTGTTCACCATTAGTGAGAAAAATAACAAATTGAACTTAGGAGTTAATGTCTTTTTAAAAAGTTTAAAAAGTTGCCTTGGATGACTATCTGCTTCATTCTTTAATGTTGGTGCTTAATCTATTGTAATAAAGATTTCTGTTTTTTTTAACTGTAAAATGGATAATGGAGTATAAAGCATGCTAATTTCTTTCTCAGTTACCCACACATATGGGGAACACAACTGTTCAAGTCAAAAGAGCTGGATCAGTACTGATGATAGGGTGGCAGCGTCTCCTAATCACAGGCAGAGAACACTAGAAATGATTAGAAATGCTTGGGAGCCTTTCCTCTTTTGTGCTTTTTTTCTGTCATGGCACTAACTGTGCTATTTTGTAGTTGTTGGTTTATGGGCATGCCTCTTGCATAGACTGTGTGCTTCTTGAAGGTAAGGACCCTGCTTTTCTTTTTTCCTTTTTTTTCTTTTTTTAATTGCAGTATAATTGATTTGCAATGTTATATTTAACATTGGTTTTCATCTTCATTAACCCCCTCACTTAGCACAGTGACTACCATAATATTAGGGGCGGAAACAGGCCTGCCGATTGAACACCTTGTGTTATAAAGACCCATGAGAACAGTGACTCTGTTCATTTTTATCTGAGCGTCTAGTACACTTCCTAGCTAAATGAATGTGAAATAGGTGAAATCAAAGCTTTATATTTTGTGAATAACTTGTATATACATCACCTTATTTCAGCCTTTCATAAGCTTCATGGACTAGTAGATAGGGTAGTTTATTATTATCCCCATTTTCTAGATGGGGAGACAAAGATCCAGAAAGATGAATTAACTTACTAAAATTAACTTAACTTACTAAAACTTATAACTATTTAGTGAAAACGGGGTAAGGGAGCTCATCTATTGTCAGTAATTGCCCTTAAGAATAGGTCTTGAGGGGACCTTGAGATGGCGGAAGAGTAAGACGCGGAGATCGCCTTCCTCCCCACGGATACACCAGAAATACATCTACACGTGGAACAACTCCTACAGAACACCTACTGAAGGCTGGCAGAAGACCTCAGACCTCCCAAAAGTCAAGAAACTCCCCACGTACCTGGGTAGGGCAAAAGAAAAAAAGAAAAAACAGACAAAAGAATAAGGACGGCACCTGCACCAGTGGGAGGGAGCTGTGAAGGAGGAAAAGTTTCCACACACTAGGAAGCCCCTCCGCGGGCGGAGACTGCGGGAGGCGGAGGGGGGAGCTTCGGGACCGCGGAGGAGTGCACAGCGATGGGTGCGGAGGGCAAAGCCGGGAGATTCCCGCACAGAGGATCGGTGCCGACCGGCACTCACCAGCCCGAGAGGCTTGTCTGCTCACCCGCCGGGGCGGGCGGGGCAGCGAGTTGAGGCTCGGGTTTCGGTTTCGGACGGAGCGCAGGGAGAGGACTGGGGTTGGTGGCTTGAACATAGCCTGAAGGGGTTAGTGCACCACGGCTAGCCGGGAGGGAGTCCGGGGAAAAGTCTGCACCTGCCGAAGAGGCAAGAGACTTTTTCTTCCCTCTTTGTTTCCTGGTGCGCGAGGAGAGGGGTTTAAGAGCACTGCTTAAAGGAACTCCAGAGACAGGCGCGAGCCGCGGCTAAAAGCGCGAACCCCAGAGACGGGTGGGAGACGCTAAGGCTGCTGCTGCCGCCACCAAGGGGCCTGTGTGCGAGCACAGGTCACTCTCCACACCCCTCTTCCGCGGAGCCTGTGCAGCCCGCCACTGCCAGGTTCCCGGGATCCAGGGACAACTTCCCCGGGAGTACGCACGGCGGGCCTCAGGCTGGAGCAACGTCACGCCGGCCTCTGACGCCGCAGGCCCGCCCCGCACGCAGTGCCGCTCCCTCCCCCCCACCCCCGGCCTGAGTGAGCCGGAGCCCCCGAATCAGCGGCTCCTTTAACCCCATCCTGTCTAAGCAAAAAACAGACGCTCTCCAGTGACCTACACGCAGAGGCAGGGCCAAATCCAAAGCTGAGCTCCTGTGAGCTGTGAGAACAAAGAAGAGAAAGGGAAATCTCTCCCAACAGCCTCAGAAGCAGCGGATTAAAGCTCCACAATCAACTTGATATACCCTGCATCTGTGGAATACCTGAACAGACAAGGAATGATCCCAAATTGAGGAGGTGGACTTTAGGAGCGAGATCTATGATTTTTTTCCCTTTTCCTCTTTTTGTGAATGTGTACATGTATGCTTCTGTGTGAGATCTTGTCTGTATACTCTGGCTTCCACCATTTGTCCTAGGGCTCTATCCGTCCATGGTTTTTAAAAAAAATTTTTTTTCTTAATAATTAATTTTAATTGTAATAACTTTATTATACTTTACCTTCTTTCTTTCTTTCTTTCTTTCCTTCCTTCCTTCCCTCCTTTAGACAACGAATCACCCCAAATTGAGGAGGTGGTCTCTGAGAGCAAGATTTATGATTTTTCCCCCTTTACCTCTTTTTGTGAGGGTGTATGTGTATGCTTCTGTGGAAGATTTTCTCTGTATAGCTTTGCTTCCAACATTTGTCCTAAGGTTCTATCCTTCCCTTTTTTTTCTAAATATTTTTAGTTCAATAACTATATTATACTTTATTTTATTTATACTGTATCTTCTTTCTTTCTGTCTTTTTTCCTTCTTTCCCTCCCTCCTTCCTTCCTCCCTCCCTCCCTCCTTTCTTTCCTTCTTTGCTTCTTTCTTCCTTCCTTCCCTTCCTCCTTTCCTTCTTTCTTTCCTCATACTTCTACTAACTCTCTCTACATTTTCTCCCTTTTATTCTGAGCCGTGTGGATGAAAGGCTCTTGGTGCTCCAGCCAGGAGTCAGGGCTCTGCCTCTGAGGTAGGAGAGCCAACTTCAGGACACTGGTCAACAAGAGACCTCCCAGCTCCACATAATATTAAACGGCGGAAATCTCCCAGAGACCTCCATTCTTAACACCAGCACCCAGCTTCACTCAATGACCAGCAAGCCACAGTGCTGGACAACCTATGCCAAACAACTAGCAAAACAGGAACACAACCCAACCCATTAGCAGAGAGGCTGCCGAAAATCATAATAAGGCCACAGACACCCCAAAACACACCACCAGACGTGAACCTGCCCACTAGAGAGACAAGATCCAGCCTCATCCACCACAACACAGGCACTAGTCCCCGCCACCAGGAAGCCTACACAACCCACTGAAACAACCTTAGCCACTGGAGACAGACATCAAAAACAACGGGAACTACGAACGTGCAGCCTGAAAAAAGGAGACCCCAAACACAGTAAGATAAGGAAAATGAGAAGACAGAAAAACACACAGCAGATGAAGGAGCAAGATAAAAATGCACCAGACCTAACAAATGAAGAGGAAATAGGCAGTCTACCTGAAAAAGAATTCAGAATAATGATAGTAAGGATGATCCAAAATCTTGGAAATAGAATGGACAAAATGCAAGAATCAGTTAACAAGGACCTAGAAGAAATAAAGATGAAACAAGCAACGATGAACAACACAATAAATGAAAGTAAAAGTACTCTAGATGGGATCAATAGCAGAATAACTGAGGCAGAAGAATGGGTAAGTGACCTGGAAGATAAAATAGTGGAAATAACTACTGCAGAGAAGAATAAAGAAAAAAAAAAAATGAAAAGAACTAAGGAGAGTCTCAGAGACCTCTAGGACAACATTAAACGCACCAACATTCGAATTATACGGGTTCCAGAAGAAGAAGAGAAAAAGAAAGGGACTGAGAAAATATTTGTAGAGATTATAGTTGAAAACTTCCCTAATATGGGAAAGGAAATAGTTAATCAAGTCCAGGAAGCACAGAGAGTCCCATACAGGATAAATCCAAGGAGAAATACGCCAAGACACATATTAATCAAACTGTCAAAAATTAAATACAAAGAAAGCATATTAAAAGCAGCAAGGGAAAAACAACAAATAACACACAAGGGAATCCCCATAAGGTTAACAGCTGATCTCTCAGCAGAAACCCTACAAGCCAGAAGGGAGTGGCAGGACATACTGAAAGTGATGAAGGAGAAAAACCTGCAACCAAGACTACTCTACCCAGCAAGGATCTCATTCAGATTTGATGGAGAAATTAAAACCTTTACAGACAAGCAAAAGCTGAGAGAGTTCAGCACCACCAAACCAGCTTTACAACAAATGCTAAAGGAACTTCTCTAGACAAGAAACACAAGAGAAGGAAAAGACCTATAATAACGAACCCAAAACAATCTAAAAAATGGGAATAGGAACATACTTATTGATAATTACCTTAAATGTAAATGGGCAAAATGCTCCCACCAAAAGACAGATTGGCTGAATGGATACAAAAACAAGACCCTTATATATGCTGTCTACAAGAGACCCACTTCAGACCTAGAGAAACATACAGACTGAAAATAAGGGGATGGAAAAAGATATTCCATGCAAATGGAAACCAAAAGAAAGCTGGAGTAGCAATTCCCATATCAGACAAAATAGACTTTAAAATAAATACTATTAAAAGAGACAAAGAAGGACACTACATAATGATCAAGGGATCGATCCAAGAAGAAGATATAACAATTGTAAATATTTATGCACCCAACATAGGAGCACCTCAATACATAAGACAAATACTAACAGCCATAAAAGGGGAGATCGACAGTAACACATTCATAGTAGGGGACTTTAACACCCCACTTTCATCCATGGACAGATCATCCAAAATGAAAATAAATAAGGAAACACAAGCTTTAAATGATACATTAAACAAGATGGACTTGATTGATATTTATAGGACACTCCATCCAAAAACAACAGAATACACATTTTTCTCAAGTGCTCATGGAACATTCTCCAGGATAGATCATATCTTGGGTCACAAATCAAGCCTTGGTAAATTTAAGAAAATTGAAATTGTATCAAGTATCTTTTCTGACCACAACGCCATGAGACTAGATATCAATTACAGGAAAAGATCTGTAAAAAAAAAAAAACCACATGGAGGCTAAACAATACACTACTTAATAATGAAGTGATCACTGAAGAAATCAAACAGGAAATCAAAAAATACCTAGAAACAAATGACAATGGAGACACAACGACCCAAAACCTATGGGGTGCAGCAAAAGCAGTTCTAAGGGGGAAGTTTATAGCAATACAAGCCCACCTTAAGAAGCAGGAAACATCTCAAATAAACAACCTAACCTTGCACCTCAAGCAATTAGAGAAAGAAGAACAAAAAAACCCAAAGCTAGCAGAAGGAAAGAAATCATAAAAATCAGATCAGAAATAAATGAAAAAGAAATGAAGGAAATGATAACAAAGATCAATAAAACTAAAAGCTGGTTCTTTGAGAAGATAAACCAAATAGATAAACCACTAGCCAGACTCATGAAGAAAAAAAGGGAGAAGACTCAAATCAATAGAATTAGAAATGAAAAAGGAGAAGTAACAACTGACACTGCAGAAATACAAAAGATCATGAGAGATTACTACAAGCAACTCTATGCCAATAAAATGGACAACCTGGAAGAAATGGACAAATCCTTAGAAATGCACAACCTGCCAAGACTGAATCAGGAAGAAATAGAAAATATGAACAGACCAATCACAAGCACTGAAATTGAAACTGTGATTAAAAATCTTCCAACAAACAAAAGCCCAGGACCAGATGGCTTCACAGGTGAATTCTATCAAACGTTTAGAGAAGAGCTAACACGTATCCTTCTCAAACTCTTCCAAAATATAGCAGAGGGAGGAACACTCCCAAATTCCTTCTACGAGGCCACCATCACCTTGATACCAAAACCAGACAAGGATGTCACAAAGAAAGAAAACTACAGGCCAATATCACTGATGAACACAGATGCAAAAATCCTCAACAAAATACTAGCAAACAGAATCCAACAGCACATTAAAAGGATCATACACCGTGATCAAGTGGGGTTTATTCCAGGAATGCAAAGTTTCTTCAATATACGCAAATCTATCAATGTGATAAACCATATTAACAAATTGAAGGAGAAAAACCAGGCGATCATCTCAATAGATGCAGAGAAAGCTTTTGACAAAATTCCACACCCATTTATGATAAAAACCCTGCAGAAAGTAGGCACAGAGGGAACTTTCCTCAACATAATAAAGGCCATATGTGACAAACCCACAGCCAACATCATCCTCAATGTTGAAAAATTGAAAGCATTTCCACTAAGATCAGGAACAAGACAAGGTTGCCCACTCTCACCACTCTTATTCAACATAGTTTTGGAAATTTTAGCCACAGCAATCAGAAAAGAAAAGGAAATAAAAGGAATCCAAATCGGAAAAGAAGAAGTAAAGCTGTCACTGTTTGCAGATGACATGATACTATACATAGAGAATCCTAAGGATGCTACCAGAAAAATACTAGAGGTAATCAATGAATATGGTAAAGTAGCAGGATACAAAATTAATGCACAGAAATCTCTGGCATTCCTATATATTAATGATGAAAAATCTGAAAGTGAAATCAAGAAAACACTCCCATTTACCATTGCAACAAAAAGAATAAAATATCTAGGAATAAACCTACCTAAGGATACGAAAGACCTGTATGCAGAAAATTATAAGACACTGATGAAAGAAATTAAAGATGACACAAATAGATGGAGAGATATACCATGTTCTTGGATGGGAAGAATCAACATTGTGAAAATGACTCTACTACCCAAAGCAATCTACAGATTCAATGCAATCCCTATCAAACTACCACTGGCATTTTTCACTGAACTAGAACAGAAAATTTCACAATTTGTATGGAAACACAAAAGACCCCGAATAGCCAAAGCAATCTTGAGAACGAAAAAAGGAGCTGGAGGAATCAGGCTCCCTGACTTCAGGCTATACTACAAAGCTACAGTAATCAAGATAGTATGGTACTGGCACAAAAACAGAAAGATAGATCAATGGAACAGGATAGAAAGCCCAGAGATAAACCCACGCACATATGGACACCTTATCTTTGACAAAGGTGGCAGGAAAGTACAGTGGAGAAAGGACAGCCTCTTCAATAAATGGTGCTGGGAAGACTGGACAGCTACATGTAAAAGTATGAGATTAGATCACTCCCTAACAGCATACACAAAAATAAGCTCAAAATGGATTAAAGACCTAAATGCAAGGCCAGAAACTATCAAACTCTTAGAGGAAAACATAGGCAGAACACTCTATGACATAAATCACAGCAAGATCCTTTCTGACCCACCTCCTAGAGAAATGGAAATAAAAACAGAAATAAACAAATGGGACCTAATGAAACTTCAAAGCTTTTGCACAGCAAAGGAAATCATAAACAAGACCAAAAGACAACCCTCAGAATGGGAGAAAATATTTGCAAATGAAGCAACTGACAAAGAATTAATCTCCAAAATTTACAAGCAGCTCATGCAGCTCAATAACAAAAAAACAAACAACCCAATCCAAAAATGGGCACAAGACCTAAATAGACATTTCTCTAAAGAAGATATACAGAATACCAACAAACACATGAAAGAATGCTCAACATCATTAATCATTAGAGAAATGCAAATCAAATCTACAATGAGATATCATCTCACACCGGTCAGAATGGCCATCATCAAAAAATCTAGAAACAATAAATGCTGGAGAGGGTGTGGAGAAAAGGGAACACTCTTGCACTGCTGGTGGGAATGTAAATTGGTTCAGCCACTATGGAGAACAGTATGGAGGTTCCTTAAAAAACTACAAATAGAATTACCATATGACCCAGCAATCCCACTACTGGGCATATACCCTGAGAAAACCAAAATTCAAAAAGAGTCATGTACCAAAATGTTCATTGCAGGTCTATTTACAATAGCCCGGAGATGGAAACAACCTAAGTACCCATCATCGGATGAATGGATAAAGAAGATGTGGCACATATATACAATGGAATATTACTCAGCCTTAAAAAGAAACGAAATTGAGCTATCTTTAATGAGATGGATAGACCTAGAGTCTGTCATACAGAGTGAAGTAAGTCAGAAAGAAAAAGACAAATACCGTATGCTAACACATATATATGGAATTTAAGAAAAAAAAATGTCATGAAGAACCTAGGGGTCAGACAGGAATAAAGACGCAGACCTACTGCAGAACGGACTTGAGGATATGGGGAGGGGGAAGGGTGAGCTTTGACAGGGCGAGAGAGAGTCATGGACATATACACACTAACAAACGTAGTAAGGTAGATAGCTAGTGGGAAGCAGCCGCATGGCACAGGGATATTAGCTCGGTGCTTTGTGACAGGCTGTAGGGGTGGGATAGGGAGAGTGGGAGGGAGGGAGACGCAAGAGGGAAGACATATGGGAACATATGTATATGTATAACTGATTCACTTTGTTATAAAGCAGAAACTAACACACCATTGTAAAGCAATTATACCCCAATAAAGATGTTAAAAAAAAAAAAAAAAAGAATAGGTCTTGAGCTCACAGACATAGAAAACAAACATGGTTACCAAAGGGGAAAGGGGAGGGGAGGGAAGGATAAATTGGAGTTTGGGATTTACAGACACACACTACTATATATAAAATAGGTATACAGTTCCTACTGTATAGCACAGGGAACTGTATTCAATACCTTGTAATAACCTATTATGGAAAAGAATCTGAAAAAGAATATATATATGTATATCTGAATCACTTTGCTGTACACCTGAAGCTAACACAAAATTGTAAATCAACTATACTTCCATTTAAAAAAAGAGAAAAATAAGAAAAAAATAGGTCTTGAGGTAGTCTGCTCCCACTTCTAAACAGGGAAAAGAATGTTGCTGTGATTGCACATGGGTATTGGCAAGTACTTACTCCTCAGAGAGATTTGAGTGTGTGTGTGTGTTTGGTGACATTCTTTCAGCTCCTTCTAAGATGTGAAGACTGATTATTTATACATCATCTAGTGTTTAACAATTTCTTTTACACAATCTTTGTAACATGCTAACTAATATAAATAAGGCCTCTTTTCCCTTAAGGCGGCGGAATATTTCCCACAGCTTTTCCAATCTAACTTTTGGTGCAATGCTCAACAGCAGACAACCTAAATGGCAGTGTGGGGACTTCCCTGGTGGTCCAGTGGTTAAGACTCTGTGCTCTCAATGCAAGGGGCCTGGGTTTGATCCCTGGTCAGGGAACTAGATCCCACATGCCGCAACTAAAGTTCCTGCATGCTGCAACTAAAAGATCCCACACACAGCAACGAAGATCCCACGTGCCGCAACTAAGACCTGATGCAGCTAAATAAATAATATTAAGAAAATGATAAAATAAATGGCAGTGTGATCATGGAACTGATACTCTAGGGTTGCAAAACTATCCCAATGTTTGATTAAAAAAATTAGTGTCAGAACATTCTGGAAAAATATTTTAATTCATGTTAAAGAGGACTGCAACTGAGTATTTTCAGAAAAGCAAAGCTTTGGGAAAATAATATAACTTTTTTACACTTATTGCTAAAGGACTCTAAAGTATACTCTCCCTAAAGTAGCCCATGCTCTGCTTCATCCTAACTTGTAATGGTTTTCCAATAATACAGTAGCTTGATGTTGTCATTTTAAGTGGAAATTCACTCTGATCAAATCTTAAGTTGCTGCTCCAGTGTTTGATGAACTCCAGACATTTGTGCCTGCTGCTCTTTTTTCATTGATTAAAAACCTCCTGGCAGGTCACACGATCTTATCCTATTCAGCAATCAAAAAGCACCTGGGTCACTGCCAACATGCGGGAGGAAAGAGAAACGGATGTGATTACCTGTTAAAATTAGTGAGCTTTATATCTAGAGGACCTAGTGGATGGAGATATTTTGCTACCTTCTGAGTTCTTCCTTTGAATAAATTTTAAATGTGTTACATGAGGATTATTAAAGATGCTCTTTATTTCAGAGTCTTCCTAAGATCTTCCTCACATTGAGTACAACTCCTGGAGTCTTAAACCTATTTTGCTTTTCTAGGAATCAATCTTTTTCTGGGGGATGGGAGGTGGAAGTGTAAGTAAAGTTAACAGCTGTTTCCTTCTTCCTTCCCTTCATCCATCCATCCATCTTTCCTTCCTTCCTCCCTTCCTCCTTCCCTTCTTTCCTTCCTTCCTTCCTTCCTTCTTTTCTTTCTTTATTAGGAGCAGCCCTAGCAGGAAACACACAAACCAAAACCACTCCAAGAAAACCCAAACAATAACAACTGTCCAGGTCTTTGTTGGTAAAGTCTTGAGTTGCCCTACAGGGCAAGGATGGATAGAAGGTTATACTTGCTGTCAATTTGGTGAGTGGTTATTGCTGGATAGGAAGAGGTTCCTTAAGACTGTGGTCAGGGAGGTGGCGATACTACTGTTGGTGGGAGGTATATGCTGGGGACTGATCAAAAAAGATCCTCGGTCTTGCCTTGAGAGGACAGTGAGGGTCCCCTGGGGTAAATCGTAGAGTCAGTGGAGGCATGGAGAAACCATGGCTGCAAGGCAGGTCTGTCACCTTGCTTCCTGCCATATACTCTACGGAGCACTGGCACCTGGCAGATGGTAGAGAATCAGAATTCAATGGCATCACTGGGTAGCAGAATCATCAGTAATGATGGTGTCCACCAGATATTAAGGATTAGCCATTCTCTCTCATTTTCTTGTGACTTAGTAAGCTCTGAGATTCCTATAAAAGCTGATAGGGGTGGAAGCTCCAAGAATGACTGATAGTGAGTGAGTGCCCTGTCAACTAGGAATATGAGAGCTCAGAACTAAGTTGGACTTAATTTAAAAAACAAAACCAAAAAATGTGCTATTTCTTGAACTAAAGCAATCAGGAACAAATTCATGCCTATCACAAATACATTTTAAAAATGGAAGGATGCATCTAACCTCTGGGAAGTGGGATGGGGTTCAGAGGAGCTTTCACTTTTTTTTTAATTATTTTTTATTTATTTATTTATTTATTTATTTATTTATTTTTTGAGCTTTCACTTTTTACTTAAAATGTATGTGTGTATGTGTGTGTATCTGGGGGCAAGGATAATAATACTTTCAAAACAAAAACAAAAGTCAATTTGGGTTGAGAAGAGGATCTGGAGATGCATAGATATCTTCAAAGTCATCTGGATCAGCCCTAAGCCTGATGCATATTCCTAGGATGACTTAGAGCCTGGAAGCCCTAAATTCAGACATAGCTTTGAAGGGGATAAACTAGGAGAATAGCTTTGAAGGGGATAAACTAGGAGAGAAGCAAAAGCATATGATCTCTTCTACTCATTATCCAATTCCACAAAGAATGTTTGCAAGGATGAATATTTTATACTGTTTCATAAACTGCAACTATATCACCAATTAAATACCACTTATTAATTTAGTCAACATTTAACGAATATTTCTTGGTAGCCTATTATGTGCCAGGCACTTTTCTAGGCACTTAGGATACATAGCGTAATAAAAATAAATTAATTAATTCTGCTCCTTCTGCCCATTTTAATTGGCTATTTTTTGTGTGCCTCCACACTGTTGGTATGGGACGTACCATTCTACTGTATTGTTTATCACATTTTATTAAAGTAATCAGTTTATGCAATTTGGGTTGAAAACAGCTTTTATAACATAAAAGCAGAAAATGTGAAAAGATGAGAATAATGGATTTGACTGAATAAAAGTTAAAACTGCACAGAAAAAAATAAAACATCAAGGAAAATGATAAGGTAGGAGAAATATTTGCAACATAAATGATACACAGGTTTCTATCTGTAATATATAAAGAGTTCTTCCAGGACACTAAGCAACAAATCAATAACCAGTTGAAAAATCTACAAAGGGCACAAACAGAAAATGTATTAAAGGGGAAATACATAGCTAATATATTTAAACATTTTAAACATTTATGCTTACTAGTAACCAAGGAAATGTAAATCTAAGCAGCAAGATACTATCTCTAGCTATCAAATTGGCAAAGACTAAAATTTTAAAATCTCCAGTTCTAATTCTTTAACAGTTTCCCAAACTTCATACTGTTGACATTTGGGGCAGGATCATTCTTTGTTGTGGAGGGCTGTCCTGTGCATTGTAAGATGTTTAGCAGCATCCCTGCCCTCTACCCACTAGATGCCAGTAACATCCCCTTCCTGTTGTGACAGCCAAAAATGTCTCCAGGAATTACCAAATGTCTTCTGGGAGGCAAAACTGCCCTGAGTTGAGAACCACTGCTCTAAACTTACGGAGGTACTTGGCCTTCTTCCCACTCACCATCACCTCTCTTACTATCATACCTGTGCACATTTATTTTTTTTTTCTTCTGCAAAAAGCGTTATTGTTTCCATTTGTTCCAAGGCTTGGGAGAGGGCTCCAGGGCGGTTAAAAAGCTGCCTAGTGGCTGCAGAGCAGGGCTTCAGGCAAAAGCTCTGACGCCAGAGGAGCTCCTCAGAGGCCGCTGGACTTCAAAGACTCCTGTTCTTGCTCAAGGGTGAGCCTTTCAAAGAGATACTCGCCCAGCACAGCCTGCGGACCAGCCAGCCTGCGGAGGTTGGTCAGGTGGTCGCCCATCTTCTTGATGAGTTTCACCTGCTCCTCCAGGAAGTGGCGCTCCAGGAAGTCACAGAGTTGGGGATCTGCGCGGGCAGAACCCAGGGCATGCAGATCCAAAAGCGCCTGGTTCAGGTTCTTCATGAGCAGGATGGCTTCCATAGCGTCCTGGGTTTTACTCTGCTCATTTCGGGAGGTTTCTGCACGTCTTGGAGGAAGGAACGGCCGCCGTGCTGGTTTTGCATTTTCAAGAGATGCTGGGCACCCTTGAGCTTCTCCTCGGCCAATTCATGGAAAAAGTGGCCTCCAGAGCCACATCGTCCTGGTGGAAATAGGAGCCCAGAGAGAGGTAAGTGCAGGAGGCACACAGATGCATGTTGGTTAGGCGGTTGATTGCGGCCTCCACCTCAATGGAATAATCCTGATGAATCTGGGAGCTCATGGTTGAAGGGTAATAAGGAGCTAAGTTCAAAAAATAATGTTGGCTTGTCCTGGAGGCCGAGGATAGCTGAGTTGCTGGTTCTGAAGGTTGCGACTGGAAAAAAGGTTGGAGGGTGATCGGAGGCTGGAGGAAGGGGCTGTCCCTGTCTCTGTTCCATCCAAACACTGTTGAAGCAAGAGACAGATCCCCAGGAGTGCAGAGCACACTGCTCAGATCTATGCATATTCTTGCTCCTGTACATTTCCTTTCCTACTCTTATCATCTTTCATGTTTCTGTTGAGGCTTTTGAGAAACTTTCCATGACCTCTCAAGATGGGTTCCCATCGCGCCCTGCATTTACCCTGATCTCAGCACTTTTTACAGTCTTCTACTTTATGTAATTATTAGCCAGTCTCTTTTAATAGAATGTAAACTCCCCATAGGCCCATCCTAGCAACTTTTGCCTTTGTGGGCCTCTTTCTCCATAACAAATATTAAAATTATATTTTATGACTGCATTAGTATAAAGACTAATACAATCCAGCCAGGATTATATTCATTTTTTTCCTTCTCATCCTAAAGGAAATTAAAATATTTTGTAGACCCCTAAAAAGTATTGTGGGTCTTAGGCACTGTGTTCACCATGCCTAATGGATAAGCTGGCCTTGGCTTCAAAAAGATGAGCAGTGCCTGTCTTGGTCACTACTGTACACCCAATGCCTAGTACTAAGTAGCTGTTTAGTAAACATTTCTCAAATGAATAAAAGGATTAAAATTTTACTAAACAGGAAGTATTTCTAAATACTTGAACTGCAAAAGACTTCAAATAAATTTAACCAAGTCAAGATATACTCATTTCATTAGATTTTGTTCCTAAATTCATCTGTGCTCTAGTTTTGACCTACTCGAAAAATGTTCTGCATTCTCTCATCATATTTATTATTAAAATATTTCTGATATGATTTAAAAAAAATTTAAACAGATCCTTGATCATCTAGCTTTCCACTTCATTCTGATCAAATACCTGTGGTTAAACTGAAAATATAGGCCCATGGTATATATCAGATTACTTTATGTGGATTCTTCCATAATTTTTCTACTGGCTTTCTTTTATTTTGAAAAATATGGCTATAATATTTAAATTTGCAAGTCTGGTAGGATGTGTAAGAGTTAACTGACAATTAAGAGTCCATTTTGCTTTGCTGGTACTTAGAATTGTGGTTTTTGATAGTTTTACGAATTTGCAATTTTGTCAGTTTACCTGAGGGGTCATCAAGCACTGCCGTATTGATCTATGCTAAACAGCATATAGTCCCTGCCCTCAAGGAGTTCAAAGATTAGTGCTGTTCTTCAAACAGTTTCCTTTCTGGGATTAAAATGCATGCTTACAGTTAGCCCTCCTTATCCACAGTTTCCAAATCTGTGGATTCAACCAACAGTGGATGCAAAATATTCAGAGAAAAAAATTCCAGAAAGTTCCAAAAAGCAAAACTTGAATTTACTGTACACTGGCAAGTATTTACATAGCTTTTACATTGTATTTACAACTATTTACATAGCATTTACATTGTACTAGCTATTATAAGTAATCTAGAGATGATTTAAAGTGTACAGGAGGATGTGCATAGGTTATATGCAAATACTATGCTATTTTTAAAAAATAAATTTATTTATTTTATTTATTTATTTTTGGCTGTATTGGGTCTTCATTGCTGTGCAGGCTTCTCATTACAGTGGCTTCTCTTGTTGTAGAGCACAGGCTCTAGGTGTGCGGGCTTCAGTAGTTGTGGCACGCGGGCTCAGTAGTTGTGGCATGCGGGCTTAGTTGCTCAGCGGCATGTGGGATCTTCCCAGACCAGCAATCGAACCCGTGTCCCCTGCATTGGCAGGTGGATTCTTAACCACTGTGCCACCAGGGAAGTCCCACTATGCTATTTTATATAAGGGACTTGAGCATCCTCTGATTTTGGTAACTGTGGGGTGTAGGTGGGGTTCCCCAATCCCCTGTGGATACCGAGGGACAACTGTACATTAGTAATCAAAGGCCTACTAGGTATTTGTGGAATAAAAGCAAAATAATTGATAGTCTTGGGAGAAGAGTGCATCACAGGCATGTTTAAGCCAAGCAAACTACTCCTGTTCTACTCTACAGCATATCTTTCTAGCAATAGAATATTTATGTCCTCCTGCTCTGTTAGCCACTGTTCAAAATGTCTTTCTACAACTAAGAGTCCTTCTAAGAGTCTACAACGTTGTCCTTCTTGAATTAAATATACTTGTGTAACACGTTGCAGTTCCCATGAGGACAGATATTATTCAGTGATAGCATTTTAGGTTGTGTGATTTGTGATGACATGGCCGAAAACTCTTTTGTTTCATTAATAACATTTCTCCCTTTGTAGGATAATCTTTAAACAGGTTTCCCACCATGTATTAAATCCAGCTAAAGGATGTGGTTTCAAGTTTGATTCCACAAAGGATGTGGCTTAATTTGGTTTCTATGAATCAGTTGTCACCTCAATTAAGCCTCCCCTAAGCCTGTTGGTCAGAATCAATTGCTTTGGACTTCCCTGGTGGCACAGTGGTTAAGAATCAGCCTGCCAGGGTCGGCGGGAAGATGGCGGAAGAGTAAGACGTGGAGATCGCCTTCCTCCCCATGGATACACCAGAAATACATCCACACGTGGAACAACTCCTACAGAACACCTACTGAAGGCTGGCAGAAGACCTCAGAGCTCCCAAAAGACAGCGAATCACCCCAGGTTGAGGAGGTGGTCTCTGGGAGCAGGATTTATGATTTTTCCCCCTTTGCCTCTCTTTGTGAACACGTATGTGTATGCTTCTGTGTAAGATTTTCTCTGTATAGCTTTGTTTCCAACATTTGTCCTAGGGTTCTATCTGTTCTTTTTTTTTTTTTTTTTTTTTCTTTCTAAATATTTTTTAGTACAATAACTATATTATACTTTATTTTATTTTTACTGTATCTTCTTTCTTTCTGTCTTTTTTCCTTCTTTCCCTCCTTCCTTCCTCCCTTCCTCCCTCCCTCCCTCCCTCCCTCCTTTCTTTCTTTCTTTGCTTCTTTCTTCCTTCCTTCCTTTCCTCCTTTCCTTCTTTCTTTCCTCAAACTTCTACTAATTCTCTCTACATTTTCTCCTTCTTTCCCTCCTTCCTTCCTTCCTTCCTTCCCCCCTCCCTCCCTTTCTTTCCTTCTTTGCTTCTTTCTTCCTTCCTTCCTTTCCTCCTTTCCTTCTTTTTTTCCTCATACTTCTACTAATTCTCTCTACATTTTCTCCTTCTTTCCCTCCTACCTTCCTTCCTTCCTCCCTCCCTCCCTCCTTTCTTTCCTTCTTTCTTCCTTCCTTCCTTTCCTCCTTTCCTCCTTTCCTTCTCTCTTTCCTCAAACTTCTACTAATTCTCTCTACATTTTCTCCTTCTTTCCCTCCTTCTTTCCTTCCTTCCTCCCTCCCTCCCTCCTTTCTTTCCTTCTTTGTTTCTTTCTTCCTTCCTTCCTTTCCTCCTTTCCCTCTTTCTTTCCTCATACTTCTACTAATTCTCTCTACATTTTCTCCTTCTTTCCCTCCTTCCTTCCTTCCTTCCTCCCTCCCTCCCTCCTTTCTTTCCTTCTTTGCTTCTTTCTTCCTTCCTTCCTTTCCTCCTTTCCTTCTTTCTTTCCTCATACTTCTAATAATTCTCTCTACTTTTCCTCCCTTTTATTCAGAGCCGTGTGGATGAAAGGCTCTTGGTGCTCCAGCCCAGGAGGCAGGGCTCTGCCTCTGAGGTAGGAGAGCCAACTTCAGGACACTGGTCAA
This sequence comes from Phocoena phocoena, assembly GCF_963924675.1. Taxonomy (NCBI): domain Eukaryota; kingdom Metazoa; phylum Chordata; class Mammalia; order Artiodactyla; family Phocoenidae; genus Phocoena; species Phocoena phocoena. Next base: position 80,464,605 of record NC_089240.1, on the reverse strand, counting down.
CAAGAGACCTCCCAGCTCCACATAATATTAAATGGTGGAAATCTCCCAGAGACCTCCATCTTAACACCAGCACCCAGCTTCACTCAACGACCAGCAAGCCACAGTGCTGGACAACCTATGCCAAACAACTAGCAAAACAGGAACACAACCCCACCCATTAGCAGAGAGGCTGCCGAAAATCATAACAAGGCCACAGACACCCCAAAACACACCACCAGACGTGAACCTGCCCACTAGAGAGACAAGATCCAGCCTCATCCAGCACAACACAGGCACTAGTCCCCTCCACCAGGAAGCCTACACAACCCGCTGAAACAACCTTAGCCACTGGAGACAGACATCAAAAACAACGGGAACTACGAACGTGCAGCCTGCAAAAAGGAGACCCCAAACACAGTAAGATAAGGAAAATGAGAAGACAGAAAAACACACAGCAGATGAAGGAGCAAGATAAAAACCCACCAGACCTAACTAATGAAGAGGAAATAGGCAATCTACCTGAAAAAGAATTCAGAATAATGATAGTAAGGATGATCCGAAATCTTGGAAGTAGAATGGACAAAATGCAAGAAACAGTTAACAAGGACCTACAAGAACTAAAGATGAAACAAGCAATGATGAACAACGCAATAAATGAAATTAAAAGTACTCTAGATAGGATCAATAGCAGAATAACTGAGGCAGAAGAACGGATAAGTGACCTGGAAGATAAAGTAGTGGAAATAACTACTGCAGAGCAGAATAAAGAAAAAAGAATGAAAAGAACTGAGGACAGTCTCAGAGAGCTCTGGGACAACATTAAACACACCAACATTCGAATTATAGGGGTTCCAGAAGAAGAAGAAAAAAAGAAAGGGACTGAGAAAATATTTGAAGAGATTATAGTTGAAAACTTCCCTAATATGGGAAAGGAAATAGTTAATCAAGTCCAGGAAGCACAGAGAGTCCCATACAGGATAAATACAAGGAGAAATACGCCAAGACACATATTAATCAAACTATCAAAAATTAAATACAAAGAAAGCATATTAAAAGCAGCAAGGGAAAAACAACAAATAACACACAAGGGAATCCCCATAAGGTTAACAGCTGATCTCTCAGCAGAAACCCTACAAGCCAGAAGGGAGTGGCAGGACATACTGAAAGTGATGAAGGAGAAAAACCTGCAACCAAGACTACTCTACCCAGCAAGGATCTCATTCAGATTTGATGGAGAAATTAAAACCTTTACAGACAAGCAAAAGCTGAGAGAGTTCAGCACCACCAAACCAGCTTTACAACAAATGCTAAAGGAACTTCTCTAGATAAGAAATGCAAAAGAAGGAAACGACCTATAATAACGAACCCAAAACAATATAGAAAATGGGAATAGGAACATACATATCGATAATTACCTTAAATGTAAATGGACTAAATGCTCCCACCAAAAGACACAGATTGGCTGAATGGATACAAAAACAAGACCCTTATATATGCTGTCTACAAGAGACCCACCTCAGACCTAGAGACACATACAGACTGAAAGTAAGGGGATGGAAAAAGATATTCCATGCAAATGGAAACCAAAAGAAAGCTGGAGTAGCAATTCTCATATCAGACAAAATAGACTTTAAAATAAAGACTATTAAAAGGGATAAAGAAGGACACTACATAATGATCAAGGGATCGATCCAAGAAGAAGATATAACAATTGTAAATATTTATGCACCCAACATAGGAGCACCTCAATACGTAAGGCAAATACTAACAGCCATAAAAGGGGAAATTGACAGTAACACATTCATAGTAGGGGACTTTAACACCCCACTTTCACCCATGGACAGATCATCCAAAATGAAAATAAATAAGGAAACACAAGCTTTAAATGATACATTAAACAAGATGAACTTAATTGATATTTATAGGACACTCCATCCAAAAACAACAGAATACACATTTTTCTCAAGTGCTCATGGAACATTCTCCAGGATAGATCATATCTTGGGTCACAAATCAAGCCTTGGTAAATTTAAGAAAATTGAAATTGTATCAAGTATCTTTTCTGACCACAACGCCATGAGACTAGATATCAATTACAGGAAAAGATCTGTAAAATATACAAACACATGGAGGCTAAACAATACACTACTTAATAATGAAGTGATCACTGAAGAAATCAAACAGGAAATCAAAAAATACCTAGAAACAAATGACAATGGAGACACAATGACCCAAAACCTATGGGATGCAGCAAAAGCAGTTCTAAGGGGGAAGTTTATAGCAATACAAGCCCACCTTAAGAAGCAGGAAACATCTCGAATAAACAACCTAACCTTGCACCTCAAGCAATTAGAGAAAGAAGAACAAAAAAGCCCCAAAGCTAGCAGAAGGAAAGAAATCATAAAAATCAGATCAGAAATAAATGAAAAAGAAATGAAGGAAACGATAGCAAAGATCAATAAAACTAAAAGCTGGTTCTTTGAGAAGATAAACAAAGTAGAGAAACCACTAGCCAGACTCATGAAGAAAAAAAGGGAGAAGACTCAAATCAATAGAATTAGAAATGAGAAAGGAGAAATAACAACTGACACTGCAGAAATAAAAAAAATCATGAGAGATTACTACAAGCAACTCTATGCCAATAAAATGGACAATCTGGAAGAAATGGACAAATTCTTAGAAATGCACAACCTGCCAAGACTGAATCAGGAAGAAATAGAAAATATGAACAGACCAATCACAAGCACTGAAATTGAAACTGTGATTAAAAATCTTCCAACAAACAAAAGCCCAGGACCAGATGGCTTCACAGGTGAATTCTATCAAACATTTAGAGAAGAGCTAACACCTATCCTTCTCGAACTCTTCCAAAATATAGCAGAGGGAGGAACACTCCCAAATTCCTTCTACGAGGCCACCATCACCTTGATACCAAAACCAGACAAGGATGTCACAAAGAAAGAAAACTACAGGCCAATATCACTGATGAACATAGATGCAAAAATCCTCAACAAAATACTAGCAAACAGAATCCAACAGCACATTAAAAGGATCATACACCATGATCAAGTGGGGTTTATTCCAGGAATGCAAGGATTCTTCAATATACGCAAATCTATCAATGTGATAAACCATATTAACAAATTGAAAGAGAAAAACCATATGATCATCTCAATAGATGCAGAGAAAGCTTTCGACAAAATTCAACACCTATTTATGTTAAAAACCCTCCAGAAAGTAGGCATAGAGGGAACTTTCCTCAACATAATAAAGGCCATATATGACAAGCCCATAGCAAACATCATCCTCAATGGTGAAAAACTGAAAGCATTTCCACTAAGATCAGGAACAAGACAAGGTTGCCCACTCTCACCACTCTTATTTAACATAGTTTTGGAAGTTTTAGCCACAGCAATCAGAGAAGAAAAGGAAATAAAAGGACTCCACATCGGAAAAGAAGAAGTAAAGCTGTCACTGTTTGCAGTTGACATGATACTATACATAGAGAATCCTAAAGATGCTACCAGAAAACTACTAGAGCTAATCAATGAATTTGGTAAAGTAGCAGGATACAAAATTAATGCACAGAAATCTCTGGCATTCCTATATACTAATGATGAAAAATCTGAAAGTGAAATCAAGAAAACACTCCCATTTACCATTGCAACAAAAAGAATAAAATATCTAGGAATAAACCTACCTAAGGATACGAAAGACCTGTATGCAGAAAATTATAAGACACTGATGAAAGAAATTAAAGATGACACAAATAGATGGAGAGATATACCATGTTCTTGGATGGGAAGAATCAACATTGTGAAAATGACTCTACTACCCAAAGCAATCTACAGATTCAATGCAATCCCTATCAAACTACCACTGGCATTTTTCACTGAACTAGAACAGAAAATTTCACAATTTGTATGGAAACACAAAAGACCCCAAATAGCCAAAGCAATCTTGAGAACGAAAAAAGGAGCTGGAGGAATCAGGCTCCCTGACTTCAGACTATACTACAAAGCAACAGTAATCAAGACAGTATGGTACTGGCACAAAAACAGAAAGATAGATCAGTGGAACAGGATAGAAAGCCCAGAGATAAACCCACGCACATATGGACACCTTATCTTTGATAAAGGAGGCAGGAATGTACAGTGGAGAAAGGACAGCCTCTTCAATAAATGGTGCTGGGAAAACTGGACAGGTACATGTAAAAGTATGAGATTAGATCACTCCCTAACACCATACACAAAAATAAGCTCAAAATGGATTAAAGACCTAAATGTAAGGCCAGAAACTATCAAACTCTTAGAGGAAAACATAGGAAGAACACTCTATGACATAAATCACAGCAAGATCCTTTCTGACCCACCTCCTAGAGTAATGGAAATAAAAACAAAAATAAACAAATGGGACCTAATGAAACTTCAAAGCTTTTGCACAGCAACGGAAACCATAATCAAGACCAAAAGACAACCCTCAGAATGGGAGAAAACATTTGCAAATGAAGCAACTGACAAAGGATTAATCTCCAAAATTTACAAGCAGCTCATGCAGCTCAATAACAAAAAAACAAACAACCCCATCCAAAAATGGGCAGAAGACCTAAACAGACATTTCTCCAAAGAAGATATACAGAATGCCAACAAACACATGAAAGAATGCTCAACATCATTAATCATTAGAGAAATGCAAATCAAAACTACAATGAGATATCATCTCACACCAGTCAGAATGGCCATCATCAAAAAATCTAGAAAAAATAAATGCTGGAGAGGGTGTGGAGAAAAGGGGACACTCTTGCACTGCTGGTGGGAATGTGAATTGGTTCAGCCACTATGGAGAACAGTATGGAGGTTCCTTAAAAAACTACAAATAGAATTACCATATGACCCAGCAATCCCACTACTGGGCATATACCCTGAGAAAACCAAAATTCAAAAAGAGTCATGTACCAAAATGTTCATTGCAGCTCTATTTACAATAGCCCGGAGATGGAAAGAACCTAAGCGCCCATCATCGGACGAATGGATGGGGAAGATGTGGCACATATACACAATGGAATATTACTCAGCCTTAAAAAGAAATGAAATTGAGTTATTTGTGGTGAGATGGATGGACCTGGAGTCTGTCATACAGAGTGAAGTAAGTCAGAAAGACAAAGACAAATACCGTATGCTAACACATATATATGGAATTTAAGAAAAAAAAATGTCATGAAGAACCTAGGGATAAGACAGGAATAGAGGCACAGACCTACTGGAGAGCGGACTTGAGGATATGGGGAGGGGGAAGGGTGAGTTTTGACAGGGCGAGAAAGAGTCGTGGACATATACACACTAACAAACGTAGTAAGGTAGAAAGCTAGTGGGAAGCAGCCGCAGGGCACAGGGATATTAGCTCGGGGCTTTGGGACAGCCTGGAGGGGTGGGAGGGGGAGAGTGGGAGGGAGGGAGACGCAAGAGGGAAGACACGTGGGGGCACATGTATGTGTATAGCTGATTCACTTTGTTATAAATCAGAAACTAACACACTATTGTAAAGCAATTATACCCCAATAAAGATGTTAAAAAAAAAAAAAAAAAAAAAGAATCAGCCTGCCAATGCAGGGGACACAGGTTTGACCCCTGGTCTGGGAAGATCCTGCATGCTGCAGAGCAACTAAGCCCATGTGCCACAACTACTGAGCCTATGCTCTAGAGCCCACAAGCCACAACTACTGAAGTCTGCGAGCCTAGAACCCTTGCTCTGCAACAAGAGAAGCTACCACAATGAGAAGCCCGCACACCGCAAGGAAGAGAAGCCCCTGCTTGCCACAACTAGAGAAAGGCCGCACCCAGTAACAAAGACCCAAGGCAGCCAAAAATAAATAAACAAGTTAATTAATTAATTAATTTTTAAAAAAAGAAGAATCAATTGCTTCTTTCCCTGAGCTCTCCCAGTAGGGTATTTTTATCTCTATTATTTAGTTATTTGCCTAATTGTCTTATCTGTTACTAGAAGGAAGAAGGGATTCTCTTATTCCTCTCTATGCTCCCCTAAGCACCTAGCATATGCCTTGTACATAGTAGGTCTCAAAACATTTTTGCTGGATTAAAAATATTTTCATAGAAGAAATAGAATTTGTAATACCCATGATATCCTGAGACCTTAATGCACTTTAACAGTATGGGTGTGTGAGTGTATCTGGTGGAACTCCTGTGTGAAATCTGCCTAGTTTGTTTTTTTTCAAACAGGATTTTCATCAGTCAGGCAGCTTTTAGTGTTCAAAACCTTATCACTACCGGCAGTAAATTTCTTTGAAAATGCCAAGTGAGGGTCATTGGGCTAATGGATTTATTCACTATGATATTCTAGGAAATTATGCCATCCAACTTGCCAGAAGCTGTTTCAAGGTCAAATACTGAAATATCTAAGTAGATTACAAGGGTGCCTGGAAGATTCTTTTTTGATAGTCTCGCCTATTTCTACATCTCTATTACCAACTCTGATTACATATTTCTATTATCCAATGTTCAGATGTACTTTCTTTACCATTCTTTCTATTTATAATTAGGATCCAGCACTCATTTGAATTTTCAGCTCACTGGATATTTCAGAAAATTTTACCCTTTGAGCAGCACTTCTTTGGCCCTAAAAACCAAGGAATAAAACCAGGAGGATGAAATAGTAACACTTCATTTGGAAATGGCTTCCTCTAGAGCAAGTGAACTCTGATTGGGAATTAGAATATGATCACACAGGTGCACTGAACGGGCTGAACAAACTCTCTTCTTACTGACAGATGTGTAATGATTGGCAAGTATTAAGACAATGGAAAATACAGCTCTCCCTCAGTCAGATCTTCTGAAAACATTATCCCTCCCTGGCCACTTCCTGTCCAGTTATTCACTCAAGACAGGTCTTCAGTCACCTGGCCAATTATAAAACACACCACTAGCTACCTGATTACTCTCTGGCTTCCTATTTACTTTGACAGATCTCTGATCATTGGGTTCATTAAAGGAAAAAACACCATCATAGAAAGACATTAAGTGTATAACAAAGGCCCCAGCTTAATCGTAAGTGGTGCTCAAGTATGTTTCAAAATGCCCCAATAGACTGTATATATATTCCGTGAAGGCAGAGGCCATCTCTCTTATAATTTCTGAGCTACACCTCTGTCTTCATTGTCACTTTTGGGCTTATTGGTTTGACATTTCTCCTGTTTGTTTTTCTTTTTCTTGGTGCAACATTTTATTATTTTTTTAATTAAAAAATTTTTAATTGAAGCGTAGTTGATTTACAGTATTATATTAGCTTCAGGTAACAACATGGTGATTCAAAAGTTTTATAGATTATACTCAATTTAAAGTTATTATAAAATATTGGCTATATTCCTTGTGCTGTACAATACATCCTTGTAGCTTATTTATTTTATACATAGTAGTTTGTATCTCTTAATCCCCTACCTTTGTCCCTCCCCGCTTCCCTCCCTCAGCTGGTAACCACTAGTTTTCTATATCTGTGAGTCTGTTTCTGTTTTGCTACATACATTCATTTATTTCTCCAGTTTAATTCCACACCTCATTTTGGCTTCGTTTGATTCCACATGACTTCCTTGAACTCCATACTCCATGTGTTACTGGCACTTTGGGGAATCAAGGAGGAAGAGTGCTAGATGGGGCAGGGGGGATGGAGGGCCACAAAGTAGGGGAGATAAGAGGTCAGCAGCTTTCAGACATATGATGATAAGGGGATAGAGAATCAGTGAGGGATGTATTTGGGGATGAGATTTCACGTCTGCAGCCACAGACCCCCACTCCAGGAATCCTTGGATTTTAGGGAGGGTGCTGGACTTTTCATCGTATAAGTAATGGTGATTTACATCATTTTATAGTTGGATATTACATGAAAAGAGTGGCTTCAGAAGATTGGAGAACTTGGCAGCATTTGGGTATTCGAGCAGTTTTTGTTTTTTTAATTGTTATTCAAGTCAAGAATTCTGTTGTCTTCTAGCAATTGTTTTTTATATACAGCTGTGTTTGTTAAAAATCCTGGGTTGGATTTTAACCTGGTTGAAGAGGAAAATCAGAGGGAGGCAGAGAAGCATTTCTTTACCTCTGTGCCAAGGGAGTATATGAGAATTTTAACACAAGATGTAGTCCTGGATTTGATTCGGGAAAATACCAGAGAAGGCTATAACTGAATTCCTATAAAGAAATAAGTTCTTTAATTCAATGTCATCTTTTACTTACCAAGAAGACCATGCCATCACAGTGTGCCAGAAAAGTAGAATTCTGTTATGTTTACCTTGAAGTGCTGGGTGTAATGAAGTCATTGGCAAGCGCTATTTATTTTTTAAAGGCAAGCACAAGAAAAATAATAAAACTCAAACCTCTACATTTCTATTGATCACAGGATGCAGATCTTATTCATTGTCTCTTTATCTGTCAAGAAATGGGAACATATAGTTTTAAAAAATGTTAAAACTTTGATCTCGTTTTCTTCTCTGCCTCTCCAGTAAATTCTCTGAGTATTTGAAAAGGTGGAAAGATTAGAGAAAACTTTCTTTTGATGTCTAGACACTATTTGGTTAGAATCATAGCAAACATGTTTTGTTTTTGAAGAAGCAGTGCAGAATACGGTGTCAATGCTGGGATAAATTATACAATAGGAATACAGAAGTGTTACATAGCGTCTTCAGACATTAACACTTGGAGTTTGTAGTAAATTTGGGGAAAACACATTTATTAAGTTAAGCAATAAATTGTAAGAACTAGACTTAACTGTGGTCTGTAACATGTTCAACCAAACAATAAATATGCTTGTAAGGTGAAATGGTTTAATTCTATATGTTAATTCTCAATATGTTAGTTATATGGATTTCTGTGTAGGAAGAAGTACTAGACCAAAATATAATCTGGTAGTAAACTAAATATGAGAAATCATAAAGTTTTTATATCTATTGATTATTTTCAAAGTGGAAGGGATGTTGTGTTTGCTATTAGGTAATGTTTGGTCCTTGTTTCTTGTTTTACGTGTCGGGGGTTGGTTATCACAAAGGCTTGCTTTGGGGTCTGGAGGAAACAGAGATGCCTGAGTTTATACTGTTCAGCCATTGTGTTTCACAGTGGCTTCAGGGAGAAAATAATAATTCCTGTGATGATCTGGTAGTTTCTCGTCTATGCAAGTCTAAGAAATTTGGACGAGGGCACTATGTGTCAGTCACTATTTTGTGTTTAAGAGATTCAGTGATGATCAACCACCTATATATTCAAGGGAAAAGAGCAGAGGCATGGACTCAATTATTGAAGCCCAGTCCTCCATGTGCTGAAAATCAAAGGCCCACATGGAATTCGAGATATAATTTTTCCTCTTTTCATAGGAAAGGGGAATGTGAGGCAATTTATTAAAATAACCTGTAAAATGTCCTCAAGCAATTGAGGGTGGTTGTTAGCTTTTTTGATAGGAAAATTATTTTTCTATCTGTATTATGGTGTGAAGGTTATCTTTCATCTGGGAGATTTTGTAATTCTGCATTGATCGAGAGACTGTTACTTATTTTTAAAACTAGTGTATGCAAATTATGATTAAATTCCTGAGGATTTAATCTTTTGAATATCATTTTAAAAATAGGAATGATGGCACACTGAGATGATAATTAACTCATTATGAATAATTTATTTTATACCTTGAAACTCGGCATAGAGCAAAGTTGTTGTTACCTAAATTTTCAAGCAGATTCTAGTCAAGATAGGAGTAAGTTCAAGTCCTATGTGTAGTATTGCATATTAAGTGAGAAATCTCATTACAGGAGTCCTGCATTTAATGTCTCTTAGTTTATAATATTCATGCTAAAAGTTCCCAGCTTGGGACCCTGAAAGAATTATAATGTCCAAATAGTGTTTTTATAGTAAATATATTTTAATTATTTTAGCTTTCCTGAAAAAAAATAACCAAATCTACTTTGACTTTGGTAGCTTTTATATTTTAAAAGTTGACAGCAATTATAATTATTCTTTTTTAAGCTGGTGAGTGACTATAACTGTCTTCTGATTACAGATTTCAAATAATCAAGGCCATTAGACATCATAGGATTTGCCAGGATCAAACTGCATGTCATTCGTGGATTATATTAAATTCTGATGTCAAGGAGGAATGCCTTGATCCACTGTTTGTCTATTTATTTATTTTATCTTTATGCATTTTGTTTAACTATTTAGCACTTACTATGTGCCCAACAATATTCCAAGTATTTATAATGACCCTATGAGGCAAGCACTATTATGATCCTTGTTCTATTGAGGAGTGTGGTTTAGTAAAAATAGTATGAATTTTAGCATGAAACGGACTTAGATTAAATCCTGAATCCACCACCTACTAACAATGTGGCCATGGGTATTTAATGTGTACTTAAGTCTCTAAGCCTCAATTTCCTTTACACAAAATAAGGGAAGATACTCAATACATTCCAGGGTTATTGTGAACATTAAATAAGAATATTGGAAAGCACCTAGCACAGTTTCTGGCATATCAAAACTTCTCAATACAGTTTAATTTTCTTCCCATTCACTTTAGCCTTGTGTTAGTCAGAACTCTTAGTTACAAGTGATGGAAATCCACATTAAACAGCCTTTAAAAAAAAAAAGGAATATGTTCATTCATTTAACTGGGAAATTCAAGGGGTTCCACCAATATCATTAGAATATCTTTCTTTCTCTTGGCACTGCCCTCCACTGTTTTGGCTTATTTTCAGGCAGACTATCAATCCTTTTAAAATCTTAATCGGCTTTTTGCCAGTTTACATCTGGTCGGTTTCACGGTCTGGTAACCAAAGACACATTTCTCTTAGAGTCATAGACCTTGAATCTGGGCCTCAGAATTTCTGCCTTTACGCAACAAACCAAGATGTTATGCTCATTGACACAGCCCTTAGTTAAATGGCATCTTGTTCTTTCTTGGAACAAGTCATAGTAGGTTAGGGTATGATGGGGGTGCAGTTAATCTGCTCCTTGCCCAAGGCAGAATCCTAATAGACTGTTCTTTAAAATGCAGATAATTGTGCTCTCTGTCACATAGGGAACTCACAGGATAAGGTCTCTGGTAGGGAGCTAGGGGATCAGTACTGGTCTTATCTCCTGCTATATCTGCTATTCCCCAAAACTTGTTCACACTACGTTTAGCTTGGAGCAGAGTACACATACAGTACTTCCAACCTGGTAAGATTCATGATTATCTGTCAGCCATTTTGTATGTCAGGTCATAAGCTGAAAGTATCTCTATTTTCTCCCCTGTCCTCTTTCAGACATACCAGCTTGGACCATACATTTTACCCTCCTTGAATAGGCACTTATTCAAGGACAAAGGCAGTAGGCAATGAAATCCAATATCTTAAAGTATTTATATCAAGCCCCTAAACTTTGGTAAGCCCAAGGTCTGAGTCCTAAGATGCAACAGGGGCAGTTTAATAAACTACTGCAAAATAAGAGTTTGCCAATTTCATGGCTGGAGACAGGAGGATTGAGTGTCCCACGTTTCAGTTGCAATCAACCAGTTCCATGTTTGGGATCTGTTACTTTCCAGTATCACTCTTATAAATGTCAATATCAATTTTATGAAATATCCCTTTGGACCATGACAGAGGTTTGGCTGCTATTGGTCCCTTTAGCACAAATATTGGCACGGTAATTTCCCTTAGCTTCCAGAGAGTCAAGTATAGAATGCCCCCAAATCTTAAAAAAAAGCTAAAGCTGCAGGTAAAATATTGCATTCAATAATTCCCAAATATAGGGGCCATTTTAAATTTTATTTTTTCTGGAAGTAAGGAAGCCAATGTTGTTTCCACAACATTCCAAAACCACGGGCTACTCCAAAAGCATATCTGCTATCAGTGTAAATATTGGCAATTTTGTCCTTGGCTAAAACACAAGCCCATGTAAGAGCTTATAATTAAGCCTGCTGCGCCAGAGTAATCATAGGTAAAGATGTTGCCTCAACAACTTCAAAAGGATTTGTAATACCACACCTAGCACAATATTTGCCATTGTCACCATTTAAATAAGAATCATCAGTGAACCATGAGAAGTCAACATTACTCAGTGGTATTTCCTGTGGATACTTATGAGGAGTCAGGAGGTGGTCTGTCAGCCTTAAGCTGTCCTAAGGGACTTAGCTCCTCTCCTTAGAGAGGAGAAGAGTATCTGGGTTAAGGTTATTACAACATAAGAGTTATGTGAGGAGCAGTTAACAAAAGGACTTCATAGGAGGTGAGGCAGCTGACTGAGAAATGTTGAGTGTGATGAGAAATCAGGAGAGCTCCTACTACATGAGGTACAAAAATGATTAAAGGGGATCCCACAATGATTTTTTCAGTGGCCTTAACTGAAAGGACAGGGGCCGTAATGACTCTAATGCAAGGGGGGTATCCCTGTGCCACAGGGCCCAGTTTCTGGCTATAATACTCTATGGGTCAGTGGTGGTCCTCATGTTTTTGGGTGAGTACCCCAAGTGCATTCCCTTCCCTTTCATATACAAAAAGGAAAAAGGGAATCTGATCATTGGGATGTCCAAGGGCAGGTGGGTTCTTCAAACTCTCCTTTAAGGCGTTGAAGGCTATGTCATCTGGTTTTTTCCATAAAATTGGGTTACAATTTTAACTGTTTAGTAAAACATATAAAGGTTTGGCCATAAGAGAGAAATTTGGAATCCGATTTTGGCAATAACCAACTAGGCTGAGAAAACCTTGCAATTGGTGCTTAGTTTTGGGAAACTTAGGAAACTCTCTGGATCTAGCTGTAGCCCTTATCCTGATATCCTAAATAACAAACCTGGGTTTGGGAAAACTGCAGTTTTCTTTGGTGACTCTGTGTCCCTTAAGGCTAAAAGCTTTAGCATGTGGATGTGTCCTCCTGTAAGGAGACTTGAGAAAGAGGGCAAAGAAGCAAATCATTCACATATTACAACAAAGCAGAACCCCTAGGGAACTTTATATCATTCAGATCAGCCTTCAGGATATGCGAGAAATAAGGACTTTCTCAGTACAACCCTGAGGCATTACTGTCTAGGTGAATTGCTTTTCTTCCCAAGTGAAGGCGAGAAAGGTATATTGGCTAGCTTCATCAACTGGAATACTAAAGAATGTGCTGCATAAATCAATTACAGTAAAGAATTTGCTTCCAGTGGGAGTGGTTGTTAGTAGCCTATGAAAGTTAGAAACAACAGGATGTGGAAGGATAACAATGTTGTTTATTGCTTAGAGGTCCTGGACAAACCTCCACCCTCAGCCGGTAGGTTTTCTCACCAGTAGATAGGGGTATTACAGGGACTAGTACAAGGAATAACGAGGCCTTGAGCCTTGTAATCTTCTGTTATGGGCTTCATGCCTTGAGGGCTTTTTATTTATAGAGTATTGATGAATTCTGGGAAGAGGTTTTGGGGGTCTAATGGAAGGTATGCAGTGAATTTTGCCAACATCAGTTGGAGATTTTGCCCATAAGGAAAGTGGTAGCTGATTCAATCGGGACAAATGATCAGTGTTTCCAGAATCAGCTCTAGTGCTATCGGAGAGAAACAAATAAAAGACGCCAAAGGGTCATTTAATTCATCTGGTGGGTTACTTTGACAACTCCTGTCAGTTTCTAAAATGATTTCCCCATTTTTGGAGAAATAAATTCTGGCATGATACTTCTCTAAGAAGTCTGTCTAATAAACGGACAGGGGTGAGGAACTAAGGAGAAAAAGGTGTGTATCTTTCAAAGGGCCTAAACAAAATGGAATGGGTTCAGAGACAGGAACTTCTGGAGATTTTTTTTTTTTTAATATCTTTATTGGGGTATAATTGCTTTACAATGGTGTGTTAGTTTCTGCTTTATAACAAAGTGAATCAGTTATACATATACGTATGTTCCCATATCTCTTCCCTCTTGCATATCCCTCCCTCCCACCCTCCCTTTCCCACCCCTCCAGGCGGTCACAAACCATCGAGCTGATCTCCCTGTGCTATGCGGCTGCTTCCCACTAGCTATCTACCTTACGTTTGGTAGTGTATATATGTCCATGCCTCTCTCGCTTTGTCACAGCTCACCCTTCCCCCTCCCCATATCCTCAAGTCCGTTCTCCAGTAGGTCTGTGTCTTTATTCCTGTCTTACCCCTAGGTTCTTCATGACATTTTTTTTCTTAAATTCCATATATATGTGTTACCATACGGTATTTGTCTTTCTCTTCCTGACTTACTTCACTCTGGATGACAGACTGTAGGTCTATCCACCTCATTACAAATAGCTCAATTTCGTTTCTTTTTATGGCTGAGTAATATTCCATTGTATATATGTGCCACATCTTCTTTATCCATTCATCCGATGATGGGCACTTAGGTTGTTTCCATCTCCGGGCTATTGTAAATAGAGCTGCAACAAACAATTTGGTACATGACTCTTTTTGAATTATGGTTTTCTCAGGGTATATGCCCAGTAGTGGGATTGCTGGTCGTATGGTAGTTGTATTTGTAGTTTTTTAAGGAACCTCCATACTGTTCTCCACAGTGGCTGTACCAATTCGCATTCTCACCAGCAGTGCAAGAGTGTTCCCTTTTCTCCACACCCTCTCCAGCATTTATTGTTTCTAGATTTTTTGATGATGGCCATTCTGACGGTGTGAGATGATATCTCATTGTAGTTTTGATTTGCATTTCTCTAATGATTAATGATGTTGAGCATTCTTTCATGTGTTTGTTGGCAGTCTGTATATCTTCTTTGGAGAAATGTCTATTTAGATCTTTGGTCCATTTTTGGATTGGGTTGTTTGATTATTTGTTATTGAGCTGCATGAGCTGCTTGTAAATTTTGGAGATTAATCCTCTGTCAGTTGCTTCATTTGCAAATATTTTCTCCCATTCTGAGGGTTGTCTTTTGGTCTTGTTTATGGTTTCCTTTGCTGTGCAAAAGCTTTGAAGTTTCATTAGGTCCCATTTGATTATTTTTGTTTTTATTTCCATTTCTCTAGGAGGTGGGTCAGAAAGCATCTTGCTGTAATTTATGTCACAGAGTGTTCTGCCTATGTTTTCCTCTAAGAGTTTGATAGTTTCTGGCCTTACATTTAGGTCTTTAATCCATTTTGAGCTTATTTTTGTGTATGGTGTTAGGGAGTGATCTAATCTCATACTTTTACAGGTAGCTATCCAGTTTTCCCAGCACCACTTATTGAAGAGGCTGTCCTATCTCCACTGTACATTCCTGCCTCCTTTATCAAAGATAAGGTGACCATATGTGCGTGGGTTTATCTCTGGGCTTTCTATCCTGTTCCATTGATCTATCTTTCTGTTTATGTGCCAGTACCATACTGTCTTGATTACTGTAGCTTTGTAGTGTAGTCTGAAGTCAGGGAGCCTGATTCCTCCAGCTCTGTTTTTCGTTCTCAAGATTGCTTTGGCTATTTGGGGTCTTTTGTGTTTCCATACAAATTGTGAAATTTTTTGTTCTAGTTCAGTGAAAAATGCCAGTGGTAGTTTGATAGGGATTGCATTGAATCTATAGATTGCTTTGGGTAATAGAGTCATTTTCACAATGTTGATTCTTCCCATCCAAGAACATGGTATATCTCTCCATCTATTTGTATCATCTTTAATTACTTTCATCCGTGTATTATAATTTTCTGCATACAGGTCTTTTGTCTCCTTAGGTAGGTTTATTCCTAGATATCTTATTCTTTTTGTTGCAGTGGTAAATGGGAGTGTTTTCTTGATTTCAATTTCAGATTTTTCATCATTAGTGTAAAGGAGTGTCAGTGATTTCTGTGCATTAACTTTGTATCCTGCAACTTTACCAAATTCATTGATTAGCTCTAGTAGTTTTCTGGTAGCATCTTTAGGATTCCCTATGTATAGTATCATGTCATCTGCAAACAGTGACAGCTTTACTTCTACTTTTCCGAGTTGGATTCCTTTTATTTCCTTTTCTTCTCCGATTGCTGTGGCTAAAACTTCCAAAACTATGTTGAATAAGAGTTGTGAGAGTGGGCAACCTTGTCTTGCTCCTGATCTTAGTGAAAATGCTTTCAGTTTTTCACCATTGAGGATGATGTTGGCTGTGGGTTTGTCATATATGGCCTTTATTATGTTGAGGAAAGTTCCCTCTATGCCTGCTTTCTGCAGGGTTTTTATTATAAGTGGGTGTTGAATTTTGTCAAAAGCTTTCTTTGTATCTTTTGAGATGATCATATGGTTTTTCTCCTTCAATTTGTTAATATGATTTATCACATTGATTGATTTGCATATATTGAAGAATCCTTTCGTTCCTGGAATAAACCCCACTTCATCATGGTGTATGATCCTTTTTATGTGCTGTTGGATTCTGTTTGCTAGTGTTTTGTTGAGAAGTTTTGCATCTATGTTCATCAGTGATATTGGCCTGTGGTTTTCTTTCTTTGTGACATCCTTGTCTGGTTTTGGTATCAAGGTGATGGTGGCCTCATAGAATGAATTTGGGAGTGCTCCTCCCTCTGCTGTATTTTGGAAGAGTTTGGTAAGGATAGGTTTAGCTCTTTTCTAAATGTTTGATAGAATTTGCCTGTGAAGCCATCTGGTCCTGGGCTTTTGTTTGTTGGAAGATTTTGAATCTCAATTTCAGTGCTTGTGATTGGTGTGTTCATATTTTCTATTTCTTCCTGATTCAGTCTTGGCAGGTTGTGCATTTCTAAGAATTTCCCCATTTCTTCCAGGTTGTCCATTTTATTGGCATAGAGTTGCTTGTAGTAATCTCTCATGATCTTTTGTATTTCTGCAGTGTCAGTTGTTACTTCTCCTTTTTCATTTCTAATTCTATTGATTTGAGTCTTCTCCTTTTTTTTCTTGATGAATCTGGCTAATGGTTTATCCATTTTATTTATCTTCTCAAAGAACCAGCTTTTAGTTTTATTGATCTTTGCTATCGTTTCCTTCATTTCTTTTTCATTTATTTCTGATCTGATTTTTATGATTTCTTTCCTTCTGCTAACTTTGGGGTTTTTTTGTTCTTCTTTCTCTAATTGCTTTAGGTGCAAGGTTAGGTTGTTTATTCGAGATGTTTCCTGTTTTTGAGGTGGGCTTGTATTGCTATAATCTTCCCTCTTAGAACTGCTTTTGCTGCATCCCATAGGTTTTGGGGTGTCGTGTCTCCATTGTCATTTGTTTCTAGGTATTTTTTTTATTTCCTCTTTGATTTCTTCAGTGATCGCTTCGTTATTAAGTAGTGTATTGTTTAGCCTCCATGTGTTTTTATTTTTTACAGATCTTTTCCTGTAATTGATATCCAGTCTCATAGCGTTGTGGTCAGAAAAGATACTTGATACAATTTCAATTTTCTTAAATTTACCAAGACTTGATTTGAACTTTTGGAGATTTAAAGCAGCAGTGGCTGCTTTACAGTAGAGGGTTTGAGCACTGAGCATATGGCTCTAGTGTCAGTTAGGACTGGAAGAGATTCATCCCCAGTACAGAAATATGTTTTTCCAAGCAGATTAAGAGGGAATATTGGGAAGAGCCCTTGTAGTTCCCTGGAGAATTGGGAGGACATTGTGCAAAGGCTGGTTAGAGGCCTGAACTCTTAAATTTGTTAACAATCTCTTTTCCAATGTCCTGGCTCTTTGCAATAATAGCAGAATCTAGGAGTGTTTTGGTTTCTTTTAGGAGCCCTAGAAGGGAAGGAGGTGAAATCTGAAACAAAGAAGCCAAGGAAGAAGAGCCTGAGGCTTCGGGAGCCATTTTATCTTTCTTTAATCATCTGTTTGCCTCAGCTAATCTTAAAATCTTATTTTGCAGAGAGGCAATTTTAGTCTCAAAATACCAGTTGCAATAAGCATTCCACTCAGTTCTGGGAAGTTTGGAGCTATCGTAGTGCACTTTGGTTTTAGGGAAATTAAGTCTGGGGATTTGAGAAGTTCCCCATAGTGGCCATTGATATTCTAAATTGCCTTTGGTCAGGTTGGTCCATTTACTTAGAAGTATGCATGAGGAAGGACCCAGGTTTTTAAACATAAAATTGCTTGAGGTCCCTGTAGGGAGGTGCCCTCAAAATGCTTAGATAACTGTGATCCCATTTCCTAGAGATTTTTCCTCTAAGGAACAGTTTTCAAACAGCTTAAATGGCTTACAGCAACAAAGGATTCAATTCAAATAGTTTGCAAGCCAATCCCAGCCAGTCTTAAGGAGATAGCTTGGTCCCAGGGCCAAGCCAAAGGCTTTAAAAAAAATTTTTTTTTCCTTTAAAGCCAGTATCCAAAGGACTAGGCCAAAGACTGAAAAACCCAGCACTATTTCAGAGAAACAACCCCTGTTCCTGAGAGGGTCAAAGGCTGGCCAGCTTTAGTCAAACAGTCTGATCCCAAATCAGACTGAAGTGCCAAGCAAGTTCTTGCATACAGAGCAAGGCCTTAACCAGAAAGACAAAAATGGATCCCGAGTGGGCTTCCCTGGTGGCGCAGTGGTTGAGAGTCCACCTGCCGATGCAGGCGACACGGGTTCGTGCCCGGTCCGGGAAGATCCCACATGCTAGGCCCGTGAGCCATGGCCGCTGAGCCTGTGCATCCGGAGCCTGTGCTCCGCAACGGGAAAGGCCACAACAGTGAGAGGCCCGCGTACCACGAAAAAAAAAAAAAAAAAAAGGATCCCGAGTAAATGCCGGGGAGCTTCAAAGGCAAAGGGGGCATAAGCTCAGATCTAGGAGAAAGATGGACCTTCAAATTTCAAACTTTAGGGTTGGCAAGAAAAGCAGTGAGCGACAAGGGGCTCAATTGTGGGTACTACATGTGTTTGCTCACCTGCTCTGGAGCCATAGGGAGTCTTCTCTGGTGCCTGTAAAGGGCACCAAAATGTTGACCAGAAACAAATAGACTGCCAGATATCTTTCCAGCAAAGATAGGATCAGCAGAAAAGTGCCATTCAGGGTCTGCAACCGTGGGAAGCCACGTGCAAGTCCCCGCAGGGCAAAGAAGGGGAACATTTTTTTATAGAGAGGAAAAGAAAATTGGGAGGGCTGTAGTGAACAAAGAGTCCACGTCTTTTCATTGGCTGAGACCTTGCCAGGAAAGAAGGGGAGTCTTTCCTCTTCCTGTTGGGCTCTGCTATCATCACAGGGCATGAGAGCTCCCCCTTCTGATCTCCCAATTCTAATTGAGGTTTCTGCTTATTAATTCTTTATAATTCATGTATAATTCACTTGTACAGACATACACCATCAGTGTATATTCATTTGCAGAGAGATACAGATTTATACACATGATTGAGACAAAGTATCACTTAATGAATTCTTGAAACACTAAAATCTGGTGTTAACTCACTGAGTCATCCAGTAGATCGATTGCCTGTGTTGTGCTGGGTGCATGTTCTTTGAAGCCCCACCAAGTCTTTGAAATAAAACTTTTCACAGAAGTTGGTGGTTTTTATAATAGGCAGGACTTTAAAAATACAATCTTTAGTCTACTAATAGAAGATGCCTCCTAAGCTGGAATGCTAAATTTTGTTTTGATGATTTTTTTTGCTGCAATCTTCCCAACTTTTATTTAAACGTATTTCCTTTAATCCTAAAGATGATGTCAAAACTCATTTGGAAGTGTCTTCAGAATTCTCATTAGCAACATGAGGAAAATTTTCATTGATTTGATTGAAGGGAAAGATAAGCACTTCCACATCTATTCTTGAAAGGGAAGATAAAAGCATGCTCTCCAACTGAAGAAGGCAGATTATTGAGTTTCACTGATTTATTTTTGTTCCCTAAAAGAGTTGCTTCACTTTTCCCCACTTTGCTTCCCTCTACCAAATAGTAACAATGACTTACTCTCTGGTTGAGAACTATACAGCCAGACCTTGACCTGAGCATAAGGGGAGAAGGACTTCAGATGTAATTCTAGTTGTTACTTACAGCGTGGCTTTTTGCTTGAGTTTCTTTGTGACAGATAAATAAATGATACCATCTAGAGAAAGCTTTCAGAATGTCCCTGAGGGCTGCCTTAGAAAAAGCCAAATCTCTGTTGAATTCAAGAAAGAAATCAATTTCTGTCCATGCAAAAGACAGACAGGGTAGAACAGTTGGTTGACCACTGTGGGGATTTTAAGAGTATCTGGGGAAAATCTGTTTCCCTGGGGTACCAGCTGAGTTTTATTTCATGGATGATATCTATTGATGCAGTTCTGTCTTTTGTAAATAAGCAAACTTACTATTGCCTATTGAATCTCAAGCAAAAAGGCAGGGAAAATATAAAGCAGCAATTGCTTTCTACCTGTCAAGTTAACATGGATTTGATGTCAAAATGAAGATAACATTTGTCTTGGGAATCACTTTGAATAATTTAGAAATAATATTAAATGATTAACACCTCATATGTTCTGTCATTCTTGTTCCTACCCGTTCTCATATGTATAACATTATTATACATTGTGCTTCATCCCAAAGAATACCAAAGTAGTTTACAATCACAGTATACTTTGTTTTTTTTGCGGTACGCGGGCCTCTCACTGCTGTGGCCTCTCCCGCTGCGGAGCACAGGCTCCGGACGTGGACGTGCTGGCTCAGCGGCCATGGCCCACAGGCCCAGCCGCTCTGCGGCATGTGGGATCCCTCCGGACCGGGGCACGAACCCGCCTCCCCTGCATCATTAGGCGGACTCCCAACCACTACGCCACCAGGGAAGCCCCCACATTATACTTTTAAATCAGTCCCAGTCTCCTGGTTGAACAATGTATTTGGAATGACAGAATTATAACTTTCTTGGAAGACCCATGCATAATTCACTAGGAGTATCTACAATACCAAAGAAATTCAGTTTATATATAATTCTTAATAACGGAAAAATCACTCCCTTAGTTGTATGCATGTCAAACTGAGGGAGAGGGTGAAACAGCAATGCTAAGATCATCAGTCTTGTGTAAAACTAAAGGGTAAACATCACCATTTTGCTCCCATCACGGATGGGTTTGTAAAGGAGTGTGTAAAGAGGACTAATGCACATAATAAATTATATAGTTGATGTATCTGCATACATCAATAAGTTATAATATATTGCCATCTGTTCTAGAAGCCTAGCTGGATTAAAGGGATTCCTGGACATACAATAACCAGTCTTATTATTATTTTTTAAATTTTAATCTTAATTTATTTTATTGAAGTCTAGTTGATTTACAATGTTGTATTAGTTTCAGGTGTACAACAAAGTGATTCAGTCATCTTCAGTTTTATATATATATATATATATTCTTTTTCAGATTCTTTTCCATTATAGGTTATTACAAACTATTGAATATAGGGCTTTCCTGGTGGCGCAGTGGTTGAGAGTCCGCCTGCCAATGCAGGGGACACGGGTTTGTGCCCCGGTCTGGGAGGATCCCACATGCCGTGTAGTGGCTGGGCCTGTGAGCCATGGCTGCTGAGCCTGCGCATCTGGAGCCTGTGCTCTGCAACAGGAGAGGCCACGACAGTGAGAGGCCCGCATACTGCAAAAAAACAAAAACAAAAGCAAAATATTGAGTATAATTCCCTGTGCTATACAGTAGGTCCTTGTTGTTTATTTTATATGTAGTAGTGTGTATCTGTTAATCCATAATCCTAATTTATTCCTCCCCCTCCATTTCCCCTTTGGTTTGCTATGTCTGTGAATCCAATAATCACTCTCCTTAAGTGAGCTGTACCAAGCATATTAAGCCTGTACTATGTACCCTGCCTGCTCATTTGCTGCTCCCCAAATTTAAATTCTGTATTAATTTAGGTGCTACCACTCATTTTCCTCCATTTTATTGAGATATTAAGGAAAAAGGGAAAGCAGATGAGACTGAACAAAATCAGCTGTGGGTGAGAGCTTTTAAGCCTATGTGCTAATAAAATGTCACTTATACTTTAAATTTTCTAATAATTTGTGCTCAGCATAATTTTTAATTGAGGAAAAATTTCCAAAGTTCCTCCACTTACAACTTTAAGGTTTAACTACAGATTAAGAGGAATTAGGATTCAGTAGTGTATATAACCATGGTATCAAAAACTTAAGGCGGGCTTCCCTGGTGGCGCAGTGGTTGAGAGTCCGCCTGCCGATGCAGGGGACGTGGGTTCGCGCCCTGGTCCGGGAAGATCCCACATGCCGAGCGGCTGGGCCCATGAGCCATGGCTGCTGAGCCTGTGTGTCCGGAGCCTGTGCTCCGCAACGGGAGAGGCCACAACAGTGAGAGGCCCACGTACCGCAAAAAAAAAAAAAAAAAAAAAAAAAAAAACTTAAGGCATGTGAAATAAATCACTTCTTGGTCTGAAACTGAAGGCCAATATTTATGATGCACTGTTATGTAATGTAGTTGACTATGGTCAATTTTTCATGAGTATTTTACATGATATGTACTATCATTTGTATCTTAATTTCTTATTGATGTGTCTAAAGGTAGAAAACATGTATTTTGAAAAATACTTAAAAATTTGATCTTTTTCACCATACCAGATGGCTTTTTTTTCTAGTTATTACAATGTAGTGAAATTTTAACATTTATGTACCCATAGGTTCACAGACCCTTTTGTGGAAGGTAGGATTTGTGTATATGGTGTTCAGAAGTGCTTAATTCTAAGAATAATATCCAACATTACATAAATGGCTTTATACCGTATAAAGTATGAAAAAGGAAGACAATTGTTGTAATAAGAGTGAAGAAACTGTGGCTCAGCTCTGTACTGCCTCTGTTGAAAGGGATGGAGACGAGCATAGTAAAATGCCAGTATTTTCCAGGGCATTCCCTGGAATGTGATGGGCTAGTCCTGGAAAATGTGAGGAAATTAAGATTGTCATGGGATAAGGCTGTATTGGATGTTTTAATCATCAGTCAGTAAGGAGCTCATAATTGGCTGGTGATCATCCCCAAAACTGGAAGAGAGGAAAAAGGGCTGAGTTAAACAACTCTCTTTTTCTTTGGTTTCTAAACATTTAAAGTTGTTCAGAAAGTAACAGTACATCCCCCAAATCCTTAAAGTAAGCTAGTTCCCATCCCCACTTCCATTGCTTTGACTCAACTTTAAAAGTATGGGATCTTACGTGCTATATAAATACAATGCAGTATTACTCAGCCATAAACAAGAATGAAATAAAGCCATTTGCAGCAACATGGATGGACCTAGAGATTGTCATACTGAGTGAAGTAAGTCGGGAAGAGAAAGATAAATACCATGTGATATCACTTATATGTGGAATCTAAAATATGGCACAAATGAACCTATCTATGAAACAGAAACAGACTCATGTAGAGAACAGACGTGTGGTTGCCATGGGGGAGGGAAGGACTGGGGGTTTGGGATTAGTAGATGCAAACTATTATATATGGGATGGATAAACAACAAGGTCCTACTGTATAGCACAGGGAACTATATTCCATATCCTGTGATAAAGCATAATGGAAAAGAATATGAAAAAGAATGTGTATATATATATATATGACTGAATCACTTTGCTGTACAGCAGTAATTAACACAACATTGTATATCAACTAACTTCAAGGATCTTAATAGTTTATTTTGTAGCTAATTGGATGGGAGGTGTTATTTATTTTACATCTATATCAGTTATCTATTAGTGCCTAACAAATTACCTCAAATCTCAGAGCCTTACAACAACAGACACATATTATCTCAGTTTCTGTGGGTCAGGAGTCTGTGTGCAGCTCACTTGAGAGTCTCTGGCTCAATGTCTCTTATAAGGCTGCCATCACAGTGTCTGCTTGGGATGCCATCATCTCAAGGCTCAACTGGGAAAGAGTCCATTTCCAAGCTCACTCACATGGCTGTTTGCAGGCTTCAGGGTCATTGCCTCATTGGCCGCTCCACAGCACAACTCACAAAGCTGGCTTCCCTTAGAGCAAAAGAGTGAAAGAAGGAGCCCAAGATGGAAGCCATAGTCTTTTTGTGACTTAGAAGTGACATCCCATCACTTCTGACATATTTTATTTGTTGAAAGATAGTAAGTTCAGCTTACACCCAAGGGGAAGGAACTGCAGTAGTTGTGAATATCAAGAGGTGGAGATCACTGGGGGCCATTTTAGAAGCTGCCTGTCACACATGCACTTTTAGTAACTCTTGAAGCATAGTCCAAAGTGGCCAGTCTGGAGAATGTATTTCTCTGAAATCTATCTTTAAAATTGCTTTGTACGTGTCTATCTTTGGAACCTTTGTAAGGATTGAAGGAACCTCATTTTACTAATATATATTTGTCACAAAGAAAGGCAAAGTGAGGTGGCTTTCTTTCCTTTTGCCCATTGACCAACCCCCCCCCCCTTTTTTTTTAATAAAGAGGATTTTCTTTGTCCTAAGAGTGAGTTACTTGCCAAGCATATTGGTAGGGGCGTCAGAGATTATTTCAGCTAGGAGCTAGGCAGTAAAGTGTAAAAAAATACAGGGCAATCAAATCTGATCTATTGTATGGTTGGGTTAGTCACTATTACACAGAAAGCTGGAAATAGCCTGGTTTAGATTTCTGCTCTCTCAAGGGCCTGAAAGGAGTTGGCAGAGGTGACTTTTCTTCTTTTCTTCCTTTCCTTCTTTCTTTCCTTCCTTCTTTCTTTCTGTCTTTCTTTCTTTGAGCAGGGATTTCTATACCTTTATCATAGTGTAAAGAAAGTGGAAAATTATATGAAGAAACAAATATTTTTTGGTGACAGCTTTATTGAGATATGATTCAGATATAATACAACTCACCTATTTTAAGTGTTACAGAATTCTGCAACCATCACCACAATCAATGTTAGAACATTTTTTGTTACCCCAAAAAGAAACCACTCCCTTTGCCATAACCAACTTCTAGTTAAGTCTCAGTGACCAGATCTCAGTCATATAGCCATTCCCAGAGACTAGAAAAGCAAGCATATAGTTTCTCTAGCATCTCTAGTATTTGTGGGTAAGAGGCAAGGGAGAACAAAGCAGGAGATGGCTGTTGAGTTAGCTAACTGTAGTGGTTAATTTTATGTGTCATTTTGGCTGGGCCACAGTGCCCAGATATGTAGTCAAACATTCTGGATGTTTCTGTGAGGGTGTTTTTAGATGAGATTAACATTTAAATCAATGGATTTAAGGGTAAGGCAGGTTACCCTCCATAATGAGTGGGCCTTATCCAATCAGTTGAAGGCCTGAATAGAAGATACACTAATCTCCCCTGAGCTAGAGGGAGTTCTGCACAGATGACCGTTAGACTTGAACTGTAACCCTGGCTCTTTTCTGGGTCTTCAGCCTATTGGCCTTTGGACTTGAACTGCAGCATTAGCTCTTCACTGAGTCTCCAACCAACCTGCCCACTCTGGAGATTTTGGACTTGGCAACTTTCATAATCACATGAGCTAATTCCTTTAAATTAGGTCAAACAGGTAATGTAAATTCAAACCACAAACTCATTGTTTAAAGGCAGGCCTGTGGTTAGGAATTCTTAAAGGAGACTCCCGGCCTACCCCTCTCCCCACAAAGCAAGCAAGACAATACAGACAACTGTCTTTGTTTTCTCCTTATGCCAGTTGTTTACATTTTTCTACTTCTTCCTTTTATTCAAATTGTAGCCATTGGAGACCCATTCTCTGTGAGGAGAATTCTCTCCACACTTCATGTATACTCTAGGTTTGATGTCCTATCCCTACTTGGACTTTAAAATCCAAACTTCTAAATTGTTGTGACCAGCAACTTTCCTCAACATGCCTGCAGTATCAGCTCAGAAACTTATTTCTCTGGCTTTCAGCTTCCTCTTCATTCTTTGCCACTGGTGATTTCCTTTCCTTTCATTAGAGCACAGCTATGCTTTTAAAAGGATGTCAGTTAAATCTTATTATTCCAGCATTTCTAGCTGTTTTGTGGTTGGGAAATTTGCAGGTTATCTAGTCTGCCACACTTGTAGAAATGTATGTTGGACCTTAAATTTTTCAAAATACATATTTTTTCTAACAGGTTATTCAGGTTTTCTCTTCCTTTTGACAACAATAAGGACTTTAAAGTGCATTTTTGCTATTGTTGTATCAAGCTTTTTTCTAAAACTTAAAGACAGTTGATATTTCTTTTTTATAATATAAAATTAATTTGTTTTACTGACAACCTCTTTGTTTAGCTTTGTTTTTTTCGATCTAATGCTTTCCTTCTGGATTCTATTTTTCTCTTTCTTTCTTTCTTTTTTCCTTCCTTCCTTCCTTCCTTTCTTTCTTTCTTTCTTTCTTTCTTTCTTCTTTTTTTCTCCCTCCTTCCCTCTTTGTCTCCTTTCCTACCTTCCTCCTTTCCTTCCCTCCTTTGCTATCACTCTTGAATGGTAGCTTAAGGGGCAATAGCACTACTCTTAAGACATTGAAAATATTACTTTATTTTTTCCTAGTACTTAATATTGCTAAAAAAAAAAAGAAGCTGATCAGTCTAATTTTCCTTCCCATTTAAGATAATCTGTCTTTTTTACTGGTAACTTTTATGATCTTATTTTTGTATTTGGTGTTATGCTGTTTTTTTATTACTATGTGTCTAGATGCAGATTTATTTATACTTATCTTACTCAGTAGTCAGAGTATACTTTAGATCTAAAGCTTTGTGTCTTTAGATTTTGGAAAAACCTTAATCATAAGTTCTACAAATATTGATTCTGTATCATTCTCTCCTTTACCATTTTTTTTTTTTTGGAACTTCCATTAAAGGGATGCTGTGGTCTTCCAATCTATTCTCTATATCTTGGCCACAATTTTCTTCTTTTTGTGTCTTTGTGTCTCATTCCAGGTAAAATTTTCAGTATCACTTTCCAATTCACTAATTATCCAACTGTTTATCCTACTTATCGGGTTTCTTTTGTTTTTAAAGTTTAGATGTTTCATTTCTAGAATTTCTGGTTGGTTCTTTTCCACATCTGCCTATTCATGTTTCAGTTCCACTTGGTTTTTTCCATAATTTGCTGGGTTTTTTTTTAATCAATATGAAATCTTGATGATGATGATGATTATTATTTTTAGTATTCTGAACATCCTCAAAATATTTATCAAACTCGTCTCTAAAATTACTTGGTAAAAAGAAAAAGTCTTTTGGATAGACAAATATTCAGCCATATTTGCTACCCACCTCACTAGACTTGCAGCTTCTTTTGAGCTCTATCTGCTGGCAGTTTATTTTTTCTAGCCTTCTTTCTAGATCATGATAAATCCATCTTAGATCCCATATTTAAACAATAAACTTTGCTCACTTCCTTTCTTATTTCTATAGCACTTTTAACCCATGTTACCCCACTGGAGGTAAACTCTTAGCCATCCCTACTTTGCTTCTAAAACCTAGGACCAGCAGGCCAGTGGCTCAAGGGCGCCCTATCACTTTTCATTTCTATGTAATTTCTGGTCCACAGAGATGGTTTTTGTTTGTTTTTGCTTTTAAGCTTAGTGTGTCTTAGTTTTATTTTTCTGTATTTTATCTACAATTGCAATGTGTTTGGAGCATTGGAGATACATCAAATTGTGACCTGTGCCACTTCACCTGAAGTCTTTAAAAAATTTTTTTGACTATTTGTAATTTTACTTTTACTTAATTTTTTTCAAAATAAATTATTACAATTATTTAGGGTACAAAAGAAAACTTCCTGGACTTTGGATAACCACTGTAAAATTGTTTACTCTTGAAATAGCTTAAAATAAGTTTTTATTTGGAGAACCTTTTGAACTGTGTCATATTTTCCAACAACAAACATTACAATGTCATATTCATACTGTCATATTACTTTTAAATAAAGTATAAGGTGCTCAATATTTTAAAAACTTATTATACAAATCTTCAGATAGAAAAGTAAGAGATATTAGTATAATGAATCCTCATGTATCCATCACCTAACTTCAATTGTTATCACTATTCTGCTATGCTTGATTTATCTAACCCGTCTCCACCAACATTTCATTCTGCTTGTTTGTGTTGGAGCATGTCAAAACAAATTTCAGCTATGATATCATTTCAACCATATATGCTTCATAATATATCTTTAACAGACAAGACTTTAAAAATTATAATCACAATATCATTATCATCCCAAGAAAAGTAACAATAATTTGTTAATATCATCTAATATGTTCGTGTTTACTTTTCCCCAATGACCTCAAACATGTCTTTTTACCATTGGTTTGTTTGAATCAGGATCCAATCAAGAAAACATTGAAGTTGTTGATATCTCTTTGATCTATTTTAATCAATAAAAATTTCCCCTCACCCTCTTCTCCCCCATGCCATTTATTTGTTGAAAAATCTGAGTCAATTACAGGACATAGCAATTTTATTTGCAAAATTAGTTAGAAACAATTACATTTTCTGGAGAATGGGCTTACTGTCTTTCAATGTGTAGACAGGTTGTGAAAGACCTGGGAAGAAACATTCTGAAAAATAAATTTTAACCTATCATTTAATATTAAAGTAGACTATGCTGTATTAGTTATTTATTATTGTGCATCAGTCTAAAACTTATCAGGTGAAAACAACAAGGATATTATCTCATACATTTTCGGGGGTTCAGGAATTTGGAAGCATCTCAGCTGGGTGCTTTCTCAGGACCTCTCAGGAGGTTGCAGTCAAATCGTTGGCCATGGCTGCAGCTTCTGAAGACTTGACTAGGGCTATAGGATTCTCTTCCAAGATGGCTCAGTCACATGGCTGTTGGCAGAAGGCTACAGTTCCTTGCCACCTGGATGTATCCATGGCTTCCCCAGCATGAGTGCTCTGAGGAGGAAGTGGCTAAGACAAAAGTCATAGTCTTTTGTAACCTGATCTTGAAAGCTACATACCATTACTTATGCGATATACTATTGGTCATACAGACCAACACTGGTACAATCTGGGAGGGGAGTGTGAATACCAGAAGGTTAGCAACACTGGGGACCACCTTGGTGGCTGACTACCTAAACGGGCAGTACAGAAGAAATAAATTGACTTATCATTCTATCACTGATCTTAGAAGTAATGTAATTTATTTCCTTGTGGTAGGCCCCAGGATAGGGTACTGATATGACAGTATTAATGGAAAACCTTTGTTTTCAAATTCCATTCATATTTTATATATGGTAGGAAAGTACTTTTTGTCATATGAGCATTTCTGAGCATTTCTAACACTGTACTTAGTGAAAGGATGCAGCTGTCTTCAATATAAGAAACAATAACCTCTAAGGACCCTTCCAACTCTACAAGCCTGCTTTTCTATGACATAGTCCCAGGAATAATAATCTTAAAAAAAATTATTTTATTGAAATATAGTTGATTTACAATGTTTTGTTAATCTCTGCTGTATAGCAAAGTGATTCAGTTATACATGAATATACATTTTTTTCATACTTTTCCATTATGGTTTATCACAGGTTATTGAATATAGTTCCCTGTGCTATAGAATAGGACCTTGATGTTTATCCATTCTATATATAATAGCTTGCATCTGCTAATCCGAAACTCTCAGTCCATCCCTCCCCTACCCCCATCCCCCTTGGCAGCCACAAGTCTGTTCTCTATGTCTGTGAGTCTGTTTCTGTTTCATTCATAAGTTCATTTGTGCCATATTTTAGATTCCACACATAAGTGATATCATACGGTATTTGTCTTTCACTTTATGACTTACTTCACTTAGTATGATAATCTTTAGGTCCATCCATGTTGTTGCAAATGGCATTATTTCATTCTTTTTTATGACTAATATTCCATTGTATATATGTACCTCATCTTCTTTATCCATTCATCTGTCGATGGACATTTAGATTGTTTCCATGTCTTGGCTATTGTGAGTAGTGCTGCTGTGAACATAGGGGTGCATGTATCCTTTCTGAATTATAGTTTTCTCTGGATATAGGCTCAGGATTGGGATTGCCGGATCATATGGCAACTCTATTTTTAGTTTTTTGAGGAACCTCCATACTGTTTTCCATAGTGGTTGCACCAATTTACATTCCCACCAATAGTGTAGGAAGGTTCCCTTTTCTCCACATCCTGTCCATTATTTGTGGATTTTTTTTTTCTATTAACCACTTTACTTAGATTTCATGGTAACCATATGTAGTAGCTACTATTGCAATTTCCATTTTACAGATGGGGATACTGAGGATTGATGACGTTAAACAGAAAGTGGGGAGGGGGCAGGGATTGCGGGGAGTTGTCCAATATACCTGGTTCAATCTCTGTGAATTCTGATTTCTGTTCCTTGCCTCTTCTTTTACTTTTTAAAAAAATATCTTTATTGGAGTATAATTGCTTTACAATGTTGTGTTAGTTTCTGCTGTACAACAAAATGAATCAGCTATATGTATACATATATCCCCATATCCCCTCCCTCTTGAGCCTCCCTCCCACCTCCCCTATCCCACCCCTCTATATCATCACAGTGCATCCTGCTGATCTCCCTGTGCTATGCAGCAGCTTGCCACTAGCCATCCATTTTACATTTGATAGTGTATATAAGTCAACACTACTCTCTCACATTGTCCCAGCTTCCATATTCCCCCCATGTCCTCAAGTCTGTTCTCTATGTGTGCCTCTTTATTGCTGCCCTGCCACTAGGTTCATCAGTACCGTTTTTTTAGATTCCATGTACGTGTGTTAGCATATGGTATTTTTCTCTTTCTGACTTACTTCACTCTGTTTGATAGACTCTAGGTCCATCCACATCTCTGCATATGGCACAATTTTGTTCCTTCTTATGGATGAGTAATATTCTGTTGTATATACGTACCACATCTTCTTTATCCATTCCTCTGTTGATGGACATTTAGGTTGCTTCCATGTCCTGGCTATTGTAAATAGTGCTGCAGTGAACATTGTGGTACATGACTCTTTTTGAATTATGGTTTTCTCAGAATATATGCCCAGTAGTGGGATTGCTGGGTCATACGGTAGTTCTGTTTGTGGATTTTTTAATGATGGCCATTATGACTGGTGTGAGGTGGTACCTCATTGTAGTTTTGATTTGCATTTCTCTAATAATTAGCGATGTTGAGCATCTTTTCATGTGCCTGTTGGCTATCTGTATGTCTTCTTTGGAGAAATGTCTATTTAGGTCTTCTGCCCATTTTTTCATTGGGTTGTTTTTTTTTTTTTTTTGGCTGTTGAGTTGTATGAACTATTTATATATTTTGGAAATTAAGCCCTTGTTGGTCA
Source organism: Phocoena phocoena (assembly GCF_963924675.1). NCBI lineage: Eukaryota > Metazoa > Chordata > Mammalia > Artiodactyla > Phocoenidae > Phocoena > Phocoena phocoena. The sequence goes on along the minus strand of NC_089240.1, from coordinate 80,433,549 downwards.
CATCATTTGCAAATATTTTCTCCGAGTCCATAGGTTGTCTTTTCCTTTTGTTATTGTAGGAGTGATAATCTTATATGTAGGAGTCAAACCATTAGGATCCTGGAGCATTTCAGGGATGATCTTAGCAACAAAAGTGAATAAACTACTCAGAAAACACAATCATGAGTTATTTGTTAGCATTTTTTAAGCCGTTTAACTTTTCATTAGCACAACATAGTTAATATTCCAGGCATGTATTATTAATGTTATTTTGTCATTATGGAAACAGGAAAAAGAGTACTTGTCGTAATACCATGGATTTCAAAAATGTCATCAGAACAAGAATTTTGCATGCACGAATGAGATGTTCGTTTTTTATTGCTTCTTATTTTCACTATATTAATATGCACACTTAGTCATATAAATTTAAGGCATGGACAAAGTTGGAATACTGTAGATGCAATAAAGGTATAATGAACATATTTTATCAGTAAGTATTCACGAGCTATTTTTTCATAATTCAAATAATAAGACATTAGAACTGGATGAGACCTTAAAATGCATATCATTTTATCCCTTAATTTTAAGACTCAGGTAAAGTGATTTACCACAAATCAAAAGGCAAACTTGTAGCTGAACCTTAACTAGAACTGGGAACAAGACTCCTAACTCTTAATCCTGAGATCATTCTAATATACCGTACCACTACTCAAATCACTAAAAACAAGACTTCAGTACCAGCTATAAAGTTTTATTAAATTCAGTGTAGTTTATCAGGCAAACTACTATAACATCAGCATGAAAACAAAACCAAAATTAATCTAAATTCCAATTTTATTTGAAGCAGTCAAAGAAACACATTACATAAGGGATGAAGAGCCTATTTTGTCTCCTTTTGACCACTGATATACTGAAGAAATCAGCTGATGGACAAGCACCCAAATACTGATAATCCAAAACAAATTTTCTTTAGTAACTTTCCACTCATATAAAGACCTTGAAGAAATAAAAACAACATTAACTTCCTTTTTTTTCCGATATGTGGGCCTCTCACTGTTGTGGCCTCTCCCGTTGCAGAGCACAGGCTCCGGACACGCAGGCTCAGCGGCCATGGCTCATGGGCCCAGCCGCTCCACAGCATGTGAGATCTTCCCAGACCGGGGCATGAACCCGTGTCCCCTGCATCGGCAGGCGGACTCTCAACCACTGCGCCACCAGGGAAGCCCTAGCTTCCATTTTAATGATCAGGAACCACAAAACAAAATGATAGAATTTCTATAGAGAAATTATTATTATTATTATTTACTCTACTTGTTTGCAAGGAATGTAAAGCAGCCTGTTGAGGAGCACATACAATAAAGTAATGAGAAAATATAAATAGGAACTATCAGGGCCAAAATAAAATCATGAACAGAAAGCCAAGATTGGGGAAAATCAGGCCAGGAGAATTTGCATAACTCCTGAAGTTTAGCTTCAAATTTAGGCCTGAGATTCCTGGAAATCAAAAGGAAAAAAGAAACATAGTCATTTTCATGATCCTCACTAAAGTTTTTAAAGTACCAGTTGGATTCTAAACAAAATTCCACACACATGGAGGTTTCTGTTAGGAATACTGAGAGATACAGTGGATAACCATTTCCATCTACAGCAAAATTTGTAGTGAAATTCTTATTGTTTCTTGTGTTCTTTGAAAATTACCCTGATGTTAACACACATTTGACTTGGTGAAGGTTATTTCTGAAGGGTTAAGGTAGCAAAGGCCTTAGACATACCATCCTGATAGCCTAGCTTAATCCAAGAGCAGAATTTAAAATATCCAGAAAAGTGAGGGAACTGAATATAATTTGAATCATTCCCCATGAATATCATAAAATGTGGTTATGAGTGCTTTAATTAGAAAACCACACATCTATTATATAAATAATAAATAATTATTATTGGTGTGGTTATAAAATGACAGTAATTTCAAATAACTACTAAAGGATAAATTATATAATAAAAAGGATTGAATAATCTCAGTTCAAGAGATCAGATTATTTTAATAAAACATGAGTGTTGGTGGGGATTGGTGGTAACAGAATAAACACATATTAAGACATCCTATATAGAGGAGATCAATTCACACTTTTTGTTTTTTTGTGGTATGTGGGCCTCTCACTGTTGTGGCCTCTCCCGTTGCGGAGCACAGCCTCTGGACATGCAGGCTCAGCGGCCATGGCTCACGGGCCCAGCCACTCCGTGGCATGTGGGATCCTCCCAGACCGGGGCACAAACCCGTGTCCCCTGCATCAGCAGGTGGACTCTCAACCACTGCACCACCAGGGAAGCCCCACACATATTTTTGATGTTTGTGGAGATATAGAGGTCAACTTTTAACATGTAAACATAAGCATTTGTAGCATAAATCCAGTAGTGGGCTGGAGCTATCTCTGCATTCAGTTGCATCATGTTGGTGACTTGAAATTGGCCATAGTGGGAGTATATATGCCATCAAAATCAGCAATTGGCAAATACTACAAAAACACTACAAATCACAGCTTTTTGGGGAGACCAGTTTACTAGAACATCACATAATAATACTACCATATACAACTTCCATATCACTAGATTAAAAAGAGAAAGACAGAAAACAAGCACCAGGAAAACTGGAGAAATGAGGAAACAAATTTAAAAAGCAATGACCATATTAAATCTGGACATATTGAGCACTGAAAGTATCAAATACAATGCCAAAATTAAGACCAAATATATCACTTATCATGATAAGTGTGAATGGATGAAGCCCCCTTAATACAAGACCAATATTTTAAGAAGAGATCAGAGAGAGGTTAAAAATAAAGTGAAGAGCAAAGCTATACCAGGCAAATGAAAATGAGAGAAAAGAAAGATTCACAACTTCAACACCAGGCAAAGTAGAATTAAAAGCAAAGAGGATAAAACTACATTGAGAAAACCAATTTTTATGGATAAAGCAATGCTTAAGTATTAAATAAGACAACATCAGAATATATATAATGCAAAAGTTGTTGACTATAAGGGAAAGTTGACAAAAGCACAACCATTAGGAGAGATTTTAGCATGTCTCTCATAATATTTGACAAATTAAATAGAAAGAGAAGAAAGTAATAAGATTAATAATACTATCAATTTGACACACATTTATACTACAAAAAATACACTTCTTTTCTTTTTTTTTTCAAGTGTCTACAGAACACTTACCAAAATCGGTCATAAAGGATCTTACTACTTTCCCCAAACTGGAAATTATATAAATCATTCTTTGAAAAAAATGCATAAAACCAGATATTAATAGCAGAGTTATAAATTGAAAAAATAAAACCATTAAGCAACTAAAAATCACTCTCCTATAAATATTGGATCTATGAGAAAATCAAGCTTAGCTTAAATCACCATTCAGAAAATATTGCCAGTGAAAACAATACTATGAAAATTTCTGAAACCAAATCTGTATTCAGAGGAAACTTACTAGTTTTAAATGCATTTATTTTTAAACAGGACAGAATGAAAATAACATTCATCTCAAGAGGTTGGAAAAAAGAGCAATATCCCTTATGCTCAAAAAGAACAGAAAGAAAAGGAAAACTGAGAAAAATTGGATAAATGAATTAAAAATAAAAGTCTATTAAATAAAAAATATACAGTTTTATTAATGAACAATTACAGAGCTATTTTCTTCAAAGAGAGCAATAAGATGGATAAACTTTTAGCAAGGCTAAACAAGAAAAAAAAAGAAAGCATAAATATGCAAGAGTAGAAAGTAAGTATGTGATATAACTACAGGTAGAAATACACTTTTAAAAAAAGTATTAGAAAATCTGAAAATCTCAACATATGCATGAATATTTAGGGCAATATTAATTATTAAAATCAACCCAAGTAGAGGTAGAAAACTTGATTAAAATTGAGACTTGTCACAGAAAACCCCCTGTAGAAAGCCACCTGCCAAGACAATTTCATAGTAAGTTATTTCAAACTTCCAAATAAAAGATCATAGAGAAAGAAAGGAAGCTTCCACAAATTATTCTACAAAGCTAGTATAAATTTGGTGCCAAAATTTGACAGCACAAAAATAGCAAATAACTGTCCAATACCAATTGTAACTATTGGTGCAAAAATCCTAAATGACAAAGCAAATTGAATCCAGTGATATATTCAAAGACTAATATTTGCTGAGTAAGTAAATGTTATACCATTAATTCATAGATGGCTCAATTTAAGAAACTAATAATAATTCAAAATAAATCAAAGGAGAAAAATATTTCAACAGATGCTTAAATATCTTTTGTGGGGAGGAATTTGACAGACATTCCTAAAGAAAACCCCTGGTAAAACAGAAATAGAAAGAGAATTTCTTCACATGATAAAAAACTAATATAAGTCAAACTAGCATCATACATAATGAGGAAATACCAGAAGCATTCCTATTAAAATTCAAAACGAATAGGATTGTTCACCACTATCTCTATTATTTAACATAATATGGACATGTTTGTCAATGAGTTTCTAAAATATAAATATACAAATCAAATATAAATAAAAAATAGAAAAATTTTATTATTCATAAGTGGTATAATTCTCTATATGCAAACTCCAGGAAAATGAAGTACAAAACTATGACATTAATATACTAAAATAAATATTTTTAAATATTTTAACAATAATCCATTTGACAATAAAATGAAGGAAAAAAATCACAATACTAACCAAAAAAAATCTCCCAATAATAAAGCTAACAAAAACATGTGCACCACCAAATTAAGACAACTACAGAACTCTACTAAAGGCATAAAAGAACACTTTAGTAAATGAAGGAACATATTATAGAAAGTATATCTTTATGGAGAGATCCATCTATTCATGCAACACACTCAATTAAAACCACTTCACTGTATTTATTATTTATTTAGTATCTATGTGTATGGGGAGAGAGATATAATGTGATCAGAGCATCTGAGAGTTCATCTGAAAGAATAAACATGAGAAGATATCCAATTAAATTCTGATAAAGAAGAAAAAAATATGAGAGGAGATGAGTTGTCTACCAGATATAAAAACATATTATAGAGCTGCAAAAATTGAAATGGGGTGATGCTAGTGCCAAAGCTGAAAGATGAATGGAACAAACACACACAGTATTTCAAATCAGTGGGGAAGGCATAATTATTCAATAAATAATTCTAAACACCTGAATAACCATTTGCACAAGAATAAATTCAAGATAAATTGAAGAATAAAATTTACCAAGTAATAGATCCTAAAGTATATGAAAAGATAATGTATAACAAAAATGTTATCTCAAATTCAGTGGGGAAAGGATGAAATATTTGATAAATGGTTCTGGGACAACTGGCTATCTACATAGAAGAAAATAATGTTAGACTCCTTTCTCAAATCATATTAGAAAAACACCAGAAAAACAGATAGATGAGTTAAATACTAAGTATAAACAAAAATAAAAATTATGGAAGAAAAATAAAGAGACTATGTTTACAGCTTAGAAATCAAAAAGACATTGGCAAGGCAGGAGAACCCAAAGTTATATTTAAAAAAAGCAATGTATTTGACTATATAAAAATGAAAATATTTGGCATGAGAAAAAATCCAATAAGGCAAAAGACAAATTATAGATTTGGGAAAATTCTGGTATTGATGATCACTAAGAATTAATATCTATCATATACATAAGAACTATTACAAAATGATAAGAAAAAGAAAATACCCCAATAGAAAAATGAAGGATATAAAAAAGCAAATCACAGAAGACTAAATCCTCCCCACAAAATGTAAATATGCTAAGCTCAGTGGCAATCAGGGAAAATTTCTTTTTAATCAAAATAATGGGTTACCATATCCTATTAGTTCAAAACACATTTTTTCCTCTCAGTTTTTAATTTCTAAAATTGGGATGTGCCTTAGAATTAATGACATTCTATAGTTGCTGTGGGCTAGGTAATAGTCATGCTATAGTTACCCCCACTGCGCTGGCACAAATATGGTTGTTGCTCCCAATACCATGGCTGGAAAACTATTACAATCCCTCAGTGTTTCACTCAAGCAAATAATTGGAGAAAAGAATATGAGTCCTGACTGGTTTTTGTTTTGGCTGTGCTGCACAGCTTATGGGATCTTAGTTCCTGACCAGGGATCAAATCCGGACCCTTGGCAGTGAAAGCGCAGAGTCCTAACCACTGGACCACCAGGGAATTCCCCTATTTTTTGAAAACCTTGTATTGACACTTTCTGATATGATCAAGAAGACTCCAGCATCAAGAATTGCAGAATGGGTGTACATGGCTTCAAATAAAATCCCGGTGATGATAGTAAAGCCCTTTTTAAAGAAATGCCTCACCACCAATGTTCTGGATGACACAGAAAAAAATGTGTGCAAATCCATGGGTGATGATAACTCTGACTTGAGAGTGTGCAGAAGAATTGGACTCATGTGGGAAAGTTTTTTTTTAGGGATTACTGTAACCAATTTAGTTCTTTTATAGTTTTTTAAAACATATACACAAGAATAATATACAATAAAATTTTATGTATAAATATGTCTCAAAGAACCCTTTCAATAAGAATGAAGACTCTAAATAATAAGAAAACATTATGTTGTATTTAACTGGTAACACTTTTTCTTTCTTAGTGGGGCATAAAGTAATAATGCATCTTTCAATCAAATGCATTTTAAGACTTACTGAAATATATTAATTATTATGTCTCACATATCAGGAAAACAAGATCCTCCTTCCAAAAGGATGTGTATGTTACAATACCATTTTTGTAAAACAAATGATGACCCCAAACTCTTGTATATAATGACAGTTAATATTTATACTACACATACAATGTGCCAGAAATCTTATAAGGAATTTACATGTATGTATTTAGGTGGGTATTACTATGATGCCTGTTTTACCAATGAGGAAACTGAGGTATAGAGAGGTAAAGTCACTTGTCCAAGTTCACACAGCTAGTAAATGGCAGAAATCTGATTTCAACATGGACATTTTGGCTCTAGTGTTCATGGTCCCAACAATTCTCCTCCCTCTCCCCTTACTCTCTCCTCTCTCCCTCTCCTTTCTTCTTTCTCTCTTACACACACACACACACACACACACACACACACTGTCTTTTTCTGTCTCTGTCTTATGGTGGTTGATTATATGAGCATGGAGAAAACTCTGCAAGGATACATGCTAAGTTATTAACATAGGCTATGGGGGTGAAGGTGATATAGGTGTATGTAAAGCAAAAAGAAAGAAGAAAAAAGGAAAACTTCATTAAAGCTACAGCTGTGTATGATATGGTTTTGTTTATAACATATAAACTTGAATATGTGTGTATACATATAAAACATAATAAATAAGTGAAAGGTGATCTAAAGTTATTAAAAGATAGTCCATAAAATAGGTACAAAGGATCAATGCATATATTTGAATTTGACTAGTCATCAAAAAATCAAATTAAAAAAACAATGGCATACGCTTTTTGCCCATAAAAATTAGCAAAGATGAAGAAGTTAAATATACACTGTTACTAGTAAAGCAGGGAAATAAGACCCCTTTTATGCTGTGGGTGAATATTTGTTTGGCCCAACATATTTGGTGGAAAGTGATAATATAATATTAAAAATTTGATCCAGGAATTCTATTTCTAGGAATTCTTCTTAAGGTAATAATCAGAGATGATGACAAATATTAGTATTAAAGATGTTCAAAGAAGCTTTATCTATCATCTATCTATCTATCTATCCATCCTTTCATTTATCAATATATTTATTTGTATTTTGGTACCAGAATGCATATCTAAGTGTTAACTATAATAGCAAAGAAGGAAAAGAAGGAAGAGGAAGGAAAGGAGGAGGAGGATGCAGCCTAAATGCATAAAAATATGAATGGCTAAGTAGTGGTACATTTATTCAATAGAATGTTATACAATAATTAAAATTACATTCATGGGGGGTGAAGTCAAGATGGCATACTAGGAGGATGCAGAATTCACATCTCCTCACAACTAGGGCACCTACCAGGCACTGGTGGGGGACCATGGACACCTAAGGGGATGGGAGGAACCCCCAGTGACCAGGTAGGATGTGGGGCATGGGGGGGCAGTGAAGGGGGAGGAGAAGTGGAGGTGGGATGGGACTGGCAGCCCTGAAGGGTGTCTGGGGGAGGGGAAAGGATCCCACACCCAAAGGGGGAAATTGGGGAACCACTGGTAGGGCAGAGGATCAAAAGGGAGTGTGGCCAGGTTTCCTCTGCTCACTTGGGGCCCCAGGAACCTGCTGAGATCCTGGGCCTGATCTTCTGCTCACTGAGGCCCCCTCCAGCCATGTGGGTCCTGAGGGAGTGGGAGGGAGGGAAGGGGGAGCAAAGGGAAAGACCGGACCTCAAGGACTGGCATCCCTGAGGGGTGGCTGGGGAGGGGAGGAGTTCCTACACCCAGCGGGACCCACCTATGGTTAGGGGTCCAGCAGCGAAGGGGAGATACCCTGGGAGAGACAGTCGGGGAGGGGAATGAGGGAGTGAAAGGGAACAGGACCAGTGCTTTCCCTGTCCACTTAGGCACCGGGGAGCCTGTTCAGCTCCCAGGCCTAATCCTTTGCCCTTAGAGCCTCCCTCCTGCCATGCAGAACCCAAGCCCCACCCCTACACCCCCACTCAGGGCCCTACCCCTACACTCAGAGACCCCCCCCAGTGAGCTGGGCCTAAACCCCACCCACACACCCTCACTCAGGGCCCTATCCAAACTCCAGAACTCCACACTCCAGAGGCCCTCCTTTTGACATGCTGCCTCTCCCCTTCTGTGCAGATCCTAAGAAAAAGCACCGCCCCATGCTTGAACGTCACCCCACCTAGGCCCCACCCCAAACTAAAACATCACCCCCCACCTGCCTAGGTCCCACCCAACCCTAAACCCCACCCCTGCCTAAGTTCTACCCCCTGCCTAAACTCCAACCCCATAGGCAAAGCTTTTTTTTACTTTTATTTTTTCCTCTTGTACTTATTTATTTTTTATTTCTTTAAAGAATCAATTTTATTTATTTATTTATTTTTCGTTGCATTGGGTCTTCATTGCTACATGCAGGCTTTCTCTAGTTGCAGTGAGCGGGGGCTACTCTTCATTGCGGTGTGTGGGCTCCTCACTGTGGTGGCTTCTCCTGTTGCAGAGCATGGGCTCTAGGTGCGCGAGCTTCAGAAGTTGTGGCACGTGGGCTCAGTAGTTGTGGCTCGCAGACTCTAGAGAGCAGGCTCAGTAGTGGTGGTGCACTGGATTAGTTGCTCCACAGCATGTGGGATCTTCCTGGACAAGAGTTCAAACCTGTGTCCCCTGCATTGGCAGGCAGAGTCTTAATCACTGCACCACCAGGGAAGTCCCCTTTTTTCCTCCTTTAGATTGGGGTTCTGTTTTACCTTGTTGATTCATTATTCTTGATTCTTTTATATTTTTATTTTTCCTAATAAATGTTTTATTTTTCTAATTTTATTTTATTCTTTGTACTTTGTTAGTGATCTCTCCTTTTGGCTTGTTACCCCCTCCTTTTTATTTTTTTCTTTTTTCTGTTGTGGTTTTATTTTATCTTGTTGCAGTTGTTTCAGTTATAGTTTTATTTTTCCTACTATATTTTTTATCTTTCTAATTTTATTTTGTTTTTTATTCTTTGATATTGTACTGCTTCTTTTTACTTTCTTTCTTCCTTTTTTTTTTTTTTTTTTACTGGGCCACAAAGCTTGCAGGATCTTGGTTCCCAGGCTGGAAATCAGGCCTGAGCTCCTGTGCTGGTGGCTCCGAGTCCAAACCACTGGGCTAACAGAGAACCTCAGACCCCAGGGAATATCAATCAGAGTGAGGCCTCCTGGAGGTCCTCATCTCAGCACCAAGACCCAGCTCTATACAACTGGTGCAAACTCCACTGCTGGACATCTCAGGCCAAAAAACCCGTAAGAAAGGAATACAGCACCACCCATCAAAAAAAAAAAAAAGAAAAGAAACAACAAAAAAATATGTAACAGATGAAGGAGCAAGGTAAAAACCTAGAAGACCAAGTAAATGAAGATGAAATAGGCAACCTACCTGAAAAAGAATTCAGAATAATGATAGTAAAGATGATTCAAAATCTCAGAAACAGAATGGAGAAAATAAAAGAAACATTTAACAAGGATTTGAAGAACTAAAGAGCAAACAAACAGTGATGAACAACAAAATTACTGAAATTAAAAATACTCTAGAAGGAATCAATAACAGAATAACTGAGGCAGAAAAATGCATAAGTGAGCTGGAAGATAAAATGGTGGAAATAACAGCCAGGGAGCAAAATAAAGAAAAAAGAATGAAAAGAGTTGAGGACAGTCTCAGAGACCTCTGGGACAATATTAGACACACCAACATTCGAATAATATGGGTCGCAGAAGAAGAAGAGAAAAAAAAAGGGCTGAAAAAATATCTGAAGAGATTATAGTCAAAAACTTCCCTAACATGGGAAAGGAAATAGTCAGTCAGATCCAGGAAGTGCACAGTCAGCTCTACCCACCACCAGTCCCTCCCATCAGGTAACTTGCACAAGCCTCTTAGATATCCTCACCCACCAGAGGGCAGACAGCAGAAGCAAGAATTACAATCCTGCTGCCTGTGGGGAAAAAAAAAACACACACAGAAAGTTAGACAACATGAAAAGGCAGAGCGCTAGGTACCAGATGAAGGAACAAGATAAAACCCCAGAAAAACAACTAAATGAAGTGGAGATAGGCAACCTTCCAGGAAAAGAATTCAGAATAATCATAGTGAAGATGATCCAGGACTGCAGAAAAAGAATTGAGGCAGAGATCGAGAAGATGCAAGAAATGTTTAACAAAGCCCTAGAAGAATTAAAGAACAAACAAACAGAGATGAACAATACAATAATTGAAATGAAAAATACACTAGAAGGAATCAATAGCAGAATAACTGAGGCAGAAGAACAGATAAGTGACCTGGAAGACAGAATGGTGGAATTCACTGCTGTGGAACAGAATAAAGAAAAACGAATGAAAAGAAATGAAGACAGCGTAAGAGACTTCTGGGACAATATTAAACGCAACAACATTCACAATATAGGGGTCCCAGAAGGAGAAGAGAGAGAGAAAGGACCAGAGTAAATATTTGAAGAGATTATAGTCATAAACGTCCCTAACATGGGAAAGGAAATAGCCACCCAAGTCCAGGAAGCGCAGAGAGTCCCATACAGGATAAACCCAAGGAGAAACATTCCGAGACACACAGTAATCAAAGTGGCAAAAATTAAAGACAAAGAAAAATTATTGAAAGCAGCAAGGGAAAAACAACAAATAACATACAAGGGAACTCCCATAAGGTTAACAGCTGATTTCTCAGCAGAAACTCTACAAGCCAGAGTGGCATGATATACTTAAAGAGATGAAAGGGAAGAACCTACAATCAAGATTACTCTACCCGGCAAGGATCTCATTCAGATTCGATGGAGAAATCAGAAGCTTTACAGACAAGCAAAAGCTAAGAGAATTCAGCACCACCAAACCAGCTCTACAACAAATGCTAAAGAAACTTCTCTAAGTGGGAAACACAAGAGAAGAAAAGGACCTACAAAAACAAACCCAAAACAGTTAAGAAAATGGTCATAGGACATACATATCGATAATTACCTTAAACGTGAATGGATTAAATGCTCCAACCAAAAGACACAGGCTTGCTGAATGGATACAAAAACAAGACCCATATATATGCTGTCTACAAGAGTCCCACTTCAGACCTAGGGACACATACAGACTAAAAGTGAGGGGATGGAAAAAGGTATTTCATGCAAATGGAAATCAAAACAAAGCTGGAGTAGCAATACTCATATCAGATAAAATAAACTTTAAAATAAAGAATGTTACAAGAGACAAGGAAAGATACTATATAATGATCAAGGGATCAATCCAAGAAGAAGATATAACGATTATAAATATATATGCACCCAACATAGGAGCACCTTGGTACATAAGGCAAATGCTAAGAGCCATAAAAGGGGAAATTGACAGTAACACAATCATAGTAAGGGACTTTAACACCCCACTTTCACCAATGGACAGAGCGTCCAAAATGAAAATAAATAAGGAAGCCCAAGTTTTAAATGACACACTAAACAAGTTGGACTTAATTGATAATTGTAGGGCATTCCATCCAAAAACAACAGAATACACTTTCTTCTCAGGAGCTCATGTAACATTCTACAGGATAGGCCATATCTTGGGTCACAAATCAAGCCTTGGTAAATTTAAGAAAATTGAAATTGTATCAAGTATCTTTTCCAACCACACGCTATGAGACTAGATATCAGTTACAGGAAAAAATGTAGAAAATACAAACACATGGAGGCTAAACAATACATTACTAAACAACGAAGTGATCACAAGGAAATCAAAGAGGAAATCAAAAAAATGCCTAGAAACAGATGACAATGAAAACACAAAGACCCAAAACCTATGGGATGCAGCCAAAGCAGTTCTAAGAGGGAAGCTTATAGCAATACAATCTTACCTCAAGAAACAAGAAAAATCTCAAATAAACGACCTAACCTTACACCTAAAGCAATTAGAGAAAGAAGAACAAAAAAACCCCAAAGTTAGCAGAAGGAAAGAAATCATAAAGATCAGATCAGAAATAAATGAAAACGAAATGAAGGAAGCAATAGCAAAGATCAATGAAACTAAAAGCTGGTTCTCTGAGAAGATAAACAAAATTGATAAACCGTTAGCCAGACTAATCAAGAGAAAAAGGGAGAAGACTCAAATCAACAGAATTAGAAATGAAAAAGGAGAAGTAACAACTGACACTGCAGAAATACAAAGGATCATCAGAGATTACTACAGGCGACTATATGCCAATAAAATGGACAACCTGGAGGAAATGGAAAAATTGTTAGAAAAGCACAACCTTCTGAGACTGAACCACGAAGAAATAGAAAATATAAACAAACCAATCACAAGCTATGAAATTGAAACTGTGATTCAAAATCTTCCAACAAACAAAAGCCCAGGACCAGATGGATTCACAGGGGAATTCTATCAAACATTTTGAGATGAGCTAACACCTATCCTTCTCAAACGCTTCCAAAATATAGCAGAGGGAGGAGCACTCCCAAATGCATCCTACGAGGCCACCATCACCCTGATACCAAAACCAGACAAAGATGTCACAAACAAAGAAAACTACAGGCCAGTAACTCTGATGAACATAGATGCAAAAATCCTCAACAAAATACTAGCAAACAGAATCCAACATCACATTAAAAGGATCAAACACCATGATCAAGTGGGGTTTATCCCAGTGATGCAAGGATTCTTCAATATATGCAAATCAATCAATGTGATACACCACATTAACAAATTGAAGAAGAAAAACCATATGATCTTCTCAATAGATTCAGAAAAAACTTTTGACAAAATTCAACACCCATGTAGGATAAACACTCTCCAGAAAGTAGACATAGAGAGAATCTACCTCAACATAATAAAGGCCATATATGACAAACACACAGCCAACATTGTTCTCAATGGTGAAAAACTGAAACCATTTCCCCTAAGATCAGCAACAAGACAAGGTTGGCCACTCTCACCATTATTATTCAACATAATTTTGAACGTTTTAGCTACAGCAGTCAGAGAAGAAAAAGATATAAGAAGAATCCAAATCATAAAAGAAATAAAACTGTCACTGTTTGCAGATGACATGATACTTTACATTAAAGAAACCTAAAGGTGCTACAGAGAACTACTAGAACTAATCAGTGAATTCGGTTGAGTAGCATGATATAAAATTAATGCACAGAAATTTCTTTTATTCCTATACACTACTGAAGAAAAATCTGAAAGAGAAATTAAGGAAACCCTCCCATTTACCACTGCAATGAAAAGAATAAAATACCTAGGAATAAACCTACCTAAGGAGACAAAAGAAAGCTATAACACACTGATGAAAGAATTAAAGATGATACAAACAGATGCAGAGATATACCATGTTCTTGGATTGGAAGTATCAACATTGTGAAAATGACTCTACTACGCAAAGCAATCTACAGATTCAATGTAATCCCTATTAAACTACCAATGGAATTTTTCACAGAACGAGAACAAAAAATTGCAGTTTGTAGGGATACCCAGAAGACCCTGAATAACCAAAACAATCTTGAGAAAGAAAAACGGAGTGGGAGGAAACAGGCTCCCTGACTTCAGATTATACTACAAAGCTATAGTAATCAAGACAGTATGGTACTGGCACAAACACAGAAATATTGATCAATGGAGTGGGATAGAAATCCCAGAGATAAACCCACACACATCTCATCCCCTTATCTTTGATGAAGGAGGCAAGCGTATACAATGGAGAAAAGACAGCCTCTTCAATAAGTTGTGCTGGGAAAACTGGACAGCTACATGTAAAAGAATGAAACTAGAACACTTCCTAACACCATACACAAAAATAAACTCAAAATCGATTAAAGACCTAAATGTAAGGCCAGACACTACAAAACTCTTAAAGGAAAACAGGTAGAACACTCTATGACATAAATCACAGCAAGATCCTTTTTAACCCACTCCTAGAGAAATGGAAATGAAATGAAAAACAAAAATAACCAAATGGTACCTAATGAAACTTAAAAGCTTTTTCACAGCAAAGGAAACCATAAAAAAGATGAAGAGACTGTCCTCAAAATGGGAGAAAGTATTTGCACATGAAGCAACTGACAGAGGATTAATCTCCAAAATATACAAGCAGCTCATGCAGCTCAATATCTGAAAAACAAACAACCCAATCCAAAGATGGGCAGAAGACCTAAATAGATATTTCTTCAAAGATGAATTACAGATTGCCAACAAACACATGATAAGCTTCTCAACATCACTAATTAGAGAAGTGCAAATCAAAACTACAATTAGGTATTACCTCACACCGGTCAGAATGGCCATCATCAAAAGATCTGCAAACAGTAAATGCTGGAGAGGGTGTGGAGAAAAGGGAACCCTCTTTCACTGTTGTTGGGAATGTAAATTGATACAGCCACTATGGAGAACAGTATGGAGGTTCCTTAGAAAACTAAAAATAGAACTACCATATGACCCAGCAATCCCCCTACTGGGCATATACCCTGAGAAAACCATAATTCAAAAAGAGTCATGTACCACAATGTTCATTGCAGCACTATTTACAATAGCCAGGACATGAAAGCAACCTAAGTGGCCCTTGACAGATGAGTGGATAAAGCAGATGTGGCACATATATACAATGGAATATTACTCAGCCATAAAAAGAAACGAAATTGAGTTATTTGTAGTGAGGTGGATGGACCTAGAGTCTGTCATACAGAGTGAAGTAAGTCAGAAAGAGAAAGACAAATACCGTATGCTAACACATATATATGGAATTTAAGAAAAAAAAATGTCATGAAGAACCTAGGGGTAAGACGAATAAAGATGCAGACCTACTAGACAATGGACTTGAGGACACGGGGAAGGAGAAGGGTAAGCTGTGACAAAGTGAGAGAGTGGCATGGACATATATACACTACCATATGTAAAATAGATAGCTAGTGGGAAGCAGCTGCATAGCACGGGGAGATCAGCTCGGTGCTTTGTGAACACCTAGAGGGATGGGATAGGGAAGGTGGGAGGGAGATGCAAGAGGAATGTGATATGGGGATATATGTATACATATAGCTGATTCACTTTTTTATACAGCAGAAACTAACACAACACTGTAAAGCATTTATACTCCAATAAAGATGTTAAGATAAATTACATTCACAGATCATATTTTATGACAGAAAAGCTTCCTACTACATTGCAAGTTAAAAATAATACTTATATCGTCTCATGATTTAAAATTTGTACAATAGTTTTAAGAATTCATGGAAAATTGAAAAAAACTTACAGTGGTTATTTTGAGTATAGGAGCTACTTACTATTTTAATTTAAAAAAAATCCTTGATAGTATTTCAAAACATTCTATAATTTTATATTAGCTATTTATAGTTATATTCGTATGTATTATATTTTTATTTCTATGTTTTTTATGCTTTATAATTAGGATACAATATTATATTATTAAAATGAAATAAACAGAAAGAAAATCATACTAGATTATGTTTTATCACTGAAAAAAAAAAGCATTCTAGTAAAATAGAATGTGGTTGAGCAACGCCAGTCTTCCTTTACTAAACTCTCTTTCACAGTTTAATGTCACAATTAACAGTCATAAGAGCCAAGGATTATAGAGCATTACCATGTGTGTGGCATGAATTTAAGTGTTTTATATGTATTAACTCCTTTAAACCTCACAAAAACGTTTGCTCAGAAACTGAGGCACAGGGAGTTTAAGTAACTTGCCCAAGGTTACACAGCTAAATAAAAGTATTAATGGATTCTGGATATGAATCCTCGCAGTTTGTTTACAGAACCTGGGCTTTTAATCCCCATACTTATGCCCTTATTGCAAAAGAAAAAAACAATGGACAAAAAAATATCAAGACCATTGATGTAACTATATAATATAACTGGAGACGGGTTTGAGATGCAGGGGCATTCTGGTTGGATAAATACGCAGTTAAGTAAGAGTATCTGAAATATTGTCTGTGGCAGCTTGGGGCAGAATGTGAAGTAATGAGTAACAATCTTAGCTTTTCTTTACATTTCAGTTGATAGCTAATAATTATGGATAGATAATTCAAATGTGTTATCACAATAACCCTTCCTTCCTTCCTCCCTCCCTCCCTTCCTCCCTCCCTTCTTTCCTTCCTTCCTCCCTCCCTCCCTCCCTTCCTTCCTTCCTTCCTTCCTTCCTTCCTCAGAAAGGATTCTCATGTTTTTTTCCAGACAATTTTTTTAAGGCCTCTACTAGCCCACAGGCTCAATAGCTGATTCTTTATAAAATATCCCCTATGTAGGTTTTTGCTTCAGGCAATCTCACCAAACTTTACCTTCTCAATCTACTCCCTCCATCTTGTGCCTCCTATATGGAACTCAGATCTGATTCTTGCCAATAACCAATGTCTATCCCCCACCTTGGTGCCAACCAGGATCTGATGGCCCCTTGCTTTACTATGCTGTCTTGCCTTGGACAGAGGTTTGGTTCCCTTTGTTCCCACAACTGCACCAGTGGGATCACACTCTACTGAAGCTTAGGGCAGAGCGTCCACCCTCCTCTCACTAAAAACCAAAGCAAACAGATAAGCAAAATGTTACCCCAAACCAAAACAATTTCTTTTTGCTGAGAATAGTTTGGTCAATATGATGACTTGGTTGAAAATAAATAATATAACTGTATTGGTCTGCTTGGACCAGGTATGTTCAAGCCCCATAAAATGGCTGCTCTCTTGCTGTCTGTGCATCCCTTACTCTACCTGGCCCCACCTCACCCTTCTGAGCATGATTGCCTCCCCCTCCTAAGCTGAAAGTTTTAATCAGTAACTACCTGTGTGATTGGCCCAACCCCAGCTAACAATTTTTCTAGCCCTGGACCAGAAAGGCTCCAGTATATTCTGTCATCAACAGGAAAACAGCAGCCCTTGCCCCAGTCGCCCTGGCAAGGAGGGAGCTCTTCTGAAGTCATTGCCCCTATAACTGATAGCTTCCTCCTCCCCGTCCCTGTGTAACAAAGATTGCTGCTGTGTCCTGCCTGCCCTTGGCCGTACACCCATACAAGGTGGGGTGTGGGGTGTGGCTCCAGGACCTTTGCCTCTGACTTGTAAGATACCCTGTCCAACAAATCACTGATGTCTCTGTCACTGGCTCCGGGTTCTTCCTTCGGTCTCACAACTGGGCAGTTGCAAGGATTGCAGGACTGGGGGAACAGCGCAACAGGCCACCATAACAAAATCCCACAGACCGGGTGTCTTAAACGAAAGAAATCTATTTCTTACTGTTCTGGAGGCTAGAAGTCCAAGATCAAGATGTCAGCAGGTTTGGTTTCTCCTGAGACCTCTCTCCTGGGCTTGTGGATGGCCATCTTCTCATGTCCTCACATGGCCTTTTCTTTGTGCATCCATATTCCTGGTGTTTCTTCCTTTTCTTTGAAGGATACCAGTCAGACTGGATGAGGCCCTAGGACCTCATTTACCTCCTTAAAGGCCTTATCTCCAAATACAGTCACAGTGGGAGTTAGTGCTTCAAACCATGAATTTGGGGGAGACACAAATCAATCCATAACAATCACCCCATTACTTTTCTGAGCATTAGCAATTTGTGTGACATTTTCTCTTTCATTTTATATAAAATGGGATTTTACCATGTTTGCTGTATAGTGACTTGTTATGTGGTATTTAAGTAATCGTCAACAATTTAGACTATTACTACTGCTACTAGAAATAATAATAGTAATAGTAACACCAATATCAATACCATTAGTAACTAACTCCTAGGGTTAATGTGAAGATTTAATAAAATATAGATTGCAGAAATAGATTCACTGCGATTCCTGCCCCCCCCCCTTAAGTGGTTAATGAATGCTAGTATAATTAAAAAATTTTTTTTCTATCTCAGACCTATGTTTCCAGCATTTCCCCTCATTTTTCTCCCACTGCTCCCACAGCCTTCACAATAAGATACAAACCATTGAGCATATCTTGCAAGGAAGTTTCTGATTTTGTGCCTGCCAAATATATCTTCTTTCAAGGACACTTTCCTGACTCCTCTAAGGTGAAGTTAGGTTGCCCTTTTCTGAGCTTCCATAGCATCTTTGATTTCCCCATTAGAGTGTTCATCACAGCTCATTCTTAATGCTTATGTGTCTTCTCTGCTATATCAGAAGCTTTCTGATTATGCAGCTCGTTCATTATATCCTCAGCATCTAGTACTGTACCTGGCATAGTGTTGACACTTCCTCTGCTTGGCTTCTAATATGGGCATGTCTTCTCTTCCTTTACAGTGGGCTTACTAACTGCTCCCCCTATCTCCCAGGATTGTTGACAGGACCAGATGAGACAATGCATGTGAAGTAAGTAATGTATTTAAAGTACTTCACAAATTAAAAGCATCTGAATAATTTGTATATAACCTTGCACAAGGTTAATAAATCTTAATAGTTCAGAAAATTGTAATTGAGTTTTAATTGGCTAATGTTAATGTGTGTTCTCCACCAATATTTAGTAATTATATTTTTAAAAAGGTAGGAGACATTTCTAGCAGTCGAGATCTTCATAGTATATTTCAACACATGATAAATTCATGAACATTTCTTATATCCTAGAACAGTTGTGTATCTTAAAAACTCATCGTCATAAGCATTCTCTGGATTTTTGCAGAATTAATCCTGAATAATTAATGAATATAAAAGAGTTGGACAAGTACTGTAGCATGCTAATCACTTGTTTCAATGTCAATTAGAGAAAAATATTCCTTTTGGCCTGCTAACTTGGAATATGTACTGTAAAATTAACTTTTAATTTACAAATATGAAATGTCTCAAATTGTTAATGAATATATTGAGAATAGAGATCTGTCATTGGAAAGTTATAGTTTGTATAAAAAAATAGAAGCACTGGGATTTAACAGAATTGTTTACTGTATTGAGAAGTTCTTACAAATATGTGTAGTTTATAGATCAATATTTACATAATGTTTACATATTTCCTTGTGTGGAATTGTATCAAATGCAAGTCTTAAATAATTTTAAGCTGAATGAATATAAATTTAATACATACAGAATTGAAGGGGCATTTACTTTACTGGTCTCTCAAATGCATATGTCTTGATTATTCTGCTTCTAAGGATCTTGCTCGGTTTCATCTCAGTCATGATTTATTGGCACTTGTTCAAAGTTTCAGCCATAAAGTAAAGGTGAAAGTCGATGTAACACTAAATGAAAATTCTTAAAATATGTAGACTGCTTCTGTGAATTTAGCTAAGAAAAGCAACTTCTAGGTTAAAGGATGAGAAAAATAATTTAACTATTTATTTGGCCTTGAGTTAGGATTTAACTTTACTCGTAAGGAGGGAAAAAATCTTTTTGTCAGAAGGTGAAATTCCCTTATTAAACAGTTGAAAGATTGTTCATTTAGACTTGGAGAGTATTTTCTAGGCATCGAGTTCATCATTGGGGAATACCTCTGTATGTAGTTACAGAATTTTTTTTTTTTTTTTTTTTTGCGGTACACGGGCCTCTCACTGTTGTGGCCTCTCCCGTTGCGGAGCACAGGCTCAGCGGCCATGGCTCACGGGCCCAGCTGCTCCGCAGCATGTGGGATCTTCCCGGACCGAGGCACGAACCCGTATCCCCTGCATCGGCAGGCGGACTCTGAATCACTGCACCACCAGGGAAGCCCAGAATCTTTTGATTGACAAACCTGAACTGAAAGTTCATGGAATTTGTCCTTATTCATTGTTTATCTGCACACATGGCCTAGAGTTGTAAGGATTGGTCTTTTCCCTAGGATGAAACCAGTAATGATTCTACAATGATGAGAAAAATGTAAATTGTGAACTTAGTGGAAAAAGCACTGGATTGTAAGTCAGATGACTGAATTTAAGACTTATTTGCCACTGATTCACTCTGTGAACTTAGGAAGACCTATATTCTAAATGAGTCTTGAGTTTGTTTTTTAATCTGTAAAGTGGTGATAATGCTTACCTCACAGGGCTGTTGAGAGGATTAAATAAGATGTTGGGTGTGTAAGTACTTTATAAACCATGGGATATTATACAAATACAAATAATTTTTAATAGAAGGTTAACAATTTTGTTTCACTAACAAATAAATTAAAATCTTGGTTCAATTTGTTCTTGGATAAATAGATCTTGCTTTGCATTTTAGCCTATTCATTTCTAAAGGCACTGAACTAATTTTAATGGACTAATTATTTTCATAAAAACTCCAGTGTCTTAGGTAAAATATGCTATTTATGTTTATGCAAAAACTATGAGTTAATACTCAATGAATTTCAGATGACCTCTATTTTAATATGCTAAAAGAAGAATAGCATGATATTGTGATTTTAAGTTTAGTGTTTTTTCATATTTACAATGCATTTCTATTCTTCCTTTTGGTTAATCTTGGTTAATTTAGACAAGTTTTAAGTGTATATTAGGAAGTATGTTAATACCTAAATTGTATTTTTAGTAAATGTGAACTTAGTTTCCTCTGTAAGATCTAAAATATCACTTTCACCATAATCCTGCCCTCAAAGCTGTGGTGTCCAATGTTATTGATTTGGCCTTTCAGGAATCAGATCCATTGTCCTGGCTAGTTAAGCACTAAGCCATAAATGGAGCTGTTGTTAAAAAGTTATGAAGTCACAAACTTGGCCCAAGGTTATCCACTTATCCGTAGCCGGAGTCAGGAGTCTGCCTTCATTTTCACAGACACACGTTGGAGTTCTAAGGCATCGGGGTATGAGAGACAAGGCTGTTGACTAAATGCTGTCTCTAAAGTCTGAATCAACTAGCTGCCCTCACAGCTTCCCCTCAAGAGGCTGGACCTTGGCCACTACAGGGCAGCTCAGGACCAGTTGGAGGTGGTTGGGAAACCAGCTAGGAGTGATTTTCCTTTGGTGGTTATTTCTTCAAGACAAGGATGCAACTTATTGGCCAACCAGTTGAAGTTACCCCTTGAGGAAAGAACAATTGTCATCAAGCAAAATGGGCTCTTCAGTTTCATAACGTTAATGGGACAATCCATCAAAAGTCTCACACCTTTTTCCCTCAAAAGTCTACGACAGAGCAGTCTTCCATATGGTTACTAATCTCTCAAAACAAAAACTGTGCAACTACATTTCCTTCATCTTATTGCACTGTGAAGTTCCTAAAAGCAAGTATCACAGTTGTTAAACACAAATGCATAATTTCATACAATAAAAATGTAATAGCTATTCCCCATAAGGGCAGGTTAGGTAGTGAGTTATTTGAATCAAACTCTCTGGCTGAAAACAACTCTGAATAAATCACCTTAAAAGCACTGAGGAGTTGTGGGAGTTCCCTGTTTGCCTAGTGGTTAGGATTTCAGGTTTTCACTGCCATGGCCTGGGTTCAATCCCTGGTTGGGGAACTGAGATCCCTCAAGCCGCTTGGTGTTGCCCAAAATAAATAAATAAATAAATTTTAAATAAATCAATAAATCTGCATTACAAAACTAACCCTAAAAAAAAAAAACACTGAGGAGTTGTAAAGATTATGCAGCCCTAGCAGACCCATTTTGAGGAGAAGCTTGACCAAAGAGGCCAGAGGACTATTTGAGTGCCGAAGTTGCTTTTGCCTTGAAGACATTGGAGGGGTAAGAGTGAGGATTAAGATGAACCACAACTAATCGGTCACTTTCTGATCCTACCAACCCCACAGACCCAGAGAGAAGGCTTCTCTGGACCTAAGCAGAGCAGGAAAAGGGAAAGGAAGGGGAGTAAAATAAACCTGAGAACACCTGCCCTCATACAGATTTGTACCCTAGGATCATATAGCATAGATGGTCAGTGAATTTGGTTTGATGTGATCTCCGACTTGTAGAGCCCCAAAAACACAGCCAGAAGGAGGAAAGCACACTTATTACAAGCCTTGTGGAATCTCCACAAATGATTGTTTTTGATTTAATACAGTTTTATTTTTCAAAATGGACAGTTGGTGGGACCTGTTCTGCATCTTCACCAGCAGCTGGGGCATCTCCACCCTTGGTGTTTCTGGTGTAAATTACTTGAGCTCTGTACTTTGAAACCAGTTTCAGAAGTCCTTTACTAAGGAGCTCCTGAAGGACTACCCTGGTGAAGGAACCACAAATCTTGTTTCCCAGAGACCACAGCTGGGATTATAAGCTTATATTTGGGAACTTCCTTACAGAGTTTGTCATATGTTGCTTTGTCAAACAAGCCTACATTATTGAACTTCTCCCGAACTTTGCCTTTGGACCATGTCTTCTTTTTGGCCTTGCCCCCAGATTTGTTCCCTGGGCTTTGTCTTTCTTATCCGACTTTCTGGCATCTTTCTTCTTTTTGTCATCCTTGGGCAGCATAGCGAAACTCAAAGAGCAGCTGCTACCACTGCCGCCTTGCTAAGATGTTGGACCCAAAGTCCACAAACAGTTTTTTTAAGGGCAATAACCAGTAAAACAGTTGAAGATAATTAGGCGCTTAGGAAATTTAAAAAATAATCAGACATGGACAACTTACATTAATTGGTAATTTTGATGAATATTATGACAAAATCAGACTAATCCATTATGGGGTCCTCTCTCCTAAAGCACACATTGTGTTATGATGTAAATATTATGACCACCATCTTTATATTCCTCAATATAAGTAACAAATAAATGTTCTTTAATAATTAAGTATCACAGAAGTAGTTGCATGTTGTATGCTTTTTAGTGGAGTGTTGAATATTAGTTATTCACACTCTTTTATTTAATTATACCGAACAGTGGTCTACCTTAGTACAATATCTAATGTTTCTAAAACAGACATCAATGATTGGTATATAAACAGATAGTTCCAATAATAGTCATACAGAATCATTGTCTGAATTGTCTTTGTGCTCCATAATATTTAGAGAATAGTACAAGATAAATCTATTTTCCATTTTTAAACTCCAATGTAGCTAGAGTAGAAAACAAAAACCAAACAATTAAAGTGACAATAATGAATTTTTCACTCAAATCCAAAATGGTTACTGTAGTAACTTAAAATTGGAGCATTATAATAAAAGTAGAATGAAAAGATAATTTCAAATGCTATATTAATTTTTTGAAGTATGGAGAGGGGAGTTGCTGTTTCATATTTGAAAGAGACTAGATTGCTGTTGAAGCTTCTAAGAAGACCGATTTCATCTTGTCTGCCTTCTCTTTTATATTAATGTAAGAAACCTCTGACTGCAGTTATTAAGTAGGAGAGAAGGGAACTGTTAGTTTTGCTCATATTAATCTCTCTAAGACTGATGGCAATAACTTTCTACCAGCAATTCATAATTACCTGTGGGAATGGAGGGCAGATTGTGTGAAAAAGTGCTTTACAAATGACCTAAAGGATCTAATTTTTGATGTTTCATTTCTATTTTCTGCATCACCAAGATAGAGGTACAGACACAAATGCAGATATAACACAAAAGATTTAACTAAAGAGGGAAGGAGTTTGGGATGAGTATGGAATTGCATTCAGCAGGCCCCATATTAAAACCACTGGGGTTGTATTGTATTGAGATCACTTTAAAACTTCATGCTAGTGGTACAGTCATTGTCAGAAAGTGGTTGGAGCTAGCACAGCTTCCTGGTCTGGAATGTAGAGATACAAGTTATTAGAAAGGGGTGATGAACACTCCTGGGCATATATCTGGACAAAACCATAATTCAAAAAGATACATGCACCTCTATGTTCATAGCAGCACTATACACAATAGCCAAGACATGAAAACAACCTAAATGTCCATTGACAGATGAACGGATAAAGAAGATGTGGTACACACACACACACACACACACACACACACACACACACACACTGGAATACTACTTAGCCATAAAAAAGAATTAAATAATGCCATTTGCAGCAACTAGAGATTATCATACTAAGTGAAGTCAGAAAGAGAAAGACAAATACCATATGATATTACTTATATGTGGAATGTAAAGTATGCCACAAATGAACCTATCTACAAAACAGAAACAGACTCACTGACATAGAGAACAGATTTGTGGTTGCCAAGGGAGAGGGAGAATGGGGGAGAGATGGATTGAGAGTTTGGGATTAGTAGATGCAAACTATTATATATAAAATGGATAAAAAACAAAGTCCTACTGTATAGCACAGGGAACTATATTCAATATCCTGGGAGAAAACCATAATGGAAAAGAATATAAAAAGAATGTATATATGCATATAACTGAGTCACTTTGCTCTACAGCAGAAATTAACACAACATTGTAAATCAACTATACTTCAATAAAAATTAAAAAAAAAAGAAAGGAGGTGATTAAGAAACTAAGAATAAGTAACTCTGATGAAAAGAGAAACCTCAAAAATTAGTGCCTCTGACTCCCATAAACAGGGATAAGCCACTCTCTTCTTAGTACACATTCAGTCTTCTTGTCTTCCTTCCTTCCTTCCTCCCTCCCTCCCTCCCTCCTTCCCTTCCTCTCCATCTTCCTTTCTCCTTTAGTTCTCTCTTCCTTCCACAAATGTTCATTGAGAAGCTTCTATATTCCAGGCCCTGTGCTGGCCATTAGGAATATAATACTGAACAACACTGATGTAGTTCTGTCTTCATTAAGCTTATAGTCTAGTTTAGTGGAAGATACAGACAATAACCAATTACATGGATAATTATTTAATTGCAATGAGATTTGGGTGTAGACTGAAAAAAAAAAGCACAACATGAGAGCTGTGAGTTCAGGTGTATTTGGGGCTTACTGAGGACTTTAGCCCGGGAGACAGACTCTCAGATAGCTCTGAGGAACTGCTCTGAAGAGGTAGAGGGGGAGGTCAGTATATAAGTGATTTTGGAGAAGGAGATATGTGCAATCAAGCACACACATCTTGGTAGAAGGTTGCTGCTAGTCACAAGGAGCAGATGCCTCCATTAATAATTTTAGAGCTTTTCTAGGTATGAGAAGATGCAAGAAATTGGGTTCATAAAATTTTCTCCTGAAAATATCTAACTATCTGAAGGCCGGTTCTGCCAGATTTTCACAAAGCAGAGGGTGTCTCATTCTTGATCTCCACCCTGAACTCCTTTCAGGGTGTGTTGAAGGTCAGTGACTGCAGTGGCTAGTGACTTCATTCTTGTAGAACCAGATGTGGAGCGACATTCTTTAGTTTGCAAGAGCTAAATTTTAAAATTACAGGGGGTACTGAGAGTATACAACAGGAAAAAACCTCATCTGAAGGGATAAAGTTTTTGTGAGGAAATGATATTCACATTGATTACTGCCAGGTGAATAGGACTTAGACAGCTGATGAATGTAGGGAAAAAAACAGTGCAGGAAGAGGAAATAAGTGCAAAGGCCTGAGGTGAAAAGGAACTTAGTGTATTTGAAATAAAGAGAAGGCCAGTGTGGCAGGAACATAGTGGCCAAGAAGAGATTAGAAAGATAAGCAAGGGCCTTGGAGGCCATAGTATGGTGTTTGAACACTTCTGTTTATCCCCATTCTGTTGCAATTATTTGCATACATGATCAAGGAGACTTTTTTCCTTTTCCTTTTTGTATCCTTGGTATCTAGTATAGTGCCAGGTGCATAGTAAGTGCTCAGTAAATGCTTGTTGAATTAGTGAAGTAAAAGAAAAATGACTTCCTTATGATTGGAAGAACACAGTTATTACAGAAAAAAGGATAAGATTGTAGCTGGTTATCATTTTTCTTGTGTCTGTCAAGCCATATTTATTTAAATAACAGGCAGATTTTTTCCTACAAGCAAAGATGTAGTTGAACTCAGGTTTGTGTGCCAGATGCACAGTGAAGCCAAGCAAACCAAATGTTGGAGTTTGGAGCAGAGAAAGGTTTATTGCAGGGCCAAGCAGGGAGAATGGGTGGCTTGTACTCAAAAGGCCCGAATTCTCAGATGTTTTTTTTTTTTTAGGGGGGGGAACCCAGATGGTTTTTAAGGAACAGTTTTTATAGGCAAAATTTGGGGGTATGGCTGCAAGATATGTGACTTTCTTCTGACTGGTTGGTGGGGAGGTAACAGGGTGGTGTTCCAGGAATCTCAGTCATCAGCCTTCTGGTTCCAGTCAGTCTGGGGTCCATGGCTTATGCTCAGCCTGAAGTTACCATCCTCCACCTGGGTGGGGGCCTTAGTTCCTGTAGAAGAACTCAGAGATATGTATCAGATAATTATGCAGATCCCCCAGGAGGAGCTAGGACCCTGCTCCATTGCTGCACTATTGTTTTATTCTGCATTCCCTCACTCCTCTAATTATAACTGCCCTTTGGAACTCAGGGAAGGTCTAAGAGGCTGAAAGCCTTTTTCCTTCAAACAAGGATTGGGGGACATGAAAATGCTTTTGCACTGGGAGGACTCACAGTGTCCTGCTTGTTTTCAAAGAGACTGACAGGGGCTGGTTAGTAAATCAATGAATTGCTGTATGGAACTAAGAGAAAACCAGTTTTTCAAGAAAAGTACCATGGGGGAGGAAAAACAATTTTCCCTTTACCCTTCTAGGTTCTTAGATGAGACACCCCTGTAATAAAAAGACAGATTAACAGGAGAAAAACAAACAGAAGTCTAATAACCTGTATATCTCTTGTATACATGGGAAAGCTGAGTGACTCTCCAAAATGACCAAAGCCATCACCTTAAATGCCATCTTAAGCTAAAGAAGGTGCTGAGGGCGGGCAACCAGTTAAGGGAGGTGACCAGGAAAACACAGTTAACAAGGGTAAGGTTGTTATACAGATTTAAGGCCTTGCCTTCTCCGTTGATGAGTTTCTAGGGATTTAGTCATCCTTCTCTTCCTGGTACAGAGAGGGAGACACCCTTACAAATGGAGATTTTCCTTATAAATGTAAATGTCTCTTACAAAAGGGTAACTTCTACTCAGTTTTCAGAGCATTTCCTGTGTCTACTGTTTCTTAAAAATAACCAGCTCAAGATAATCCTTGTGCCAAAAAGAGCAGAGAGAAAAAAAGATGTGCAGCTGTTAAGAAATTAAGACTATATAATATTTAGGTATTTTAATTTCTTTAAACTTTGCTCCAGGACTTCTCTGGCAGTTCAGTGGTTAAGACACCATGCTTCCAATGCAGGGGGCATAGGTTTTATCCCTGCTCAGGGAACTAGGATCCCACATGTCACACAGCCAAAAAAAAAAAAAAAATGGAAAAGGTTAAACTTTGCTCCAAATATATATTTTTGGAAAATACTGTCATTAGAAATATATATGGTCATATATGGTAGTATGAAA
Organism: Phocoena phocoena; assembly: GCF_963924675.1. Classification (NCBI taxonomy): domain Eukaryota; kingdom Metazoa; phylum Chordata; class Mammalia; order Artiodactyla; family Phocoenidae; genus Phocoena; species Phocoena phocoena. Next base: position 80,405,695 of record NC_089240.1, on the reverse strand, counting down.
CAATTGCAATTGATATAATTAACCATCCCAGGGTTAAGAGGCAATCACCCATACACTATAGTCTCACAAATAGCATCTCAGCTCTAACTGCAGCCAAACTGCTCAGCATAAAGAAAACTTTAGAAATTCTAGCCTTGCAAAGCCATATGTACCTAGGAATCTCAGGCCCTCCTCTGAATTCTTATAGCTGTTATTGACTGTCACACTCATTTGACACAGGGGTACTGTCATATGTTGAACATTTTGTATCTCCTTTCTTCTAGATCCTAGATCCTTCAAGGGGAAGGCCTTACACTTTACATTTCCAACAATTTTTTGTGTAGGTGGTGCTAATTAAGAGTTTTATTGCAATGTGCATAATACACAGATTTTATTTTAAGTAATCTTACCGCTTATAATGCCTGACAATAATGAAAGAGTATCTGGGTAATATGACACTATGAAGCTATGCATTGTTTAAAGTTAAAGTTACTAAAAATGAAATATTAGAGACTATTTTAGCTTTGGCACAGAACTTTTTTTGGTGTTTAATTTTTTTTTCTTCCTTCCACCCTCCCCTAGTGTTTAATTTTGATAACAATGTGGCTTTGATAATCTCACAATGGAAAGGTTAAATATAATGCACATACCTTCATATATAAGTATGGCTGACCCTTCAACAACGTGGGTTTGAACTGTGTGGGTCCACTTATATGTGGATTTTTTCTATAGTACCATACCATCCACTTTTGGTTGGATCCCCAGAAGCAGAACCTTGGATACAGAGGCCAACTATAAAGTTATGTGTGGATTTTCAATTACATGGAGGGTCAGTGCTCCTAACCCCCAATTGTTCAAGGGTCGACTACATTAAAGTTTTGTATATGTTACCAATGTTTTCATTTATAGTCTCTGAAAAAATGCCACAGTTGTATTGGAAAGCAAAAGCTATGGAAATGTTACATTTTTATTGTAATCTGTTTACTGAATTTTAGAGTTGCCCTTTTTTTTTTTTGACCTGGGTTTTCAAAGAAATCATATTTGGTACTGTATTCAGGGCTTACTCTAGGTTATTTGAAAGATATAAAGTGAATTCTGCTTTGTATATTTCCTGATGAATAAATGCAGCCACTTATTTGAGACAATGTGAAAGAAATAAATATTGTAAAGTGACACAAAAATAATTTAAATTAGAATCACAATGTTCAGTTTGTAAGCACTATCATGACATTTAGATGCTAGAGCTAAACAATGTGATCCACGAACAATTAAGCATTAACACTCTCACTGCCATTTTCTTTTGTCTCATAAGTATAAATGCTATCTGATCCTCAAAGAATTAGAGGTAATTTTTCTGCCTTCCATTGTGTGTCGAATTACTAGACCATTTGATTAACAAAAGAAACACTTAATGACCTGCTGACCAGATTTTTAGCATCCCTTCAGCCTTCTAAATCTTATAGGAATTTTTAGCTCCTCTAAGTTTACATGACAAAGCAGATGTTGTATATACATGCAAGGTGATTATAGAGCCTTGGAATTTGCTAATAGCTTTGCAATTATCCCTTGCACTTGACAGGGAGGAAGAGTGACAGTAGATGACATCTGTGGTTCCTTTAAGTTCTAATATTTTAATAATTCCAACAGTTATAGGAAATAGTTGAGCTACTCTCAGTGGTGACTGTGGTCAAATGGCAGGATCCCCACTAAGTATGTACACGTGTAGCCACGGAAAACATTTGGTCCATGAAAACAACTCCTCATGAATAGGCATAATGAGCAACTGTGTATTTATACATCCCCTCTGCTTTAATCTGAAATGCCCTTCGGACCCTCTCTCAGTGTGGTAAACACGTTGTACTCCTTCAAAGCATGGGTCAACGGTCACTTCCACCTTAAGATTGCGTTTAACTGTTCCAGAAGGATTAGGAGCTTTGTCCATGTTTCCTAGTTCTTCAGTCCTCACCAGCCTGTGGGTATGACGTAAACAGTAATACCTCCAACAATTTGTTCACGCCCCCATCTACATGACACATGACTTCCGGTTTCTTCAAAGGTCCTCCCCTAAGTGTTTCTGGAAGGTTTCATGGGATCTCTTGTGTATTCCAGATCAAGGTGGCTTCCACCGAATGCAGCAGCGCCTCCACCAGACTACCTGCTGCTATTCCTTGTTCTTATATGTCTCTAGCATTATTCTCTGTTAATAAGGGAACCCATGCAATTCTGCCTGTACCCCCAATGACTTAAGAATTTAGGACTTAACTATGCGTCATATTCGGGCTGGGATCAGGAGATCAACACAAATGACAGTCACTATCTTCTGCTCAATATCACTGCACCCATTAGAGGACTAAGACTGTACTCCCAGATCCTTCTTCCCTGAGGAAGAGTTCTTCCAAGAGGCTCCTCAGAACTCATACACTTACTGGGTTCATTCGACTAGTGTGCTAGATACGTCTATTCTTTTTTTTTTTTTTTTAACATCTTTATTGGAGTATAAGATACGTCTATTCTTTGTGAATCACACACAGATTAAAATTGGGACTCCCGTAATTTTCTTTTCAAATGACAAGCAGCCTCTTTAAGATGCTGGCAAGTGTAAGATTCACTGAAAGAAAGAAAGTCACTTCCTGCAATTAAATCACCTAGTGATTCCTGTTTTCAGTTATCTTGGTTGTTTCTCTTAGTCCATATATACTGGCCACCTCCAGCCCCACTGCTAACTCAGTCCATGGAAACTCCCAGAAATCTTCCCATACAAACCATGATGTTTGACCTCTGTGACTCATGGATCAGATAGTGATCTTCAATGCCTTTTTCTCAATCTACCTATCCAACTTCTATCTTACTAGATACAACCATTATAACCCTTATCACACTATATTGTGATTATTCAGTGCTGTCAACTCTGTCCCAAGTTCAAATACTTTTTGGTAATGAGCATTGCCAAGTGCTCTTTTCATGAGTAGTTTCCTAGTTTCTTAGCTCTCTGTATTAGGATGGTAAGCACAAGGAGGCTGACAAGAATTGTTAGAGAAGTGCCCTCAAATACAGTGATAAAAAATCTGTTTTGCTTGAGAGACATTAAGGAAATAGAAAGTAAATATGAACTGCATTTTTGTATTTTTCTGGAAAATATATCATTTTTATTTTATAGGGTTATTGAGGCATAATTCACAAACCATATACTTCACCCTTTTGAAAATGTATATGCTAATCTTTTTTAGTATAATGACAGAGATGTGCAATTGTCACTACAGTCAATTTTAGAACATTTTCATCACCTCAAAAAAATCCTATAGCTTTAGCTATCACCTCTATCCTCTCATTCTCCCCAGCCCTAAGTGACCACTAATCTACTGTTTCTCCAGATTTGCCTATTCTGGACATTTAATATAAATTAAATCATATAATATGTGGTCTTTTGTGACTGGCTTCTTTCACTTAGCATAATGTTTTCAAGGTTCATCCATATTGTAGCATGTGTCAGTACTTCACTCCTTTTTATGGATGAATATTTCATTATATGGATACACCACAATTGGTTTATCCATTCATCCATTGATGGATATTTGGGCTGTTTCCACTTTTTGGCTATTGTGAATAGTGCTGCAATGAACATAAGAATACATGTACTTGTTTGAATACCTGCTTTGAATCTTTTGGGTATATAACCAAGGATGGAATTTCAGGGTCATACAGTAATTCTATGTTTAAATTTTTGAGGGAAAAGACTTTTCTGCAGCAGCTAAACCATTTTAAATTCCCAGGAGCAATGTCTAAGGATTCCAATTTCCCTACATCCTTGCCAATACTTGCTACTGTCTGTTTTTTCAATTATAGCCATCCTACTGGCTGTGAACAAGCACTTCATTGTGGCTTTGATTTGAATCTCCCTAATGACTAATGATGATGAGGATCTTTTCATGTACTTATTGGCCATTTTTACACCTTATTTGGAGAAATGTTTAAGTCCTTTGCCCATTTTCAATTGGGTTATTTGTCTTCTGTTGATTTGTAAGAGTTCTTTATATATTCTGGATACTAGACCCTTATCAGATATATGATTTGCAAATATTTTCTCCCCTTCTATAGGCTGTCTTTTCACTTTCTTGATAATGTTCTTTGATGCAGAAGTTTTTAATTTTGATGAAGTATAATTTATTTTTTCTTTTCTTGATTGTGCTTTACATTTCATATCTAAGAATCTATTGCCAAATCCAAGGACATCAAGACTTACCCCTGTGTTTTCTTCTAAGAGTTCTATGGTTTTAGCTCTTATATTTAGGCTGCTGATCCATTTTGAATTAATTTTTGTATATGATATGAGATAGGGTTCCGACTTCATTCTTTTGCATGTGATATCCATTTGTCCCAGCACCATTTGTTAAAAATATTTTTTTCCTGATTGAATGGTTTTGGCTTCCTTATTGAAAATAAGTTGACGATAGACACATGGACTTATTTCTGGACACTCAATTTCATTCCATTGATCTATGTCTATCCTTATACCAGTACCACAATTTTTGATTACTGTTGTTTCGTAGCAGTTTTGAAAGTTGGAAGTATGAGTCCTCCAACATTTTTTCTTCTTTTTCAAGATGATTTTGGCTATTCTGAGTCCCTTGCAATTTCATACGAATTTTAGAATCAGTTTATAAATTTCTACAAAGAAGCCAGCTGGGATTCTGATAGGAATTGCATAGAATATGTAGATCAATTTGGGGAGTATCACATCTTCACACTATTAAGTCTTCCAATCAAAGATCAAGAGATGTTTTTTTCCATTTATTTACATCTTCTATAGTTTCTTTCAACAGTGTTTTGTAGTTTTCAGAGTTTAAATTTTGAATTTATTTTGTTAAATTTATTCCTAAGTAGTTTATTGTTTTTGATGCTATTGTAAATTCAGTAATTTTCTTCATTTCATTTCAGATTTTTTACTGCAAGTGTATAGAAGTACAATTGAATTTTTTAATATTAATCTTGTTTCCTGCAGTCTTGCTGATCTAATAGTTCTAATAGTTTTTTAAAAAATAGACTCCTTAGTATTTTCTACATATGAGATCATGTCATATATGTGTAAAGATAGTTCTTCTCCTTTTCTTCCAATATGAATGCCTTTTATTTATTTTTCTTATTTTATTGCCCTGGCTACAGCCTCCAGTACAATGTTAAGTACAAATGGCAAGAATGGACATCCTTGTCTTGTTCCTGATCTTGGGATGAAAACATCCAGTATTTCACCATTAAATGTGATATTAGCTGTGATTTTTTCATAGATGCCCTTTATTAGTTCAGGAAGTCCCCTTATACTCCTAGTAAGAAATTATATCTTTTATTTTACATATTTATTTAAAAATCATATTTTATTGTGGTAAGAACACAACATAAGATCTACACTCAGCAAATTTTTAAGTGTATAATACATTATTGTTGACTATAGGTACAATGCTGTATAGCAGATCTCTAGAGTTTATTCATCTTGCTTAACTGAAACTTTATACCCATGGATTAGTAATTCCCCAGTTCTCCCTCCCACCACTCCCTGGCAATCACCATTCCACTCTTTGATTCTATGCATTTGACTATTTTAAATACTTCATACTACAGATGTAGAAAACAATCTTATGGTTTACAGGGGAGAAAAGGGGGGAGGAGGGATAAATTGGGAGATTCTGATTGACATATACACACAACTATATATAAAATAGATAACTAATAAGGACCTACTGTATAGCACAGGGAACTCTACTCAATATTCTGTAATGACCTCTATGGGAAAAGAATCTAAAAACGAGTGGATACATGTATATGTATAACTGAATCACTTTGTTGTACACCTGAAACTAACACAACATTGTACATGAACTATATTTCAGTAAAAAATTTTTAAAACTACTTCATATAAGTGGAATCATTCAGGACTTGTCTTTCTGTGACTGGCTTAAGAAATGATATCTTTTAGATAAAAATATATGCAACTAAATTTAGGCATTTTTAAAAATATGATTTCTCGGGACTTCCCTGGGGGTCCAGTGGTTAGGACTCCATGCTTCCACTGCTAGGGGGCTTGGGTTCAATCCCTGGTTGGGGAACTAAGATCCCACATGCTGTGCAGTGTGGCCAAAAATAAATAAATAAAATACGATTTGTCCATTACTAACACATCAGACTTTTAAAAAAGTTTTTTCCTAACCTTTAGCCTGTGGCTAAATTGTGGTCAAATTTATTTTTCTGTTCTCAAATCTCTCAAAACCCTTCTCTATGTTACTGGTTTTATTGCATACAACATATTCAAATGTAAAGTGTTATAATTACATATTGCAGTGAAGGAAGATTTAGAATACTAAGTGACTTTCTTTACCACTACCAAACTGTAAAATAAATTAGAATGGAACCAACATTCTTGCTTCAATATGTCCCCAAAATATAAGCAGGGAGCAGCTTATCTCTTTCTTTCTTTTTTTTTTTTTGCTGCGCAGCTTGTGGGATTGACCAGGGATTGAACTCGGGCCCTCAGCAGTGAGAGCGTGAAGTCCTAACCACTGGACCACCAGGGAATTCCCAGAAGCTTATCTTTATTCCTAGGTCTTTTCTCTTTCTCCTTCATCTTGAAAAGTGCCATGTACCTGTTGCCAAGGTCTCCAGGCCATACCTTTGGCAATGGCTTGTCCCTGTTTCTGACTCAACTCTCTTGGGACAAGCAGCTTCTCTAGACTGAGGCAATAATGCCAAGGAAGATACTCTAATTACAACTATGGAAATGAGTAGAATTACTGCTCAGTAATTTAATCATTTAAGATTCCTATTCCAGAAATTAAGTCACGGGAAATATTTCAAAGCTGTCTGACCACATGCAGTGTGAGAGTTTCTTAGCATTGTTCCAGTACTTAGAGAAGTATAGCCCTCATGGGCCAGTCAGGAAAAAGCCACAGGGTGTTGGAGAGTGAACTATCTCTGGCTCCACACAAGAAGAGACTCAACTCAAAAAGGTAACCTTTTTGCCTCAAGAAGAAGAGAAAGCCAGACTTAGAGAGTGAACTTATGGTTACCAGGGGGAAAGGGTCAGGGGGAGGGATAGTTAGGGAGATAGTTAGGGAGTTTGGGATTGACACATACACACTGCTATATTTAAAACGGATAACCGGGGACTTCCCTAGCAGTCCAGGGGTTAAGACTCTGCACTTCCACTGCAGGGGGCATGGGTTTGATCACTGGTTGGGGAACTAGGATCCTGCATGCCATGTGGCAAGGCCAAAAAAACAAAATAAAATAAAATAGATAACCAACAAGGAACTACTGTATAGCACAGGGAACTCTGCTCAATATTATGAAACAACCTAAATGGGAAAAGACTTTCAAAAAGAATAGGTACATGTATATGTATAACTGAGTCACTTTGCTGTACACCTGAAACTAACACAACATTGTTAATCAACTATACTCCAATATAAAATAAAAAGTTGAAAAAAAGTCATGTAAAACAGACATAAAGATGAAAAAGAAGTGAAAGCATGGATGCTTTGAATTCAAAGGAATAGCCAAGAATATATTATGTTGAATGTATCAGGAATGTTTTCAGTTGCAGATAACAGAAAACCTAATTAAGAGAGGATAAAGCAAATAAGGGTTTATTTTCCCCACATAAGTCTAACTATAGTTCTCGAAGTGTGGCCCAGGGAACCCTGTGGGTTCCTGAGACCTTTCAGGTTTCTGCAAGATCAAAACAATTTTAATAATAATGGTGAGATATTATTTGCCTTTTCTACTCTGTTGACATTTGCACTGTTGGTGCTAAAGCAACAGAAGCTAAAACTGCTAACTTCTTAGCACAGATCAACAGAGTGGTACCAAACTGTACTAGTAGTAGCCATTATAGTCTTCATTGCCATGCACTTGAAGAAAAAAAAAAAGCCAGTTTCACTTTAGAATGCCCTTGAAGAAGTAGTAAAGAATGCAAATTTTATTGACTCTCAACCCCTGAGTATTCATCTTCTTAATATTCTATGGAATGAAATGGGGAGTTTGCATGAAGTACTTCTGCTAAGTACTGGAGTTGAATGGTTGTCTCCAAAAAAAAGAGTTTGTACAACTGAATAATGAGCTGAGTTGGCTGCTTTTTTTAAGAAGCACCATTTTTACTTGAAAGAATGACTGACAGGTAAAGTATGGTTACACAGACTTGGGTATTTGGCAGATATTTTCTTGAAAATGAACAAAGTGAGCCTGTCATTTTAAGGAAAACAACTCAAAGTATTTGTTACCAATAATAACATTTGTGCTTTCAAGTGAAAATTAGAGTTTTGGAAAACTTATATCTGCCATCATGAGCTTGTCAGCTTCCCAACATAAAGACTTTTCTGATGAGATCAATGGTGGTATTAAGAAAAAAACATGATTTTTTTCATATTCTATAATGAAATGTGTCAGCAGTTGGAAGTCCTGTATAAAACTCAGTGAACCAGTTATTTTCCAAATGATAAATGAATACATCATGTTACAAAATATGAGTGGGTAAAAGATCCATTAAAATGCAGCATAGACAAGTAGATTTTAATGTGCGGGAGTATGAAAAGCTCATTGATATGGTTTCTGATTCCATGTTGCAACGAACTGTTTTTTGAGCTACCACTTCTTGAATTTCAGTGAAGTATCAAAGAGAAATGTCTACAATTATCTGGAAAGGCCATCGAAATACTTATTTTTTTTCAAAAGGAATGCATGTGTGAGCCTAGATTTTCTTCATATAATCAAACCCGAACTATATATCATAACAGATTGAATGCAGAAGATGAGATTCCAGCTGTCTTCTATCATGCCAGACATTAAAGAAATTTGCAGACATATAAAACATTGCTACTCTTGTCACTAAATTTACTTTTGTTTCAGAAAATATAACATTCATGAAAATATGTTACTTATGTCATGTGCAATAGATATTACTTTTAGTGTTTAAATGAATTAATAACTAAAATTTGTTTTAAAACTCCATTTTTATTTATAACATGATAAATATCAACAGATATATTTCAGTGAAGTGAAAGCTTTTTGGGGGTCCTCAATAATTTTTTTTTAAACTTTTTACTTTGAAATAGATTTAAAGAAGAGTTGCAGAGATAAAAGAGTTCCTGTATACCCTTTATCCAGCTTCCCCTAATATTAACATCTTACATAACCACAGCACATTTATCAAAACTAAGAAATTAACATTCCTCAATAGTGAGTATAATTGGAAAGGGTTCTGAGAACAGTAGTTTGAGATCTGCTGGTCTACAGGTAAGCAGTTGCTAGTATTGGTTCAGCTGTTCAACAAAGACCCAGATTTTGTTCTGTTGTTGTTGGGATATAATTGACATATAACATTGTATAATTTTAAGGCATACAACATATTGATTTGATACATTTATATTGCAATATGATTGCCATTCTGTTGTGTCACATAATTATTTCTTTTAGTGGTGGGAACAATTAAGATCTAGTCTGTTAGCAAGTTTAATGCTTATAGTATAGGTTTGTTGTCTGTAATCCCTATACTGTATGTTAGATCTTCAGGACCTATTTATCTACTAGTTGCAAGTGAGTACCCTTGAACAACATCTCTCCCAGTCCCCCATCTCTCAACCCCTAGTAACCACCATTCCACTCTCTGTTTTTATGAGTTCAGCTTTTTTTTTGGATTCCACATATAAGAGAGAATATGATGTGGTATTTGTCTTTTTCTGCCAAACTCTTTCTTTTCATTCCTGTTCTATTGGCTTTTTATCCTCATGATTGTCATCTCATAGTTGTAAGATGGCTGACAGAGCTGCAGCCTTGTCTTTTTAGTTTATGGTTGGAAGAAGGGGGAAGAGACAGTGTCAGCAAGCCCTCTTCTTATGCCCTGTCCCCTTTACCAGCAAGCAAAATACTTCCCAGAAACAGCCCACCGGACTCCCATTTATATCCCAGTGGTCACAGAAGTCACTCAACTCTGGGCCCAATCCTAGACAAAGCACTTGTGGAAGAAAACAGAATTCAAGTGACTGGAGCAATTAGTTTATCCACTGGGGCTGGGTTAGGGGTCTCTCTACCCCGAGATGAAGAGATCTCTGCCTACTTCCTGAAAAAATCAAGTTCTGTTATTCAGGAAGAAGAGGGTAGAGAATGTCTTTTAGGAAGATAATTAGTATCTTAACTGTCAGGTTAGAATTTCTATAAGACGTTGTAGAAATTAAAGTTAACCGGCTACTGGAATTATCCTGATTTGACGGGCATGGAGGAACTGTGGCAGGATTTGGGACTATCTCTAGCCACTTTAAATACCTGACACAGGAATACCAGCAGTAGGTTGTGAATTGCTATTTACCAGCACACCCTCCACACATTTCATAAAAGTTTATAAGATAGGAGCAAGTAAGAAAGTAATTCCCAATTCCAATTTGTTCCCTCTGACAATCATTCTAGGAAATAACAAAACATAAATCAAAATGACTTGCATTTCGGAGACTTTCCGGGATTGAGGGTAGGAGAGGTTGAAGAGGAAATTTCAGGTGAGGACCAGGGTGTTTCTCTGTTTGCCTAGGATGTGGAGTGACTACAAAAGGAGCAGCACATTGTAAAGTTGAATGACTCAAGGCCATTCTAGGAATAATCTAGGAAGAAGGCTGTGCTAGCGAATCATAATCAATGAAATCTTGGAGAATAGGATCATTCCTGAAGCTCACTGTTGATATGCATGTAACCATAGTAGTAAGAAATCTGGAAAGATTCTAACACATGTGGATTAATATGCTCTTAAGTCACATATTAAGACTGCACAGAACCCCAAATATAAAGTGCCTTAGGACTGTTCAGTAGGAAGCTAGTGCTTTATTATCCTAAATTTATGAAAGGAATATTATCATATCTGACTCATGAGAATCAGAAAGGATATATACACAGAAGAAACTCAAGGGACATAAACTTTATTTTGAGATAGAACTTTGGTCTATGCCTTCTTCTTCTGTGGGGACCTGGACACATGTGAGCCTGAGTTTCTTTTATCTAAGTCTCAACATAAGCGGATTGATCTATACCTTCTATTCCTATTTTACAAAACAGAAATAGACGCACAGACTTATGGTTACCAAAGGGAAAAGGTTGGGGGGGAGGGATAAATTAGGATTTGGGGATTAACATATATACACTACTATGTATAAAACAGATAATCAACAAAGACCTACTTTATAGCACAGGGAATTCCAGTCAATATTCTGTAATAACCTATAAGGGAAAAGAATCTGAAAAAGAATGGATATATGTATATGTATAACTGAAACACTTTGCTGTACACCTGAAACTAACATAACATTATAAATCAACTATACTGCAATATAAAATAAAAATTAAATTAAAAATAAATAAATAAAATCAACCATGAAGTTGAAGAAACAGTTTAAAAAAAAAAAGAATATTCTTACAAAGTAGGAGAAAAAGTATGGACCTCCTTTTTAGCTTACGATATGTAAAAGTGTTAAATCCAGATGTGAATCTTGTGATTGCTGTATATTATCACAAAGGACAGTCCTGCCAACTTCATCATTGTATAACAGGAAACATTCATGGCAGCACTGCGCACTCCACCCAAAGGCAGAATTCATATATTTGCCTTTGTGGTTCCAATGTATTAATGGGAACTGATTACTTAACCCACTACTCCAGGCTTATCCTGAAATCAGAATGCGTCTTTTTTTTTTTTTAATCTTATTGGGAATCACTTCCATGTATAGGCTACTCTACTCCCTCAAAAGAGGAGAGTAGCCCACAATAGTAACAGGCCACTCTCAAAGCTGTCTAGTATCTTGTACGGTGCCAATCTCCTGTCCTTCTTTATGTATCCCTAGCAAGATCCTAAGGTATTTTTATCCCTGAGCCACAGGAGCTCTTGATTCCTGTTCAGGAATTCTGTGCTAACACCAGATGCATTTACAATGACTGATGATTACAAAACTGGGAGCAACTTAAGCAGATAGCCTTGGTTTGTCTTATTATACAATAAAACGCCATCCCTCTTTTTTATTTTCCTCATTACCCAGTATTCTGCCCAGTCTTCCCTTGAGGCTGTTGCACAGTGCTATCCATTCAAGATCACAGTAGGTCTGTGTTTCAGGGTGCTAGAAAGGACCCTCCCCAGCCTTGGAATCAGAATGTTCCTTAGGCAACAGATAAGAGACAGGGAAGTACCTGTCCTCTTGCTATCTTAGGGGGAAGACTGCATTTCATGGTGGAATTTTTTCTTATCTTAAGGCTTTCTAACAAATATTTAAACCGATTCTGTTAACCACACCTCCACATGCTCCCCAGCCAGGCGCTATGGAGAAGTCTGTGGAATTAGATGAATCCATAAGGGTAAGTGAGTGGTGAGGAGAAAGGCATTCCCTGCAGTCTTGATATTCCCCTTAGCTTGCAGAGGGAAGAAATGAAAAGGAAGCAGTATTAGATAGTAAGAACGAAGAAGAGAGGGGTCCTCCACTCTGATGCCTTGGGGTGTGGATGGTGATGTCTGATGACTCCAGAGAGGAAGTGGCTATGTTGTGTTGTCTAATATGGGACTATAAGCTACCTCATAAATTATACTCATGCCTCAAATGTGGCATAGAGGCAATAGAAAGGTTACCGTGGGCTAAGTAGGCACTGAACAGCAGCTCTCTTCTGGACCTCATGGGCTACCATAGGCCACCAGACAGGGACAGTAGCAACTAACAGTGGCAAGCTATGTGAACTGATGAGCAAGAACCAGATGGCGCCACCTTTTCATTTTCCCCATGCCTTGGTATTGAGTTAGAATTACCTGAAGGAGTGTCAATTTCTCCATCTTTCTAAGAAGGGCTCATTATTGGGTAGAGATAGACTCTTTAAATAGACAGGGCAAGTTGTATTCAGGAGTAACGAAGAAGCGAAGAACATAGCAGGAATGTCATGCACATTTTGAACATTTTCAGAGTTGTTGAGATCCAACAACAAAGCAAGGGATCCATTTATATTATGCTAGAGTCTAAGGATTCTTCTGGGAAAGAGTTATATGGAAAGAATCAAGATGAACAAGTTCAACACTGGAAATATACCAGTGTTGGAGAACAGAGTGCAAGGAGACTCGAAGTATAACATGGTGGATATCAGATAATATTCTAGGTCAGGCCCAAGAGTCTTAAGTCTGAATCTTTTAGCAAAGAGCCTACAGTTAAAAGAATAAATCTCCTTGAGACATTCAAAGTCAAAGAATCAGCAGCATTGGTGCCACCAGTCTTGGCAGTAATACGATGTGGTATTTTTGGTGCAGTTTCCTAGGGCTACCATAACAAATTACCCCAAACATGGTGGCTCTTCCAGCTTCTGGTGGCCCCTAGCGCTTCCTGGTTTGTGATAGCATAACTCTGGTCTCTGCCTCCATCTTCCCACGGCCTTCTCCTCTGTGTGTCTCCGTGTGTTCTTTTCTACCTATTATAATGACACTTTGATTGGACTTAGAGCCCACCTCAATCCCACTATGATCTCATCTCAATCCATAATTTAATTACATCTTCAAGTACCCTATTTCAAAATAAGATCACATTCTAAGGTCCTGGGTGGATAGAAATTTGGGAAGGATATTATTCAACCCATTACAATCAGTAATCTCAGTGTAGGCATCTGCAGCACTGTCATGAAGAAGGACCCAGTATCTGTAACATTGCCTTGGTCCTGAAAAGGTAGTTGGAAACAGGAAATGGGTGAGATTTTACAGGAGATTGTTATAAGGGCTGCAAGCTGGGTAAATGGTCAAGAAGCTCATGCTAAGATCCTGACTAGCTGATCCCAGTGCATCCCAAATACATTTCATCATATTAGTTAGGGCAAACAAAAGTGGGACAAAGATGATAAAATGGGTATTGACCAGACGATTTCAAGGGCGGGCACTAAGAAAGAAGGATGGGGGCTTCCCTGGTGGAGCAGTGGTTGAGAGTCCGCCTGCCAATGCAGGGGATACGGGTTCGTGCCCCCGTCCGGGAAGATCCCACATGCTGCGGAGCAGCTGGGCCCGTGAGCCATGGCCGCTGAACCTGCGTGTCCAGAGCCTGTGCTCCACAACAGGAGAGGCCACAACAGTGAGAGGCCCGCATACCGCAAAAAAACAAACAAAAAACAAAAAAAAGAAAGAAGGATGGGCTTTTTAGAGACAAAAAGAGGAAAGAGAGGTTAGCTAGAGGTAATGAAACCTTATGTGAGATTCTAAAGTTGACCACAGAATTTCTTCAGATTTATGAATGGGACTTGTATATCTAGCTTTAAAAGAATTGAGGCCACCACCATGTGGAGATAAACATTTGCTCTATTCATTCATCACCCCTTAACAATTAATAGGAAGATAAGGGAAAATGATCAAGAAAGTCTACCAATCAATGAGCATACATGAGGTCAAATATGACAGGATCACAGGTAAAGAGCAGGAAACACTGAGAAACTTAAAGGAGAATAAGAAGGGATTTGATCAATGGGCATTTTTACCACTCCTACAAGGAAAGAGAGACCAAGAAAATGATATCATTTTCATCATTACAGTGTTGTCTAGAATTACCTTAAGCTGGGTGTAAATGCAGAAAATACAAACATTGATGGATTTCCATTTCAGAAAGGGAATCTATGGACAAATATCAACTTTCCTCATTTCCTACGTTGGTGGTACCTTCAGCTCCACAAGCCTAGAATTTAGCAGAAATAATATTAGTAAGAATCTGAAACTTACTGACACTGCTTTGCATGACTGATAAAAAACTGTGTCAAATTAACTGTAGTTGAAAAGTGCTCTAAGATTAAAGTTAAGATAAAGTGGCACTTTAAGAATTTTTTTTAAATATAAATTTTAACTACATATACTATCACTACTATTCCAATAATCTGCTCTTTGTGAGATATTTTTCTAGCACATGTATGTAGACACAACCAGAAATTGTTCTCTAAAGAGGTGGAAAATCATTGACTTGCTATATAAAGAAATGCTCAACAAAGAAGTGTGTTAAACTAGAATTCACTTTCAGATAAATTTCAGGGTCAGATTTTCACCCTGGTCTTAACAAGTCACCATAGGAAATAACAATATTTATATTCTATATGCTTAGCAATGTCATTTCTAGAAAATTATTGAATACAAAAAATGCTTCCAGTAGGAAAAAAATTCTCTGGATTGAAAATGCTTCCTGTTAGTTTGCATTATTAATATTCAAACCCCATCCTCCTACCACCATGAGAAAAGTCTAGAGCATGGCATGGCTGAGGACACTCTGATTTCTTTCCTTTAGTGCATTGCAACTACCAGCTCACGGGAGCTAACTGCTTAGGACAATGAAACGCGACTCCTGATTCCCTCCAAATACTAAGACCATATGGTATTCGTCTTTCTCTGTCTGACTTACTTCACTTAGTACGATAATTTCCAGGTCCATCCATGTTGCTGGAAATGGCATTATTTCATACTTTTTTATGGCTGAGTAATATTCCACTGTATATGTATACCACATCTTCTTTATTCATTCATCTCTCAATGGACATTTAGGTTGCTTCCATGTCTTGGCTAGTGTAAGTAATGCTTCTATGAACATTGGGGTACATGTATCTTTTCAAATTAGAGTTCTCTCTGGATATATATCCAGGAGTGGGATTACTGTATCATATGGTAACTCTATTTTTAGTTTTTTAAAGAACCTCCATACTGTTTTCCATAGTGGCTGCACCAATTTAAATACATTCCCACCAATAGTATAGGAGGGTTCCGTTTCACCACACCCTCTCCAGCATTTATTATTTGTAGACTTTTAAATGATGGCCATTGTGACCGGTGTGAGGTGATACCTCATTGTGGTTTTGATTTTGAGCTTTGATTTTTTTGACAGTTTCTTTGTCCAAACCCAAACTGAATCCTTCCCCTAAACCTAGTTCCATTCCCATTTTTTCCTTTACTGCCCTATTTCCATTTCCATCCCTGTAAGAACACCTTCTCGGACATGACCTCCATAAATCACTTGACTGTCTAGTTTAAGAAGAGTCTGAACTCCACGTACTTTATCGTGGAGGCTTAATGTACATAGTCAATATTTTAAAATTATAAAGACAGAGAAGCGAAGCAGAGGAGCAAGAAAGTATATTGAAACTGGTCCCATAATACAGTTTAAAATCAGAAGTCAACAAAGGGAGCCAACTTTGAAACAACAGACCAAGAAAATTCACAAAATTAAAGGAGTTGGTCCCTCAATCTATTTATAACTTGAAGCTCATTATCATATATAATAATGTTTGTCCCCTTGTAGTGATGATCTCTGATTGGCTCTGTCTTCTATTACATATCTCTTTTCAAGAAAGTTGTGTTCTTATCCCCCAACCCTCATAGAACACTCCCAAAAGAATGGATTTACTTAGTTCTTCCTCATCCAATCATGTACTAAGCCCACCCCTGACTTTATTTCTTTAAGAGAGTTCTGTCATTATACCCTTTCCTCCCCTCTACACACACAGACACACAAAAAACCCTAACAGAACCCCCAGAGGAGGGAACTTAGTTCAGTTGTCTTTCAACTAATCACATTCTGACCCACTTCCTGGCATTTCCTTCTTCTAGAAAGTTCTGTGATCATAATGGCACTATATCAGGAACATCTAGAGGAAGGTTCTTAGTTCCATTTTCCTTCAACCCAAAACATTCAGATCTGCTCCAAAACAATCACTTTTGCCAGAATATTCTGTTCTCAAACCTATCCTCATAGAAATACCCAGGGGTGTGGGCTTATTCAGTTCTTTTCCATTAAATCACATTCTGAGCGAGTCTTTCTTCCAGCGAGTTCTCTGATTACTCTTCACCTCAATATAGACCCTTTCAAAAATCCCATGGGAGGAAACATAGTTCAGTACTCCTTCCATCAGTCACATTCTGACATCATAAATTTCATCCTCATACCGTCACTATATCAGAAACACCCTGGGTAGAAATCCTAGTTCAGTTCTCCCTCAACCAATCATGTTTTGCTCCCCAGAGCTTTACTTGACCTAGAGTGTTCAGTTCTTATGTTAACCAATCTAAAAGAAACCCCAGGAGTGGGGACTTCTTCAGTCCTCCCTCTTCCAGTTATG
This sequence comes from Phocoena phocoena, assembly GCF_963924675.1. NCBI lineage: Eukaryota > Metazoa > Chordata > Mammalia > Artiodactyla > Phocoenidae > Phocoena > Phocoena phocoena. Next base: position 80,388,598 of record NC_089240.1, on the reverse strand, counting down.
TTCTGAGACTTCCTCCTGACCTTTAATCCTTCCAGAAAGTTCTGCTTCAATCCCTGCCCACCCCAGACATATTCAAAGAAACCCCAAGAAGTGGGAACTTATTTCAATTCTCCTTCTAGCAATCATGTTCATACACCATCCAAGATTTGTACTTTTCCTAGGTATAACCTTCATTCACCCATCCTCACAGAAACTTCCAGTGTGGAGAGAATGAGGATGGGAATATTCTAGGGAAAATGAAAGTACAAGAGGGGGTCAGAACACGATTAATGGAAGGAGAACTGAACTAAAGTCCTTCCCCTGGGGCTTGCTGATATTGTGAAGTTATGAGAACAGAACTTTCTGGAAGAAATCAAGGTCAGGAGGTATAGTCAAGTGATTGGTTGAAGGAGAAATGAACTAAAATCCCTCCTCTGGGGTTTTGTAAGGGTGAGTTTGTGAGGAGGGAGGTAAAAACAGAACTTTCTGGAAGAAGTAAAGGTCTGGGAGCAGATCCAAATATTATTTGAAGGAAAACTAAAGTAAGCTTGCTACCCTGGGTGTTCCTGATACAGTAAGGGTATGAGGACAGATGTTTCCTGAAAATGTAAAGGTCAGAAGGTGGAGACAGAATGTGATTGGTTGAATCAACTAAGTTCCTCCAGTGAGATTTCTGTGACAGTGGGTGAGGGGATAAAGACAAAGCTATTTGGAAGAAGTAAAGGTCATTGGGTCAGCTCAGAACATGATTAGATAGCGATGAATTAAATAGCTCACTTCACAGAAGGTTGCTGTATTGGGGCTGGGAAAAGGACAGAATATTCTGGGAAAAGTAAATATCTGGGAGCAGTTTGCAACATTGTTGGTTGAAAGAGATCTGAGGTAAGCTTGTTTCCCTGGGTTTCTGATAAAGTGAGAGTATGAGCACAGAAACTTCTAGAAGAAATAATCTGTCCCCACTACTTCAGGTTTCTATGAGGGTGGAGGCAAGGGGAATGAGAACAGAAACTCTAGGCAAAATAAAGATCTGGAAGCAGAGTCAAGCATGACTGGTTGAAGGAGAACTGATCTAAGCTGGATGTGTCTGATATAGTGAGGTTATGAGACACAACTTTCCAGAAGAAGTAAAGACCAGGAGGTGGGCCTGCCCAGTGATCCTCCTGACATGCCTGCCTGAACTCTTCTTTTCCCAGAATGTTCTTTGCTCATACCGTCACCCTTGCAGGATCATCCAGGGGAGGGTGCTATTTTATTTCTCCCTCAATCAACATTAACTGAGACCAATTACCTCTACTCTGATTTCCCCTTGGTTCACAGGCCCTAAGTGGGTCCAGCTCTGACTACCTAAGCAATATTCATGTGAAAAGAGTAAGTTGAATAATTGTATTTCAAAGAATGTATAGCCAAGTAACTTTCTTTTTCCCAATATCCCTAAAGAAGATAAAAAATAAAATCAAGGTTGACTTTATTCTTGTCATTAAAAAAAAATTATTTTCACTTTCATGTATTCTTTGAGGTTGAGGGAATGAATATAGTTATTCATACAGAATGTAATGGTGCCTTCTAGTCTCCCCAAAAAGCTTGTTTAAAGCAAATTCATGAGACAATAAATGACACGTTTTTTTCTTTTTCTTTTGTTTTGTTTTTGTTTTTTCAGTTGTGGAAAAAAGTTTGTTGTAAATATTCACTTGCCAATATTTTGAGATAACTGTAGATTCACATGGGGTTGTAAGAAGTAATACAGAGAGAGCTCATGTATACTTTACTCAGTTTGGTAGAATAGTAACATCTTGTAAAACTATAGTAAAATATCACAATCAGGATTTTGGCATGATACAATCCATTGATATTATTCAGATTTCCCCAGTTTCACTTTTACTCATTTGTGTGTGTGTATTATTTCTACACAGTTGTATCCCATGGATGGGTTCCTGTATTCACTATCACAGACAAGATATAAAACTGTTCCATTGCCACATGAATCTCTCCTGTTTGTAACAATTCCTACTTTCCCCATACTGTGCCCTGTCCCTAAATCCTAGCAACCACTAGTCTGCTTTCCATCTGTATAATTTTGTCATTTCAAGAATATTGTACAAAGGGAATCCTATAGCACATAGCCTTTTAGGATTGACTATTTTCACTCAGTATGATTCTCTGGAAATTCATTCAGGTTGCTTTGTGTATCAGTAGTTTGTTTCTTTTTATTGCTGATAGTATTCCATTGTATGGAGGAACCAAAGTTTATTTATACAATCACCCAGTGGAGCACATTTGGGTGGTTTCCACTTTTTGATGATTATGAATTAAGCTATGAACATTCGTGTACAGGCTTTATGTGTAAAAATAGGTTTTCAGTTTTGTGGGATAAATGCCAAGGGATGTGATTGCTGAGTTGTATGATAGTCACATTTTTAGTTTTATAAGAAATTGCCAGACTCTTTTCCAGTAAATAACACTTCAAACTGACCACATGTTACTTTTATCTTTGGGAATATGCCTCTAGTTTGACAAAGATGTCAAGACCATATTTCCAGAATTTTTAAAAACATTATGCTGAATGAGAGTTTTCAGTTCTCTTCACATAATGCTCAAATCTCAAACACACAAGGACACATTAGAGCCTGTACAGATGGATGGATTTATTAAGTTTATAAATGTTATGTGCTTGTACTTTATATTCAGAAAGAGGATTCATTTAGAAAATCACCATGGTAAGTCTACCATTAATTGTTTTTAAGGAAAATATATATTCAAATTTAAAGGATACTGACGAAAAAGATTTGTTGAATACAAGTAGTTTATATTTTCCATCAGTTCTAGGGTCTTTGTCATTTTACCACATAACCCTTTGTTGTCACTAAGAGTAACAGAAATAAGATTCATTTTTTGACTAAAAATGCTTAATAAAATGCCACAGAATATGAGCAGTTTATTATATAGTAAAAAGAGAAAAGCCAATTAAAAAATCAGTTTCAGATGAATAATGACCACACTAATAAAACTCAGCCAAAATGAGTTGTCTCAAGGTACTGTGTATACTTTGAACAGTTCCAATGAGCTAAAGCATTTCTTACAATTAAATGAGTTTTCTCCCATTTTTATATTTGAATGTCTTATACCTTTTAATATGTATTCTACAATTTTATTCAACAAATCACTGATGAGTTTATACTGAACAAAGTTTAAATCACATTCAGACAAATGCAATAAAAATAAATATTTTCAGATAAGAGAGTGTTTCCATAGTTGGAAATATTTTTTTTCCTTTTTTTAAAAAAATGAAGTATAGTTGATTTACAATGTTGTGTTAGTTTCAGGTGTACAGCAAAGTGCTATCATCTATCTATCTGTCATCTATCTATCCTTTTTCAGATTCTTTTCCATTATAGGTTATTACAAGATATTGAATATAGTCCCCTGTGCTATACAGTAGAACCTTGTTGATTATCTATTTTATATATAGTAGTGTGCATATGTTAATCCCAAACTACTAATTTATCCCTTTCCCCCCCTTCCCCTTTGGTAACCATAAGTTTGTTTTCTGTGTCTGTGAGTCTATTTCTGTTTTGTAAATAAATTCATTTGCATCATATTTTAGATTCCGTATATAAGTGATATCATATGATATTTGTCTTTGTCTGATTTACTTCACTTAGCATGATAATCTCTAGGTCCATTCATGTTGCTGCAAAAGGTATTATTTCATTCTTCTTTTATGACTGAGTAGTATTCCATTGTATATGTGTACCACATCTTCTTTATCCATTCCTCTGTCAGTGGACATTTAGGTTGCTTCCATGTCTTGGCTATTGTAACTAGTGCTGCTGTGAACATTGGGGTGCATTATCTTTTTGGTTTAGAGTTTTGTCTGGATATATGCCCAGGAGTGGGATTCCTGGATCATATGGTAACTCTATTTTTAGTTTTTTTAAGGAACCTCCATACTGTTCTCCATAGTGGCTATACCAATTTACATTCCCATCAACAGTGTAGGAGGGTCCCTTTTTCTCCACACCCTCTCCAGCATTTATTATTTGTAGACTTTATAATGATGGCCATTCTGGTCTGTATGAGGTGATATCTCATTGTAGTTTTGATTTGCATTTCTTTAATAATAAAATAATACAATTAAAGAAGTTTGGGTTACTATTACTTTAAAAGTGATTTTTCAGTATATTGTCCTGGATTGGATACTGGTCTCGACAAACTACCTAGAAATGCCATTCTTCATTCACTTGGTGGGGTGGGGGATTTCAATGTATCTTGGGTATTAGATAAGATGAAATCTTAATGAAATGGAAAGATGAAGATCATTGACTTATGAAAAGCAGGTGTTAAACAGTATACAGTAATGTTGTTTTGATCAAAAATATATAAGCCCATGTATTGTATATATACACACTTAAAGAAAGTTAAGAAGCATATGCACTAGAGTTAACATAGGGGATCTCTGGAGTTGGCAATGTGAAGACTTAGTTTTTAAGTTTTTGCTAACTTGCATTTTCTAATTTTCTACAATGCATATATACTACTTCTGTAATAATAAATGGTATTTTTTAAACTCATGGCAAATGGAAATTTATGGAACATATTATGCCTTTTAGCTTCTCATTTTTTAAAATCAGACTTTAATTTTTTTAGTGCTGTTTTAGGTTCATAGCAAAATTGAGGAGAAAGTACAGACCTTTCCCATATACTCCCCCACATTTGTTACAATTGATGAACCTACATTGACATGTCATTATCACCCAAAGTCCACAGTTCACATTAGGGTTCACTCTTCGTGTTATTATACATTCTATGGGTTTGGACAAATGTAAAATGACATGTAGCCACCATTGTAGTATCACACAAAGTATTTTTACCACCTTAAAAATCCTCTGTGCTCCTTCTATTCATCCCTTCCCCCTAATCCCTGGCAACCACTGTTTTTTTACTGTTTCCATAGTTTTGTCTTTTGCAGAATGTCTTAGAGTTGCAGTCATACAATATGTAGCCTTTTCAGAATGGCCTCTTTCACTTAGCAACATGCATTTAGTTTCCTCCATGTCTTTTCATGATTTGATAGCTCATTTCTTTTTAATGCTGAAAAATATTCCATTGTCTGGATGTACCACAGTTTATTTATCTTTTCACCTATTGAAGGATATGATCTAGTTTTTTTTTTTACCAACAATGAAAAAATAAACACAAAATCTCAAAGTAAAAGAATGTTTTTATGGGTTTAGCAAATGTGTTGGTTTTCATGAATGTATCAGTTTTGCTGTTAACATTTGGGACAGTCCATTTTCGTTTGCTCATTTTCAGGGCAGACTTTTAGAAGTACTATTCTGTGTTGACTTTTTTGTGTGCTGATTTACAGTTTGTTCTGGAAGGTGGCTCTGCTTTGTGCTTTAAAAAAAATTTAATTTAATTTATTTATTTTTATACAGCAGGTTCTTATTAGTTATCTGTTTTATACATATTAGTGTATATATGTCAATCCCAATCTCCCAGTTCATCCCACCCCCTCCCCCCCTTGGTGTCCATATGTTTGTTCTCTACATCTGTGTCTCTATTTCTGCCTTGCAAACCGGTTCATATGTGCCATTTTTCTAGACTCCACATATATGCATTTGTGCTTATTGAATATAATTAGAATATACCAGTACAGTTAGAATATACCCTATACTAGGGGGTTCGGGGGTGAGTTTTACCTGCTTAAACAGCTTATTGTGACTTGAATTATCTTGAAATATTGCTTTAAATGCAACCACATAGATTTTCTTTAACTTGAGGCCTGTTCATCAATATTGCACATGAGAATCTCCTATCTAATTCCATAAAAATATATTAATTGACTGCTAACTCGGTGCCTGGCTCCATCCTAGGTGCTTTGGATACGTCAGTGTACAAACCAGATAAAAATACTTGCCATTATGGAGTTAACATTCTAGTGGAGGGAGACAGTAAACAGAATGTATCAGTGCATTTTATTATAGGTTCTACAGCTAAGGGTATTAGAAAAAATAAATAAATCAGGCTAAGGGGATCTGAAGTACAGGGGTGAGGGTGAGATTTTATTTAATTTATTTTTTGTTTTTTTTTTTTACTTTAAGTTTTTAATTTTTACACAATTTTAAAGGTTATTTTCCATTTGCAGTTATTACAAAATATTGGTTATATTCCCTGTGTTGTACAATACATTCTTGTAGCCTATCTTACACCCAAGAGTTTGTACCTCCCACTCCCCCATTCTTATATTGTGGCCCCCACACCACTGGTAGCCACTAGTTTGTTCTCTATATCTGTGAGTCTGCTTCTTTTATGTTATATTCACTATTTTTTAGATTCTACATATAAGTGATATCATATAGTATTATCTTTCTCTGTCTGACTTATTTCACTTAGCAAAATGCCCTCCAAGTCCATCCATGTTTCTGCCAATGGCAAAGTTTCATTCCTTTTTTATGGCTGAGTAATATTCCATTGTATATATATACCACATCTTCTTTATCCATTCATCTGTCGATGGGCATTTAGGTTGCGTCCATGTCCTGGCTATTATAAATAGTGCTGCTATGAACATTGGGGTGCATGTATCTTTTTGAATTAGCATGTTAGTGGGTTTTTTTTCAGATATATAGAGGGTGAGAGTGTAAATAGGGTGGTCAGGATATATTGAACTGAGCTGACATACAAGAAAAGAATTAGAGGAGGTGAGGAGTGAGCCATACAGGTATGATGGAAGAAAAATTTCAGGCAGAGATGTAACCCTTATGTGGAGAGCATTCCTCATGGGTTAGAGAAGCAGTGCAGAGTCCAGTGTGGCTGGAGGGGAGTGAGCATGGGCAGGATAGGCATTCAGAGGATGTGGTCAGAGAGATAGTCCTATAGAGCCTTGGAGGCCATTTGTAAGGCCCTTGTCTTTTACTCATAGTGAGATGGGAGCCATTGAGGTGAACAGGGCAATGACATGATCTGACTTAAATTATTAATGAAATAATAATGGCTGCTGAAAAGAGGCCAGGACAGAAGCAGGGTGGTCAGGAGATCACTGGTGGTGGGAGGGGGAGTAGTGAGAAGTGGTCAGATTTGGAAATATTTTGAAGATAAAGTTAACAGGGTTAATTGAGATCAGAAAGACTGAAGGTAGAGCAGGTTTGGGGAATAAAATTGTTGCTGTGGACATGGTAGGTGTAATTTTCTGTTAGACATCAAATCCAATTCTTATTTCCATCATCAGTACCAATGATCTGCAAGCACTGACTGTAGGAGAGAAAGTGGTAGGTACAAGAAGCATAGAAAACGTTTTCTTTACAGCCAGTGTACTTGCAAACTAAGGTGGTCAGGGTGTATACATGCAACTACAACCTTTTCTAATACTCAACATTTATTTATTCATCGATTGGAGAAACATTGATTGAGGCACTTACTAGATGCTCAATATTGGTGCTAGGGAAATTGGGGATCAACTGGTTAGTTATGAATCCTGGATTCACTATTTACTAGTCACTTAGCCCCACCATGCCTTGGGTTACCATCTGGAAAATAAGGACAATAAACAATACCTACCTCACAGGGATGTTGGGAGGATTAAATGAGATAATCATGTGTAAAGCATTTAGAACAACATATGATAAACACTCTATATGTTACTCGTTATTTTCATCAAGGCTTCATTTTTCCTTTCCGGCATATCCTCTCCCCTAGCCAATCCTAACATAAACAGAAAAGAATATCTGTAACCTGCATGATGGGTACAGTTAACATAGATACCATATACCAAGATCAAAATGAGGAAAGTCTAGAACCTCAGGCCAGTTCCTATCACTTTGTCTGATTAATACAGTACCTAGACATCTACAAGATAATTTTTCAGACTCACATACACATGGAAAAATAGCTAAGGGGACTTTTAGAACTCATAGGAATTCTTGTTGATCAAGAACCTTTCTGTAGTCACCATTACCTGGAGGTCACTGCCTCATTCACAGATACTGTGCACACCTGCTAGTCCTTAATCATTGGAACTCACAAGGATGCTTGAATCAACACAGAGAGCAGGCCATCAGACAGGCAACTGTCGTGTCCTACCCCAGCTATGCTTTTGTGTGAACCACCCCATCTGTTCTCCTATTCCTCTTTTCCTGGCCTCAATTCTGCTGTTTCCATATTTAAACCCAGTTTGAACCTCAACGCTTAAATGCTGACCTGTGACCATCTGATCAGATTCAGTCCAGCCTATGCCTGGCCACCTGGCATCACCCATGTAGAATCCAAATTTGGATTGTGTCATTCAATTTGGCTTGACACTGTCAACTCAGACTTTGGCTTCTCTTTCAGGAAAATGAAAACCACATGTGTTTTTTCCTTTTTAACCAGCTTCCTTTCCATGATCACTTTCTAGGTTTTGCGTTTCTGTAGTTATTCTGCAAGACTTATCTGTGAGGGTTCAGGGTGTTGAAATATAGTGCTAGGCTTTTAGTGACAATAAAAATATTATCAGCAATAATGATAACATTTATTCAGTGCTTACCGTATATTTTACTAATATTTTGTTACATCCTCTACATTCATTTTTTATCTCAGTTACTGTGGTAAATAACCTATGAGGTAAACATTATTTTCTTCATTTTATAGATGAGGAAACTAAGGTTGGAAGAATCGCATTAGTCAGAAAGAAAGTGGCAGAGCAGAGCTTAAACTCAAGTTTTTCTGGGTCCAAACTGTTACTTTTTTTTGGGGGGGGGGTACGCTGGCCTCTCACTGGTGTGGCCTCTCCCGTTGCGGAGCACAGGCTCCGGAGGCGCAGGCTCAGCGGCCATGGCTCACGGGCCTAGCCACTCTGCCGCATGTGGGATCTTCCTAGACCGGGGCACAAACCCGTGTCCCCTGCATCTGCAGGCAGACTCTCAACCACTGCGCCACCAGGGAAACCCCAAGCAAACTTTTTTTTTTTTCAGTACACGGGCCTCTCACTGCTGTGGCCTCTCCGCCGCAGAGCACAGGCTCTGGACGCGCAGGCCCAGCGGCTACGGCTCATGGGCCCAGCCGCTCCATGGCACGTGGGATCCTCCCGGACCGGGGCATGAACCTGCGTCCCTTGCATCGGCAGACGGACTTTCAACCACTGCGCCACCAGGGAAGCCCAAGCAAACATTTTAACATCATTATTTCAGCCTTCAACCTCCAGTGCAGCTTGACTAGAGATCCCACAGATCTCCAAAGAAAAAAAGTGACTTCGTCTGTTCTTTCACTCTCCTGGCTCCACTTCCTCCCCGACTTGCTCTGCAGCTTCTGGCTCCTCCAGTGTTGAGGTAGGTAGGAAAAGAGAGTCTTAAAGGGGCAGTGAGGCTTAACTGACTGGGGCTAGTGTAATCTGGCTATCAATGCCCTTTGTAATGCCCCAGTACTGCCTTTTCTGTTTTTTGTTTGTTTGTTTGTTTGTTTTTGCAGTACGCGGGCCTCTCACTATCACGGCCTCTCCCGTTACAGAGCACAGGCTCCGGGTGCGCAGGCTCAGTGGCCATGGCTCACGGGCCCAGCCGCTCCGCGGCATGTGGGATCTTCCCGGACCGGGGCACAAACCCATGTCCCCTGCATCAGCAGGCGGACTCTCAACCACTGCGCCACCAGGGAAGCCCCCCAAACTGTTACTTTTATTTTTATATTTTTCTTGAAGTATAGTTGATTTACAATGTTGTATTAGTTTCCTGTGTACAGTAAAGTGATTCATATATATATATATATACTTTTTCAGATTTTTTCCATTATAGTTTATTACAAGATATTGAATAGAGTTCCCTGTGCTATACAGTAGAACCTTGCTGTTTATCTATTTTATATACAGTAGTTTGTATCTGCTAATCCCCAACTCCTAGTTTATCCCTCCCCCTCCCCCAAAGTTGGTACTTTTAATTACCAAAGTATATCAAGACTATGGGCTTCTTAGGTCTTTTCTCCCCTGCAGTTTTTGTTGGGTATAGAGTACATTACCTTATAGTTATTCTTCATCATTAGGTGAAATTGGGGGGGACAAAAAGGCCCCTTTATAAATGTTCAGCAATCCTTGCCCTTTACTAAAACAAAGACCTTATGTTTTTATACAGCTTTGCAACCTCAGAATAATTTCACTTTTGATCTTCACACGCTTCTTGTGGTGATCAAGACAGCGCTTGTTATCTCCTTTACCTAGATAAATAAAGCAAGGTTCAGAGGGGTTAAATGACCTGAACAAGATTTCATGACTGGTAAATTGGCTAGACAGGTTACAATCAGGTTTCCTGACTATTAATCAACTTGCTAAAAATTCTAGCTATAGCTAGTGGTTGAAAAAATATGGTTAAAATATATTATTCTTAACACAAATTGTAGAAGCCCATGGATTACTTTCTAAGAAAGCAACAAATATCAAGAACAAGATATTACAAAGTGTCAAAGATTGTCCTCTTTTCTCTTTGTTCTTGATTTGAGGGTTGTGACTTTAAAGGATGTGTGTTAGTGTGCTAGGGCTGCCATAACAAAAACCCACCAACTGAGAGACTTAAACAACAGATTTTTATTTTCTCACAGTCCTGGAGGATAGAAGTCCAAGATCCAGGAGTCAGCAGGGTTCATTCTCCTGAGGGTTCATTCTTCTTCTCTCCTTGGCTGGCAAATGGCTGTCTTCTCATTGTGTCCTCACATGGCCTTTTCTCTGAGTGCACATCCCTGCTGTCTCTTCCTCTTCTTATAAGGGCACCAATCTTATTTGGATTAGGGCCCCATCCTTATGACCTCATTAACCTTAATTATCTCTTCAGAGGCCCTATTTCCAAAAATGGTCACATTCCGAGGTACCAGGGGTTAGGATTTCAACATATGACATTTGGATGGACATAATTCAGTCCACAGCAGGTGGTTTCTTATTAAGCAAATGCTCCTTTATCTGATGGGTCTGAGAGCTATAATCAAATTTAAAAAGTCCACAACATCAGTATGAAACCCTGTATAAAATCAGAGAAACCCAATGAAGATTTAAACTTGAGACAATTTTTGAAATGAAGAGTGCTAATAAACAGACACAGGCTTGGTCCTATACCCATTGGTAGAAAGAAAAGAAGAAAGAAGGAATTAAGAAGGAAGTAGAGGCCTCTGGACTGTGGAGTTCTGGAGTTTGGAGCCCTTTTTCCAGGATAGATTACTGGAAGTGGGATAGCAGGGTCAAAAGAGAACAATTAAAACATGCCCTGAGCAGAAGCAAGAAGAACTACAATCCTGCAGCCTGTGGAACAAAAACCACATTCACAGAAAGATAGACAAGATGAAAAGGCAGAGGGCTAGGTACCAGATGAAGGAACAAGATAAAACCCTGGAAAAACAACTAAATGAAGTGGAGATAGGCAACCTTCCAGAAAAAGAATTCAGAATAATGATAGTGAAGATGATCCAGGACAGCAGAAAAAGAATGGAAGAAAAGATCGAGAAGATGCAAGAAATGTTTAACAAAGACCTAGAAGAATTAAAGAATAAACAAACAGAGATGAACAATACAATAACTGAAATGAAAAATACACTAGAATGAATCAATAGCAGAATATCTGAGGCAGAAGAAGGGATAAGTGACCTGGAAGACAGAATGGTGGAATTCACTGCTGTGGAACAGAATAAAGAAAAAAGAATGAAAAGAAATGAAGACAACCTAAGAGACCTCCGGGACAACATTAAACGCAGAAACATTCACATTACAGACATCCCAGAAGGAGACAAGAGAGAGAAAGGACCCAAGAAAATATTTGAAGAGATTATAGTCAAAAATTTCCCTAACATGGGAAAGGAAATAGCCACCCAAGTCCAGGAAGCGCAGAGAGTCCCATACAGGATAAACCCAAGGAGAAACACACTGAGACACATAGTAATCAAATTGGCAAAAATTAAAGACAAACAAAAATTATTGAAAGCAGCAAGGGAAAAACAACAAATAACATACAAGGGAACTCCCATAAGGTTAACAGCTGATTTCTCAGCAGAAACTCTACAAGCCAGAAGGGAGTGGCACGATATAGTTAAAGTTATGAAAGGGAAGAAACTACAACCAAGATTAATCTACCTGGCAAGGATCTCATGCAGATTCAATGGAGAAATCAAAAGCTTTACAGACAAGCAAAAGCTAAGAGAATTCAGCACCACCAAACCAGCTCTACAACAAATGCTAAAGGAACTTCTCTAAGTGGGAAACACAAGAGAAGAAAAGGACCTACAAAAACAAACCCAAAACAATTAAGAAAATGGTCATAGGAACATACGTATCGATAATTACCTTAAACGTGAATGGATTAAATGCTCCAACCAAAAGACACAGGCTTGTTGAATGGATACGAAAACAAGACCCATATATATGCTGTCTACAAGAGACCCACTTCAGACCTAGGGACACATTCTCACTGAAAGTGAGGGGATGGAAAAAGATATTCCATGCAAATGGAAATCAAAAGAAAGCTGGAGTAGCAATACTCATATCAGATAAAATAGACTTTAAAATAAAGAATTTACAAGAGACAAGGAAGGATACTGCATAATGATCAAGGGATCAATCCAAGAAGATATAACAATTATTAATATATATGCACCCAACATAGGAGTACCTCAATACATAAGGCAACTGCTAAGTCATAAAAGAAGAAATCGACAGTACACAATAATAGTGGTAGATTTTAACACCTCACTTACATCAATGGACAGATCATCCAGACAGAAAATTAATAAGGAAACACAAGCTTTAAATGACACAATAGACCAGATAGATGTATTTGATATTTATAGGACATTCCATTCAAAAACAGCAGATTACACTTTCTTCTCAAGTGTGCATAGAACATTCTCCAGGATAGATCATATATTGGGTCACAAATCAAGCCTCAGTAAATTTAAGAAAATTGAAATCATATCAAGCATCTTTTCTGACCACAATGTTATGAGATTAGAAATGAATTACAGGGAAAAAAACGTAAAAAACACAAACACATGGAGGCTAGACAATACGTTACTAAATAACCAAAAGATTACTGAAGAAATCAAAGAGGAAATCAGAGGATACCTAGAGACAAATGACAATGCAAACATGATGATCCACAACCTAAGGGATGCAGCAAAAGCAGTTCTAAGAGGGAAGTTTATAGCTGGACGATCCTACCTCAAGAAACAAGAAAAATCTCAAATAAGCAATCTAACCTAACACCTAAAGGAATGAGAGAAAGAAGAACAAATAAAACCCAAAGTCAGCAGAAGGAAAGAAATCATAAATTTCAGTGCAGAAATAAATGAAATAGAAACAAAGAAAACAATAAAAAAGATCAGTAAAACTAAAAGCTTGTTCTTTGAGAAGATAAACAAAATTGAAAAACCATTAGCCAGACTCATGAAGAAAAAGAGGGAGAGGACTCAAATCAATAAAATTAGAAATGAAAAAGGAGAAGTTACAACTGACAGCACAGAAATACAAAGCATCCAAAGAGACTACTACAAGCAACTCTAGGCCAATAAAATGGAGAACCTGGAAGAAATGGACAAATTCATAGAAAGGTATAACCTTCCAAGGCTGAACCAGGAAGTAATAGAAAATATGAACAGACCAATCACAAGTAATGAAATTGAAATTGTGATTAAAAATCTTCCAACAAACAAAAGTCCAGGAACAGATGGCTTCTCAGGTGAATTCTATCAAACATTGAGAGAAGAACTAGCACCCATCCTTCTCAAACTCTTCCAAAAATTTGTGGAGGAAGGAACACTCCCAAACTGATTCTACGAGGCCACCATCACACTGCTACCAAAACCAGACAAAGATACTACAAAAAAAGAAAATTACAGAACAATATCACTGATGAATATAGATGCAAAAATCCACAACAAAATACTAGCAAACAGAATCCAACAGCACATTAAAAGCATCATACACAATGATCAACTGGGATTTATCCCAGGGATGCAAGGATTCTTCAATATATGCAAATCAATCTATGTGATACACCATATTAACAAATTGAAGAATAAAAACCATATGATCATCTCAATAGAGGCAAAAAAAGCTTTTGACAAAATTCAACACCCATTTATGATAAAAACTCTCCAGAAAGTGGGTATAGAGGGAACCTACCTCAACATAATAAAGGCCATATATGACAAACCCACAGCAAACATCATTCTCAATGGTGAAAAACTGAAAGCATTTCCTCTAAGATTAAGAACAAGACAAGGCTGTCCACTCTCACTGCTATTATTCAACATAGTTCTGGAAGTCCTAGCCATGGCAATCAGAGAAGAAAAAGAAATAAAAGGAATGCAAATTGGAAAAGAAGAAGTAAAACTGTCACTATTTGCAGAAGACATGATACTATACATAGAGAATCCTAAAGATGCCACCAGAAAACTACTAGAGCTAATCAATGAATTTGGTAAAGTAGCAGGATACAAAATTAATGCACAGAAATCTCTTGCATTCCTATACACTAATGATGAAAAATCTGAAAGAGCAATTAAGGAAACACTCCCATTTTCCATTGCAACAAAAAGAATAAAATACCTAGGAATAAACCTACCTAGGGAGACAAAAGACCTGTATGCAGAAAACTATAAGACACTGAGAAGGAAATTAAAGATGACCAACAGATGGAGAGATATACCATGTTCTTAGATTGGAAGAATCAATATTGTGAAAATGACTATAATACCCAAAGCAATGTACAGATTCAATGCAATCCCTATCAAATTACCAATGGCATTTTTTTAAGGAACTAGAACAAAAAATCTTAAAATTTGTGTGGAGACACAAAAGACCCCGAATAGCTAAAGCAGTCTTGAGGGAAAAAAATGGAGCTGGAGGAATCAGACTCCCTGACTTCAGACTATACTACAAAGCTATAGTAATCAAGACAGTATGGTAGTGGCACAAAAACAGAAATATAGATCAATGGAACAAGATAGAAAGCCCAGAGATAAACCCACACATCTATGGTCAACTAATCTATGACAAAGGAGGCAAGGCTAAACAATGGAGAAAAGACAGTCTCTTCAATAAGTGGAGCTGGGAAAACTGGACAGCTACATGTAAAAGAATGAAAGTAGAACATTCCCTAACACCATACACAAAAATAAACTCAAAATGAGTTAGAGACTTAAATGTAAGACTGGACACTATAAAATTCTTAGAGGAAAACATAGGAAGAACACTCTTTGACATAAATCACAGCAAGATCTTTTTTGATCCACCTCCTAGAGTAATGAAAATAAAAACAAAAATAAACAAATGGGACCTAATGAAACTTCAAAGCTTTTGCACAGCAAAGGAAACCATAAACACGACAAAAAGACAACCCTCAGAATGGGAGAAAATATTTGCAAACAAATGAATGGACAATGGATTAATCTCCAAAATATATAAACAGGTCATGCAGCTCAATGTAAGAAAACAAACAACCCAATCCAAAAATGGGCAGAAGACCTAAATAGACACTTCTCCAAAGAAGACATGCAGATGGCTAAGAAGCACATGAAAAGCTGCTCAACATCACTAATTATTAGAGAATGCAAATCAAAACTACAATGAGGTATCACCTCACACCAGTTAGAATGGGCATCATCAGAAAATGTACAAACAACAAATGCTGGAGAGGGTGTAGAGAAAAGGGAATCCTCTTGCACTGTTGGTGGGAATGTAAATTGATACAGCCACTATGGAGAACGGTATGGAGGTTCCTTAAAAAACTAAGAATAGAATTACCATATGATCTAGCAATCCCACTACTGGGCATATACCCAGAGAAAACCATAATTCAAAAAGACAGATGCACCCCAATGTTCATTGCAGCATTATTTACAATAGCCAGGTCATGAAAACAACCTAAATGCCCATTGACAGATGAAAGGCTAAAGAAATGTGGTACATATATACAATGGAATATCACTCAGCCATAAAAAGGAGCGAAATTGGGTCATTTGTTGAGACGTGGATGGATCTAGAGACTGTCATACAGAGTGAAGTAAGTGAGAAAGAGAAAAATAAATATCGTATATTAACTCATATTTGTGGAACCTAGAAAAATGGTACAGATGAACTGGTTTGCAGGGCAGAAATTGAGACACAGATGTAGAGAACAAATGTATGGACACCAAGGGGGGAAAGTGGGGGTGGGGTGGGGATGGTGGTGTGATGAATTGGGCGATTGGGATTGACATGTATACACTGATGTGTATAAAATTGATAACTTATAAGAATCTGCTTTATAACAAATAAATAAGATACAATTCAAAAAAAAAAAAGAAAAAGAAGGAACTAGGAACTAGATTACCTAGGGGGAAATGGAAGTCCCAAACCTTCAAAATACACAACAAAAGAAATAGTGGAAAATGTCAGAAGTGTCCCAGTTAATCTCTGAAGCAAGTTAATATGTGACTATACTTATTATTTCTACAGGGTGCTTATATTTTTACTGATTGCTTATTTGGAGTTATCACTTTCAACAAACTATTATCCCAATTCATAACTGGAGTTTAGAATGGGTCAGACCAAGGTTGACTGGAACCCACAGCTGACTGATCGCTAGAAGGGCAGGACAGGAATATAGGATATGAGAATATAAGATGAGACCCAAGGAGGTCTGCCACTTGGTTCTGACGGACAGTACAGACACGAAGAGCAGCAAATTAGCCCCAAGTACACATTGCTCAGCCAGCAATAAGAACTGGGATTTAGGATGGAACCGAGGTTCTGCCAGGACTCAGTGATCAGTCAGAATTCTAGACCTGGAGTTACGGTATGGAAATCCAGGCAGAGACTTAGATAGGCAGAAGACCAAGATCTAATTATAGGAACTAGGCCATCTATTGCAATATGATACTAGGGTGAGAACCAGAGTACAGGTCAGCGTGGGGACACCAGCAAGGCACCTTAATTTTGACACCAGCAAGGCAGGTAAGCTATTGGCTGGCCTAGGACTCCCTTTCTTCCTCCTGCCAAGGAGCCTCATCCATCTCAGAGTTTGAGGGAGCTTTATACCTAAATTCAAGAGTTAAAAGGCTCAGAAAGGTTTAAATGCAAGGGACCTGGTACACCATTCCTCCCTATAGGATGGCAAATGTCATTGCCATCTGTTTATTTTGTTTTTGCATTTAAGTTAATCAGGTCTAGCAGCAAAACATTTCAAAAATGCTTTAAGAAAAGTATTTTTCTGACAGTGTTGAATTGATTCATCATTTTCTTTTAAAAGAGTTTATCACTAGCCTATAATAGAGCTTGTCCCAGATATTATACTTTCTGTAAGACACCCCTATACAATCCTGCCACTGTGACTGGTTGTCATCCCACAGTAGGGGCAGTGATTTCATCCATCACATAAAGATTTGAGTCTCACCAAATGATAGAAGTTTTGTACTACTCACTTTTCCCCAGGACAAATTTAAGGAGAAGGAAGGCAATTGAGAATCACCTAGATCACCTAAAGGGGGAAAATTTTTAAAAGATAATAAAAGTTGATTTCTGTGATATAAGTTATCCCGAGGCTAGTTATCCCGAAGCAATGTAGCCTCCCTGGGGCTTCATTTGTCCACCACCTGGAAGTGTCAGTTGGTACAGATTGGAGCAGCTGTCTGCTTAAAGGCATTGGCCACATGGAGCCTGTGACATCTGTGGTTTTTGGTCTTTAATGACTGTGTACTTGATTCTAGTTTCGAGATGTGTATTTATCCAGTGTGGGATCTGGAAGATAGTTAAAAAGTGATATTAAAAAAAAATAAGTAAATTGAATCTCTGTGCTTGCATTTACTCTGTGTCACATTTAGTCAGTGTTTTACAAAAAATATATCAAAATTAACAATATAGAATGTAATTGGATTTCTTGTTCAATGTTTGAGTAGAAGAGTTAAGGAAAGATAGAACCTGAAGGGGGGCATCCCGACATCATTTTGCCCAGTGTTATGGATTGAATTGTGGCCCTCCCCTCTCAGAAAAAAAAAAAGATATGTCAAGCTTAATCCCTGTGACTTGTACCTGACTGTGACCAGAAGTTGGAAGGAGCAAGGAAGGATCCACTCATAGAGGCTGCAGAAGGAGAATGACACTGCCAACACCTTGATTTCAGACTTCTGGCTCCAGAACTGTGAGGGAATAAGATTCTGTGGTTTTAAGCCACCCAGTTAGTAGTGCTTTTCTTCATAGCGGCCCTTGGAAATGAATACATTGTTTTGTATCTCTTATCAGGATTGTATTTAAACAAGGTCAGTTAGATTTTAGAGCATACCAGGCAGTTTTTAAGATCTTTGGCTACTGCTGAGTTTGGGGGTTTGGCTTCTGGGAGTGGGGATGCCACAGAGACCTAACCTACCACATAAAAGTACAGGAAAACTACTTGATTAACTCAGGGCACCTAATAATATTTCTTGGGTGAATGACTGGGTTTTTGGAGCCACTGTTTTTTTCTTTTTGTTTTTAATTTCTTGTTTATGTATATCTCAGAAATGTTTCAAGTGTCAAAAGAGGAAAGTCAGACTTTTCAATCATTCTGGTTATGTTCATAAGTAACTGATTAAAAATGTGGGAGTAATGCTGTGTGTGGAATTAGCTGGTTTGCTTTTGAGCAGGTTTCAAATCCATTTGTGGCAATCTGGGCTATATCTTCCCCCCAGCAAGAGTTTTAACTATTAGTTGTTACAGATTCTAGCACAGATTCTGCTAAAATCTTAGTAAATAAAAAAGCATTATTGTTTTCATCCATGGTAGATTTATTAGCAGTCTGATATCAGTGATCACTTGCTCACCATTCAATTAGAAATGTCTATTATGGGAGTCTTTATAATAACATTAGAGATAAACAGTTGAGGAGCTTGTATTACAAATGTTAAGATCTCTTAAGATAGTAGTAGGGAACATGGTAGTTAATTTCATAATTTCATTTTATTGGCAGACACAAAGAGACAGAAATGTAAAGCCTTATCCTACAGAAATATTACCTCCTTGTCATATCTTGACTTTCAGTGCCTTATGTCCTGCAGGAGCAACTGTGTTTTGGTGTAGGACACATATGGGCTTTTTTTTTTTTTTCCCATTTCCATTACTCTGCTTCTCTGGCCATCACTGCTCATAACACCAGGTGTTCCCGAGATGGGGGGTTCACTCATTTAGAAATTATAAGGGGTTAGAAGGTTCAGAAAGTCAGGGGATGAGAATTTGCTGGAGATTTTTGGAGATAATTAGTTGTAGAAATTATGCTAGTAGCACATTTACATTCACTTTTGTAGGGAATCAATTTATTCAATAAAAACAACTAGGAACTAAAGTAGGTAATTTATTAGGGTTTTGCAGAAATAAATTAAAACCTATATATTTCAGAAGGTTGCAAATTCGACATCTAGTGTTTCCAAATACAGATATTTTCTGTTTGGCATTATTGTTAATTGAATAATAAAACCTATATTTTCAAACTGCAATGGCAGAATCATATTAGAAGATGTAACTGCAATATGAACATTTCTGCATTTTTTTGGTTTTACTTAGAATGTGACTGTAGTAACTGAGTCTTGTTAGAAAAGATACGAACTGAAGCAATTTATACTTAGAGAAAAGTGAAAGCCACGTGAGTTGTGACAGTCAGAAGCCCAGGAGTGGGTATGAGATTATTTAAACTCTCTGAAAGCAAGAGACAAGAAGGAAGAAAGGAAGAAGGGCAAGAAATTCAGTGCACATGGTTTGACAGTATCTGTAAATAATGGTTATACATTCTCTTTCTGTTGTTATTATTTAAAGCCAGCTAGTAGACAGGAGCTATAAAAACAGCTGGCCAGGAAAACTTTTTTTTTTCACTTCTAAAAACTTACTGAACATTTTAAATGCCAAGATCCAGGATCTCAGTGACTATATATACAAATATTGATTATAGAAGGTACACACACATACACACACACACACACACACACACACACACACACACACCCTTTAGTCTCCAGAGTTTTTCATCTCATTTAATTGAGAATACCGTGTTATAAGTTGGCGTATAATTTATCATTTTGTAGATGAAAAAATAGGTCAGAAACATTAGCCCCCAAGCAGGATTTAGTCTAATTCCCATTGTGCCTATGTTAAAATCAACTATTTTAAGCTTGGTCTCCAGTTACAGAGTATGAGATTTAGAAAGGACCAGAGAAACAACCAATCTTAGCCTTTCCTTTTAATATTTTCATTCATCCTTTGGACCAATTATTGAATGCCTATTATGTGCCAGGCTCATTCATAGATGTTAGGGGATATAATGGTGAATACAATAGTCTCTGTTCTCAAAAATCTCATAATCCAGGGCAGTGCCTCTCAGACTTTAATATGTATACAGATCAACTGGGAAATGCCAGTTAAAGTGTAGACTTTAATGCATAATCCAGTCAGTCTAGGGCAGGGCCTGAGAGTCTGCATTTCTAACAAGTTGTTAGGTGATGCCCACGCAGGTGGACCACACTTTGAGATACAAGGATTTGGAGGGTGAATATGTGAGAAACAGGTCTAAAGAGGTCAAATGGCCTGTCAAATATCACACAACAAACTAATGATAAAGCCCAGATTCCTAGCTCTTAGCCTAGTGCCCCTTCTATTCCTTCAAACTACTCTGAAGATCAGAGTTTATTTATTATTTGGCTTATGAGTCAAAGTTTGAAGTGCTTATAATTGTTGAACTTAAATTTAGGTAAGAGTTGCAAATTTCTCTTCACATTGGAAGATGTATTTAAAAGGGTATGCTTGGAAAGGTGGCCCTGCCACAGAAATTCTAGAACACAGGGGAAAGATGCCCAAATCCAAGAAAGATCCACAGTGTGGGTAAACACAATCCATTACTGCATGTATTCATTTGTACAAGAAACATTTATTCGCAGGCTACTCTATGCATGGACGATAATCTTTACACACTTCTATACACGTAATACATTGGACAGTGCTAAGAACACAAAGAAATGCCCATGAAGTCCTTTTGGCTGAATGATAGCAATGAATAGATATTATGGAAGATCAAATGCACTGTTTGAACCCTCTCCTGAAGAAATTTGAGATCTAGTTGTAAGAACAAGCCTTATTTTTTTTGCATCAGTCCCCGAGAATAATTCCTATATATGAGCAAGATTATGATCTTGCGATATAAATTATTAATAAGTGCTGGAGGAATTTGAAGTTGTGGAAAGTTAAGTATAGACTGGGACTCATCAGAAGTCTTCAGAAAGGACATGAAAATTGAGCTAAAGTATTTATAAAGAGATTGGAGGATGGGGGATTGATTGGGGAGGCACTGTGAGAATATTTAAAGTAGGGGGACCTCATGGATGAAGGTGCAGAGATAGCAGTGACTCTGAGAAGTTTAGTTGATGGTAGATTGACCTGGTATGGAGGGATTTGGAGTGTGGAGGTCCTAATGTTAAGGAAAGCTATATATTATATCAATACAGGATGGACCTCCTTAAGAAATGTTCTGTATAAACACACAGAATGTATAACACAGAAGTTTTTACTTTGTTCTGACTTCTTCTTGGATAATTATTCTAATGTTAACATATTATCATCACCCTATTAAGATTATCACTCAACTTAGTTAGGAGTCCACTTAATCTAACAGTAAGATGTAGAAAGTAATATGAACTATATGGCAACTTAAAAATATTTCTATGTTTTATAGACTTCAAGGAGTGTGGCTTTAAGTAAGCTCTCTAATATCCATTTATCCAGCTCTTTTTGGTAGAAAAACAATCTTTTAAATGCATAGCAATCACCAACGCTGTCTTGTAATACATTAGAAGAACATGACAGCTACCCAGTACAATCTTAGATTTATAACTCTTCAGAGAATAAAAGCATTGAACATTCTGTACATTATTTCTACAGTATGTCTAAGGTTACTACTAAACACGTAATGGTGGAAAGATAATCAACAGAGATTTACATTTTATTGTGAAAGTTTTTAACACAAATCTCTATATGGGATTCCCTGGTGGCGCAGTGGTTGGGAGTCCGCCTGCCGATGCAGGGGACACGGGTTCGTGCCCCAGTCTGGGAAGATCCCACATGCCGCGGAGCGGCTGGGCCCATGGACCATGGCCGCTGAGCCTGCGCGTCCGGAGCCTGTGCTCCGCAGCAGGAGAGGCCACAACAGTGAGAGGCCCGCGTACCACACACACACAAAAAAACTCTATAAATTTTCATTTAACATAGATTTGACCTAGGAATGACTTAGAAGATTATAAGAGGAATGAGAGGGTAAATCACTTGGCCAGTGTAAATGGAGGACAAAATAACCCATTGATAATAGTTGATGTCTTCTTAAATTCCTGAATATGCTTTTCTGAATTTATTGCGAACTTGACTCAAATACTTGTCAATCTTTAGGAGTATTAATTACTTGGAATTCTCCATGCTGCCTTCTTTGTCCACTCAAATGTTCTATTTTCTTTTGCAAATGCAGTTTTGAATCTTTCTGATCAAATTCCTAATTTATTAGCACAAGTGGAAATCAGTTTTATCCCATCTAAAGGAGCAGCAGAGAAGGTACTCTTTGGAAATCACTGTAATGAGTACTTTGCACTTTATGGAATTTACCTTCTTGTTTGTGTACAGACTGTGTTGATCATACAAGGCTCAACCCATTCTATTTCTTCATATATTCCTCTACTTTGGAGGTTAGCGCCTCTCTACATTTCCTCACACTGAGCCTACAAGATAGAAATCCCTTGAGTCCCTCTACACTTTGTTCGCTTCTTGTAACTCTTGGCAGCTTCAGTTCTGTCTCTGGCAGCTGCTGGGGAAGCCTCTTTTTTAACCTTCCCTGACAGGCCCTGAGATAATTCTGGGAAGCGTTACTAACTTGCCCTTCTAACCTCCTAGTGCTTGCTTTCCTTTGCAGATGTTTTGCTGTGCTTTTCATAACCATAAATGTATTTCAGATGGACCACTGTAGTTTACAGTTGCTGCAGCCTTTCTCATGCTGAGGTTCTGAACACGTTTTAACAGCTGCTAAGGAGACTGGCAAAAAGCTTTGATTGCTAATTCTGTGCTAAACTGCTTTTCACAATGGGACATTCTATAATATTTGATACAGTCTTTAAAGCAAATGATTTCTACCTTATATTATTACTGCTTGTATCATACTCGTTCCCAGGTTTAAAAAGATTCCATGTCTGTACATTCCTAAATGGGCTTGATTTTATTTAAAGCTCTATAGAGAAGTTAGAGGTTCCCAAGGGAATACGAAAGTTATGATAGAAAAACAGGTAAAAGTGGTCTCAGTAGGGTCAAGTGAGTTGACACATAAGTATAGTAAACTGTACCTTCTGGAAGCATTATTTCTATAAAGGTGAAAGTTTGCTCTCTGGGCTCTAATTTGTAAATAGGTAGAAGGAAGGCTGCTTGGGTAAAATCTGAGGCGACAGAGTCAGATGTTCTTAGTGTGTTTCCAGTGTCCTGGGGTTGGGGGGGAGCTGTTCAGTACTCTGGTGTGAGGTGATGAAGATGTGCTCAGAATCTCACAAATAAATCCACACTGCAGTGAACCCACGTCCAAATAACAGAGAGCACATCATGTGTGTGACAAGAAGGGAGATGCCACGTTATAACGAGGCAATCATTGAAAACCATCTGAACTACAACTGCTAAAGTTTGCTTTGCAAGTTACGTTTGATCTGCTAATGCCTCCAAATGATTTCTCACTTAGTTATCTAACCAAAATTTTTAGCATTCTAACAGGAGAACTGAGGTATGTTTTACCCTGTTTTCCAACTCACAATTTGTCAACTAAGTTTTTTTTTTTTTTAATTTACTTTTAGTTACATTGGGTCTTCGTTGCCGCGTGCAGGCTTTCTCCAGTTGCAGCGAGCGGGGGCTACTCTTTGTTGTGGTGCGCAGGCTTCTCACTGCGGTGGCTTCTCTTGTTGTGGAGTACGGGCTCTAGGTGCACGGGCTTCAGTAGCTGTGGAACATGGGCTTCAGTAGAAGCTCTCCGGCTCTAGAGTTCAGGCTCAGTAGTTGTGGTGCCTGGGCTTAGTTGTTCCGCGGCATGTGGGATCTTCCCGGACCAGGGCTTGAACCCATGTCCCCTGCACTGGCAGGCGGATTCATAACCACTACGCCACCAGGAAAGTCCTGTCAACTAAGTTTTGTTGGTGGATTTCTTATTATAAAGATATTTAGATCATAAATAACAAGTTAATAAATTGAACAATTTATTGAAAAACCACACAGAATTTCAATGTATGTTAGTTTTCATCAGTGCACTGACCCTTCACCACCATCAGTTATATCCCTGATTTTTAAATATATCCCAATATACCCCTGAATTTTTAAAATCTTAATAAACTGGAAATGGAAAATAATTCGATAATATGATAAATACCAACTCCATATTTAACAGTGAAACATTAGAGCATTATTTTAGAAGTATACTCACATTAGCATACTCATTCTACTGTATAGTAATAGGTTTATGATAATAAAGGGTTTCATAGTCAAATAAATTTGGGAAGTGCTGGGTTAAGGTTTTTCCTTTAATGCAGGACTTCTCAGAACCTTTAATATGTTAATAGTCACTGGGACTCTCTAATAAAAACATATAATTTGGTGGTATCAGAAATGCATTTGACTACAGAAATTTTGTTCTAGAGCATCTCCAGTGAGCAGGGCTCCAAGGAATATGCCTAGGCAAACACTGACAGCGCATTCAGCAGACAAAAGCCAGTATGTACTAACTTTCTGTCAGCAGTTACTCTAGTCTAATTCACCACAGATAGGTGTCATGCTATGACGTGGTTAGAGTTCGTTGTGCATCAGAATCAGCTGGGGATGTTTGTCAAAATTCAGATTCCTAGCCGGCACTCTGATTCAGCAAATCTGGCCCGAGTTACAGGAATCTGCATGTTAACAAGCATCAAGTGAGGCTTCTGATGTAGGTGTCTAGAGCTGATACTTTGAGAGACACCATATTAGAAAGCTTGGGTCAGTTAATAAATAAGAAAAGATTAATGTAATTAATTATATAACTTTGAAACCAGAAGTTTAATACTGATATCGCCTGTTGTGACTGGGACATTATGAAAATTTATCGACAAAAGGGCAATTAGGTATGGATAAAGGTGCTACATTCACTTGACATATATTAATCATCTTTAATACTCATAGGCCAAGCATGGACTCCCTGACTCCCTATTGCCTTAAAATATTTGTGTAATCTGCGCTTTTGATCATGTGGCACATAACTGAAAGCCATGAAGATTCCTCTTCCCTTGATAAACCTCAACTTATACTTGCTCTTCCGGCAATGATTGCAGTTCTCTAGAGCATGGTATTTTGTGCTTCATGTCTCTGCTCATGCTGTTCCCCTTGTCTGAAATGTCTTTTTCCCTGTTTCTTCCCATGCTAATTTGTTCTCTGTTGAGTATGAGTGTGTATGGATTCTTTAGAATGGGCATGACATTTATGTAGCTAAAGGGGTGATGATTGAGGCTAGTAAAGTACATGCGGATGTGTAGTTGTTGGGACAGGAATAGTATGTTAGTCTGAAACAAGTACTAAAGACCTAAATGTAAGTCCAGACACTATCAAACTCTTAGAGGAAAACATAGGCAGAACACTCTATGACATAAAGCACAGCAAGATCTTTTTGACCCACCTCCTAGAGAAATGGAAATTAAAAAATAAATTAAAAAATGGGACCTAATGAAATTTAAAAACTTTTGCATAGCAAAGGAAACCATGAACAAGACGAAAAGACAACCCTCAGAATGGGAGAAAATATTTGCAAGCGAAGCAACGGACAAAGGATTAATCTCCAATATATAGAAGCAGCTCATGCAGCTCAATATCTAAAAAACAAACAACGCAATCCAAAAATGGGCAGAAGATCTAAATCGACATTTCTCCAAAGAAGATATACATATTGCCAACAAACCCATGAAAGGATGCTCAGCATCACTAATCATTAGAGAAATGCAAATCAAAACTACAATTAGGTATCACCTCACACCTGTCAGAATGGCCATCATAGAAAAATCTAGAAACAATAAATGCTGGAGAGGGTGTGGAGAAAAGGAACACTCTTGCACTGTTGGTGGGAATGTAAATTGATACAGCCACTATGGAGAACAGTATGGAGGTTCCTTAAAAAACTACAAATAGACCTACCATATGACCCAGCAATCCCACTACTGGGCATATATCCTGAGAAAACCACAATTCAATAAGTCATGTACCACAATGTTCATCGCAGCTCTATGTACAATAGCCAGGACATGGAAGCAACCTATGTGTCCAACGACAGATGAATGGATAAAGAAGATGTGGCACATATATACAATGGAATATTACTTAGCCATAAAAAGAATGAAATTGAGTTATTTGTAGTGAGGTGGATGGACCTAGAGACTGTCCTACAGAGTGAAATAAGTCAGAAAGAAAAACAAATACTGTATGCTAACACATATATATGGAATCTAAAAAAAAAAAAGGTTCTGAAGAACCTAGGGGCAGGACAGGAATAAAGACGCAGACGTAGAGAATGGACTTGAGGACATGGGGAGGGGGAAGGGTAAGCTGGGACCAAGTGAGAGAGTAGCATTGACTTACACACACTACCAAGTGTAAAATAGATAGCTAATGGGAAGCAGCTGCATAGCATGGGGAGATCAGCTCAGTGCTTTGTGACCACCTAGAGGGGTGGGATAGGGACAGTGGGAGGGAGATGCAAGAGGGAGGAGATATGCGGATATATGTATAGGTATAGCTGAGTCACTTTGTTATAAAGTAGAAACTAACACACCACTGTAAAGCAATTATACCCCAATAAAGATGTTTAAAAAAATAATTAAATAAATAAAGATAGCCTGAAATTCCATGGCAGGTTCATAAGGACTCAGGTGATCCAGGAAGCTACAGATATATAGCAGTTCAGGAAAGTATTACTATGAGCAAGAGAAGTACCTGAAATTGTGCTGTTTCCAAGATACTCTTTTTTCACCTTATTGAATTTTGCTGATCACTGAATCTGCTTTGCCTGTGTGTTGGTAATAACTTCATTCATTTTTTATTAATTTTCCTACCTGTATGGGTCTGTCTCAGCAATAGTACTTTACTGTGCATTAATAATGATTACTGGTTACTGACTGAATGGGATGGCTCTTTCTACCAGGTCGGCATACATCTTCAGATTTCAATCAAAGCACTTATTTTTAATCCTGAAAATAAAAACACGATGCTTTGCAGTTACTTCAATCACCACTACTTCTTTTCAATCTTCAGCTCAAGGAAGCAGCATATCTTGCCATCTCCTTATTCACATTTGGTGCTACAATTTTTGTCAAGATGCCAGTTATCTGCCATGATAGACATATATTGGTAGATAGACTGTGGTCATAAAGTTTGATAATGGCGAAGAATTCTATTTAAGGTTTTTAGAGATGTTAGACTTCACTCCCTTCTAGTATGAGACCTGTTTCCGGAGAAAAGAAAAGAAAGGATATTGCATTTAGTTATGATTCATGAATATCAGGATTTAAGTGTTTTAGGGCTTTGTGGGAGCGGAAGAGGTAGTGGAAACAGGAAGCCAGGCTGCCATAAACACATGAATAACAAATAATTAATTGACTACAGACGTGAGGGAACCTACAGAGAACATTAGAAAATACTATTGTACATGAAATGTATTAATGTTAATATTGTGAACAGCTGGATGGCTGAATGTTTGATAACGAAGCAAGTCATTTTAATTTGATCTAAGCTTCAGCTTTTAATTGAATTTATAAGAACATGGGAAAAATTAACAGGCAGCTTCTGGCAATTCAAAAATAATGTTTTGGCTCAGAGTCTAAGCTTCTCTCTAAATTTGGGGAATCTGGCTCTGGATAAAGATAGAGCAAAGAAAAATCCTGCTATAATACCAAGGACAGCAGATCTATGACTCTGATTTTAAATAAATGGAGATTGTCATTGTTTGTCAGAAAGGTAACTATTCCTTTGAACATAATCATATCTTACAGTGACTAACAAGTCAGCTCTAATTATTATATAGTTGGTTGAATCAGCTGCGTGACTTTTTCCTCTGTGAAATGTCAAGAACATCACGTAGAATCATTTTTTCAAAGACCTTCAAAGTGGAGCAGTGTGCCGAGGCCAGAGATGAATCTTCTTTGTTAACAGACCCCAGAAGAACTGGGCAAGAAACTTTTTTTTTAATAATGGGACCCTGTGTCTTTTGACTAGGGCTGGCGAAGACTTATGTGTTCAAAATTGCTGCTTCCTACAAGAAATATAAAAGATCATCAGTTTTCTTTTCCTGAAAAGGGTGCCCTGAGCAATCACATTTGTATCCCAATAACCTCAATGTATAACCTAACCTGTCGCTGTTCTGCATCCTCAGATGAAATGTTCATCATCTTATTCCATCATTCAGTAGAACAATGCAAGGCAAAACAGACTATTTGTGGTGGAAGATATGAATTATATTTTGGAGAAGAGGGGGTGCCTAAAGATGAAGTATAGTTTTTCTTCCCCTTGCAGAGGTGATGGATCTCTTCTGTCCCTCTTTTTTCTCATAAAAGAACAGATTCAGTTGTTTTCACCCAGTTCCCAAATCACACCAAGCTGAAAGTTTACTTTTTCAAAAACGATTGGACCAGATTTTCTCAAATAAGGAAAAAGCCAGCTCAACAGTCATCTACTTCAAGGAGTTTCCCTAATTATCATTATCCCAGTTGATTTCTCCTTTTGTTTGCATCCCGAAGCATCTTACATACAATTTGAAAGCGTTATCAGATATTTTTATTCTTTTCTTTTACATTGTCTATCTTAGATCTCATTCTAAATAAGGCATTCTCTCTCTTTTAGGTTTTGCATTTTCTATAGTGTCTAGAAAATGGCTATGTATACTATAGGAGCTTAATAGAAATGATCGGAACAACATGTTCATCAGTGTTCTTGGGTAGCCTCTATATTGGCAAAGGGTATTTGAAAAACTATTTAGCATCCAATAAAAAGTGTGGAAGTTATTTTTCCTTGGTAGAAACATTATATAGAAGTTCTGTGACTTGTACACTTTGATATATTGTTTATTATGTAAATCATTGGTTCTCATTGGTAAGTTCATGGAGATATGAATTCCTTTTTAAATGACTTTTAAATAACTTTCAAATAACTTTGAAAATGCATCAATGAAGGCTTCAAACATTAGGGATATAGTAATATCTTAAAAGGAACATATCCAAAATGTAGAAAATAATCACTCTAACTGAAGAGGTTGTGATCAAACTAGCACCAGATTTTTTTGGATAATTAGTATAATGGTATCTGCTGATATAAATGAAGGGCTATAACAATTATTTTGGTTAATTATGGTTGGTGGTACAGAGTAGAGGAGGATACAGAAATATACAGCTGCTATGGAAGCCCAGGAATGAAAGGGATTTTGGAAGATACAATCAGTTTCTTATTATCTATGTATAGTAATTCACACCCCATGACATATTTTAAATTTCATCACTGGCTAGCTTTCCTTTGTTACCCAGCCTCACCTTTTCCCTCTATCAGTTTTGTGGTCTTTGGAAACTTCCACTTAGATGGGTATCTAGATTCAACAAAATATAACCAGCAAGGTGACTTTCTGGAGGAAATAACTGCATGGAATGAAAAGCAAAACATGTAGCTATAATATAGTAGATTTCAGGTGCTTCTGTGCTCACGTGGAATAGCTTAGGCATTGCAAAAGTTCCTCTCACAACATAGGTTATTTACCAACCTTATTTGCATCAGTTTGTAGCACTCAACTGGGTGAGCTAATTGGGAATTCTTCGCGAAGAATATTGAATACCATTCACTCTTACTATAGATATTGGCCATACAGAATTTAGACCCCCCCATGAGACATTATATATTTTCAATCTATTTCATCAGCTGCTGGATAACATGTAGAAAAAAGTTCTTCAGAATGAACGCAGCCATACTGATAGATTGAAAATTCCTAAAGGTGACTTCTCTGTTCTGGCCCCTGTATGGAATACACTCAAAGGAAAGGGAAAGGATTAGAGGATTAGAGAATTAGATGTGGAATAAGTGAGGTGAGGGATGCTGACTGTAACCCCCTCCCCATTACCTTTATTAATTTTTTTCTAAGTGTAGTATTAATGGAATGTCCTTCATGGACGTTATCTGACTAAAAATTTGTTAAGAGCTAGATGACGGAAAATAGTGCCTTCTTGGACTGATTTTTTCTTGCATCTGATCATTCTTTTCGTGTATTTGTCTTGTCTCCTCACAAGCACTTTCAGGACTGTGAGCATAGCTTCCTTATCATTTTTCTTCCCCAGAGGCTGGGCAGAGTGGCACATACTTACTACTTAGTTGATCAATGTTGTTTGCATGAATGAATAACCTGATGAATCTATGTTTTCTTCATGCACATCAGTGTCTATTTCATTCATGACAGATAGTTTGCCTTTTCTTAAGGAAACCAGTAGACCGAGGCTTCCATGGCCAACTCTAATATTTGTCACTCTCAATATGAAGGGATTCTTCTAATATCTTACTTCCAATACCCTTTCCTCTTGTTCTTTTTGTTGTGGGACTTCTTTTCAATCTCTTTTATTATGTTTGTACTTCATCATAAAATAAAAAAATGTTAGGTCTCTAAAAGACATCCTCCAATTTCTTCTTATCCTTTCCAAACTTGGTTACCAATATGCATACTTTGCTATCATAATGTAGCAATTTTATTTTAAAATAGCATTAAGTATTTATTTATATTTTCTTTTTGGTAACCATCTTTAAACTTTTTAGTAGCTGTGACTGTGTTGAATGTATAAGTTAATGAATGAGTGAATCTTGAATTTGATGTATAAACATTAGAACAAGGTTCATGGAAGTGTCTGGCTGACCTTGTACATTACAGGAGTCCAAATTCTACAGTATATTTTTCCTTTTTTCTAATTTAAGTAGAGAAAAAGGACTTCGTTACAGTTTCTGTTAGCTCCATGAAGGCAGAGACCATGGCTTTCATCCCTATTCTCCAGAACAGTGCTTAAAACATAGTAGATCATCAATGAAGATTTCTAGAAGGAATTAATGCAAATGAAGGTAATGTGATCAAGTAGCCACACTGATCTTCTAGCTGTCCTCAAACATGCTAATTAATTTCCCACCTCAGGGCCTTTGCACTTACTGTTTCCTCTGTTCTGAATGCTCTAGATACCCATGCAGGTGATTCAGTTATACATTTATGAATTACTTTACTATTACACAAAGTAAGCAAAAAATAATTAATAACATCACTGATTACTTAGCTTTAACTTCCAGCTCGATTCATGGGGATTCACAGGGATGAGCAGCATAAATAGGGGACATAGAGATATCTACGATCTCAACTCTGTGTCAGTTGTGTACCTCTACTTCTTTCATTCTGCTTTATTACAAGACAACTTTGACATCAATGTGAATGATGGGTTAGAAGGGGGTATCATTCATTGAAATAGGGAAGTCAGGAGAAGCCTCAAGTATTAGAGGGAAGATGATGACTTTAGTTTGGGCATATTGAGTCTGAAGTAACTATTGGATCCCCAAGTGGCAATATCTTGCTGCAATTGTGATACATAAGTTCTGAATCTGAAGTAAGAAGACTGAAAATTATCAGCACAGAGGTGGTAGTTGAACTCAAAGAGAGAGGATACTATCACCTAGGCAGAACTTGCAGCATGAGAAGAAATACAAGCTCCTTGGATCTATGCCCCTCATCACCTCTGAACAAACCAGGAACCAGCATGCTGTGTTCCTAGATGCCTGCACCGAGTGTGTGTGGGTTTGGGCTGAAGTGTTCCATGGACTGCAGAGCACGGAGTTCAAAGTGATCTGAGAAGCAGTGTCGAAGGATGAAAGTGAAATAGTAGAGACTCAGATAATCCCAACTAAAAGGTCAATTTGAAGGTGCGAGGCAAAGAGAGAGAATCTGAGCATGAGACAATGATTATGACAAACCAAGGGCAGCGATCAGAGTGTAATACTATAGATGACATCACATGGGGAGGTTCCCTGAGGGCTGGGGCAGCGCCACCAGGGCCTTTCATACAACACCTGCAGCTGAGGTGGAGGGTGGCAAAGAAGTTGCTAAGGGTACTGAGCCAACATAGAACAAGTACTAAATGATGCAAAGATAGAGAAGTTAGATGACCATTGGTGGAGGATTTTCCAGAACATTTTCATTGCAATGGTGGGAGCAAAAGGCAAGCTATAGTAGACTGAGAAGTGATGAAATAGGAAAAAATTGGAAACAACAATGCCAGAATCTTCTAGAGGAAAGGAGAGGAGACCAGTAACTAGAGGATGATGCAGGCTCTAGGCAGGATTTTTGCTTTGTTTATTTTTAGGAGAGATTCTTGAGCATGTTTGTAGCCTGTGAGAAATATCTTGAAAATGAGAAAGAGAGGAGATGGTGAGGAGAACGAGAGACAGACAGACAGAGAGAGAGAATATGAATGAGAATAACAAACAGGCAAGGTCTTAAGAATCGTAGGGAATGGGGTCAAGAACAGGGATGGAAAGATTTGTATTGAAGCTGAGAAGTGAGACCTTTCTTCATTGACTGCATTAAAGACTGTAGGGTGTAGAGTAATAAATAGGTTTTGGGGTGTTGAGATGGAAAGTTGAGGGAGTTGATATTTTATTCTCTTTAAAGAAAAAAGCAAGGCTGAGATAAAAGGGAGTTTTTGTGACAGTAGTGGTGGTACAGATAACTTTGAGAAAGTTGGCAAAGGTTTGGAATAGAAGGATCCAGTAAAGCTGGAAGGGCATTTACAAATCTCTTACTTCTGTGATTTTCAAACTTTTATTTTTTAATCATCAGAACCAGTTCTCCAAATGAATTCTTTCTAGAAGTCTAGCATATGCAAATCAGAGAGTTCAATGGCTCAGATGGAAGAGGTGGAAAGAAGGTCCTGAGCCTTAAACATTATCATCCTTGCTCCCTACACCTGCACATCTTCCTCATTGCCCGATGCAGTTCCAGAAACATCTGTGAGGAATCCCTAGGGCTCCTTTGAGCATGGTTTCTAAACTATGAACCTCACCATTTTGTAGATGAGGGATCAAACACAGAGGAATGAACTGACTTGTCTGGAGAAGAATCAGGACTGGAATCTCCCTCTTCTAAATCCTAGCCAGAACTTTTAAAATTTATTATGCTCTCCTACTGCTTGTGGATCTCAAATCAATTGCCCTCAATAAAAGTCTCCAAGAATCTGGAATTTTAGGCTTTATTTTTCCAAAAACATTCCCATTAGATGACTCCTTTTTGTACTTCACATTTATTTGTTAAAATATAAAAGGAAATGTCTTTTCCTACCTACCTTACAACATTTAGATTAAATAAGAAGGTGTGATTTGCATAGAGATCCTTAAAAGGAAGTTGTATTGTATATTCAATATAATTGTGAACAACTATAAAGGCTTTTCTGGGGACATCATCAACCAGAACTGGGAATGAAAAGCATTGGAGTATTTTAAAATGCTAAATTACTATATGTAATCTTCAGCAACAGTTTTTCACATGGAATTATGTTTCTAAGATTCATCACATTATTCTGTGTACTTGTAGTTCATTCATTTTCACTGCTATGTAATATTCTATTGTTTGGCTATACCACTATTTCTTTATTGCAGTTTAGGGGTACATATATAAGTGACAAAATTGGAATATTTATATTCTTATTTTTTTTCACATCTCTATTGGAGTATAAATGCTTTACAATGCTGTCTTAGTTTCTGCTGTATGAAGAAGTGAATCAGATATGCATATACATATATCGCCATATCTCCTCGCTCTTGTGTCTCCCTCCCACCCTCCCTATCCCACACCTCTAGGTGGTCACAAAGCACCGAGATGATCTCCCTGTGCTATGCAGCTGCTTCCCACTTGCTATCGGTTTTACATTCGGTAGTGTATATATGTCCATGCCAATCTCTCACTTCAACCCAGCTTACCCTTCCCCCTCCCCATGTCCTAAAGTCCATTCTCTACATCTGCAACTTTATTCCAGTCCTGTCCCTAGGTTCTTCATAACCATTTTTTTTTTTTAGGTTCCATATATATGTGTTAGCATACAGCATTTGTTTTTCTCTTTCTGACACTTTTTTTTTTAACATCTTTATTGGGGTATAATTGCTTTACAATGGTGTGTTAGTTTCTGCTTTATAACAAACTGAATCAGTTATACATATCCATATGTTCTCATATCACTTCCCTCTTGCGTCTCCCTCCCTCCCACCCTCCCTATCCCACCCCTCCAGGCTGTCACAAAGCACCGAGC
Organism: Phocoena phocoena; assembly: GCF_963924675.1. Classification (NCBI taxonomy): domain Eukaryota; kingdom Metazoa; phylum Chordata; class Mammalia; order Artiodactyla; family Phocoenidae; genus Phocoena; species Phocoena phocoena. Next base: position 80,354,305 of record NC_089240.1, on the reverse strand, counting down.
CGATATCCCTGTGCCATGCGGTTGCTTCCCACTAGCTATCTACCTTACGTTTGGTAGTGTATATATGTCCATGCCTCTCTCTCGCCCTGTCACAGCTCACCCTTCCCCCTCCCCATATCCTCAAGTCCGTTCTCCAGTAGGTCTGTGTCTTTATTCCTGTCTTACCCCTAGGTACTTCATGACATTTTTTTCCCTTAAATTCCATATATATGTGTTAGCATACGGTATTTGTCTTTTTCTTTCTGACTTACTTCACTCTCTATGACAGACTCTAGGTCTATCCACCTCATTACAAATAGCTCAATTTCGTTTCTTTTTATGGCTGAGTAATATTCCATTGTATATATGTGCCACATCTTCTTTATACATTCATCCGTTGATGGGCAGTTAGGTTGTTTCCATCTCCGGGCTATTGTAAATAGAGCTGCGATGAACATTTTGGTACCTGACACTTTTTGAATTTTGGTTTTCTCATGGTATATGCCCAGTAGTGGGATTGCTGGGTCATATGGTAGTTCTATTTGTAGTTTTTTAAGGAACCTCCATACTGTTCTCCATAGTGGCTGAACCAATTCACATTCCCACCAGCAGTGCAAGAGTGTCCACTTTTCTCCACACCCTCTCCAGCATTTATTGTTTCTAGATTTTTTGATGATGGCCATTCTGACTGGTATGAGATGATATCTCATTGTAGTTTTGATTTGCATTTCTCTAATGATTAATGATGTTGAGCATTCTTTCATGTGTTTGTTGGCAGTCTGTATATCTTCTTTGGAGAAATGTCTATTTAGGTCTTCAGCCCATTTTTAGATTGGGTTGTTTGATTTTTTATTATTGAGCTGCATGAGCTGCTTGTAAATTTTGGAGATTAATCATTTGTCAGCTGCTTCATTTGCAAATATTTTCTCCCATTCTGAGGGTTGTCTTTTGGTCTTGTTTTTGGTTTCCTTTGCTGTGCAAAAGCTTTGAAGTTTCATTAGGTCCCATTTGTTTATTTTTGTTTTTATTTCCATTTCTCTAGGAGGTGGGTCAGAAAGGATCTTGCTGTGATTTATGTCACAGAGTGTTCTGCCTATGTTTTCCTCTAAGAGTTTGATAGTTTCTGGCCTTACATTTAGGTCTTTAATCCATTTTGAGCTTATTTTTGTGTATGGTGTTAGGGAGTGTTCTAATCTCATACTTTTACATGTAGCTGTCCACTTTTCCCAGAACCACTTATTGAAGAGGCTGTCCTTTCTCCACTATACATTCCTGCCTCCTTTATCAAAGATAAGGTGACCATATGTGTGTGGGTTTATCTCTGGGCTTTCTATCCTGTTCCATTGATCTATCTTTGTGTTTTTGTGCCAGTACCATACTGTCTTGATTACTGTAGCTTTGTAGTATAGTCTGAAGTCAGGGAGCCTGATTCCTCCAGCTCCATTTCTCGTTCTCAAGATTGCTTTGGCTGTTCGGGGTCTTTTGTGTTTCCATACAAATTGTGAAATTTTTTACTCTAGTTCTGTGAAAAATGCCAGTGGTAGTTTGATAGGGATTGCACTGAATCTGTAGATTGCTTTGGGTAATAGAGTCATTTTCACAATGTTGATTCTTCCCATCCAAGAACATGGTATATCTCTCCATCTATTTGTATCATCTTTAATTCCTTTCATCACTATATTATAATTTACTGTATACAGGTCTTTTGTCTCCTTAGGTATGTTTATTCCTAGATATTTTATTCTTTTTGTTGCAATGGTAAATGGGAGTGTTTTCTTTTTTTTTAACATCTTTATTGGGGTATAATTGCTTTACAATGGTGTGTTAGTTTCTGCTTTATAATGAAGTGAATCAGTTATACATATCCATATGTTCTCATATCACTTCCCTCTTGCATCTCCCTCCCTCCCACCCTCCCTATCCCACCCCTCCAGGCTGTCACAAAGCACCGAGCCGATATCCCTGTGCCATGCAGCTGCTTCCCACTAGCTATCTACCTTACGTTTGGTAGTGTATATATGTCCATGCCTCTCTCTCGCCCTGTCACAGCTCACCCTTCCCCCTCCCCATATCCTCAAATCTGTTCTCCAGTAGGTCTGTGTCTTTATTCCTGTCTTACCCCTAGGTTCTTCCTGACATTTTTTATTTTTCTTAAATTCCATATATATGTGTTAGCATATGGTATTTGTCTTTTTCTTTCTGACTTACTTCACACTGTATGACAGACTCTAGGTCTATCCACCTCATTACAAATAGCTCAATTTCGTTTCTTTTTATGGCTGAGTAATATTCCATTGTATATATGTGCCACATCTTCTTTATACATTCATCCGTTGATGGGCAGTTAGGTTGTTTCCATCTCCGGGCTATTGTAAATAGAGCTGCGATGAACATTTTGGTACCTGACACTTTTTGAATTTTGGTTTTCTCATGGTATATGCCCAGTAGTGGGATTGCTGGGTAATATGGTAGTTCTATTTGTAGTTTTTTAAGGAACCTCCATACTGTTCTCCATAGTGGCTGAACCAATTCACATTCCCACCAGCAGTGCAAGAGTGTCCACGTTTCTCCACACCCTCTCCAGCATTTATTGTTTCTAGATTTTTTGATGATGGCCACTCTGACTGGTATGAGATGATATCTCATTGTAGTTTTGATTTGCATTTCTCTAATGATTAATGATGTTGAGCATTCTTTCATGTGTTTGTTGTCAGTCTGTATATCTTCTTTGGAGAAATGTCTATTTAGTTCTTCGGCCCATTTTTGGATTGGGTTGTTTGATTTTTTTTTATTGAGCTGCATGACTGCTTGTAAATTTTGGAAATTAATACTTTGTCAGCTGCTTCATTTGCAAATATTTTCTCCTATTCTGAGGGTTGTCTTTTTGTCTTGTTTATGGTTTCCTTTGCTGTGCAAAAGCTTTGAAGTTTCATTAGGTCCCATTTGTTTATTTTTTGTTTTTATTTCCATTTCTCTAGGAGGTGGGTCAGAAAGGATCTTGCTGTGATTTCTGTCATAGAGTGTTCTGCCTATGTTTTCCTCTAAGAATTTGATAGTTTCTGGCCTTACATTTAGGTCTTTATTCCATTTTGAGCTTATTTTTGTATATGGTGTTAGGGAGTGTTCTAATCTCATACTTTTACATGTACCTGTCCAGTTTTCCCAGCACCATTTATTGAAGAGGCTGTCCTTTCTCCACTGTACTTTCCTGCCACCTTTGTCAAAGATAAGGTGTCCATGTGTGCGTGGGTTTATCTCTGGGCTTTCTATCCTGTTCCATTGATCTATCTTTCTGTTTATGTGCCAGTACCATACTGTCCTGATTACTGTAGCTTTGTAGTATAGTCTGAAGTCAGGGAGCCTGATTCCTCCAGCTCCGTTTTTTGTTCTCAAGATTGCTTTGGCTATTCGGGGTCTTTTGTGTTTCCATACAAATTGTGAAATTTTTTGTTCTAGTTCAGTGAAAAATGCCAGTGGTAGTTTGATAGGGATTGCATTGAATCTGTAGATTGCTTTGGGTAGTAGAGTCATTTTCACAATGTTGATTCTTCCCATCCAAGAACATGGTATATCTCTCCATCTATGTGTATCATCTTTAATTCCTTTCAACAGTGTGTTATAATTTTCTGCATACAGGTCTTTTGTCTCCTTAGGTATGTTTATTCCTAGATATTTTATTTTTATTGTTAGAGTGGTAATTGGGAGTGTGTTCTTGATTTCACTTTCAGATTTTTCATCATTAATGTATAGGAATGCCAGAGATTTCTGTGCATTAATTTTGTATCCTGCAACTTTACCAAATTCATTGATTAGCTCTAGTAGTTTCCTGGCAGCATCTTTAGGATTCTCTATGTGTAGTATCATGTCATCTACAAACACTGACAGCTTTATTTCTTCTTTTCTGATTTGGATTCCTTTTATTTCCTTTTCTTCTCTGATTGCTGTGGCTAAAGCTTCCAAAACTATGTTGAATAAGAGTGGTGAGAGTGGGCAACCTTGTCTTGTTCTTGATCTTAGTGGAAATGCTTTCAGCTTTTCACCATTGAGGAGGATGTTGGCTGTGTGTTTGTCATATATGGCCTTTATTATGTTGAGGAAATTTCCCTATATTCCTACTTTCTGCCGGGTTTTTATCATAAATGGGTGTTGAAATTTTTCAAAAGCTTTCTCTGCATCTATTGAGATGATCATATGGTTTCTCTCCATCTATTAGTTAATATGGTGTATCACATTGATTGATTTGCTATATTGAAGAATCCTTGCATTCCTGGAATAAACCCCACTTGATCATAGTGTATGATCCTTTTAATATGTTGTTGGATTCGGTTTGCTAGTATTTTGTTGAGGATTTTTGCATCTATGTTCATCAGTGATATTGGCCTGTAGTTTTCTTTCTTTGTGACATCCTTGTCTGGTTTTGGTATCAGGGTGATGGTGGCCTCGTAGAATGAATTTGGGAGTGTTCCTCCCTCTGCTATATTTTGGAAGAGTTTGAGAAGGAAAGGTGTTAGCTCTTCTCTAAATGTTTGATAGAATTCGCCTGTGAAGCCATCTGGTCTTCGGCTTTTGTTTGTTGGAAGATTTTTAATCACAGTTTCAGTTTCAGTGCTTGTGATCGGTCTGTTCATATTTTCTATTTCTTCCTGATTCAGTCTTGGCAGGTTGTCCATTTCTAAGAATTTCTCCATTTCTTCCAGGTTGTCCATTTTACTGGCATAGAGTTGCTTGTAGTAATCTTTCATGATCTTTTGTATTTCTGCAGTGTCAGTTGTTACTTCTCCTTTTTCATTTCTAATTCTATTGATTTGAGTCTTCTCCCTATTTTTCTTGATGACTCTGGCTAATGGTTTCTCAATTTTGTTTATCTTCTCAACCAACCAGGTTTTAGTTTTATTGCTCTTTGCTATCGTTTCCTTCATTTCTTTTTCATTTATTTCTGATCTGATATTTATGATTTCTTTCCTTCTGCTAACTTTGGGGTTTTTTTGCTCTTCTTTCTCTAATTGCTTTAGGTGCAAGGTTTGGTTGTTTATTTGAGATGTTTTCTGTTTCTTAAGGTGAGCTTGTATTGCTATAAACTTCCCTCGTAGAACTGCTTTTGCTGTATCCCATAGGTTTTGGGTCCTCATGTCTCCATTGTTAATTGTTTCTAGGTAATTTTTTATTTCCTCTTTCATTTCTTCAGTGATCACTTCATTATTAAGTAGTGTATTGTTTAGCCTCCATGTGTTTGTATTTTTTACAGATCTTTTCCTGTAATTGATATCTAGTCTCATGGCGTTGTGGTCAGAAAAGATACTTGATACAATTTCAATTTTCTTAAATTTACTGAGGCTTGATTTGTGACCCAAGATATGATCTATCCTGGAGAATGTTCTATGAGCACTTGAGAAAAATGTGTATTCTGTTGTTTTTGGATGGAGTGTCCTATAAATATCAATTAAGTCCATCTTGTTTAATGTATCATTTAAAGCTTGTGTTTCCTTATTTATTTTCATTCTGGATGATCTGTCCATTGGTGAAAGTGGAGTGTTAAAGTCCCCTACTATGAATGTGTTACTGTCAATTTCCCCTTTTGTGGCTGTTAGTATTTGCCTTATGTATTGAGGTGCTCCTATGTTGGGTACATTAATATTTACAATTGTTATAGCTTCTTCTTGGATGGATCCCTTGATCATTATGTAGTGTCCTTCTTTGTCTCTTCTAATAGTCTTTATTTTAAAGTCTATTTTGTCTGATATGAGAATTGCTACTCCAGCTTTCTTTTGGTTTCCATTTGCATGGAATATATTTTTCCATCCCCTCACTTTCAGTCTGTATGTGTCTCTAGGTCTGAAGTGGTTCACTTGTAGACAGCATATATATGGATCTTGTTTTTGTATCCATTCAGCCAATCTGTGTCTTTTTGTGGGAGCATTAATCCATTTACATTTAAGGTAATTATCGATATGTATGTTTCTATTCCCATTTTCTAAATTGTTTTGGGTTCGTTATTGTAGGTATTTTCCTTCTCTTGTGTTTCTTGCCTAGAGAAGTTCCTTTAGCATTTGCTGTAAAGCTGGTTTGGTGGTGCTGAACTCTCTCAGCTTTTGCTTGTCTGTAAAGATTTTAATTTCTCCATGAAATCTGAATGAGATCCTTGCTGGGTAGAGTAATCTTGGTTGCTTTTTTCTCCTTCATCACTTTAAATATGTCCTGCCACTCCCTTCTGGCTTGCACAGTTTCTGCTGAAAGATCAGCTGTTAACCTAATGGGGATTCCCTTGTGTGTTATTTGTTGTTTTTCCTTTGCTGATTTTAATATTTATTCTTTGTATTTAATTTTTGACAGTTTGATTATTATATGTCTTGGCATATTTCTCCTTGGATTTATCCTGTATGGGACTCTCTGTGCTTCCTGGACCTGATTAACTATTTCCTTTTCCATATTAGGGAAGTTTTCAACTATAATCTCTTCAAATATTTTCTCAGTCCCTTTCTTTTTCTCTTCTTCTTCTGGTACCCCTATAATTCGAATGTTGGTGCGTTTAATGTTGTCCTAGAGGTCTCTGAGACTCTCCTTGGTTCTTTTCATTTTTTTTTTTCTTTATTCTGCTCTGCAGTAGTTCTTTCCACTATTTTATCTTCCAGGTCACTTACCCATTCTTCTGCCTCAGTTATTCTGCTATTGATCCCATCTAGAGTATTTTTATTTTCATTTATTGTGTTGTTCATCGTTGTTTGTTTCATCTTTAGTTCTTCTAGGTCCTTGTTAAATGTTTCTTGCATTTTGTCTATTCTATTTCCAAGATTTTGCATCATCTTTACTATTGTTATTCTGAATTCTTTTTCAGGTAGACTGCCTATTTCCTCTTCATTTGTTAGGTCTGGTGGATTTTTATCTTGCTCCTTAAACTGCTGTGTGTTTTTCTGTCTTCTCATTTTGCTTATCTTACTGTGTTTGGGGTCTCCTTTTCGCAGGCTGCAGGTTTGTAGATCCCGTCGTTTTTGGTGTCTGTCCCCAGTGGCTGAGGTTGGTTCAGTGGGTTGTGCAGGCTTCCTGGTGGAGGGGACTAGTGCCTGTGTTCTGGTGGATGCGGCTGGATCTTGTCTTTCTGTTGGGCAGGTCCACATCTGGTGGTGTGTTTTGGGGTGTCTGTGGCCTTATTATGATTTTCGGCAGCCTCTCTGCTAATGGGTCGGGTTGTGTTTCTGTTTTGCTAGTTGTTTGGCATAGGGTGTCCAGCACTGTAGCTTGGTGGTCATTGAGTGAAGCTGGGTGCTGGTGTTGAGATGGAGATCTCTGGGAGATTTTCACCATTTGATTTTATGTGGAGCTGCTAGGTCTCTTGTTGACCAGTGTCCTGAAGTTGGCTCTCCCACCTCGGAGGCACAGCATTGACTCCTGGCTGCAGCACCAAGAGCCTTTCATCCACACGGCTCAGAATAAAAGGGAGAAAATTTAAAGGGAAAGAATTAGTAGAAGTAGGAAGAAAGAAAGAAGAAGAACGAAAGATAGAAAGAAGGAAGGGAAGGAAGGAAGGAAGAAAGAAGAAAGAAAAGAAAAGAAGGAAAGAAGGAAAGAAAGAAAGGAGGGAGGGAGGGAGGGACAGTGGGAGGAAGAAAGGAAAGAAGGAAGGAAAAAATAAAGAAGGAAAGAAGATAAAGTAAAATAAAGTAAAATATAATAAAGTTATTAAATTAAAAAATAATTATTAAGAAAAAAATTTTAAAAAGAAAACAAACAAACAAAAAATGGACGGATAGAACCTTAGGACAGATGGTGGAAGCAAAGCTACACACACAAAATCTCACACAGAAGCATACACATACACACTCACAAAAAGAGGAAAAGGGGAAAAAATCATAAATACTGCTCTCAAAGTCCACCTCCTCAATTTGGGATGATTCATTCTCTAAAGGAGGGAAGGAAGGAAAGAAAGAAAGAAGATAAAGTAAAATAAAATAAAGTTATTAAAATAAAAAATAATTATTAAGAAAAAATATTAAAAATAAAACCCCAAAAAACGGTTGGATAGAACCCTAGGACAAATGGTGGAAGCAAAGCTATACAGACAAAATCTCACACAGAAGCATACACATACACACTCACAAAAAGAGAAAAAGGGGAAAAAATCATAAATCTTGCTCTCAAAGTCCACCTCCTCAATTTGGGATGATTCGTTGTCTATACATGTATTCCACAGATGCAGGGTACATCAAGTTGATTGTGGAGCTTTAATCCACTGCTTCTGAGGCTGCTGGGAGAGATTTCCCTTTCTCTTCTTTGTTCTCACAGCTCCCAGGGGCTCAGCTTTGGATTTGGACCCACCTCTGCGTGTAGGTCGCTGGAGGGCGTCTGTTCGTCGCTCAGACAGGACAGGGTTAAAGGAGCCGCTGATTCGGGGGCTCTGGCTCACTCAGGCCTGGGGGAGGGAGGGGCATGGAGTGCAGGGCGAGCCTGCAGTGGCAGAGGGCAGCGTGACGTTGCACCAGCCTGAGGCTCGCCATGCATTCTCCTGGGGAAGTTTTCCCTGGATCCCGGGAACCTGGCAGTGGCGGGCTGCACAGGTTCCTCGGAAGGGAGGTGTGGAGAGTGACCTGTGCTCGCACACAGGCTTCTTGGTGACAACAGCAGCAGCCTTAGCGTCTCCTGCCCGTCTCTGGGGTCTGCACTTTTAGCTGCTGCTCACGCCCGTCTCTGGAGCTCCTTTAAGCAGCGCTCTTAATCCCCTCTCCTCGCGCACCAGGAAACAAAGAGGGAAGAAAAAGTCTCTTGCCTCTTCAGCAGCTCCAGACCTTTTCCCGGACTGCCTCCAGGCTAGCTGTGGTGCACTAACCCCTTCAGGCTGTGTTCACGCTGCCAACCCCAGTCCTCTCACTGCGCTCCAACCAAAGCCCGTGTCTCAGCTCGCAGCCCTGCCCGCCCCAGTGGGTGAGCAGACAAGCCTCTCGGGCTGGTGAGTGCCGGTCGGCCCTGATCCTCTGTGCGGGAATCTCGCCACTTTGCCCTCCACACCCCTGTTGCTGCACTCTCCTCCACAGCCCCGAAGCTACCCCCCTCCACCACCCGCAGTCTCTGCCCACGAAGGGGCTTTCTAGTGTGTGGAAACCTTTCCTCCTTCACAGCTCCCTCCCACTGGTGCAGGTCCTGTCCCTATTCTTTTGTCTCTGTATTTTCTTTTGCCCTACCCAGGTACATGGGGAGTTTCTTGCCTTTTGGGAGGTCTGAGGTCTTCTGCCAGCGTTCAGTAGGTGTTCTGTAGGGGTTGTTGCACGTGTAGATGTATTTCTGGTGTATCTGTGGGGAGGAAGATGATCTCCGCATCTTACTCTTCCGCCATCTTCCCCTCGTCACCCCTCTTTCTGACACTTTTTAAAAAGTAAGGAAATGATTTTTTAAAATCAGAATAGTAACGACCTCTTTAGGGGAGAGAGGGGTATGGAATTAGAAAGAAGCCTCAGGGCAGCTTTAACATTATTAATAATTTTTCATTGCAGGGGTTCTCAAAGCATCAGCATCACCTGAGATCTTGTTAGAAATTCACATTTTCAAGTCCTACTTAGTTCTATTGAATCAGAAATTCTGGAGTGTGTCCAGCAATCGTGTTGTACCAAGCTCTGTAGGTGATTCTGATGTTGGAGAAGCACTGCTGGAGGATTACGCTTTATAACTAACACAAAACTTCTCTCTCTGCTTCTCTGTCTCTGTCTCTTTCTCATATTATATAATACAAAATACAATGAAAACATCTGAGCAGTAACTAACCAGAAATAAAGAGCTGTGGACATAATAGAGCTATTTGAGAGCAATTCTTTTTGCAGGCTATTTGGTCAGGAGGGAAAATGGTAGGAAGAAAGGAGAGAAGAGTGGAATGATGGAGGAAGGTGCAGGTAGGATAATAGGGAGTCCTTTTTAGTATGTTATGAAAAGAGTGTGGTTGAAAATATATAGAGTACACTTTGAAATATACGTACCTATCTGTGTGCGCCTGTGTGTGTGTGTGTGTGTGTGTGTGCACGCACGCGCTTAGAATGATACCTTGCTTGAAAAGGTTAGCATGTCCCATTGGTAGAGATAATTACTCCCCCTCTCTACTTACCCCTGCTTCTGGATAATTTAGACCCAGCAGGGAATAACTTACTCTCACCACAGGACTCAACTGCTGCTATTCAAATAAATCTTGCTGCCTTGGTCAGGCCTTCTAAAATGAAATGAATCTGTATCAAATGAATCTGTATCAAAAATCTGTATCATTTTTTTTTTTGGAGCTACAGTTGCCTTTGCAAGCTCTTTTCCCTGCTACTAGCATCACATATCATCATATTGAAACTGAACAATCACACAAAGGAGAAAAAAGCAGTCTTTATTTATTTTGAAAGAAACATGTTATTAAGTGAACATTTACTCTTAAATACCTTACCAGTGTTCAGACTGCAAAAGGTAAATCCACTCTGAAACGTACCACACAGTCTCACAGTTAAAGATGCCACTGTAGCACACAGAGGACACGGAGGACTTGAATCTGCCGAACACCTGGGGACACTTAAAGAAGAATCTCTTGAAAGAAATGAATTGCACAACATACACACCCTAAGGAAAACACCTCTAGCAGACAGAAAATAGCACCAAATTAGTTTTATACATCTTTGGGGTTTGTCATTGGCAACATGTTCTGGGCCATAGATATACTAGAGCAATAGTTTATCTTCTTTACCAGACTTGTATTAAGGGAGTACAAAATTCCATAGGAAACTCTCTTTTTATCACCTTGTTGAGACCCTTGATATTGTAATAACTTCCTAATCAGTCTACCGTCTGCTGACATTGTCCACATGCCAATCCATCCTTCATGCCACTGCTAGATTGACCTTTATGAAGCACAGCTTTGATTGTGCCCTTGGCCCACATGTTACATCTCTGCCATTACTCTGGCAAATTGGAAACCCAAGGCTGACTGTGAGCCCTAGTGTTAATAACTGTGCAGGATCTTCTTTACACACGTTTTGTGCACTAACTACTCCTGATGTCATTTGACTATTTACTTGGTCTCTTTACACATTTTTATCTTATTACGTGGTGTTTATTTTTGTTGGTTTCATCAAGTGCTTTTTGGAATGTGGAAAGGTGCAAATAGATGCAAGTCATTTTCCTCCTTAAAGGCTTTCATTGCTTTCTCTCTTGTGCACTAAATAAACTCTGAACTTCTACATCTAGCTGATATTCTCCTTGATGTGGCCTCCACCCACTTTTTCAGTTTTATTGTTCACTTTCCAAGGATGTCCACTCTATGACCCATCAAACTGGATTACTTGCCTTTCTCCAAACTTGCTATGTGTTTTCCTGCCTCCACACCTTTGTGAGTGCTGTTACCTCTACCAGGATTATTTCCTCCCTTATCTCTGCCTGTTGAGACCCTCTCTATTAAATTCCATAGCTCCACTGCTACTTCTTCCTGAATCCTTCCCTGATCCAGTCACTGTTTATAATCTGCCCCTCTCTAGAACATTTCCTTATTGCCCTCATCATACTCTACCTTGTATTGCAGTTATTTGTACACTTAACTTGTACTCCTCTCCTTTGTGTCCTGAAAAACTAGAAGCTTCTTGAGGGCAAGGGGCTGTGGCCCATTCATCATTGTATCCTCTCTATAGCATGTAGTCTGTTGTATACAGTAGTTGCTCAACAAATGTTTGTTGAACAAATTTGTATGAGAAAAATAAGAAATGCAACTGTATTTCCGTTTGGGTGGGAGAGCTCATGTTTTAGCATCTAGATAGATATGCAGAGACATGTGGGACCATGCAGCACAACTCATTCCCACTACTGGAAAACCCAACAAAAAGGGTAGGGCCTGCTCCTTCATGAAGGATATCTTGCTTCTTTTTCACTGAAAAAGAACATTAGCCCCTGAGCTTGGAATAATTTGGGGAAAGGGATCTAGTGAACATGGAAAATATAGTTAAACACCCACAGAAGAAAATGTAGACACAATAACTTTGGTAATGCTAACCTCCAGACAGAAAATAAGGGTACAATTTGTTCTCCTCTGGTATAGCTATTGGAATGGTTAAATGTCCCACTGAGTTGCCCAAACTGTCTGAAAAGTCACCAGGCACCCCGAGTCAGTATGAAGAATTTGATAATATGCCCTTAGAGATAGAGAGAGGATACAGCTGCCAAAAAACAGATCTGATGAGTGAGTGCAGCAGAATTCCTAGTATGACAAAATCAGGAAGCAGGAATTTATTGAGCTGAAAATCATAACAGGAAAGCAAAAGACAATGATAATACTTGATTCTTAAAGTGGATGCTGTTAAATAAACATACAAAGATGCCAGAATTTTAAAACGATGTTTATTTTCCTCTTCTTATGTTATTTTTATATACCATGTGTAGAGAAAAGAATGTTGCCCACCATTCTGGTTCTACAAGGATCAAGTCATTAACCACTGCAGTCACCCACTGACAGTGCGCCCTGAGGGAAGTTCAGGATGGAGAAAAACAGGAAGCATTCTGTGTTTTGGATATACTGGCCCCAAGATAGTTAAGATGCATATCTAAGGAATAATTTCAATGACCCCCAGATTCCTGCATCTTCCCATACATAGAAAATCACTAAAATCATTAACTTGAGACTTCTTTGTGATTAGCAGTAATCTTTTGATGTTCAACTACATGTTTTTTTTTTTTTTCCTAGCAAAAATATTCATATATATCCTGGCTCCTCCCTTACCTCTCTGGAGCAGTTCCTCTGAGCTGCCTGAGAGGTTGTCTCCCAGACTATAGTTCTCAGTAAGGTCCCAGAATAAAACTTAACTCACAACTTTTACACTGTGCCTTTTTCTTTCAGTTGACACACATTGCCTTGTTTATTATCACTTCTAAGAACTATGTTCTGAAAATACCTTCTGTTGACTAGACTCAACATATACTCCATATTTACCAAATTGGTTTTAAAAAAAGCCAAGGAGCAAAAGGCAAAAGGAACAAAGAAGACTTGAAAGTAATTATTTTGAGGATTTTTGTTTAGGCTTGAATAAAATGGCATTCAGCATGCTGTTACTGACATACGGTTCAATCTATGACCCTCAGAACCAAACATTATGAATAATCCAAAGCTTGCCAGAATCTGAGGCTTTTATATTAAAGTTATTCTTTTTTTTCTTCAGCATTGTGTAGCTGCCTTGCTGCACAATAGAAACATATTTCATGCCTTTCTTTTTCTTTTCATTTTTTTCTTTGTTTCAAGAGCAAGCTTTAGAATTTAACTGATTTTTCCATCAAATAAAGTGGAACAGCAGTACTTAGGACTGTTTTTATGTTTTTATTCATGACTTGGGTCACAGAAAAATGCTAGATTTGAAGTCTGAAAAAAATGGTTTCTTTATTTTTTTTAACATTTGGAAGATATCACATGCATCTTTAACATCGTGTAGTAAAGATGCTTAATTTCAGTTCTTTATATGCCCTCCATTATTAATGTTCCAAGCAGTAAAATTTATGAAATGAAATGGTACTTCTTATGCATGTGATTAATCACTTTTGCATTCTAAAAAATAACCTTGCAAAGCATCATAATTTTGCTTTAGGTCTTCATAAGTCATCCACATAGAGGGTGCTAAGCTGGAAGAGGCAATTGTGACATGTTGCATGTTGGTATTCAGGTTATATTTTAATTGCTATGGGATTACATTTCAATTCTTTCTCTATAGTTTTCCCTGCAATAACCACTTAGGTAGTCTACCTGTCTTAGTGTTTTATTAAACTTCAGTTTCCCTCCACATCACAACCAGACACATTTTCAGATTCATTAAATGGATAATATCACTTTCTCCTAAGAAACCTTCATTTTCTGCCTAATCTCTTTGGTCTGGCATTCAAGGCCCTCCATGAATTGGCTCCAATTCATCTTTCTAGCTTTGCCTGTCACTAATGACTCCCTTGGGTGGACTTATATTTCAAGCAAACTCACACACTTTACACATCACACATACACACACAGATACATATGCATACACACTCCTGTCGATCCTTTCCCATTGACACTGCTTGTGTTCTTATAATACTCTCCACCTGAACCATCCAATCCCTCGGTTGAGCAATAACCAGTGTTGAGGCTGCAAAGAACAAAGAACTTTACTTGGGGGTCTTAAGAATTGCAATTCAGCACACACAGATCCAGGTAAAACCAAAAGACTGTTCCAGGGAAGAGAGAGTCAGGGGCTTATAAAGGCAAAACACACAAGGTTGTTCAAGAATAATGATTGACACTGATGCAAGAAAGGAACTATTTGTGTCTAAGGGATAGTCTGTCCTGACTCATTTTAGGGTAAGGGTCTGATATGTATCTTGAGTTTCTGGAACATTGGGCAGATGTTCTGGATGCCTATGTTAAGACAAGAAATGGTCAAAGTGCAGATTCCATTGGGGCTGAGACCTGCATAAATCACACTCTCAATGGCCTTCTGGCTCCATTTAAGAGAACTCTCTTAGCAACAGTGACTCCATTTTGATTTTCCTTTCACACCTCATTTCTACCTATATTTTGAGGCCCAGTTTAAATGCTCCATGTTTCACAGTCTTATGTCTCCCATTTATTATAGTTTCTAGATCTTACTTCCCCTCACTATTATTTTCCCTCACAATAGCTCCTTAATTGCAGGAACCTACCTTATAATCCCAAAGCACTGTAGCAACCTTCCTTGTACATGCTGATTGCCATGAATGATGAGAATGAACTCTCACATCCACCACTGGACCTCTGAACCTTCCTGTCTTAATAACATTTAGATATCCACATTTTTCTGGTTAAGGGAATTAATGTTGTAGCAACCTTTCTTTCCATAAACTAGAGGAACCAGGTAACTTAGAGATGATAGTGCTGTTCATCATCTGAGATGTAATGTTTAGTATGTATGGAAACATCAGGTTCATTCATGAAAAACAAGAGTTTGGAACAAGGAGTGAAATCTCTGAATCAATAGTTAAAGTTGACAGAGCACAGCAGGAAGTAGTCCCCTCAGACATTTGAAGGAATGACCAAACCATCAATTTAGCCCATAGAATGTGGGACTCTGCATGAAATGAAGCCTTAGAGACATCAATATAACCACACCAGCAGACCTGAGATAAGAGACTCTCTTTAGCTTCAAGCAAAATTAGCATAAATCCCAGAACTCAAGCCTCAGGTGCCAACAATATTCAGAATAATCTTTTCAATTGTCTAAGGGTTTATCGATCTCCCACTGATAAAAGGTATTATTTAGGGCTTCCCTGGTGGCGCAGTGGTTGGGAGTCTGCCTGCCGATGCAGGGGACGCGGGTTCGTGCCCTGGTCCGGGAGGATCCCACATGCCGCAGAGCGGCTGGCCCTGTGAGCCATGGCCGCTGAGCCTGAGCGTCCGGAGCCTGTGCTCCGCAACGGGAGAGGCCACAGCAGTGAGGGGCCCGCGTACCGCCAAAAAAAAAAAAAAAAAAAAGGTATTATCTAGCATTTCTTGACTTATTTAAAAGCAAATGTCATGGCCACTAGAATAAAGGCTTAAGAGCTCTCCTCCTTGCTTATTTGGTGAGTTAAGTTGGCAGGCCACCACCAGAGGGAAATTGATGTCTATTAGTACCACAGGTGTAAGTTTTGCAGTCTCTCGGGAAACTGTCCAGGATGTCACTGTTTTGAAGGCTGACTTCCCCTTGAAAAAAAAAAGTAAATGCATCCTGCACTATTGTTACACTGAACTGTAGACCTGCAAGGGCTTAAAATCCTCTTGAGAAATAAACACAAGTGACAAAAGACCAATTCTTTTGGCATTCTTTACAGGAGAACCATGTTCTTCTCTAAAGAGAAAACTCCATGAAGTTGGTCATTTGTGGGTTTCTTAGAAGTCCCTCTCTGGGTAGGGGGAGGGGGAGAGCAATTATCTGATTGTATGGGTGGTCTCACAGCAATATTTGTCACCTATTGACCTCAGGAGTGACACAGCTGATCAGGCTGACTGGCAGCATGTCGCCTTCCTTTCTCCTTGCTCCATGCATATCTCCCCTAAAGCTGTGCCAAATTCTCTGATATTTTAAAAACAACTTCTTGTCTCTGATGGCTTTGATTAAGAGCTGCAAACTAGGTATGAAGGAATTCAACCTTATTAAGTCCCTAGGCAATTTGAGGGCTAAAGAGCTAGAAGATTATTCTAGAAAGTTGAATAATAAGTATCTTGTCAAATGAACCAGCCACTGTTCATTCAGTGAAGGTCCAGATCCTGGCACAGTCTTAATGAGCTTGTGTACTGTTTAACCGTCCCACTAGGAGTTTGTCATTCACTGTAAACAAAACAAGCAACCAAATCAATACTGGGGACCCCCAAGTAGTTTTTCCCACAGTGTGTTTTGCACACATGGATCAGTCAAAATTTAGGAAACAGGGATGAAACAAATTCAAAGGCTTTTGAATGTAGGATTTCTCAAAACCTTTATTCTGTTCCCATGTGCTTTGTGAGTCTTTAAGAAGAAGCTAGAATTTGCAGCGTTTCCCTACTGTGTTTGACCATGAGAACCATTTCACAGGCTCACCCAGTGGGACCAGGGCTCGGTTCTTTGTTGAATATGGATGTAAAATGGAATACTTGTTAACAACAAACTCTGTCAGCAGGCAGCATCACTGTTGAAGAGAACAGTTCACATTGTGAACTAGTTTTTGTTTTCTTTTGTGGTCTCTCTACTCCCTGTAACAGTCTGTTCTTGACTTAAGTAACATTGCAACTAGCATAATCCTGCATATTTTTTGTTTTAGGTCACTCTAAGAAGTTAGGTTACTTATATTTAGAAAACTAGTACAAAACAACACTGCCCTTACAGAACATTTTTTTCTCGAGTTTCCTTTTTAAGTCTTCACACCCTAGGATAAAGGAGGACTAAAATGATATCATTTCTGGAAGGAAAGCTGGGCCTCTTATAGTTTGGTAGGCATCATAATTAGATAAACTTTCACTCTGGGTGGAGAGTAATATCGGTTCTAATGCAAATGGCTCATTCTTTCTTGGTCTGTTTATCCATTTGATAAATATTTATTGAGTGCTTATTATATCCCCAGCACCCTTTGAGATGTTTGGAATAGAGTTAACAAAAATCTCCAAACTCGTGGAGTTTACATTTTATGGGGGAAGGAGATAGGCAGGTAAATATATTAATGAATAAATGATATGCTTACAGATTGGATAATCAATATCAAGGAACTAAAACAAGGCGATAAGCTGGAGAATGACTAAGGGGAGTGGGGAGTTCTTTATATTTAAGAAGAGCAATATGGGACTTCCCTGGTGGTCCAGAGGTTAAGAATCTACCTTTCAATGCAGGGGACACAGGTTTGATCCTTGTTTGGGGAACTAAGATCCCACATGCCACAGGGCTACTAAGCCCATGCACCGCAACTACTGAACCCACACGCTCTAGAGCCTGCACACCACAACTAGAGAGCCCACGTTCCACAACTAGACAGAAGCCCAGGCGCCACAACAAAGAGTCCGCACACTGCAATGAAAGATCCCGCAGGCCACAATGAAGGTCCCATGTGCTGCAACTAAGACCCTATGCAGCCAAATAAATAAATATCAAAAAAGTGCAATTTATAATTTAAGTTGCTAATAGCAAATATGTTTATAATGAAATTTATATTAAGAAAACATAAGATCTCTCCTTGATTTTCTTTTTTTTTAATTTAAAAAAATTTTTTAATATTTACTTTTGGCCACATTGGATCTCTATTGCTGCGCATGGGCCCTTGCAGTGGCTTCTCTTGCTGCAGAGCATGGGCTCTAGGCATGTGGGCTTCAGTAGTTGTGGCTCTAGAGCACAGGCTCAGTAGTTGCAGCGCACAGACCTAGTTGCTTCATGGCATGTGGGATCCTCCTGGACCAGGGCTCGAACCTGTGTCCCCTGCATTGGCGGGTTGACTCTCAACCACTGCACCACCAGGGAAGCCCGTCTCCTTGATTTTCTTTATAAATAGATATATTGTATAAAGAGGAGGTGATAACTAAACTGATGAGGAGCCAGATACATGAAGATCTAGAAGGGCAGACATCCAAGTGTAAACCATAGGAATCACAAGAACCTTGAGGTAGGGTCTTTGGCTGGTTTTAAGAGTAGATAAAAAGGCCAGTGTGGCTGGAATATAAGCGGGCAAGGTAACAAACAATTAGTGTGATCTGATAGATCAGTGATTCTTAAGTGTGCTCAGATACCTTAATACCATTGGCTGGCAAGCTGTACTGTTGAGTTCACTAGATAAGAGATGGTGTCCTCAGGTGTCCAATCCAAATTATGCAGGTCCCAATGGTTCTCTGATTACGAAAAATCAGGGAGATATTATTTAGTTCAGTGGTTCTCAAAATATGTTCCCTGGGCCAGTGACATCAATATCACCTGGAAATTTGTTAGAAATGTATGTTCTCACCCCAGCCCAGACCTAGCAAATTGGAAACTCTGGGGCTGGGGTCCAAGACCCTGTGTTTTCATAAGCTGTCCAGGGGATTCTGATGCCAGATAGCGTGAGAGAATCACTGTGCTAGAAAATAACTGGGAGTGTGGGTGTGGCCAGGAAGAAGTATCTTTTTTCATTTAAAAGCCTCACTCCTGGGAGGACCTTCAAGATAGTGGAGGAGTAAGACGTGGAGATCATCTTCCTCCCCACAGATACATCAAAAGTACATCTACATGTGGAACAATTCCTACAGAACACCTACTGATGCTGGCAGAAGACCTCAGACTTCCCAAAAGGCAAGAAACTCCCCACATACCTGGGTAGGGCAAAAGAAAAAAGAAAAAACAGAAACAAAAGAATAGGGAAGGGACCTGCACCTCTGGGAGGGAGCTGTGAAGGAGGAAATGTTTCCATGCACTAGGAAGTCCCTTCACTGGCAGAGAAGGGGGGATGGGTGGGGGGAAGCTTCAGAACCACAGAGGAGAGCACAGCAACAGGGGTGCAGAGGGCAAAGCAGAGAGATTCCTGCACAGAGGGGATCACTGCCGACCAGTACTCACCAGCCTGAGAGGCTTGTCTGCTCACTCACTGGGGTGGGTGGGGGCTGGGAGCTGAGGCTTAGCTTCGGAGGTCAGATCCCAGGGAGAGGACTGGGGTTGGCTTTGCGAACACAGCCTAATTTGTTTTTGGTTTTATGTTTATCTTAGTTCAGTATTTAGAGCTTATTATAACTGGTAGATTTGTTTATTGATATGGTTGCTCTCTTCCTTTTTTTTTTTTTCCCCCTGGTACATGGGCCTCTCACTGTTGTGGCCTCTCCCATTGCAGAGCACAGGCTCTGGATGTGCAGGCTCAGTGGCCATGGCTCATGGGCCCAGTCGCTCCACGGCATGTGGGATCTTCCTGGACTGGGGCACGAACCCATGTCCCCTGCATCAGCAGGTGGACTCTCAACCACTGCGCTGCCAGGGAAGCCCTCTTCCTTTTTTTATATATATATATTTTTCCTTTTTCTTTTTTTCTGAGTGTGTATGTGTATGCTTCTTTGTGTGATTTGTCTGTATAGGTTAGCTTTTACCATTTGTCCTAGGGTCTGTCTGTCTGTCTTTTTTAGTAAAGATTTTAGTGCTTGTTATAATTGGTGGATTTATTTATTGGTTTGGTGCTCCCTTCTATTTTAAAATTACTTTTTAATTTTAATACTTTTTTAACTGTTTATTTTAATAACTTTATTTTATTTATTTTCTTTCTTTCTTTCTTATTTTTTTCTTTTCTCCCTTTTCTTCTGAGCCATGTGGCTGACAGTGTCTTGGTGCTCTGGCAGGGTATCAGGCCTGAGCCTCTGAGGTGCGAGAACCAAGTTCAGGACATTGGTCCACCAGAGACCTCCCAGTCCCTCATAATATCAGTTGGCAAGAGCCCTCCCAGAGATCTCCATCTCAACACTAAGACCCAGATCCACTCAATGACCAGCAAGCTCCAGTTCTGGACACCCCATGCCAAACAACTAGCAAGACAGGAACACATCCCAACCCATTAGCAGAGAGGCTGCCTAAAATCATAGCAGGTTCACAGACACCCCAAAACATACCACCAGACGCAGTCCTGCCCACCAGAGAGACAAGATCCAACCCCATCTAACAGAACACAGGCACCAGTCCCCTCCACCAGGAAGCCTAAACAAAGCACTGAACCAACCTTAGCCACTGGGGGCAGACACCAAAAACAATGGGAACTACGAACCTGCAGCCTGTGAAAAGGAGACCCCAAACACAGTAAGTTAAGCAAAATGAGAAGACAGAGAAACACACAACAGATGAAGGAGCAAGGTAAAAATCCACCAGACCTAACAAATGAAGAGGAAAGAGGCAGTCTACCTGAAAAAAGAATTCAAGTAATGATAGTAAAGATGGTCCAAAATCTTGGAAATAGAAGGGAGGAAATACAAGAAACATTTAACAAGGACCTAGAAGAACTAAAGAGCAAACAAACAATGATGAACAACACAATAAATGAAATTACAAATTCTCTAGAAGGGATCAATAGCAGAATAACTGAGGCAGAAGAATGGATAAGTGACCTGGAAGATAAAATAGTGGAAATAACTACCACAGAGCAGAATAAAGAAAAAAGAATGAAAAGAAAGGAGGACAGTCTCAGAGACCTCTGGGACAACATTAAATGCACAAACATTAGAATTATAAGGGTCCCAGAAGAAGAAGAGAAAAAGAAAGGGACTAAGAAAATATTTGAAGAGATTATAGTTGAAAACTTCCCTAATATGGGAAAGGAAATAGTCAATCAAGTCCATGAAGTGCAGAGAGTCCCATACAGGATAAATCCAAGGAGAAACACACCAAGACACATATTAATCAAACTGTCAAAAATTAAATACAAAGAATAAATATTAAAAGCAGCAAAGGAAAAGCAACAAATAACATACAACGGAATCCCCACAAGGTTAACACCTGATCTTTCAGAAGAAACTCTGCAAGCCAGAAGGGAGTGGCAGGACATATTTAAAGGGATGAAAGGGAAAAACCCACAACTAAGAATACTCTACCCAGCAAGGTTCTCATTCAGATTCGAAGGAGAAATTAAAACCTTTACAGACAAGCAAAAGCTAAGAGAATTTAGCACTACCAAACCAGCTTTACAACAAATGCTAAAGGAACTTCTCTAGGCAGGAAATACAAGAGAAGGAAAAGACAATAACAAACCCAAAACGATTAAGAAAATGGTAATAGGAACATACTTATCGATAATTACCTTAAATGTAAATGGATTAACCGCTCCAACCCAAAGACACAGACTGGCTGAATGGATAGAAATACAAGACCCAAATTTATGCTGCCTACAAGAGACTCACTTCAGACCTAGGGACACACACAGACTGAAAGTGAGGGTATAGAAAAAGATGTTCCATGGAAATGGAATTCAAAAGAAAGCTGGAGTAGCAATTCTCAGATCAGAAAAAATAGACTTTAAAATAAAGACTATTACAATAGACAGAGGACACTACATAATGATCAAGGGATCAATCCAAGAAGAAGTATAACAATTGTAAATATTTATGCACCCAACATAGGAGCACCTCAATACATAAGGCAAATGCTAACAGCCATAAAAGGGGAAATCGACAGTAACACAAAAATAGTAGGTGACTTTAACAGCCCACTTTCACCAATGGACAGATCATCCAAAATGAAAATAAAAAAGGAAGCACAAGCTTTAAATGACACATTAAACAGATGGACTTAACTGATATTTATAGGACCTTCTATCCAAAGACAACAGAATACAATTTCTTCTCAAGTGCTCATGGAACATTCTCCAGGGTAGATCATATCTTGGGTCACAAATCAAGCTTGAGAAATTTAAGAAAATTGAAATCGTATCAAACATCTTTTCCAAGCACAACACTATAAGACTAGATATCAATTATAGGAAAAAACTGTACAAAATACAAACACATGGAGACTAAACAATACACTACTAAATAAAAAAGAGGTCACTAAAGAAATCAAAGAGGAAAACAAAAAATACCTAGAAACAAATGACAATGAAAGCACAACAACCCAAAACCTATTGGATGCATCAAAAGCAGTTCTAACAGAGAAGTTTATGACAATATAATCCTAGAAACAAGAGACATCTCAAATAAACAACATAACCTTACACCTAAAGCAATTAGAGAAAGAAGAATAAAAAAAAACCCAAAGCTAGCAGAAGGAAAGAAATCATAAAGATCAGATCGAAAGTAAATGAAAAAGAAATACAGGAAATGATAGCAAATATCAATAAAACTAAAAGCTGGTTCTTTGAGAAGATAAACAAAATTGAGAAACCATTAGCCAGACTCATCAAGAAAAAGAGGGAGAGGACTCAAATCATTAAATTTAGAAATGAAAAAGGAGAAGTTACAACTGACACTGCAGAAATATAAAGCATCATGAGATTACTACAAGCAACTCTATGCTAATAAAATGGACAACCTGGAAGAAATGGGCAAATTCTTAGAAAAGCACAACCTTCCGAGACTAAACCAGGAAGAAATAAATGTTATAAACAGAACAATCACAAGCACTGAAATTGAAACTGTGATTAAAAATCTTCCAACAAACAAAAGCCTAGGACAAGATGGCTTCACAATCGAATTCTATCAAACACTTAGGGAAGAGCTAACACCTATCCTTCTCAAACTCTTCCAAAATATAGCAGAAGGAGGAGCACTCCCAAACTCATTCTAGGGGGCCACCATCACCCTGAGACCAAAACGAGACAAAGATGTCACAAAAAAAGAAAACTACAGGCCAATATCACTGATGAACATAGATGCAAAATTCCTCAACAAAATACTAGCATGCAGAATCCAACATCACATTACAAGGATCATACATTATGATCAAGTGGGGTTTATCCCAGGAATGGAAGGTTTCTTTAATATACGCAAATCAATCAATGTGATACACCATATTAACAAATTGAAGGAGAAAAACCATATAATCCTCTCAATAGATGCAGAGAAAGCTTTGGACAAAATTCAACACCCGTTTATGATAGAAACCCTCCAGAAAGTAGGCATAGAGGGAATTTACGTCAACATAATAAAGGCCATATATGACAAACCCACAGCCAACTTCGCTCTCAATCATGAAAAGCTGAAATCATTTCCTCTAAGATCAGGAACAAGATAAGGCTTCCCACTCTCACCACTATTATTCAACATAGTTTTGGAAGTTTTAGCCACAGCAATCAGAGAAGGAAAAGAAATAAAAGGAATACAAATTGGAAAAGAAGAAGTGAAACTGTCACTGTTTGCAGGTGACATGATACTGTACATAGATAATCTAAAGATGTTACCAGAAAACTGCTAGAGCTAATCAATGAATTTAGTAATGTAGCAGGATACAAAATTAATGCACAGAAATCTCTGGCATTCCTATACACTAATGATGAAAAATCTGAAAGAGCAATTAAGGAAACACTCCCATTTACCATTGCAGCAAAAAGAATAACATACATAGGAATAAACCTACCTAAGGAGACAAAAATACCTGTATGCAGAAAACTATAAGACACTGATGAGAGAAATTAAAGATACAAACAGATGGAGAGATATACCATGTTGTTGGATTGGAAGAATCAACACTGTGAAAATGACTATACTACCCAAAGCAATCTACAGGTTCAGTGCAATCCCTATCAACTACCAATGGCATTTTTCACGGAACTAGAACAAAAAGTTTCACAATTTGTATGGAACCACAAAAGACCCCAAATAGCCAAAGCACTCTTGAGAAAGAAAAACGGAGCTGGAGGAATCAGGCTCCCTGACTTCAGACTATACTACAAAGCTACAGAAATCAAGACAGTATGATACTGGCACAAAAACAGAAATATAGATCAATGGAACAGGATAGAAAGCCAGAGATAAACCCACGCACATATGGTCACCTTATCTTTGATAAAGGAGGCAAGAATATACAATGGAGAAAAGACAGCCTCTTAAATATGTGGTGCTGGCAAAACTGGACAGCTACATGTTAAAGAATGAAATTAGAACACTTCCTAACACCATACACAAAAATAAACTCAAAATGGATTAAAGACCGAAATGTAAGGCCAAAGAATATAAACCTCTTAGAGGAAAACATAGGCAGAACACTCTATGACATAAATCACAGTAAGATCCTTTTTGACCCATATCCTAGAGAAATGGAAGTAAAAACAAAAATATAGAAATGGGACCTAATGCAACTTAAAAGCTTTTGCACAGCAAGGGAAACCATAAACAAGACAAAGACAGCCCTCAGAATGGGAGAAAATATTTGCAAATGAAGCAACTGACAAAGGATTAACCTCCAAACTATACAAGCAGCTCATGCAGCTCAATATCAGAGAAACAAACAACCCAATCCAAAAATGGGCAGAAGACCTAAAAAGACATTTCTCCAAAGGAGATATACAGATTGCCAATAAACACATGAAAGGATGCTCAACATCACTAATCATTGGAGAAATGCAAATCAAAACTACAATGAGGTACCACCTCACACAGGTCAGAATGGCCATCATCAAAAAGTCTACAACAGTAAATGGTGGAAAGGGTGTGGAGAAAAGGGAACCCTCTTGCACTGTTGGTGGGAATGTAAATTGGTACAGCCACTATGGAGAACAGTATGGAGGTTCCTTAAAAATCTAACAATAGAACTACCATACGACCCAGCAATCCCACTACTGGGTATATACCCTGAGAAAACCATAATTCAAAAAGAGTCATGTACCACAATGTTCATTGTAGCACTATTTACAATAGCCAGGACATGGAAGCAACCTAAGTGTCCACTGACAGATTACTGGATAAAGAAGATGTGGCATCTATATACAATGGAATATTACTCAGCCATAAAAAGAAACAGAATTGAGTTATTTGTAGTGAGGTGGATGGACCTAGAGTCTGTCATACAGTGTCAAGTAAGTCATAAAGAGAAAAACAAATACAGTATGGTAACACATATATATGGAGTCTAAAAAACACAAAAAAACAAATGGTTTTGATGAACCTAGGAGCAGGACAGGAATAAAGATGCTGAAGTAGAGAATGGACTTGAGGACACGGGAAGGGGGAAGGGTAAGCTGGGACAAAGTGAGAGAGTGGCATGGACATATATATGTACTACCAAATGTAAAATAGATAGCTACTGGGAAGCAGCACATGGCACAGGGAGATCAACTCGGTGCTTCGTTACCACCTAGAGGGGTGGGTTAGGGAGGGTGGGAAGGAGATGCAAGGGGGGGGGATGTGGGGATATATGTATATGTATAGCTGGTTCACTTTGTGATACAGCAGAAACTAAAACACAATTGTAAAGCAATTGTACTCCAATAAAGAAGTTAAAAAAATAAAAAGCCTCACTCGTCCATGTGTGCCCTTGAACTCATCTTCTACCGGAGAGGAGCTAGCTTAATTAATTCAGTAATTCTTCCTGACTGTATTAGAATTAAACAGGCAGTGCTGTCAGGGTTGTATGTGACTTATTTCAGTGAATCCTCATAATAACCCTGTGGGCTAGGTTCTATTATCTTTCTTGTTTTTATAGATCAGGAGCTGGGGGCACAGAGAAGAAATTTGCTACAGATCACACAGGTAATAAGAAGGGTATGGATCTGGACAGTTTGGTTCTACAGCCACATGAATAAATACTTTTCTATATGGCCTTTCAGTATACCTTGGAACAGTTGGGGTGATTTGATCTAAGATAACATTGTTCAAAAAATTGCCTTTTTTTTTTGCGGTACGCAGGCCTCTCACTGTTGTGGCCTCTCCCGTTGCGGAGCACAGGCTCCGGACGCGCAGGCTCAACGGCCATGGCTCACGGGCCCAGCTGCTCCGCAGCATGTGGGATCTTCCCAGACCACGAACCCGTGTCCCCTGCATCGGCAGGCAGACTCTCAACCACTGCGCCACCAGGGAAGTCCTGCCTTCACTTTTGACTTTGACTTTAAGTCACTGAATGATGCCCATAGGGGTCATCTGGTGACTATTCTTGCCCAAGGCTCTGAGAGGTGAAACAGCTTGCCTAAGATTAGATAGCCGGTTAGTGTCAGAGTCAAGACTTAAAACCCAGGTCCCTAACTTTCAAGTCAGTGTTAAAGACACATGCAAAGAAAACAAAACTGGTGATATGACATACTGAAAACAACAAAGCCAGGCCATATATCCAGCAGGTTCTGGATGTACTAGCCTTCCTTTATCTTGCTATTGCGAGCACAATAAGTTCTTTTCCTGATTCTGTTGTCCTTGAAGGGCCACAGGGCAGGTTCCCCCATGGAGGATACTGCCCTATCTAGCAGTACTGCCCTTTGCACACAGGGTGCAAGAAGGGAACATTAAGTTCTATTAGTAATAGCTTTCATTGTCAAATACATGAAAATACCAACTCATCAAAAACAAAGTAACTCTTCCCCCCGCACACACACACCCTCCACTTTTTTGTTTCCTAGCTTTTCTGGTTGTTTGTTTGCTTGGTTTTGTTTTCAACTGCTATTCTCAGTATATCTGTAGTGAAATTTTGTAAGGGAATGTGTATAGCAGTTGATTTTCTGTATACCCTTAAGAAAATTATCCATCACCTCAGCCCTCTAAGCTTAAGGCCTCTCACAAAACCTCAACAATACACATCAACTCTCCATTTTGACATACAAATCTGAAAGTAACCAAGTTTTCTGTTTTTACCTTCTGCTCTGCATTTACAAAAGTGTGATGTATAATTTAAGTTTTTAATCTCAAATGTGTTTGCTCTACAGGAAAGTTCCATAATGATAAAATGTACTATCTCTTCTTGGTTTTCTTTATAAATATACTACTCTTGTCATCTTCCCTGTATTATAGTGAGCAAATAAAATAATTAATTCCAATGTAAAATCCAGTTCTGACTGTCATGATTTTTATTTTCATTAGACTCATTCAAACTATTCGGTGGGGCTGGGGAACTTCTTAAGAGAATTCATAATTAATCACATATCATATTTTGTAAATGAGATGTAATTTTAAAATACATTTCCTGTGTATCATTCAGTCCTCCAAACAACTTCTCTTCAAAGAAAAGAGAAGTGTCTTCAAAACATCTTTGGATGTTTTTAACGTAAAATTCATTTCATCCCTGGCTGTCGCACAAACATAGTGTCTATGAGAGGGGAAAATGGTTCCTTAGTTTTCTGAAGGGGAACTCTTACTCGCAGATCCTTTCTCAAGTATTTTTGAGACTACAGTGTGTGTTGAGAAGCCATGACCACACTCAGTAAGGATCTAAGGAGAAAGTGTTTTACTCAAATACCAGCTTCCTCTTTTTGCCCTGCTTTGCTTTCAGTAAAACGGTGACTTTCTCAGAGAATACCTTAATAATAAATGTGAGTCATTTTGCTTGAATGCTAATACTGGGTTTTCGGCTGCAATAAAAGAAAACATTTCTAAACTGTTATAGTTCCTGAAAACTGGGTCATGGGCCAGTGTACTACAATGTAGAAATTCTGTGTTGTACGATTAGTTTTAATTAAGAGCTAGTTTGATTTTCAGGTAAATTGGTATCCTACTTCCCCAGCACAGCATGTTAGCAGCATTACTGCAACTTGAAGAGTTACTAGGAAGTGTTTTTACCCTTCTTGTAGCTGATTATCAACAGATCATATCAGGTTTAGGAAAAAGGCTCACTTCTCTTCCAAGTGGCAGGAGTTCTCATGCTAGGATTACATGTCTCTCCAGAAGGCTGAGGGAGGGTTTCACTTTTTATTCTATTTTTTTTTCATGTGCACATATTCCTTTTGTTTCATCAAACAACTCATAGATACAAAAATAGCTCTATGGAGACAGGCCCACCTGCTTTTTCTAACATTTTAGACAGTGTGCCAGACACTAGGGTGACCAGCTGTTCTGGTTTGCCTAGGACAGAGGGCTTTTCCTTGAATGCAGGACTTTCAGTGCCCAAACCAGGAAAGTCTGGGGCCAACCAACATGGTTGGTGACCTGAGTTCAGGAAAGTCATTCCTATATGACAATGTAAAAGCTTTCTACTCCTCAAGAGTTAATTCTGGACTTAAAGGTGGGGAGATTTGGTAAGATAACTTAATACTTCTCATAGATAATAAAGGAGTGAAAATCCTAATTCAGTCAACAGGTCTGAGAACAAGTCAGGTGTCAAGGTCAGAGGCAACAGGAAAAGTATGAGGAGAGGAGACTATTAATAATCATAATCTCAGATTCTATACCTTTATTCTGGGTCCCGGGATCTATTCCAAGTGTTAAACAGTGGGGTTTGTATATTGAGCTTAATAATAATGGAAAGACTTATGAGAAATATTTGCACTATTTATTTTTATGTGCTTGATGTGCAAAACCCAGCACAACAGGCTGTGAATTATCGTGTAATAGTTTCCAAATTGTGTCATTAGATGTGAGACAAATGGCTGGGATCCAGTTACATGCACTTCTAGTTTCAGCCTATGGAATTATAGTTCTGAGAGAAGAAGTGTACATTTGTATGTGAAGTCTGGGGTTCAGACCAAGAGTCTTTGGATTTTTAGTTCTTTGATCCAACACAAAGTTATGTGCTTTCAGCCAAGTTGCTTAAACTTAGTGCCACGTTTTTATTATTCTTTGACTTGAGAGAGCAAAAGTTAGCTCTCAACTTCTAGGCTGAACAATTTTGGACAGTCCATAAAAGTAGTGGTTATTTGAAGTGAAGATGGAGAGAAGTCAGCTTTAGGATCAGAAATGAGCTCTATGAATGGATGGTGCAGCCACAATTCTGTCCCCATGTTATTTACCTGTCAGGCACCCATATGGTTAGCATCAATTGGAAAGTCCTCTGTCTGACTTTTATTATCTGCTCCCAAACTACCTATCAAGTCCTATTTCCTACTGAGTAGTATGCCATGGGAGTCAGCGCATGTATCCTGAAACTAGACTGGGTTCAAAACCTTGCTCCATCATTATATAAACTCTATGACCTCGGGCACATTTCTTAATCTCTCTGTGCCTGTTCCCTCATTTGCAAAATTGGGGTATTATTAATAGTGCCTTGCACAGAATGTCTGCTATTATTATTATTACTGTTGTCATTATTATTATTCCTTCACATGTGTCCCTTGCTCTAGGGTACATGCTCTCTTTAATATCTACATACCATGCTGACTTTTAATGTTTTCGCTTGTGTTGAACTCTCTACATGCAACATAATACCTTATCCTGCTTCCCCAAATGTTATCCATTTTAAAATGACCGTTTCAATTCTGATCTTTTATGTGGGACTTTCACAAAACTCTCCTTTTGATAAATTCCTTTATAATTACTACTTGGACCATGCATTTCAGCTTTCAACTATCTGCTGTTTGGTGTGTGCTAATGTTGTCTCTTCTGCTGATCTGGAAACTTTTTGACAGGTGGGGCAATGTCTTGTCTATTTTATTGTATGCTTTACAGCCTCTAGTGTGTTTCTAACTAAATAGTTTATTGATTCATATCAGGGAACCTATGCCTAAATTTGATCCTTTGTTTCTCCTACTACTTTTGAGACATAAAGGCATCAGTTAAATCACTTCAAGAATCGGTCTCACAAAATCTTGCTGATTTTACACTTTCAGCAGTTCTGTATTTGTGGTAGCGTATCATTTACAGGTCAGTTTTTTTCATGTTTGGATTTAGAAAAGAATAAAACATGGTGCTTTTACATAAAGTTCATATACATCACTAAATCACACTTACTAGAGTTAAGTCCCATGAAGATAGGATGAATTATAATAATAATTAAAAAAATTTTATTACAGAAATTTCCACATACACACAAAAGTAGAATAATATAATCAATTCCATGTAACTATCACCCAATTTACACGATTATTAACACCTTTCCAATCTTGCTTCATCTATCCCACCCATTTTTTTTTTTTTGGCCTGGAATATTTTAAAGCAAATTCATCATATTTCATCCATAAGTAGTTCAGTATGCATCATTAACAGTTGAAGAGATATAATTTTTTAAAGAACCAATAAATAGTTCTCAATACTGTGCTAAAATCATCAAATCTTTTCTTACAATCTTACAACTTTAATAATACCACTTTGCTCTCTTCTACCCCAAAGATATAAGTAAACCTATAAAAATAGATGTTCCTAGTGGATGATAGGAAATATATGTGAAACATGAAGGGTATTTTACTGTCTCAGCTATAGTCTTTGAAGTATAGCAGGAACCTTGCTTTGATAGGACACACTGCATTATTTCAATGTGATAGATTACTATAATAATCAAATGAAAAGTATATATTTATTTCATTTGAATGTCTTTTCAGCTCTATGATATTTTTGGATATGTTAAATGTAGAATGGGGCTACCCAGGTTCATGATACAATATAGTTCATCAGTCTATTTTAATAAGGCCATTTTTCTGGGAATGTTAGAACCTGATGGCTTTAATGATTTGATGACGCTATTTCACAAGTGATTGTGATATCATTCCCTCCTAAACTGGTCATAAAGTACCAGAGGTGTAAAGGTAGATGTTTAAACACCTATTTATCTTATTCAGTTTACCAAGCACTGTCCATACAAATGGTAATCATTGATTTATAAATTATGGCAAGTTATGTTTTGTACTTTTAAAGTTACAGTTTAATAAAATAGGATACTAGTTTGAACAACATATAGTTTGTAAATGTTAAAGCAACGGTGTTAAATAAAGAGGCACATTACGAGAATTGTTAGGGACATGCATGTTTCTTACAACAAACGTTGTATAGTTCTGTTATGTAAATCTGAGCCACACAAGTATTACAATAAAAGAAATAAAATTGAGGGGGTTAAGGTTGTTAATCATTTATACATTATACCTGTAGATTGGAAGTCTATATTGTTTATACTAATTTCCCTACAGTTGGCCTGAGCTGTATAGATAGACAGATCCCTGGGAGTACCATAAATCCATGAAGGCAACATCAGCTCTAACTGACTGGAGTGAAATATACCTGACTGGCTGTCAGTTCTCTTTGTAAGTTAGGGTTCACTGAACTCCCATTTTGGAATCGTCTAGGATGAACTGAATTCAAATAAAAACTTCCCTGTAGGCAGTTAAAGCTGAACTACAAGTCTGTCTTTCAGTGATCTTTGTTTTGATATTTTTCTTCACATTCATAACTACTGCCTCTGTGTATATTTTAACTTTGCAGATATTCTGCCCAATAAACTGTTCAAGTTTGTGTTTTGATTCCATGCCATTAATTTGTATCAAAGCTTGCATATATTCCTATACTCTTACAGAATTAATTTTAGGCTTTTATTTTCCCTTCATTGTGTGAATTTGACTAAAGCAGAGCCATTTTTCAAAGTGAAAAGGTTTTATTTGGAAAATTCCTTTGAAATGACTTCTTTAGTATAGATTCTAGAATTGCCAGACTATAGCCATTTCTAGAATATAATTCCCAAGAAATTTCTTCCAATAAAGTGAATTATGGATTACTGGCACATATTTTTTTTTCCTTGCATGGCAAAGAGAAAAGAAAAATAAAGAGGATTTTATCTTCAATTTTGAAGAAAAATTATTTGGTCTGGTGTCCTGAAATTCAATCTTTGATCAGGAGTACTTTGAATAAAATGAAAATTCAGGAATGCTATTTCTCCCCGCCTCATTTTTCAGGCTCCTGAATATAGTTTTCTTTTGAAATATTATGGGAATATTTTGAAATAATATGGGAAATATTTTGAAATATTATGGTCTGAGTAATGTTTGCCATGAACATTTAAAACACAAACGGCATATTCAAGGTAAAAATAAAAGAAAGCAACTCAATAGCATTCTGTCAGAGAGTTGGATTTTATGGTCTCATGAGAGTAATTAGAAAAGTCAACCATGAAGCTATCTAAGCTATACACAAGACAGGGCTGAGAAAATATTTTCCAGTAGATCTTTTAATCTACAAGCTTTGGGTCACATTTCTTCTGTGATTATAGGTGTTAGGCATATTTGACAGATAGTCTAGAAAAAGGAGAGTCATTATTAATATGGAAAGCCAAGGCCATGATACGGAGTAGGCTTATCCTGTGACTAGTTCTACAACCAATGCTAGTCACCTGATTCCACTTAGCCTCTATTTTCTCATCAGGAAATGGGAACAATATCTGTTATTGTGATGGCAAGATAAATGTAATGCACGTGCAAGTGTCATGAGGTAGTCAGCAAAACCCAAGCTACTTTCATTGGTGAGATGAAGGGGGAAATGGAATTATGGTACCATGATGCCAGAAACTATCATGAGAGTCTTTAAGGTGACAATTTCAAAAGAAATTCATATCATTTTTGTCAAAACAGCAACCACAATAACAAGTAAACTAGAGGACACAGAATTTTGTCTTTGTGGAGAAGGTGGTAGCACCAGGTAGGAAGCAATGTTATATAGTAAGAGAGGAAATCATCAGTGACTTCAAGTTTAATGAGAAAGGTACCTTCCAGCAGAAAGCAGATAAGAGGCTTTGATTTTCTTGACAGTAGCGCTATCCAGTACTTTTAGCTGGTCTTCAGGTGATCAAACCCACTGGTTTGCCGGAGACTTCCCCAGTTTCAACACTGAGAGTCCCAAATCCTGGCAAACTCCTCCGTCCAGGTCAAAATGGGCCTGGGTCTATTTGGTCTTCATAACATTGGCTGAGTTTGTCAAGCTATGCAGTGGGGAACAGAAGTTCACAAGGCTTTCCTGCTTCATAGTGAAAACTAATTTTATTCTAGGACATGCATATTTTCTGGTAATGAAATATCATTTATATATATATATATATATATTTTTTTTTTTTTTTTTCGGTACGTGGGCCTCTCACTGTTGTGGCCTCTCCCGTTGCGGAGCACAGGCTCCGGACGCGCAGGCTCAGCGGCCATGGCTCACGGGCCCAGCCGCTCCGCGGCATGTGGGATCTTCCTGGACCGGGGCACGAACCCGTGTCCCCTGCATCGGCAGGCGGACTCTCAACCACTGCACCACCAGGGAAGCCCCCATTTTTATAATTTTGTATTAAATGTGTTTGTTTGGTAAGTGGGCACAGCACAGCTTGTGCTCTCTAGTGGATGTTCCCAGAAGTGCTGGGAGGGGATTATGCCATACAGAAGTGACACAGTGATCTGGAGACATGGGGTAGAATGTTAATGATAAGAAATGGCTAGGAGATAAAAAGATACCAAAGGCCTCTGCAAAGAGGTTTCGGGTTTCGCCCCTGCCAGCAGGCTCCGCCCCGTCGGTGGTGGTAGGGCGCGGGCGGGGTTAGGGCGAGGCGCTGGCGCTGGGTGCGGCTGGTCCCGTTGTGCTGCGGCTCCGCGCTACCTGCAGTCCCGGGCCGGAATCCCGCTGCTCCGGCCTCGAGTCCGCCCGCCCGCCAGCCTGCCAGCCATGGAGCCCGGCCCCGACGGCCCCGCCGCCATCTGGTTCCGCTAGACGTGCAGCGCATGGCCCGGCCAGGCCCTGTCGCTGCAGGCGGAGCAGCTGCTACACCATCAGTGCTCGCGGTACCAGGATATCCTTGTCTTCTGCAGTAAGAGCTACGGCAACGTGCGGGTGTTGGACGGCGTCGTCCAGTGCACAGAGAGGGACGAGTTCTCCTACCAGGAGATGATAGCCAACTTGCCCCTCTGCAGCCACCCCAATCCATGCAAGGTGCTGATCGTCGGGGGCGGGGATGGGGGTGTCCTGCAGCAGGTGGTGAAGCATTCCTCCGTGGAGTCCGTGGTCCAGTGCGAGATCGACGAGGATGTCGTTCAAGTCTCCAAGAAGTTCCTGCCGGGCATGGCCGTTGGCTACTCGAGCTCAAAGCTCATCCTACGTGTGGATAATGGTTTTGAGTTCATGAAACAGAACCAGGATGCTTTCGATGTCATTATCACTGACTCCTCAGACCCCCTGGGCCCTGCTGAGAGTCTATTCAAGGATTCCTATTACCGGCTCATGAAGACGGCCCTGAAGGAGGGTGGCATCCTCTGCTGCCAGGGCGAGTGTCAGTGACTGCACCTGGACCTCATCAAGGTGATGCAGCAGTTCTGCAAATCACTCTTCCCGGTGGTCGGCTACGCTTACTGCACCATCCCCACCTACCCCAGCTGCCAAATTGGCTTCATACTGTGCAGCAAAAATCCAAGCACCAACTTCCTGGAGCCCGTGCAGCAGCTGACGCAGAAGCAGGTGGAACAGATACAGCTGAAATACTACAACTCTGATGTACATCGGGCACCCTTCATCCTGTCCGAGTTTGCCTGCAAAGCCCTGAATGATGTGTGCTGAGCCCAGGCGCCGCTGCCGGTGCCGCCCAGGACCTCTGGCCAGCAAGCCTCCAGGGTGGCTGGACGCCGCCAGCCCTAGATGCGACTCCCGCAGACTCGCTTCCCAATCCAGTGTTACAGGACCCAGAATGCTGCCCGGCCTGCCCTCTTAGGACTTTCTGTGTGGCGTTCAGCTTGCAAGTTTATACCAGGTGCCTATAGCACCATCTCCACCTCTGTCGCCCCTCACTCACCAAACACATGTATCTAGAACAACAATGAGAACAAATATTTTGCCAATATTAGGAACTCAACGCAAGACGTTTGTATACTGTTTAGTTTTGAGTATGCAAGAGCCTATTTTGGAGGAAATGGCAGTTTCTCCTCTAAGCCACTTGTAGCTGAGAACTTCATAGTAGAGTTTATGTCTTGGAGGAGGAGAGAGTATTTTGATGAGCTACAAATTGGCTATTCACTAAGAAGCTAAAACATAAATTAGTGTTAAAGTGGTGGGTCATAGGGTAGTATATCTGAACCCAGAAGTTGAAATTGGGGCAGAAATAGTCTCTCTCTCACAATTCCCTTCATTCACTTTAAGTGAATCTCTTGCCTGATATAAAAAGAAAGGCAGGGCTCAAGAAACGGAAAGGAGAAACAGAAGAAAACTACAAAAATGAAACAGGCAAGAGTTTTCCTGAATGCTCTTCATTCACTCAAAATTAGCAGAGTAAAATTCAAGCCCACCGAATAATAATTAAGACCCCATTTGCCTATATTCTAAATATCTGAAGCCTATTTGAGTAGGCGTGTTATCTAGCACCCATAAGAGCTATGGGATGGAGGTTGAAATAATCCTCTTTGATAAAGATAAAAGATCTTGAGAAGGATTTTCCAGAGAAGAGGTCCATTCTAGAGCTTAAGTCTGCCTTGGGCTCCAGAAAGCTAAATGTAGAATGTTGTGGTAACATACTTGCTTATGTACAGCTGTGTTATATAAACACCCTCAATTAAATTCTGACTCACTTTTTGTTTTCTCCCAAATTTGTATAATAATGCCAAATGCATAAACATTTATGCCTGGATTCTCTGAGTGTCTTGTTGGCTTTACTTATGGTAAATGTTTTTTTAAAAGGAGGTAGAAGGTAACAGTGATGGGGCTTGGAAATATGTGCTACCTAGGAACAGGCTCTCTGACCCTAGCTAGGATTGAAAGTTGGTGTGCCTCCCAACACCTACTAGATGATCAGCCAAATCTGACCCTGAAGTTCTTTCACAATCCAACTACAAGCGTTCTGGTATACAATTTGCACACTGCCTCATTGGATCTTGCCTTTCTTTATGGAAACTATGCGAAGATCAACATTTCTTGCTTGAGATGTAGGTATAACCTCATACAGGCTTAGACATTGATGTAACAGTAGAGATTATGAGCTATAAGCATTTTGCCCACTAAGTACTGGAAATCTTCCTTGGAATGTGGAAGAGGAAGACTCCTTGATTCATTCATCAACTAAGTATTTAAAACATGACTGATACATGCTATTGGGTTTACAACTCCAAAATGCATCTTACAATGGTTTTTGGTAATTAGAGATGTTATAAGAAAACACCTTTTTTTAAAGTTATAATGTTAAAACAATTA
This sequence comes from Phocoena phocoena, assembly GCF_963924675.1. Taxonomy (NCBI): domain Eukaryota; kingdom Metazoa; phylum Chordata; class Mammalia; order Artiodactyla; family Phocoenidae; genus Phocoena; species Phocoena phocoena. The sequence goes on along the minus strand of NC_089240.1, from coordinate 80,318,439 downwards.
TAAAGCCAGAAACCAACACTCACTCAAAATTCAGTTAGTTAAACTTTGTCAATAAAGGCAATTCTATTTTATAATATGGTATTAAAAAGGATGAAAATAGAAATTATATGTAAATGACATGGATTGTGGGGTTGTGTTTAGATTTTCTTCCTTATGTGTTTAGGACAGGTAAACAGTTTCATAAGTTTTCTATTTTGTAAAAATAGCTGAAACTAAATTGTAAGCTTCAAAATTGCCCTGGTTTTGCTTGACTAAAAGGACATGTAATAAGGGTATGTAGAAGTCATAAACCAAGTGATTAAAACATAGGATTAGCAAGACAAAGTCATCTAGTTCATGTTCCTATTGATCAGCAATGTTTATTAATTCTCCACTGCATGCTAAACTTTATTGAACATTCCTTTTGAAAAAATCTTCAGTCAGAAAATGGATGAAAATGTTTAAATTCACCTATGGAGGCTAGATCACTGTAGGTATGAAAAAAAACAAAACACTGTACTATAAGTTCACTAAATGAAATTTGTGCTACCTTTGGTTAGACAATTAGTAAAGAAGAAAATAAATGAGAACTCGGATTTGAGACACTCTAGCCATTCCTGTGGCCTGATTAATCTCTTATGCAGCACTCATTTAAATAATTTGCACACACTAATTTTAGATCTCTAAATTGCTCATACTTTGTGTGTAGAAACTGATTATGATTGTCATATCCGTGGAGTGACACAGGACTAAGAAACTTCAACTCAGATCTCAAAATTAGTAGGCATGAATTAATTTGAAATCTGCTTATCTCAAAGTAGCTCCAGTGGTCCCAATGTATGTGAATTTATAATATTGTATGATTAACGAAAGGGGCCACTGGTGACCACATCAGGGATTGAAATAACTGAAAAGGGCAAAAATAAATCTATTCTGTTTTATTGTAGAAGTTTTGGGGTACCATTGGAGGCAGAGATTATTGAACTGACCATTCTAGAATATAAAGAAGAGTTTTGTGCACAAACCACTGAGTCAGCAGTGGTTCAGTGGTTTCTTAAACAGAAAACAAAACCAAGAAATATGTATTTAGATGACCAGAATCCAAAATCATGTTGAATTATAGTTAGAAATTTTAAGAAAACCAGATACCTAATATTACTATCCTAAAATTGTATTTTATATTTTGCTCTGTGAAATCTGAGCTTTGTGGAATGTTTCTTAAACGAAGTACTGTTTTAGTCTGCTTGGGCTGCTATAACAAAAGACCAGACTGTGTACCTTATAAACAACAGAAATTTTTCTTACAGTTCTGGAGGCTGGAAGGCAGAGATCAGGGTGCCATCATGGTGGGGTGAGGGCTCTCTTCTGTAGATTTCATGTATCCTTGCTTGGTGGAAGGGGCATAGGGTCTCTCTGGGGCCTCTTTTATAAGAACACATTTCATTCATGAGGGCTCTGCACTCATAACCTAAGCACCTTCCAAAGGCCTCACCTACTAATACTGTCACCGTAGGAGTTAGGATTTCAACAAATGAATTCTGGGGGGACATGAACATTCAGACCATAGCAGTTGCCCTTTGAGTCTTCCTAAGAGTTGGTACCTTCTGAAAGTGGGAAAACAGATGCACCATGATGACAAACAATGACAAAATTTGTGCCTTAGTTTACTGTTTCCACAGTGTACTGCTGAATCTGGACCTTTAGTTAATATGAGGACATCACAGTCCCAACTGGGTGGAGTAATTCATGTCTAGTGATGAAACAGGCCTCCTGAACACTGCATTTTCACTTTTTGAAGGGAGGTCTTTAGACATTAAAGCCAACTTGGAAAAAAATACTTTCTCAGTCGATTTCACCACAGAAATGATTGTAATGCTAGTGCATAAATAGAGAAGGTGGAGTAAAGAATTAGGGCATTTAAATAGCCAGCCTGGGCAAAAAACAAGTTTATTGGCAGAGGCGGGATGGGGTGGTACTTTTTTTTCACAGTGGAAAGGAATTATTCAGATTAGATGCTTCTACTGTTCAACTCTTACTTCGTATTGCATTCAATGTATTGACTCTTAGTCCTTTAAATCTGTGTCTCTTAGCAAAGATGACAAAAGTTTGTGCTGGCAGGTAACCTGATCGTTATGGACCAAATTTTGGTGTCCCCCGCAAATGTGTATGTTGAAGCCCTAAACTCTAATGTGGCAGTATTTGAAGATGGGGCTTTGGGGAGGTAATTAGGATTAGATGAGGTCATGAGGGTGGGACTCTAATGATGGGATTAATGCCCTTATAAGAAGAGATAGCAGAGAGCTTGCTCTCTCTCTTTTCCTGTGCACACACAATGAAGAGGTCATGTGACCTTACAGAGAGATGGTGGCCATCTGCAAGCCAGAGTAGAGGCCTCAGAATGAAACCTACCTTGCCAGCACATTGCTCTTGGAGATTCTAGCTTCCAGAACTGTGAGAAATAAATTTCTGTTGTTTAAGCCACTAAGACAATGGTATTTTGTTATAGCAGCCTGAGCTGACTGACTATGATAGTTCTAAATACCTGTTTTTTTTATGATGGTATAAAGGCTTTTACTGCTCTTGGGTTCCTCCTCTTGAAATGATACTGCCTTATAGTTAGAGAATAACTATCCTTGTATGGGTTCCAAACAATTAAAAGTACCTTATCATAAATTTTGCTTCATAAGAAACAGCTTTATAGTTTGGTGCAAGTGCATTTGAGATATCTGTGTTCCAACAGAAGGTGCTTCCTCTCAGCCTGTATTTTCCTTCTAATTGAAGTGGCAATTAAGTAGTTCATTAATGGTCATGCCATAATCATAGACTTATATAAGGGATCATAAAGGTCAGATTGTCCAGCCCTTTCATTTTACTTCTCCAAGGAAGTAAGGAAGAATGAAAGAATAACTATAGCTTTATTACCAAATGACATTTAAAAAAATGGTGATGCAAGTGGACCTTTAAAAAATAAAGGAAACATATAGGAAGACAAAAAGTGTATAGAGAATACTAGATAGATTTAGGTTTTATATTTATCTTCTTAAAGAGAAATTGAATTCAACTTTGGACCCATCTACAACTGGAGCTTCAGAAAACATGTTTGGCCTCATCTTATCTTTGAAATGAAAGCTGCTGTCTTCACTCTTGAACCAACTGAGGGTACAAGGATGCATTAGAAAATTTGATAATTGGTAGAGTTGGGTTTTGTGGGGTTTTATTTTTGGTATAGTCCTTTTATTTCTTTAAAATAGTAAGCAGGTATATTTTGCAAAACTCATAAGAACTATGAGGTTGTTTTCCTCCTTTACTGAACAGAAGCCACCTGCCACAAATATACATTTTGGGAATTCTTTTGATATGAGTTATGGGAAATAGAAAGCAAAATTTTGTACAGTAGAGGACATAACTTTACAGTAAATCTACAGTTGTCTTATAGCTGTTCGTTAAGTGTTTTGAGTCTCTTTTTAATTCAAGGATATCTTTAGGATCTAGTTTCCGAAAACAGTCTCAAATTACCATCAAAATGTAACTGGGCTACCCTATGTTTTCCCTGTCAAGGAACTGACATTCTATGAACCCTATTTAATTTGCAGCTATCTTAATAGAATGTGTTGAGTAAGAATTAAGGATTATTATTATTATTATCACCACCACCATCATCATCATCATCATTAATTGTGTTAAAAGGAAACCTTGGGAGGCATAAGTGACCTGCTGGCAAGGATTACCCACTCTGGAGTGTGCAGTGGATCAGTTTTGCTCTCAGCAGGAGGCAGCATTATAATCAATAGAAATTGCCCATATGGGGTTTGAAAGACACTGGGATACATGAAAGAATGCTCAACATCATTAATCATTAGAGAAATGCAAATCAAAACTACAATGAGATATCACCTCACATCAGTCAGAATGGCCATCATCAGAAAATCTACAAACAATAATTGCTGGAGAGGGTGTGGAGAAAAGGGAAGCCTTTTGCACTGTTGGTGGGAATGTAAATTGATACAGCCACTATGGAGAACAGTATGGAGGTTCCAAAAAAAACTGAAAATAGAAATACCATAACCCAGCAATCCCACTATTGGGCATATACCCTGAGAAAACCATAATTCAAAGAGTCATGTACCACAATGTTCATTGCAGCTCTATTTACAATAGCCAGGACATGGAAGCAACCTAAGTGTCCACTGACAGACAAATGGATAAAGAAGATGTGGCACTTATATACAATGGAATATTACTCAGCCATAAAAAGAAATGAAATTGAGTTATCTGTAGTGAGGTGGATGGACCTAGAGTCTGTCATACAGAGTGAAGTAAGTCAGAAAGAGAAAAACAAATACCATATGCTAACACATATATATGGAATCTAAAAAAAAAAAAAAAAGGTCATGAAGAGCCTAGGGGCAGGATGGGAATAAAGACGCAGACCTACTAGAGAATGGACTTGAGGACACAGGGAGGGGAACGGTAAGCTGGGACAAAGTGAGAGAGTGGCATGGACATATATACACTACCAAATGCAAAACCGATAGCAAGTGGGAAGCAGCTGCATAGCACAGGGATATCAGCTCAGTGCTTTGTGACCATCTAGAGGGGTGGGATAGGGAGGGTGGAAGGGAGGGAGACACAAGAGGGAAGAAATATGGGGATATATGTATATGTATAGCTGATTTACTTTGTTATAAAGCAGAAACTAACACACCATTGTAAAGCAATTATACTCCAATAAAGATGTTTAAAAAAAGCATTAAAAAATAAATAAATAAAATAAAACCCAAACAGATTAAACTCAAAAAAAAAACAAAAAAACAAAACACTGTGACAATTAAGTTCACCAGAAAGACTTATTGTAAACCACGACTCTGTGAACATTCTGCAGATTTCATTGACTGCAGTGTCTAAATTGGAAGATATAGCAATTTTTTTCCCCCATGCTCAGCAAAAACTGTTAACTGGCTTTTGTGGGGGGGAGGGTATAAAACATTCACTGAGTGTTTCTCATATTCTACTGAGTCAATATTAAACTGTACTTTTCTATTTTTGCTAATAGTCATTATCATAAAAACGTTTGTCTTTTTAAACATTTTCCCATATGTTCATGGTTCAGTTAAACATTCTCTGCCCTCTAGGAAATTATAGCTTAAAATAGTATCAATAGTTCACCACTTTATGTCTCAACAAACCTTTTTGATTGAAGTTCCCCAAAGGCCTTGAGTTGACCTTTACATAAATAAATGTGGATAATGGATATAGGGGTTTGCAAAATACAAAAAAGTACTATTTTTTAAAAGACGTTGTTTGTTGCTGTCATTTGAGAAGAGGGCAACACGTTGATTTAGCATATTTAATAACTTTTCACACAAAGAGGTTAGAAAGACTTGAGCATCAAGGGAATAACCCAGAATAAATACTAAATCAGTTTCTCAAATGTTAATGATGATATCGGTCTTCCTACTAAATACTTCGGCTGATTCTGATGCATACAGTTCACTTACTATATAGTGTGCTTTGAATTATACCACTGTAACTTCCACATTCTTGGTCTGTCAGCAAGTGCCTTTCCGTATTAGAATTCAGAAATTTCGAGAAACAAATGGATTAGATGTACAGCCTTCAGATCTTTAAATGCATTATTTCACACAGTTCTAAGGAAGTTTTGAGTTTGATGGATTTCAATCTTCTTAATAATATAATTTACTTTGTAACATACAGGTATAATCCATTCTTCCACAAAATCTGTCCGAGGGAGTGTTTGTGTGTATCTCTTCTCTCTCCAAATGACCTTGACATCAGTTTGTTAAAGTGGCTTATGCCATTCCTGACTTATTACAGTTCATTGGGCTTCATATTTTCTGATCAGCCACGATTTCAATGTATTTGCTTTAAAGAGGCTTTTGTAAGTTACATATAAAAAGGAACTTTTCTACCATTCAGAGAAAGACATATGTAAATGAGACAGTATTTGTAGCATGACAGTCAAAGATACCTCAAGGATTTGGGTATTGGATTGTGTATTTAGTTGCCAGCTACAGATTATAAGAGGCTATTATGTGAAACTATTATATACCTGGAGTTGAAGTAAAATATGTCAGAAATTTTTTTAAAAGAAATCTCAATTTATTCATTGTATGAAAAAAGGAATAGATTACAGCCCCCTTGCATGAAGTGATTGCATTAGTAAGGGGAATTTTATTTCTAAAACCAAAAAGACAGACTTTCAAAAGCTGCTGTTATTTACTGTACTTTAGACAGTTCCTCTGTGAAGGCCTTTCTAGTATATTAAAGACCTGTTCCAATCAAAAGTATTTTCTACTGGCTGATGATATAATTATACTAAGTTATCAAGAGATTGTTCTTGATTCCCAGGGTGAAATTCCTTTCTTTAGCAACCATGGAATTGACATGCTTCATTGTTCATTATTCATCATTCTTTTGCTTCCTCTGCTCTACAGTCTGGATCCAGAAAAGTCTCCTTGGAGACTTTATTGCACATGCTTGGACATCTTGACGATGGTGATTTTTTTGTATTGTTTCATTTTTTTTGTTTGTTTTTCTTACTTGTCAGAGGGTCATTTAATTAGAGCTTCATCAGTTTATGATTGTTCTAGATAGTCTTCAGAGGCTGAGTCACTTCTCCAATTTCTGTTGTTGTTAGTTTTGTTTGTTTGTTTGCTTTTGTCTGTGGCTGGAGAGGTCTTTCTGAAACAAACATACAACTCACCAAACACAAAAACAATCAGTCAAACCTGCTGGTTTTTCTCAAGAGGCTCGATGTTTAGTTTATTCATTTAGAAACGTTGCCTTGTGTTTCTCCCCCTCCTTCTCCATCTCTTCCTCTGCCTTCTGTTTATAAGAAAAGCTCAAGCAGCTCTGTGCTTTAATAGGCAAGGCTGAAGGCAGAGTTCTGCCTCTGGGAAATGTTTATTCTGGAAAAACACAGGAGACATTTGTTTGGTCTGACTCATCTAGACTATGTCATAAGCCGTCTTGGGCAAAAAAGAGAAGATGCCTTAAATATTGATGCCTGTCCAGACTCAATTTTATGTTTAAAAACCAAAGAATTGTGGCCACTGCAACCTCTTAATTAATCAGTAAATATTTATCAGTCCACTAATATTTTTTTAGTCATCTTTCCTTCCGAGGATATGAATAAAGTTCATAACCACAATAGTTTTCTGTTATTTGCTGAACAAATGGTTATCCTTGACAAGTAGCCATTTTTAAGCCTTCCGTAGTAACTTGAAAGAACAATGCTAAGGAAAAATCAAATAGTGCGTTTACTCATACCAGAGCTGTGCATATCTCTGTGATGGGGGACGTGGGAGGTATGCAGGGAAAAGAAGGCAAGTAATATCATGACCCTGCTTTGTCTGCTTGGTCCTTTCTTTGCTCTTAAATCTCTGTGCAGATCTGTCAGAAATTATCACCCAAGGGATTCCAATTTCCTGTTCCTGCCTCTGGCTAGCAGCCCAGGGCTACCACCATATGCCCTCATCCCCAATTGGCCACTGTTCCACTCAAAACAGAGAAAGGGAAAAACTAGTTGAAGTCTCTCATGCTATTTTTTCAACTTCTCAGACTAAACCTAGTGGAATCTTTTTATTCACTTATTTGTTTAGTCTTCACTCACTGTTTGTATAAATATTGTATACTTGCTATATATTCAGCAAAGTGCTAGGTGTAAAGGGGAGGCGACTAGTGTTGATAAGAGAAAGGGCAAGGAATAAGAAATCTTTAAAGAAAAAAACAGAAGCCTTCCCTACCTTAAAGTCTAGCTGGGGGAAAATTATATACCTTAGTCAAATAAATGGAAGCAATTAAAAAGCAACAGGCAAAAATAATAAAATAATGTAAATAGTATATATAGGTGCTGACAGGGATGGGAGAACTGCAAATATTTAATTCAGTTCACCATTTGAGTACACATTATGTGCTAGAACCTGTATCAAAAATATGATGGAAAATAAGAGGTAACCTTCTGGAGGCAGATATAGCTGCAGATAACTTTATTATGAGGTACACTGTGCTGAGTGTTTTAAGATCAACAAAGTACCATGAGGGAAATTGTGAAGGGAAACATTTTGAGTGAGGGGGTAAGGGTTCTGTGCTCAATTCCAATGTGTGTATGGGGAGCGCTTCCACACACCAACAAGCAATTCTCTGACACAAGGCAGGTGCCCCTCAATTCAGCTCAATTCTCACACTATCTACCCAGAGATAGCAACAGATTCCACAGGTTAAGGGTTCAGTCCGACAAGACTGTAACCCCCCAACCCCCAACCCCCCACCAGGCACCAATCACAAGTCTAGGTGCTTCTGATGGTCAAGTATAGATTGCCAACAAGTCCCTCCTTGGATTCAATTAATTTGCTAGAGTAGCTCACAAAACTCAGAGAAACATTTTACCTACTAGATTATTACCAGTTTATTGTAAAAGGATATGACTCAGGAACAGCCAGAGGGAAGAGATGCATAGGGCTAGGTGTGGGGAAAGTGTGTAGAGCTTCCATGCCCTCTCTGAGTGCCCTACTCTCCCAGCACTTCCACAGGTTCACCAACCCAGAAGCTCTCTGAACTCCCTCCATTTGGGTGTTTATGGAGGCTTCACTACATAGTCATGATTGATTAACTCATTGGCCATTGGTGATTGATTCAACCTCCAGCCCCTCTTCCCTCCCAGGAATTCCAGGGGTGGGACTAAAATTTCCAACCTTCTATTCCTGGTTGATTCTCCTGGCAACCAACCCCCATCTTCAGGTGCTTTCCAAAAGTCACCTCATTAACATAAACTCAGTTGCAGTGTAAAGGGGGCTTGTTATTTCACTGTAATGGCTCTGAAGGTATTTCTGGAACTGAGGTCAAGAGAGCAAATATTATGACAAAAGATGCTCCCATTGCTCTTACCACTCAGGAAATTCCATGGGTTTGGGGAGCTGTGAGCCAGGAGCCTTGGACAAAGACCAAATATTTATGAGAAATATATTTTGATCACTTGAATGATTACATACATGTTTCTTATAAATCACAATATTGCAGGGGGGTTAGGAAAGTTTTATGTAAGAGGTGTGATTTGAGCTTGGCTGTGAAGGATGTATCTAATATTTTATAGGTAGAAATGGTGGGAGTTCAGGGTGTAGGAGAAGTGTAGGGTATATTCAGATTCCCATGTTGTATTTCAGTCATAACACATAAGGTAGGCTGCAGGAGGAGTTCAGACAGAAAGACATGCTAGATGTTAAGGTCCTCAAAAGCAAAATTGAGCAGCTTGAACTTAATTTTGTAGACAATGGCAATACTGATGATTTTTGAAGAAAGAAGTAAGGTGAAGAAATCTATCCTTTAGGAAGTGGTTTAGCATATGGTTAAGAGCTGGTGCTCTGAAGTCAGAAAACTGGATGCAATCAATGAATATTTATCAAGCTCCTACTTACCAGGGACTATTCTAATAATTGGGGCCATAGTAGTGACGTATATTGGCGAGACCTCTGCTCTCATGGTACTTACTTTTTAGCTATGGACAGGAGAGACAAATGACAATAACACGCAAAAAGACATTTTCCAGATAATTTTAGATAGTGATAAGTGTGATGAAGAAAATAAAATAGGGCAATGACTGGTGGGACCAGGGAAACGACTTTAGAATTGGTGGTTAGAGAAGGCCTCACTGATGAGGTGAAATTTGAGTTGAGACCTGAATTAAATGATGGGATGATCCACGGGAATATCTGAGGCAAAGTCTTCCAGTCAAAGCAAAGAGCAGATTTAAAGGCCCTTGTGGGAATGAGCATGATGTGTTCCAGAAACAGACAGAAGGCCTGCGTGGCTGGACTGCAGTAAGTAAAGGGGACACCTTCATGAAAGTAGGCTCTAGAAGGAGGCAGGGGTCTGATAACATTCGTCTTTGTAGACCTCGGTAAGGATTTTGTTTTTTATTCTAATTATAATGGGAAGCCATTAGAGGAAGTTTCAAGCAGGGTTTGATATCATATGATTTATGTTTTAAAAAAGGTGGCTCTGGCCAATGTGGAGAATTTGTATGGGGTATAGATAGAATTGGAGGACTCAGGCTATGTTTTAAAGGTAGAACAGGCAAAACTTGTTCAAGGTCTACTGTTTTCTAGTTATTTGACCTTGAACAAATTACTTAACCTCATCTCAGTGTCTGCATCTGTAAAAAGGGGATAAGAATAATACTGACCTTAGAGAATTGTGAGGATTAAATTAAAACTCCGCGCGATATAACCAGCACATCATATGTACTCATTCAAGGATAGCAGCTGCTATTATTACAACTCTGATGGTGATAATAACTCTGGATTGGACCTGTGAGTAACTAGAGGCCTGGTGATCTGTTAAGAGGCTATTGTGATTATCCAGGCAAGTCAAAGTGCTAGGCTGGAGTAGGGCAGTGGAAAGGAAAAGTGGGAAAGCACCATGTTAATAAATTTAATTAATGCACACCAAATATTTAATTTAAGTAGGAATACTTAATGACGTAATCAAATGACTAATAAAGGGTAACACTAGTACGTGCAGAGAGTCAAAAGTCACTTCTGTGGTGAGACTGGAATTAAAATTGCTAATAGTTTATTTTCTCTCCTTTAATTCCTAGCTAATGACTTTTCTATATTATCATTTCCTATCACATCAAACCATGGTTCATTTAAAGTATGCTGTTGAGACATGGTCAAAATCCATCAACAGAGACTTCAAATGAAATGGCTGTGTGTGTGCTGCACCCTCTTTCAACTATGTACCATAACTAAAGTCTTCCCAGCTATGTTTGAACTTCAGGTGATTATCTTGCATTCATGAATAAAAATAAAAGTCGACCTTCCATTTGTTGTTTTATGTTTTGGGTGAACCCGTTTACCCTATCAATGGGAATGAACTGTTGACTGTATTGGTAATTTTCTTCTAACATCGTATGAGTTACCAGATAAGTCATCATTCTTGGAGTATGAAAGGGCAGTTTTTAGTTACTCATTTCTGTTTTCTGGTGTTGATCACTCATGACAGACCTAGAGAGACTGAACTTCAAAGGACTGGTCTACTATTTATGAAATTTAATGCACAATTACCTAGGTGACAAGACGTTAGCCATAAAGGTTAAGGCTTATGAATATTAAAACTTTAAAGAGTTCTTTGGCAGGTGTGAATTTTTATCAAATATTTCCTTACAGATGAGTGAAAAGAAGCCAGAATTTAAAATATACAAATCATCAGGCAAAGACAGATAGGACTCAGAGAAACCCGGGCTAGTTCACCACTGTAATTGCTATTTTTATTTTATTTTTTGAGTTTCAGGTTTTTTGAAAAACAGTTAAAAAGCGGAATGAGAGGGGGAAAAAACCCAGTGGATTTCTGGTCTGGATATTTTATGAAACATCCAAAACACATTAATTGCCAAGGTAATAAGATGGACCTGTCAGTTCTGATTCAATTGCTATTAGAAAATAAAATGTTTTAATAAAAATCACGTAATTGTAATCAAAGGAAACATTGCCTATGAGCAAGATTTTAAGCAAATAGCAGCATATGCCTTTTCAGTGTGTTTTTTTTTTGTCACCTAAATGTGCACATTCACAATTGTGTGTACTCTTCATCAAGCGCTAATATATTCTCAGAAGTCATGTTGGAACTTATAAACTCTCTGTGTCAGTCACCACTTCTTGCTTAACTGACCTTGGGTATTGTAGCCTTTTAATGTCCCTGCTACTAGTATTTAGTTAAGTTTTATCTCTCTCTGGTTTTCCACTTCACAGTTTGGGAAAAGAGGCTGGTAGGCTTTGCTATATCCATGTACACCTTTCAAATGGAAAATTCACAGGAAGCAAATGGTGAATGTCTTAACTCTGTAGGCTGAGACCATTTTATACAGGAAGGTAGGGGTTGAACATGAAAGATAGTTTGGGGTTCCTTTTGTTCTTCTATGTTTGCTTCTATCCACTCCGTTCTAATCTGTGGAACTCAAGGCTGCCTCAAGGGCACCGACTATTCAGTAAAGATGAACTGCCAATTCTTCACCTTCTGGGAAAGTTGTCAGGTAAGTAAACTGTCAACAGCAATTATTTTTCTGATCTTAAGTAGATAATTAGCTCTGAACACCCCTTCCTTAATATTTTCCACAGTATATTCCTCTCACATTCAAATCTGCCCTCAAATCTATCCAATTAAGGTGAACTGAGAAAAGAATTCCCATATCCTACTTCTAGAATTACTGTAAATGCCTTTAGATAGAACCATATTTTAACATAGATGCTGTTTTAGCTATGAAGATTTTCCAAAATATAATTTAATAATATCACTGGTCAGGCATTTATGCTAGAAAGTTTATATATTATTCATTCTCACAAGCACCCTTTTGAGAGAATTATTAATCTTATTTTACAGATGAGGAAACAAACTCAGAATGATGAAGTTCTTTGCCTAAATCACAGATCTTGTATGTGGTCAACCCTGGATTTGAATCCAGGTCTGCCTAATTCTAAAGCCTCTTTCTCACTATATACAATAGACTGCAGATCTTCCAGCTGCTTACACTTATATGATAAAATTATCTTGTTTATTTCTCTCTCTCCTGACCCCAGCATGTAAGCTTTATAAGAACAGGGACCTTGTCTTTCTTATTCAGTACTGTAACCCCAGAGCCCAGAAAAGTTTCTGGTATATTGTGAAAACTCAGTAAATATTATTGCATGAAAATAATCAATCATGAAAGTTTTCTGGTTAATTTCAAATTAGATAGTTGTACAAGAAGTACTAAAAGTGCCAAATGAGTGCTACAGGGGTTGACCAGTGGGAGAGATTACCATAGGTTGGAGGCTACAAGAATAGTGTAGACTACAGACCTCCAAAAAGGAGGAGTGCATACACCTCAGGGGTGTGTTCAAAATAATACATTGGGAGGGGTAAAAAACATGTTAGAATTTTTAATCATTTTTTTTGTTTTAGCTCATTCTTTTTCAATTTTGGTTGTCATATTTTATAATGTACACATTATTGCAGTAATATATATGGCATAATATATATAATATAGTAATATATAACATATACAATAATATGGACAGTAATGTAATATACACAGTAATATAATAATATACATATGTATGTATATGTGGGGGTGGGTAGATGCTTAAACATTTTTACTGCTAGTTGTGCTTGGAGACCTGTGGTCCAGAGGGAGAAATAAACATACAGAGATATCTATAATTCAGCATTCTACCTGCTATTAGATGTCTAGACAAAGTACTTCAGGAAGAAAGATAAAGGAATGGCTAATACTTCGTGATTTTGTCGGCATGGTGGTGGTGGTGGTGGCACAATTTCAACAGAATTCTGTGGCAATGGCAGATGAAATGGGAATTTTCAGGGAGAGAGAACACTTGCAAAGGTGCAGAGGTATAACTTTTTTTTTTAATTGAACTATAGTTAATTTACAATGTTGTGTTAGCTTCAAGTGTACAGCAAAGTGGTTCCGTTATACACATATATATGTGTATATATAAAAATATATATGTGCGTATATATATACATATATATATATTCTTTCCATCATAGGGCTATTACAAGATATTGAGTATAGTTCCCTGTGCTATACAGTATAACTTTCTTGATATGTTTCAGGAACTATAAAGCATATTTGGATTGCTAAAGGAGAGGGAGTAGAATAGGTAGGAGAATGGGGAGTAGCAGTATATTATTATTGGATTACATGTACATAATATATAAAGACATATATTGAAGGTAAGTGCTCATGTATTAATAAGCTAGGTAGGGTACAGGATCAAAGAAACTGGAGCTCACTTAGTGAAGTAGACTATGGAAAATGAAGAAGATATCTTCAAGCCATATCGCAGCTGAAGGATTAAAGGGCCAATGGAGAAGAAAGAGTTAAAGGTGCCTTCTAGATTTTAAGACTGGATGAGGTTACTGTAACATTGACCTATAAGGTCATCCTGAGGAGAGCAAGGCAGTTTTTTGAGGTAAGATAATTTTGGGTAAATAACAAATTAGAGAAGGGACATCCATAGGTATATGACCAATAGGGAACTGGAGATATGAGATGGGAACTCTGGAAGAAATCAGGGTAGGAGTTAAAATTTGAGAACCATTCCCATTATTGGTTCATCAAACATTCACAGGCACCTACTCTGTGCCGGGGACCATACTAGACACTGGGGCTAGAGTAGGAAAAAGAGAGATGTCACACCAACTCTCAAGATGCTTATCTTGGGGCTTCCCTGGGGGCACAGTTGTTAAGAATGCACCTGCCAATGCAGGGGACACAGGTTCGAACCCTGGTCCGGGAAGATCCCACATGCCGCAGAGCAACTAAGCCCGTGGGCCACAACTACTGAGCCTGCGCTCTAGAGTCCGCAAGCCACAACTACTGAGCCTGTGTGGCACAACTACTGAAGCCTGCGTGCCTAGAGCCCAGTCTCCACAACAAGAGAAGCGACCGCAATGAGAAGCCCGCACACTGCAACGAAGAGTAGCCCCCCTCTCCGCAACTAGAGAAAGCCCGCGCGCAGCAACAAAGAGCCAACACCGCCAAAAATAAATAAATAAATAAATTTATATATGAAAAAAGGTGCTTATTTTTTTTTGCGGTACGCGGGCCTCTCACTGTTGTGGCCTCTCCCATTGCAGAGCACAGGCTCCGGACGCGCAGGCTCAGCGGCCATGGCTCATGGGCCTAGCCGCTCCGCGGCATGTGGGATCTTGCTGGGCCGGGGCACGAACCTGTGTCCCCTGCATCGGCAGGCGGACTCTCAACCACTGCGCCACCAGGGAAGCCCCAAAGATGCTTATCTTATACTCAATAGAGAGAGACAGACAATCAACAGGGAAAATGTTTGCATATAATTACAAATCATGATAAGTGTGTAGGGGAGCAAAATTTGTCACCCAAAATGTCTCTTTGGCACGTGGATTATTTTGAGCTGAAAACAGTCAAGGCCCAAAAGACTCAGGAAACTTTGACCTTCCCCCAATTGCCTAAAGAACGCAGATAGAGGACCTGTTCTAGAAAGGGAGCTATCGCCATAGATAACTATAGTATGAACTAGGTTTGTAAACAGGGGAGGAATGTAGCAAAGTGTTAAAATTCCTCTCTGTGTCCTATTGTCTGCTTGGCTCAGCAAACATTTGTTTACCAAACATTTGCTTTTCCATCTCCATGTCATTTGCCCCCCACCACCTTTGAGGTCCCAAACCACTACCCCCAACATCCTCTTCTGTGTTTAGCTGAAGATTGCCTTTAAGGTGAGGGTTCTAGCCATTTTGGCTAATTATTCAGTTTTCTTAGGTCTCTCTCATGTATACATGTTATTAACTTTTGTGTGATTTTCTCCTGTTATTCGGTCTCATGTCAATTTAATTCTTAGACCAGCCAGAAGAACTTAGAAGGGTAGAGGAAAATTTCTTCCTCCCCGACAAGTGCTATGAAGGGTGGCCTGCTTTAGATTAGGTGGTCAATGAAAGCCTCTGAAGAAGTGCTATTTAACCTGAGAGCTGATCAATGAGACAGGACCAGCCAGGCAAAGTGGAAAAAAGAGCAATCTAGGAAGAGGGAACCAGCAGCCTTGGATGGATGTGGGATAGAGCTTGGTGTCCTGTGGGAATAGAAAGAAGCCCAGTGTGACTTGCAGCTACTGAGCAAGGGACACAGTGGCACAGTATGAAGCTGGAGAGGAAGGCAGAAGCTGGATCATGCAGAATCTTCAAAGCCCCGTAAAGAACTTGACATTTATTCTTTTTAGAATAGGAAGTTATTGAAAGGTTTTAACTGGGGACAATAAAATGATAAAATTTACCTTTAAAATTCCTTTGGACTATAAAATACAGATAGTTAAAGCATTGAAAACAGGCATTCTCAGAAGAAGAGAGAATAAACACAGAAATAAGAGGCTGAGGGCTGAGTCTTAGGAAATGCTCCTCATTAGGATATGATGGGAGAGGGAGGAGCCAGCCAAGAGAAAAAGGAATGTTCAGAGAAGCAGGAAAGGTGTCATGGAAGTCCATGAAAGAGAAGCTTTCACCAAAGACTCTGGTCAACATTGTTACATGTGGAAAAGATTGTGAGGAGGGAATGAAGAAAAAGGTGTATAGATTTGGGAATAGGAAACGTTTTGAAAGTGTAACTTTCATAGAGAACAATGAAGCTATAGGCAGTGAGTAGAAACCACACTTCTGAGAATGTATTAGTCAGTGGAAGGATAAAGCAGAATGATGGGTTTAAAAGTGGGCAGAAGACCTGACTAGACATTTTTCCAAAGAAGACATACAGATGGCTAACAGGCACATAAAAAGATGCCCAACATTGCTAATTATTAGAGAAATGCATATCAAAACAATTATGAGATACCTTAACACCTGTCAGAATGGCTATCATCAGAAGTAACACAAATAACAAATGTTGGAGAGGATGTGGAGAGAAGGCGACCCTTGTGCATTGTTGGTGGGAATGTAAATTGGTGCAGCCACTGTGGAAAACAGAATGGAGGTTCCACAAAATATTAAAAATAGAACTACCATATGATCCAGCAATTCCACTCCTGGGTATATATCCAGAAAAACTGAAAACACTAATTCGAAAAGATACATGCACCCCAGTGTTCACAGCAGCTGTATTTACAACAACCAAGATATGGAAGCAACCCAGGTGTCCATCAACAGACGTCCATCCATTGATAAAGAAGATGTCCATCCATCAATGGACATCCATTGATAAAGAAGATGTGGTATACACACACACACACACACACACACACACACACACACACACACACTGGAATATTACTCAGCCATAAAAAAAGAATGAAATTTTGCCATTTGCAAGAACGTGGATGGACCTAGAGAGTACTATGCTTAGTGAAATAAGTCAGACAGAGAAAGACAAATAGTGTATGTTATTGCTCATATGTGGAATCTAAAAAATAAAACGAATACATATGGCAAAATAGAAACCAACTCACAGATATAGAAAAGTAGTGGTTATCAGTGGGGAGAAGGAAGGAGGAAGCGGCAAGATAGTGGTATGGAATTAAGAGATACAAACTACTATGTATAAAATAGATAAGCAAAAAGAATGTATTGTACAGCACAGGGAATTATAGCCATTATTTTGTCATAACTTTAAATGGAGTATAATTTATAAAAATACCAAATCACTATACTGCACCTCTGAAACGAATATAATATTGTAAATCAACTAAACTTCAGTTTAAAAAATCCTTATAAAGTAAAATGATGGGTAGAAGAAGTAGCAAGTTCAAGCAAAGGTCTTTTCAGACTAATGGAGACCTGTGGGAGGTTGGATTTGGGTGTGGGCTAAGAGAAGTGGAGGGCTGGTGGGAGAGATGAAAGGAGGCAACTGAAAATGTTTGAAAAAGGCTTGAAATATTAAGGAATAATTTAGAGGCCAAGAGCCTGGAGCGCATTGAAAGAGGTGCGGCCAAGATCACAGGTGCTACTGTTACATTTTAAAGGAAGAAGACTCTCTTTCCTCTGAGACTGGAGAGAAGGGTGAGAGAGTAGATATAGTGACAGAGAAACTTTGAAGTGAACTGGCAGAAAGTTTAGGGAGTTCACGGCAGTCGACATTGATTTTTCAGTCAATCAAAATTAACAACACACACTAAAGTAGTATATAGTCTCAATAAAATAAAGCCTCTTTCAGGGAAGGAAGCTTGGGTTATCTCATTTGTCTTATTTTGTTTCTGATATTCCCCACAGTATCTAATGGCATCTTGTACATGATAGGTGCTCAATTAACAGATGTTGGTTGTTTGATATCTCTAGTCTCAAGGAATTTACAACTGGGAACAAACACATTATATATGCAGTATATGGTAATTTCCAAAAGAGTGCTGCTGCTAATAAATGTTTCCGGATTTAAAAGGAAGGAAGTGTGCCTGTAGATTGAACTGATGTGGGAATGCTTCATAAAGGAGCTGAGTCATTATCTGGGCCTTAATGGTTGCTTAGGATTTAAATACAGATTTTGCAATAAACTAGAGGTGGGCATTTTCTATATCAGGTCTTGGATAGTGACCTTACGGCAAACTGGAAAGATCTGACCACTTTAGGAAATATGGTAGAAAATCAGCAGGAGGTTATTCAAGAAGTTGCTGAGATTTAGAAACAGAAGGATCCAAGGGAGAAAGGGACTTGAGGCTGGGAGTTCAGGAGTCTTTTGTTTTGGACAGCATCCTGCCAAATTAAACGTGAAATTAGGCATTTCAGTCTAATCTGGAATGAAAGTCAGGAAATTCCATTCTGTAGTAATTTCCCGATCCATCTTTCTAAAGTCAAAATACAATTATGTTATTCCCCCGCTCAAAAATTCTCAATGGTTCCCTAACGCCTACACAACTAATACATAGACTCAGTGGCCTAGCACTGAAAGAAATTCACAAGTAAGGTTGAAACATTTCCAGGCTTGTTTCCAATTTATACCATATACATATTGGGTTGGCCAAAAAGTTCATTCAGGTTTTTCCATAAGATGTTACAGAAAAACCCAAACGAAATTTTTGGCCAATCCAATACCACATACTTCTGCCAATTCAACTAGGAAGTGTTTCCTGATCATGCTATGTGCTTCCTAATCTCCATTCCTCTGCTCATGATATTAACTCCATCTCTACTTTGATCTGTGTCAAAATCTTACCCCCTTTTTAAAGACCTATTTCCAATGCCAGCACCTCCTCCATAAAGTCTGTCCTGCCCCTTCCCACCAGGGGGATTTTCTCTCTTCTGTTAATTTCCATAGCATTTGGGAACTCATATAAACTTATAATGTACCTTATATTGTAGTTATTTGTAAGGTCACCTAATTCCCAATCTTATCTTCTAATCCCCACTAAACTTCAAATTACTTGGTGACAGGATCTGCATACTGCTCATTTTTTATTCCCTTTGGAACCCAGCATAAACAGTTCTTGACGCGGACTGATGTAGAATTAGAATGAGATGAGGGGTGGATGTAGCTGGGAAGGTATCAGTGAAAGCTGTTGCTAATAAAAGCTATCTCAGCCTTTGTCTTGGTGATCTCTCTGAAACATGGAATCATCGAATCTTTAATGTTAATTTTTGATATGTTAATTTTTGACACATGCTGGTAATTTCCATTATCACTATTTATATCCAGTGTAGTGATTTCCTATTGTAGCACTAATAGAGCTTACGATCATTTTATAAGTATAATATTTGCCATATGATATATGGAGGTAGCATAATAGAGTGGAAAGAGGGAACACTGAATTTCACTAGACCTCACTTTGGATCCTTGCTGTCCTACTTAATAGCTATGTGTAACTCTGTTGCCTGCCCAACATTTATTCCCTCTTCTTCTGGTAATTTCAGACTGATTTTCCTTTTAGAGAATTATTTCTTTCCTGTTATTAATCCATGAGGCTTGAGGTAGGGCTAACAATCCTCCTCGATCCTCCCCTGCAGTTGCAAGGGAAGGTATGGTACATAGGTTTGGCCAATTGCCATATTCCTTATCTCTGGCTATTGCCAGGCTGATGAGACTCAACTGGGAAATACAAAACCCTCTGTCTGTTGAGAGGATGGGATGTAAGACTGAAACTGCTGGCTGTCACCTCTCTACAACCAGGATCAAGCCTAAGAACAAAGCCATTGCAGAGAATAGCAGAGTGAGTGACTGAGATAGGTGAATGAGACATGATGACATAATTCAGCCTCTGGATCTGGCCATAGGTGAAGGCAATTCACCCCCTTCTTTCTTCATCCTCTACTCCCTCAGACTTTGAGTTACATGAGCCAATGAACAACTTGTTTATTCCTTAAGTCAATTTGAGTTTATTTTGCTTGTAATCAAATAACAGTAAATAGATATATCACATGACCTTGGGCAAGTCATTCACAGTCTCTCTGAGGCTCAGGTCATGCATAAATGGGGAAGAATCCTCTATTACCTACACACAGGGAATATTAGGAGGCTCATCTATATGTGAAATATAAGTGAGAGCATTTTGACAACTATAAATGCTTGTAAAAAAGAGGATAGGTATTAGTGTCTTTCATCCAAGAAAACAAAAACATATTGTTTACTATGATTGTTTTCTTTAAAAAACAAAGAAACATTATTCAGTCGACCAGCATAGACACTGGAAAAGCAAAAGCCTGTGCCCAAACTGTTACAGTTAAATATCCCACCACAGGATTTCTCTTTGATGATTAAAATCACAGATTTTTTTCTTTCTTAGCAAAGAACATGAAAACCTACTTATTATTCCACCTAGAATATGTAAGAGCTAGCATTTAACTTTAAGGCTGGTTCTTAAAAGCCTGCGTAAAAGTTTTGAAATAAAGATTTGTCACTGTCTCATATCCTCCACGTAGTCAACTTTTCATTCTGAGTATAGGTTGTAAATATGTTGTTAGAGCAAAGCATCTAAGAAATGGCAAAATTCAACCTTGGAACATCGCATTAGTCATTCAAAGGAGATATATTTGAAAATTGGTTCAGATGCTTTCTCTACCACCTTTTTCCTCCTACTCCTTTCCTTATATATCATATTATCTTTGATGAACCAGACACGTAAATAGTAATCTGTGTGATCTGAAAAAGCTAATGCTATTTCTAAAGAAGCCTACTTTATATCCTGGCACCTTCAGGACCTAGAATCAGCTGTATTATTTAAATATTTCAATGATAAGGAGAAATTTGCCTGTGACAGTGGGTATGTAGGTGTGGGATGGGTGGAGAATCTACGTATGAACCATCATCCTACTCTGGGTCTTGGAAATCTATCCTGAAGTTTTTGAACCCAAGGTTTGTATGTTTAATTTTCATTTGTTTTGTAGTGAAGGACCAACATGAGGATGTAAATGGTGCTTGCAAAATTCTAAGGCCAAGAGATAAGCTAGCACAGCACAATAATATTTAGAAAGTAAGCATGGGAAGTTTAAACAATTGTGTCCTTTATGTCAGAAAAATGGTCTTGCTCTTAATTTTTTCCATCCACTTTCACTGGCTAGAAATGCTAAGAAATGCAGTATCTTCAGGGGGAAAATCGGTCTGTGTGCCATAGTATTCAATGCAAACAAATCCTGTAATGGAAAAAACCATCACTCACGCGTCTATGAATATAGTTTCTTATATTCAGTATAGATCCTGCTGTACTGTCCTTTTTTTTTCCCCCTTGACATCTGTGCAGTATATCCTAGCAATTAAAAAAAAAATCCTTAAAGTGCTTTCCTCTTAATACAGCTGTGAGGAAAGCAAATATATTAACTCAGTATTCATCAGGATTTTTGCTTTTACTATACATAATTTGATAAAATCCAGAAACATTTTGTTCTTTCCAAATGAAATGGGTAAGAAAGGTTCTGACACATTCCTCAGTACCGGAAGAATATCAAATAACCTAAAAATAATACTATCTGTCTGTGGGCCCCTGTTCAGACGAGGGGCTGAAACGTATCTTTCCACATGGGGCCATGGAGGTGTTGCTTTTTAAGGTAGTGTCAATAAACAGATAAATCTCCTAATGCAGCATGCAGTTCTTCTGACTGTTTCATATCCAGCAACCCCAGGCCTCCATTTTATGAGAGAGGTGTATACTGATTTTAATAATGATGAAGCTGGGAATGAGGAAGCTTAAATGATCAACCTATTGCCCCAGAACCAAGAGGTGGTAGACACAGGATGGAAAAGTTGCTCTGAAAAAAATATAACAAGTTTGTTTGACATCTCGGTGTTCTTAACCACTGCATTATCTTACTTCTCAAGCAAAAAGTGACTTAACATTTCAGCAGCGTGCCCCTTTCTACAAGATACCAACTTGCACTCTTAGAAGTAGTTATACAAGTTTTCCCCACCCCTAACTCTCTACTACCAATTCCAGTCCTCAGCCCTATTTCTCTACCTCCCGCCACAATCAGCAATAATGATTTTTCAGGGCGACCACTGAAGGACAATGAACGTCCTCGTTTTCAAAATATGAAAACTAACTCTGAGAGAAGGAAGAATGGACTTGTTCAAGGTCAGATAACCTATCGGAAACAGATAACCAATCGGAAACAGTACAAGTACCAACACAAATCTGCTTGTTCAGTTGTTCAGTCCAGTGCCGTCTCTAAAGAGAAAACAAAACTTACAACACAGTGAGTAGTTTCTTATTCATGACGAGCTATATATATATATATATATATATATATATATATATATATTCTCTCTCTATATATATAGAATATATATAGAATATATAGAAGATATAACAGAATATATATATTGTATACATAATACATATACATATATGTATTATATATAATATATATAATATACAATATAACAGAATATATATATATTATATATAATAGAGTGTATATACATATTATATATAATAGAATATATAGAGAATATAGAATATTATTCTGAGGTCAATTGAATAAATGAGAACTCAAACGCAACTGGAGCATCAGAGCATTGTTAGCACAATATTAATCTCAAAGGTATCAAATTATCGTGTCCCAAACAGAACGCTGAAGTTTTCCCCTCCGAACGTGTTCCTTCCCTATTACTCCCTATCTCGGGAAGTAGTTACCACTCTAATGCACAGAGAACAGAAGGAAAAGATTTGGGTTCTCCAAACCTGGCACCTCGGAGCAGGGTCCATATAGAGCAGGCACCGGGATTCTGGAGGAGGGGGTGCGGAACAGTGTCTGCTGGTGTCTTCTGAGCACAATAAGGCTGGAGCCAATGCCTCCCTCAGCCTCGGTGAAGGGTCATTTTGGGTACGGTTTGAACCAGAAACCAAACCGGAAGGAGTATTGCCTTTACCCCTCCCTGCATCCTCCCAGCCTCCCTCAAGCGCCCCCTAGTCTCAGCGTCTAGCGGGGAACCGGCGGCAAACGAACCCGGGGGACCTGCGGTTTGCAGTCCCAGCAGCACGGCATCGCAAGGCATCATCACAAAGTAGAAGGTGAGTGTGAGAGACTATAACTTAATATCTGCGGCTTAATAACTGGCACAGAGGATCGTAGTGAAAGGATAAGGTTCTTTCCTCTCCTGCACCCCTCTCCGCCACTAACGTGTTTGTAACCATCCCTGAGACTTATGGCGGAAGCAACAATTATTTCTACGGCAGGTGGGTAGTGTCTTACCATTTAAAAAAAATTGAAGTATAGTTGGTTTACAATATTGTGTTAGTTCCAGGTGTACAGCAAAGTGAATCAGTTTTATATATATATATATATATGTCTGTATATATATATATATGTATACACACACACACACATACATATATATATATATTCTTTTTCAGATCTTATCTTTCAAACCCCCTTTCCTGATCTTCAGAGGATATCCTTTATGCCTTCTGGCCTAATGGATTCCTGGTTTCTGCTTCCATCACGCTATTGAAACTGCTCTAATTTCGTTTCCTAACTCTTTGTTTGCTAAATCTAGTGGCTTTCCCCCCCCATGCTCATTCCAATTTTCTTTGGTATTCTATATTGTTGACAATTTCCTTTTTAAAACTCTTTTCAAAGCACGGTATCTCTTTTTGTTTCTTTGTG
Source organism: Phocoena phocoena (assembly GCF_963924675.1). NCBI lineage: Eukaryota > Metazoa > Chordata > Mammalia > Artiodactyla > Phocoenidae > Phocoena > Phocoena phocoena. Next base: position 80,294,901 of record NC_089240.1, on the reverse strand, counting down.
CCTAGTGCCGTCTTTTCCTCGGCTTTCCCCGCCCCTCTAGCCCCCTCCCCCCCACCCCAAGGCTTGGTTGGAGTTCTGGCTGAGATTCCTTTATGTTTTCATCTTTTTTTTCTTTTCTTAACCTCATCTTTTTTCTTGGGTGATCTCACCCAGTCCTACACTTTTAGATGCAACCTATATGTCAATGACTCTCAATCTGTGTTAGTAACCCAGACTTCTTTTGTGAAATCTGATTGCATCTGTCTCTCCAGAACAGCTCTGCTCGAATGACCATTGACATCTCAAACCTAAAATGTCCAAAAAAAAACTATCTTCTCTCTCTCCATGAAACCTCTTCTTCCTTCTGCATTCTTTCTTTGGCTAATAATATCAATGCCTATTAAATCACCCAAGCTAGAAAACGTGCAGTCATTTTGACTAATTTATCTCTCCATCAGCTCCTGAATCCAATCAGTCATCAAGTTTTATTGATTATCCTGTCCCTTAAATATCACTTGGTTCTGTTTCAGCCTTTTCATTCCTTCAGGCACTGCTTAGTTTGGGGTCTCACCATCTCTCTCTCTTTTTAAAAAAATTTATTTTATTCAAGTACAGTTGATTTATAATATGGTGTTAATTTCTGCTGTACAACAAAGTGATTCAGTTATACACACATATATGTATATATACATTCTTTTTCATATTCTTTTCCATTACGGTTTATCACAGGATATTGAATATAGTTCCCTGTGCTATACAGTAGGACTTTATTGTTTATCCATTCTCTTTATTGTTTATCCATTCTCTATGTAATAGTTTGCATCTGCTACTCCCAAGCTCCCAATCCATCCCTCCCCCAACCCCCTCCCCCTTGGCAAACACAAGTCTGTTCTTCTGTGTCTGTTCCATGGATAAGTTCATTTGTGTCATATTTTAGATTCCACATATAAGTGATATGGTATGGTATTTGTCTTTCTCTCTCTGACTTACTTCCCTTAGTATGATCATCTCTAGGTCCATCTATGTTGCTGCAAATGGCATTATTTCCTTCTTTTTTATGGCTGAGTATTATTCCATTGTGTATATATATACCACATCTTCTTTATCCATTCATCTGTCGATGGACACTTAGGTTCTTTCCATGTCACCATCTCTTGCCTTGACTCTTACAATAACCTCCTAACTGGAATTCCTGCTGCCAGTTCCTTTCCTGTCCCAGACACCCTCCATATTATCATTGAGATTAGCTTTCTGAAAAACAAATCTGGTTATGCTGCTCCCCTACTTTAAAAAAAAGTCAAAAGCTACCACAAAAAGAACAACTTCAATGTCTTCTCACTTCCTAGAGAGTAAATTATAAAGTCCCCTCTCTCTTTGTCTGAGTAAACTCCTAGTAATTCTGTGAGACTTAGCTCAACTAACCTAATTGTGTGGTGTCTTCCTTGACTCATCCAGAAAGCATACTGGAAGGCAAGTGAATGAAGATAATTATGAATTGGCTCAACAAATAAATCACTTACAGCCTTTCCTTTTTAAAAAATATTTTTGGAACATATTACTCGTGGCACACCTCAAAACTGATCTGAGATACAAGGGTGTATCATAATCCCACAGTTGAGAATGGCTCTAAAAAACCAGGGAAGTGCTGCTCTTCCTCTCTGTTTCTTTGAAAATGTAGATCCAGTGCTTTTTAGGGTTGGAATTAAGCATTACATGTTCCTTTTGAAGCCTTTTTTTGTCATGCTTTAGTGTTTTGCACATACACACACCCTGGAGCCTTTGATGATGGGTTTATTTTTACAAATCTAGTACATATGTCATTGCCCTTTCTCATAAATACAGCCCTCCAGGTCAGCACTCAAGTATACTGCAAGGATGTTTGTATTCTATTCCTGTGATACTTGTCCGATGTATAAACAGCATTTTTGCCCTTCTAGGGTTGTCATTGCAGGTCCCTCAGAAAAGCTTATAATTTTTCAAAGAAATAATGAAAATAACAATTTAAAAACTTTTTTTTTATTAAGAGAATTTAGGGGACAGGGTTACAAGGTTTTATCTGTGCTTAGAGGCTCCTGTGGCTCTTCTAACTCTAAATTCTGTGATTTCATGATGAAACTCTTGCTCTGGGATAAAGGGAATGGATCATGTCTTCTTCTATTTTATTTATTCTTTCAAATTTATTTTATTGAAGGATAGTTGGTTTACAATGTTGTGTTAATTTCTGTTGTACAGCAAAGTGATTCAGTTATAAGTATATATATTGTTTTTCATATTCCTTTCTATTATGGTTTACCACAGGATATTGAATATAGTTCCCTGCGCTATAATTGTAGGACCGTGTTTCATTTCTTCTTCTTAAATGTGAAACTGAGTCAACTAGACATGGCATAGAGAGCACAGTCTTTGATTACTTTCAACTGTCCCTGGAGAAAGTGAGACTCTGGCTATACAATACCTTAATTGCGCCTCTTACAGTATTCACAAATAAAGTGAATTTAAGCATTTTGTATTCTCACTAAAGTATATGCATGCAGCAGATTTTGAACCTCGAATTCTTTTGGTTTGTGGGAAGTGAGTCCTTTCTTGAAGAGAAGCCTATTTTTTCCATGCTAGTTTATGTCTGTGAGAGATTTGACACAGGCAAACTGTTTTTTTTCCTGATGTTATTCAGAAGGCTCTTAGAAAACTCACCTTGTTTCTTAAGGAAAAGATGAAGAAACTCAAGGATCTGTATCGAAAAAAACAACCTGGAAAGATACAACTCAGAGTCCTTTTCAGAAGTGGGAGGGGCAGCACATGTTGTTAAAGCAATTGTTTTTCTTTCCTGGGAGAAAGCTAGAAGATGTCACTGAGTTTAATTGTCTTTGTATAATAAATCACCTCATTGTGCCCCAAACCTGGAGCTCTTAGGTTAGGTGCAGTTTCTCTCCTATTAATAGGAACCATGCACAAACAGGCGAGATTAGGAAGAGCTTTGCTCTGACAAGTCTGAAAAACATAGGACATGACAAATCGTGGTCAATGTAAGTGCCATTTTTAAGGAACCTTGGGCCGGAAGTCCCACACAAATTAAGCCACAGGGAAAGGTCAGGAAAGGTGGGAAAACTACAGGTAGCACCTGCCGTCTGATTATCAGGACTGCACCAAAGGAGGCCTAGAATCTTCCCTTCAGCAGCCTGATAAGGGCATGGCATTTGTGTTACATGATTTTATTTGGTAGTGTGTGGAAACTTAATAGACTCATTGTACTGAGAAAATGAAGGCAAATAACTTGAATTTCGCTATCCTAAAGAATGTACGATTTTTCCTAGCTGATTTTGGAAACAGTGTGGGCTCTATGTTATGAGCACCAGCTGTTACTGCAGCAAGGAAAGTTCCCCATGATGGAGCCAGTACGTTGGCATCAGTGAAGCGTGCACGTGTCTGTCAAGGTTTGTATTCATCTCTGACGGCTTTCGGAAGCCAGAGAGCTCTTTATCAGGTCTAAATATTTTGTGAATGTTCTGCCTTTGACCCTGCTGACCTTCTTAGCCCCTTCTTGGTGGCCGTATAGATCAGTGATTGTGGTGACAATCTCATTTTGAGGACAGAGGAAAAGAATTCTTACCAACCAGTGCACCTTTTGACCTTCACAGATCTACATAATGAAATGAGTAGATTTCTCAGTATAGAAGAACTAAGAAAATGGGAATGGCCTTTTTTTTCTAGTTGTGTCCTGTAAAGGGTATACTGCTTATTTAACACATTAACATTAGATATTGCCCCTGGGAAGAAAAGCAGAGGGAAAGTTGGAATTCGGTACCTTCCAGCTCGGCAGTGCTTTACTAGGTTAGTTTGAAGAGGCTATAAAATGAAAGAGCTGTCTTAGTATGTCACGGTTCATGGATTACCTGTCAGTGAATCAGACTCCCTTTCCTTAGAAGTATTTCTTTGGTGTGTCATGGTTCACAGGACAGGAAGAAGTAAGGATTAGTTCATTTTATATATATATATATATATATATATATATATATATATATATACACTTTTTTTTTCTTATTTTTCCTTTTCTCTCTTTCCAGTCTCTTCTTCTGCCCCTCTCAGCTTTTGGCTTTCCTCATGTCACCTCCAGCTGTGTTCACATGGGCATGGCTGGCTCATAAATTTAAATGAGTAGTGCTCGGTGGATAAGCAAGTAGATTGTCCTGTGGCCTCCACTCCAAGCAATAATATTTTCAGTGCTTATCCATAGATTTTTGCAACCTATCTGAACTTCTCTGGCCTGCCCAAATATCTCAGCCTAGAAATCCCTGAAGACCTGGCTATTCTGTAAGATTTATGATTCTTCTCGCTTTTAGTTAAGTAGGGACTGCATCTGTCCTCTGGTAGATAAGTATTTTCAATTCCACTGTTGTCTGAAATACAGTGGTACGTTTTTCAAAGAAACAATGCAGTGTAGAGGAAGGGGCATTGACCTGGGAACCAGCGCTAACTCAGCTATTAACTACTTACGTGACTTTGGTAACCTTAGAATAGTCACTTGCTCTCGGTGGGTCTCAGTTTCCTTATGTGAAAAGAAATATCCACATCAGTCTATGTGGTTTTTAGATTGACATTCAATAGATAATTTACAGTGTCAGCAACGTATCTTTTCTCTACACAGATTGCATCTGAACTGTGAAATTAGGTGCACATCGGATAGAATAGAATATGTACTGGGCAGCAGCAATTAGATATTCAAGCAGGAAATAGGTTGTGTATGTTGTGTGTGTGTGTACGGGTGCACGCAAAAGTGCATGCACAAGTGCATTATAATGCCTTTAAAATTAACGTTTTTTCATATTATTGTATGAATAACACATGTTCGGTTTGGGTTATTTCTTGCTGCTTCACAAACTGCCAAAACATAGTGCCTTAAACAGCAACATTTTATTATTTAATAGCTTTTTATGGATAATTTGGCCTCAAATGGATGGTTCTTCTGTTCCATGTACTGGGGCTGCAGTCATCTCGGGCTTCACTGGTTTAGCGAATCCAAGATGGCTCCACTTCCATGCCTTGGTGGGTGTGGCTGGAAGGCTGGGCTCCCCTTAGGACACTGGCAAGGCTGAGCCTCTTTTCTCCATGTAATCTCGGGCTTCTCTCTCTCTTTTTGATCTGTCTGTTCGGTTCCTATATGAGTTTCTTACATGGTGGCTCAGGACTCCCAAAAGCACAAAAATGGAAGCTATTAGGCATTTTTAAATCTTAGGCTTTGTAACTTACACACTGCCTCTACTGCTTCATTCTTTGGTTAAAGAGAGAGTCACCCAGCCAGCCGAGATCATCTTAGGAGATAAGCTATCTTATGCTCTTTATTTATTTAAAAAGTATTTATTTATTTATTTGGCTGTGCCAGGTCTTAGTTGTGGCCCACGTGCAGGATCTTCGATGAGGTGTGTGGGATCTTTAGTTGCAGCATACGAGATCTAGTTCCCTGACCAGGGATCGAACCCTGCCCCCCTGCATTGGGAGTGAGGAGTCTCAACCACTGGACCACCAGAGAAGTCCCATTATGCTCTTTATTTTTTAAAAAAGATTTGGAAAATGCAGAAAATTGTAAATAAGAAAATAAGGTAAAAATTATCCAGGAATATTTTAAGATTTATTATGAAAAAAATAATTACAAAATAATATGCACCTTATAATACCACTTTGGGTTAAAAATGTGTGTATGTGCATACAAGGAAAAAAATCTGCAAGAAAAAAAACCAAGAGATTTAAAATAGTTATTTTTGTTTCGTGGAGTTAGGAATGATATTAGTTTCTTATTTTTATTTATCTCTATTTTCTAACATTTCAATAATGCATGTGCATTACTTGTATAAAACATTGAATCAATTTAAGTCCTACCACCCAGTGATAGCCACTATTAATATTTGGTGGATTTCTTCCTACTCACTAAATGTTCTTTGAAAACATGATTTTACTTGTTATATCATGTTTTATTATATAGAGGTATTATGATTTATCTAATCACTTCCCTACTGCTGCACATTTAGGTTGCTTATTTACGTATGTGTGTATTGTTATTTTAAACAATATGAAGAACATTTTGGTACATATTTGACTATATCCTTTATGATTTTCTTACATTAAAGTAATAGAAGCGAAGTTTTGGGGTGAAGAGGTATGAATTTTCAAGTCTTTCAATAAATGTTGCCAAACTACTTTCCAGAAAGTTGTAAAAATTTGTTCTACTTTTTTATTGTCTCTGGTAGAAGCCCTAATCTGAATCAGGACCAATAGTTGTAGGTTAACTGAAAAAATTAAGGTAGAGAATAAATATATATATATATGTATATGTGTATTTATATACACATACATGTATATGCACACATATTGTAGCATTTTTATTTTAACTTAAAACTTGTAAATACATGTGTTCATTTGTCAGCCTTCTGCTATATGGTCAAGGATTTTTTCTTTGAATATGCTCCCACTTACTCAATTTCACTTTTGTTTAGTGGTATGCTGATAAGTGTTTAACAACCAACTCTCTGGAAAAAAATAGCTCTGATTATTGTGTTTGATGATTTCCACGGTGTGAATACTCTCATCGTGTCCACTTTTAAGCTACTACCATGGCACTGAAAGTGGAACTGAAAAGAAATGGGTAGCAGCACACCATTATACTATATTTCCACTATACAGAAAGAATAAATGTAAATAACCTCAAGAGTATAGATAACTGTAAAATGTAAAATATTTAGGAAATGACGGACCTTCAGTGTTTCATAAGTTTGTTTTAAAATGTAATTTATTTATTTCTAAGTTTGTACCACTTTATTATTAATGATGGTGGTATTTTAACAACAGGCTCACCAAATTCCTGAAAACTTGATAATTGGCTCTTGTGAACCAGTCCCAGCTGGCTCTAGCACACTACTGGTTTTGTCTTTCACTGAAACCACAACATAATGCATCCTCTATGATTTCCAGGTTTGGTTTCTTTGAAGTAAAAGAGCAATTTAAAAAGCACTTGTTATGAAATTTGAGTGTGGAGTCCTTCTGGATGTTTATGACTCCTGTTCTCAACCGATCTTTTATGGTGTTTCACCCACATCTAATTTGACATCTTTTTATTTAAAAGAAAAAATGTTTTAGTTATTTATCTTTATTGAATTACAATTTAATTTTTATGGAAATAAATGTCTTTTTTTTCTCTTTGCATTTATATACTACCATCACTGTTTTATGTAATGTGCAAAGTAGAGCTGGCATCAGCAAGCTTGTGAATAATTAATGATACTGGCTCTTGGTGAATGTATAAGTCAATTGGTGGGAGCAGAATTGCCCAGGTAGCCACAGCTGTGAGAATCTCCTGGTTATGTGTATTCAACATGCCATGGGAATGGAGATGAGTTAGGTAAGGGCTGTATTTTGTGTGCTGTTTCTTTCATCTGAAGGACAGTTCTTTAGTAAAATGCCTAATAACGAGATGGGTAATGCAGATTTCTACCCTATTCCTTCCAGGGATGATTTATTTTACTGATTTACCCATGCTATTTCCCCCATGATCAAAAGGAAGGATTTGTGGGGAGATTAAGCAGTCATAGGGAAGGTATGTCACAGCCAACTGGCCCAGGAAACAATCTCATCTGTGACCCTATGCTCTAGGAGTCTTTACCACTGGATTTTAGCCAACTGAGCTAATGAAGCTCTTGACATTATATTTCTCTTGACATTTGTTTCTTCCACTTTATATTCCACTGAAGTGGTTATTAAGTCAAACAATGTGAGAGACAGCATGGTCCTCACAGAGCAACTTCAATTACCTCATTTTATAGAATTTCCCTCCAGCAATCCCACTCCTGGGCATATGTGTGGACAAAGCCATAATTCAAAAAGATACATGCACCCCTATGTTCATTTTAGAACTATTTACAATAGCCAAGACATGGAAACAACGTAAATGTCCATCAATAGATGAATGGGTAAAGATGATGTAGTATCTATCTATCTGTCCATCCATCCATCCAAAGGAATATACTCAGCCATAAAAAAGAATGAAATAATGCCATTTGCAGCTACATGGATTATCATACTAAGCGAAGTAAGTCAGAAAGAGAAAGACAAATACCATATGATATCACTTATATGTGGAATCTAAAATATGACACAAATGAACTTATCTACGAAACAGAAACAGGCTCATAGACATAGAGAACAGACCTGCAGTTGCCAAGGGGGAGGGGGACCGGGGGGGGATGGATTGGGAGTTTGGGATTAGTAGATGCAAACTATTATATATAAAATGGATAAAAAACAAAGTCCTACTGTATAGCACAGGGAACTATATTCAATATCCTGGGAGAAACCATAATGGAAAAGAATATGAAAAAGAATGTATATATACATATATGTGTGTATAACTAGCAGATGCAAACCATTTTATATAGAATGGATAAACAACAAGGTCCTATTGTATAGCACAGGCAAATATATTCAATACCCTGTAATAAACCATAATGAAAAAGAAAAATAAATAAATAAATAGAATTTCTCTCAAACTCTGTTCCAGGTCCATGCATCTCTTGTTATGTTGATATATGTATCTCAGGAACTTAAAGTTGTAATGCCAACAAAGAATTTCCTGCAGAAGACTGACATTTTGTGTTATGTATCTGGACAGCCCCTCAAATGTGTACATGGATAACTTAAGTTTGAGGATACTAATAGTTAAGGAACTGGAGAAGAATCTCCAGTGCTACTTATTAGGAACCTTATAATCATGTTAGAAAGGTAAACAAGACTCCACTTAAGTGAAAATGTCAAGAGATATTTGTGAAACTTTCAGGTTTCCCCTGAGCCTCAAGGTAGCCAAATGACCAAAGGCAATTGGAAAGGTTAGTGACCATCCCTTTGTTTTAAGTAATTGTTGCCAGAAATGCCATTTCCTTCCTGCTTTCTGGCTGGAGGTTTCTTCATAACCTTCTGTAAAAGAGGTTTTAGAATTGTTAGGACTTGAAACATACTCTTTGTGTCTGTGTTACCTACTTCGGTGATCCTTACTTTTTTTTTCTTTGCTAATTCTTTCAGGCCAGAGAACTAATTTAGGTCGGTCAAGAAAAGCTTTATAGGTCAGAGGCATTTCAAAGTGTTGACTTTAATAATACATTTCAACTGTTTCATCAATCAATGCTATTAAAACTCATCTTTCTAGGATCAGTATTTTAGAATTAGCTCAATAAGTTTGAACATTTTATCCTTTGACTTTTTCATACACAATTGCTAATTCCAGTCTTATCTTTATTCATGTCATTCTCCCTACCAGCTAATTTTTTCCTTATCAATCATTCTTTTTAATTTTTGACAGTCTGGATTCTTTCAGTGTGAACCTGAAATAAAGGTAAAGTTTTAGCATGACTGAAAGGATTAGTCTAACTACTCTATGTTATAAGTCACAAGGGGACGTAAAAAGTGATCAGGGCCCATGCAGTGTTTGTGAGGGTAAGTGCTCCCTGGTTATAGCCAGGGAGGCTTGCCAAGGGCAACATTCCTTAGGACTAAGAAACTGGGGAAGAGGCAATGGTGAGTCTCTTGAGACAAATTACATTATCTTTTTAATCCTTGTGGCTTTAAGGGTGTCAGAGTCACTTATCTACCAAGTCCCATAGTTATCAAGAAGCAGTGCCGGGCTTCCCTGGTGGCGCAGTGGTTGAGAGTCCGCCTGCCGATGCAGGGGACACGGGTTCGTGCCCCGGTCTGGGAAGATCCCACATGCCGCAGAGCGGCTGGGCCCGTGAGCCATGGCTGCTGAGCCTGCGCGTCCGGAGCCTGTGCTCCACAATGGGAGAGGACACAACAGTGAGAGGCCTGCGTACTGCAAAAAAAAAAAGAAAAAGAAAGAAAGAAAGAAACAGTACCAAGACTCAAACCTGATTCTTATTCTTTCAGGTGTCAAATTCATCTTGCTTTCCAATTTACAGTTACTGTGGCTGTAGTAGAGAGGAAATGCTGCTTCATGCCACTTTGATCTGATTGTTTGATCTTGTAAAAGTGGATTTCCAAGTTTTATTTACAGTGACTCAGGCATTCCTTTGGAGGGCTAGGCAAGATTGGTACCTCGGAGTCATCGATCTATTCATCTGCCCCATCCACTTAGTAAGCCCTGATATCCAGAAATCAGTCTGAAGACAGCATATGTGAGTCTTACGTATGCTACTTCAGCTTGGACTGTGACTCACAGCTAGGCCTTGTTCTGCTGTTGGAGAACATCACAGGACATGGACACCAACACCAGACAAGGTCACTAGGAGACTATCATGGAGTGAGAACAAAACAAGGTCACTGTGCAGCCCGCACAACCCCAAATGCCTCCCTATCTCTCAGCTACAATGAGTGAAGCTGACTCTTGAACACCACGGGGTTGAACTGCACGGGTCCGCTTATATGCAGATTCATTTTCAATAAATACATACTCTAGTGCTACGTGATGCATGTGGGGTGAATCTGTGGATGCAGAATCCCGGACATGGAGGGCCAACTGTAAAGTTATATGCGGATTTTTGACCCCATAGCAGGTCAGCACCCCTAACTCCTGCGTTGTTCAAGGGTCAAATGTATAGCCTTAACCTCGTCCAGCCTGCCCACCCTGTAGATAGGATTCATTGAGGCACCCAATCATAGAATTGTCCTGCTTTCTGCTCGCTTCAAATCTAGAGGGAACTTCTGCTTCCTAAGACCCTCCCCCAAATTGTACATCCTAATCCCAAATCCTGTAATATGTTCTTTCTAACATCCTCTTCCTGAGATGTTCCCTTTGCCATATGTTCTCCCCTGCTGCAACAAGTAATGTGCCCAACTTGTTCAACTTACAAGTGTGTTCTTGGTGGTCTTTGACTGAACAGAATTGACATTAGGCGCTCAGGATGGACAGGGACTGTTCTGGAGACTACTTCCTGCTTGGAGTATCCAGTGAGCAGTTATCCTGATGGAGGTGGCCAGAGCCCTCTCTCACCTAATTGGTGCTATATGAGATAGAATCCTGAGTTTCTTAGTGGACCTTCAGTCCTGATTTTAACTTCTGGGCATCATCAGCTATAGCTCCACAGTTGGGTTTCTCTACAGAGGAGGGGCTCCCAGTGGGATGGTGGGGTTAATGCAAATAACAGTGGACATGTTGTCAGAAAACTTGGCTTCTAGTTTTGTTTCCATTGGAAAATAGCATTGTGAGCATGGTCAAGTTGTTTAACCTCTTTGGTCCTCGGGGTTTTAGCTTTAAAAGGAGAGGGTTGGACAGTAGAAGTCTCTGAGTGTCCTTCTAGCTCTAACACTCAGTGATTCTTTTATTTGAAATCCACTATGGGGATGTCACCTCCTCTCTCTAGTAGGTAATACCATATCACTCTGAGGAGTTTTGTAATGTGACTCACCCAAAATGCTCAATTCTAAAAAGATATCTGAAGTACATAAAGGTATAGTTGGTAAATTTTTTCACAAATATTTGCAGACAGTTGGCTAGCATAATTGTTTCTGGTGTAAAAGCAGACATTGTTAAAAGATAATAAGAACCAGATAAATCTGCAGGGACTCTCTTAACTCCGTGTCCAGAGAATCAGCGCTAATAAGTCAAATTAGTCATTTTTATTTAGAAGATATAAAAAGGCGTATGGTTTCATGCTGTACCAGCTGTCATAAAATTTTGGAGAAAAATGTTACTTACAAAGCTTCTAGGGGGGATGTTTCATAGAAGTATTTTAACCTTTATAGCTTACAAAATAGGTGGCTTCCTTTCTTTGGAAACTATATTTTTGGCCTAAATTCTCTTTAACAACAAAGGGTTAGCAGGAAAGAAAACACACAGCTAGGAGAAAAATAACAGGACTGCCTTCTAGTGAAGTACCTGTTATATGTTGCTTTTTTTTATGAAGCTAGGATTTTTGTGTGAGTCTAAAATGTGTTGTGATGAAAAATATTTAGGGATTTGTTTTCAGGTAAAATAAGTGTAATTTCTAGAAAGCTGTGCTCCTCTGTTCAACCTTCATGCATAGTATGAATTACAATGGTAGCCACAATGTGTACATACTTTATATTCATGCTTGAAAAATCCCTACCCATATGCAGGGTCCTTCCATTTTTTTGCCTCTCCTCCTTTATCCTTATCGACTTGTGGCTCTGCATGATTGTAGAGTCAAAAGATCTTCCATCTACTGTAATTTATTCTTCTGACAGCTTCTCTATTCTTTCTCATTTTCTCACTTTTTTTTCCTCCTGTTTATTCACCTTGCAGATTCAGGGTTTTTTCCCCCTTTTCTTTTCAGTTTTTCATTAAAAGAAACCAGGTTTGTTAAAGAAAGGACAGGGTTTGAAACAGAAATCTAGAATTAGAGATTTACAAGTTTATATATAAGAGCCTGACATGGCTATTGTGGTTGGCCTCATGCCAGGAAAGAAAGGTATAATAAATCACAAGAGACTAAATTAATGAGAAAGTTTCTGGAAATAATCAGAAAAGAGGGTGGAGTTCTCAAAAACTAATAGGAGAAGTTGAGTCATTACATATGAACGGTGTTTATATGGTTAAATAATATTTGGAAGGTATTAATTAGAAAATCTATTGATTTTGGTTGCCTAAATTCCAAATTTATTGTTAGGGTTGTCATAGCAACTTGAATACATTTCTTCTTTGAAATGATTGGTTAGGCAATTGTAGAAAGCTTTTTATCAATTTTTACCATATATTACATAGGGGCCTTTATGTCCTCAGTTTCTTTGAAACAAAATTTCATTTCATTTCTCAGCTTTTTCATTATACTGAGACTTACGTTTTCTCACACTGTGCATAATATATTGTCTATAAGTCTATCAGATAATGCATTTATTAAATAGTTGACCTTTTCCATTAAGATTAGAGCAGTGGTCCCCAAATTTTCAAGGATGAAGATTTCTTGTACATATCAAGATAGTTCTTTGGACTATCCCCTCTTCACCCTTGCCTCCATGAAAATAGCTATCATATTCTGTTTTCCTTTTATACTGTCATATAGCTTCTATTAATTCAGTATTGTTTTAATGAGCTTGAATTTTATTAATAACCATGAAAACTTCTGCATGTGTTAAAAATATTATTATTCAGTTAGCAGATCAGTATACACATGGATTGACAAGCTCTTTATAAGAACTGATTAGCATCTATGGTACTCAGATTGGGAATCACTGGTTTAGAGCTTGACACCTCTAAATTGTCCCCTCCTTGCTTTTGTTGATTTAATTCCTAAAGTGGTTCTCGGGAGTGACTCTCCAAATCTGAGCCTGTAATTTTAGGTGGGCTGTTCCTAAAATGGCAGTAGTATGGAATAGCATTTTTCACCACCCTCCTTCTGTTTTTTTGTTTTTTTTTTAAAAAAATTTATTTATTTATTTTTGGCTGTGTTGGGTCTTCATTGCTGCACGTGGGCTTTCTCTAGTTGCGGCGAGCAGGGTCTACTCTTCGTTGCGGTGTGCAGGCTTCTCATTGCAGTGGCTTCTCTTGTTGCAGAGCACGGGCTCTAGGCACACGGGCTTCAGTAGTTGTGTCATGTGGGCTCAGTAGTTGTGGCTCGTGGACTCTAGAGTGCAGGCTCGGTAGCTCTTGTGCATGGGCTTAGTTGCCCCGCGGCATGTGGGATCTTCCCGGACCAGAGCTCGAACCCGTGTCCCCTGCATTGACAGACAGATTCTTAAGCACTGTGCCACTAGGGAAGCCCCCCTCCTTCTGTTTTTGCCTTGAAGTTTTTTATGGGAGGTGGGCATAGGAAAGCTGGATGAGATGGTCGCCAATTAATGGGAAACGGTGAGGGTTGGGTGCTGTGTGTTTTGAGCTGAAGCAGGGCATTTCCTGCCCAGGAGAAAATGAGTTGAAAAGAACAGGATTAGAGAGCCAAGGACAATTCTGTGGAGGATAAGTTGGAGTTTAAACATTGAGAAAAGTGCAAACAAATACCAAGTCTAGAGGTCGAATCAGTGTCAGGATTGCTAAGCCAAATATTCAACAGTTGAGTTTGGAAAAGACTAGGATAAAAACAGGAGCAAGTATGATACTGTTTTTTAGTCTTCTACTTTTGAAATTGATCCAGATTTGGCTGTTTGTTTTTAATAAATTGCGAAGGGCTAATTGGCTTACCGTGCAATGTTTTCCATTTGGTCTTCCAACGTATACTTTTCAGCTCAAATTAGAAACTGGAAGGTTAGTTTGTTCTCCTTTTTATAACTGAAAGCCTTAATGTTGGTTTGGTTATATCATAGGGGGCAGGATAGTAGGTGTTTGGACTGGAAAATCCATCTCCTGATCCATACATAATTCTCAAACCTACATTTTATAAGTTTTACTAATACAAATTACACCCTTTACCTTTTCTTAAACCCTCCCCTGTGGCTTTTCCTTCCCACAGAACAATAATCTGTTTTCTATCTACAGGCTATTTAGACAACTGCATCTAGCTGTCATGTGGCTATGTGATGTTGGAGATCAGGGAATTCTATGTAAATTCATGACCTCTACTCTGATCCTTCTTTCCTGGTGTGGAAGCTGAGGAAGGCTTGGAGGAGCTCCCCAGAGTTGGAGCGGGAGTTAGGAGGATTTCTCTACCACAGCTGTGGTACACTGTGCTAATGGACAAATATCAAAAAGCCTGAATGTCAAGGGGCAAACCTAGAGAAGTGAGTGTAACTTGGACGTTAGAGCAAGAAGGCCGATGCGAGGTAAAGTTAAATAGATTTGTTTACTGCATCACTTATCACAGTATTTCATATGATGATGTGAAGTGTGACTTTTCTAGATGGGCATAGGTTATGTCCTCTTTTCAACCTTATCTGATCGTTGACTCCTTGACTATTTGTAAATGGTATAGTGGGGGTAATACCTTGCCGGACATTAGTGTTCCATGGAACATGGCTTGGAGAGTGCTGCCTTAATAGACATAAAATTTAAAATATAAGTTCTGCTAACTGTGCATTCATGTATTTTTGAATGTGGAGAAGTAGATCTGCTTTAGAATGAGCAGAGCAAAACTAATGTAATTTAATTTGTTAAGGTCTGTGAGCTGATATGGCACATCAATATGACATCCTAAAACTGCTGGACTTGCACCGTTTCAACCAATTTCAGGTAATAGGGTGCTAGGATGGTGGCCACAGTGAGAAGGGAGACACACTTGGGCCACCCTGGTCGTCATGGCATGTTCTCTATCAGTGTAAATAGAAACCCAAATCAATTTCAAAGCCTAAGTAATAGCAGTGAGTTTCCATACAATTCACTTCTGAAATTCAAATGAATTCCTTTCCTTGAAGTACCACAAAACATTACTTTTAAATCCCCAAATGTTCTTTTTGTCCTCAGATCTCTCTCAGCAATTGCATTTTTCCTAACACAAAGAAAAATCATCTGTTTACATTAAATGGCAAGGCTTACCAGTCCTATTTACATCACTCAAACCAGTAGGTCTGGAGGTACTTTTCCTTACGAGAATTTACAAATGTTACGGTCTTCTTCCCTTCTCTCTAGTCACCTTTCAAGGACAAAATTCCTCTTAATTAAGAGTTTAAACTTGTGAGGTGGTATGTTTCAGTTGTCAGAATTAATGTCAGTGTGCCTTCGTGTGCGGAGACATCTGTTCAGAACACAGGTCACCCTCTCATCCAGTTAATTTATACTTGTTGGACATGGCTGCTCCTTTTCCTCTCTAAGGATGTCATCATTGGCTTCAGGCAGACTTCCCAGTTGAGAATATCATTTCATTAAACCTGTCTCCACATTGTTTCCTAACTCTTTTGCAGGATGGAAGAAGAGATATCAGGTACAAAGAACTCAATGTTAATGAACTTCCTTGAACAGGTTCTGTAGCTGGGGGTCTTTGACCAGCCTCCCAAGAAGGCAGAAAATCTGCTGCAAACCCAGTTTGGTTTGAGATGTGTTGATAAGAGCCTGTAGTCCCTCCAATGCTTGGCATTTACCAGTATTTCCTCTGTTGGAAATTTATTCTTTGGAACTTGAAGATTTCAGTCTCTCCAAAGATCTTTACTAAAATGCAAATACCCCACAGAAAGAGGGGGTGTGATAAGGTTTCTTATTATCTAATAATTCAACTGATTTGAGTTTTACTTTCTTGGCAAGTAGAGTCCAGAACAGGGATGCATCCAAGTATTGTATTTAACCTGAAACTTAAAGAGGAGGGCCCTTTAAGAAAGAAGAATAAACATTTACTAATTAAAAAAATTAGATTAAGGTTCTGGGAAGGGATCCAGGCAAGTTAGGGGCCCTAGAGCTTCATTAGCTTCATGGTGCATCCACCTCTAGTCTAGAGTAGTGATTATCAAACTTCAGGGTACATTAGAAGCATAAGGGGGAGTTTCTTTACAAATGTAGATTCTTAAGGCCTACCCTTCGAGCTTCAGTTTCAGTAGATCTGAGTTGGAGCCGTGGAACCTTGGAGCCCAGGAGAGTCTGAGGTATATCCCACACTTGGAGAAACATTGTCGCGAAAAGAAGAACACAGGGTAGGCACTTGAGGGAAGGAGTAGGACCTTGCCATCTAGGAATGAGAAAGAAGGAGAAGGCCAAAGATAACTCCTAAATAAGGCAGTGGTATTCATCACTATATGGCTCCAGAGCCACATCCACAATCACTTACCACATATGGCTCCTTTAGGTCTTGTTTTCCTCTGCAGTCAATATACAAATTCTCTCAGATGTCCCCAAAATGAACGGAAACCATAAAAAGTCTCAATTTAGTGAATTTACTTATTGCATCTGTTTCTTTTGCATATCTAGGATAAAGCAACAGGAAATTCAAGCTTTTCTCATAAAGAATCATTTTTTAAAAATTGAAGTGTAGTTGATTTACAATGTGTTAATTTCTGCTGTACAACAAAGTGACTCAGTTATACATATATATACCTTCTTTTTTGTTATATTCTTTTCCATTATGGTTTATCATAGGTTACTGAATATAGTCAGTATATACAGTACTATATAGTAGGACCTTGATGTTCATCCATTCCATATGTAAAAGCTTACATCTGCTAACCCCAAACTCCCACTCCATCCCTCCCCTGACCCCGTCCCCCTTGGCAACCATAAGTTTGTTCTCTCTGTCCATGAAGTTATTATTTTTATTATTGAAACAAGGACCCATATGCTGTTTTATGGTATCTCCCTTTCTCAGAAATTTTCCAAGAAGGTTAGGTGAGATCTCTGCAAGGGAGATGATGAATAATTGGACAGAAAGATGGACAGAAGGTAAATATACTTCACTTGCAGTTCAAGATGTACTCTCCCATTCTTGGAAAACTGTATCAACAGGGCTGTTAGGAAACTTTGTTTAACATTTGGGGATAGCAGGAGTTTCCTACTTATATGCCCCTGGATTATAACTATTAAAAATTGATGGATATATGGATAAGGATATGTTGAAACAATATAATAAAATGTAACTTGTAGAATGTGGGTGGTGGGTATATGGACAATTAAAAAAAATTAGAGCAAGCCTTCCAGACACCAAATACTGCATGTACATTATCTTATTTATGTGTTATAAGTATTAATAGTCTAATATTACAGATGTGGAAATGTAACCTCAGAGAACCCTGCTTATATACACACAGCGAATAAATAGTAGAACTATGATGTTGCGCTTAAGTTTGTCTGACTCCCAAAGTTCACTGTAGGTGAAAGTGCTTGCTCTTGCTGGGCTCTGTTATACCCCTAGGGACTGAACTTCTCCCAGTGGGAACATGATTGTGCTGAAAGAAATATTTCTGTTTAGTTGGTGTCATAGTAAGAGCCACATATGATAAGATACAGTGCAGTTACTAAACCTTATAATATGCTACTCTTATACACAAATCTGAGCTACCTGCTGTATGCCAAAGAGTCATGGTATTAGGGTTCTTCAGAGAAACAGAACCAACAGAATGTGTACATATATATAGAAAGAGATTTATTATAAGGAATTGGCTGATACGATTATGGAGGTTGGCAAGTCCAAATTCTGTATTGTGGGCTAGCAGGCTGGAGATCCAGGAGAGCCAATGGTGCAGATGAAGTCCAAGGGCAGTTTTCTGGAGAATTCCCTCTTGCTCAGGGAGGCCGGTCTTTTTGTTCTATTCAGGCCTTCAACTGACTGGATGAGGCCCACTCAGATTATGGAGGTCAAACTGCTTTACTCAACATTCACTGATTAAATGTTAATCTCATCCAAAAACCCTTCACATTGACTCATAAAATTAACCATCACAGCCATCTAAATCATGGTCTTCCCTTTTCTATTATGGAGGACCAGCTCTGGGTGGGGCAATAGGCCTTGCAAGGCATCCACTGGAGTCAGGTGCCTGGCATATGGAATCTTTTTATAGTTAGAAGAGACCATCTGCTCCTGCTTTTGGATATTCAGAAACCATCCAGCAACAGTAGATCCTAAAGTCGTGAGTGATTTCTGTCCCTGAGATCGCTACTGTAAGCACGGACATACTTCCCATCAATCACGGTGCTGAGATTTCCATAAGATTTTTTCTTAATTCCTAGGTCTCCCTCAACCGAAGTATGATTTATCCTCCCTATCAATAGAATATCACTTTATTTTCACATTTATGGTATAGTTTATTACACTATAAGCTCTTAATATAGGTAGTTCTAAAGACATTTCATTCACCTCTTCCTGCCCCGACACACCCGAAAGCCACTAATCTGTAAGCCACTTGAGAGCAGGGTTGTGTGTCATTTATCTCTGTGTCCCTCATTGCATCTAGCCATGAGGCTTACTCATAGTAGGTGCTCAAAGGATATTGTTTGGAATGACTTGAAATGTATTTGTGGGGCTCCAAAATAATGCTGACCAGTGCCTACTTGAAGCAAATTGGAAGATACACTTATAAACTACAGCCTGATAACCGAAGCATTTTCAGTCTTGTTCCTGTAGCTCCCCCTAGTGGGAAGGTAGCCAAATCTTTTGGCTGTAGGATTACTTGCACCATTCCTGCCAGAAACGACAAACAGGAACCACTGCCAAACTAAACACAAAACCTTTTGTAGGAATTATGTAGTTTTTTAAAAAAATTTACTTTGTTTTTAGATTTATAGCTGGGTCCTAAGTTTCTAAAAGGTATATTCAGCCTGTGTTCAAATCAGCTTGGATTATTTTGGGAGGGAGATTTAATCAGATAATATCCATATAAACCATGGCATTCCTTGCAGGCACAGAGCCAGGCAGTGCTAAGAAGAGAGCTATCTGGCTACTTCCTGGAACTTAAGTGGAGTGAGCAACAAACATCTTTCCCCATCTCCCTGAGCTCCATCTTGCATTGCAGCTCAACAGGGGAGCAGTGAAGTTGCTGCCACCTGCTCTGGCCCCAAGCATCTCCCGCCTTTCCACCTTTTCCCCCTTAGGCCTCGGCAGTACCTTCTGCTGTGGTCCTGACAGGTAGGTCAGTTTACTTTAGTCTGCCTGACTGACTTATGCTGCTTAAGAATCCCTTTGGCTTATGCTTCTGGTAGTCTGTACTTCAGATAAAAGACAGTGTTTTTGATTTTCACATTTCTCTGTAGAAATCATAGACTCTTCTCTTTAATCCCAGTGTTTTGAAGGGCTGTCTGGGTATTATGTATGCATGTTTAATGATTCATACTCCTAGGACTTTGAATTTGTTCTTAACCGAGCTGTATCTGTTCCTTTATAGAATTTTAGAAATATTAAAAATAATGTAATAAACCTTTGCAATGCCTGCTTTCAAGAGGTTGACTGCAACAGTTTTTTTCTTTTTTAAACCAACCGATGCACAGGACTGCACATTCTCCAAACCTACTATATATAGGGTAAAAATCTTCACATGGGAAAATCTTCCTTCTTGGCTGTGAGGAATATAATTAACTATCTGCCCACTGATCCGTACCAGTGAACGTGATGCCCCTTAGCTTTTCTGAGGTTATGCATAACTCTTGTCTCTCCAGCTTCATAAACTGTGGAATAGGCTTTCTGGAGACAAAAACCTGAGAGTGAATGTTATAACATGAATCAGTCCTGGCTACGAATTTGATGTAGTGTTGCTGGAATTGACAGCAAAAGGCAACATTAATCCATATACTAGTGCAGCAGTGGTTTCATTTCATCCCTTCGCAACTACGTGACTTGGAATATATTTGTGTTTTCATTTTATTTCAGTCTGAGCAGACAACATGGCACCTTTTGAGACATGACATAGGTTTGAAGCAGTGCATACCTTCTTCATTATAGAAGTAGTTGTAGGTTAGGACTTTGGTCTCACTACCTAGAAATTTTAAACATAAAATCATATGATAGGGATAAAAACTATCATGTATGGTTGATTCGGTTAACTAGAACTTCTGTGTCCCCACTTCTGGTTGTATCCTGCTTTGTCAGGGTCCCTTCTGTGCTCTTGGACAAGCTATAGGATTTAATTTTCTACTCTTCTTAGTTAAATTATGTGAGATTTGATTGTACATTGCTAAATTTACCTAGGAGTTAAGTATGTATTCTCCTCTTCATTTAATCTAGTGATTTCACATTTGATTACCATGAGATAATTAGAGATGGAAGTTCTGTGGTTGGTGGTGAACACAATCAACAGTTTAAAAAATTTGTTACAGATTATTACACCCACATATTTATTGGAGAAAAATAATACCAACTAGAAGTGGTACTTTTTTATGGACAGAAATCCATAGCTGGCTAAATCTCTTCATCCTGAAACTTTCTCGAGAACATGTTATTTGCTCCAAATGCTCATATATGATAAGTAATTGCCTTTTAAAAAATGTGTATACTTTTCAGTGTTGATAACTGATTTAACAGAGAATACATGTAAGCATATGTGCTATTGTTAGTTTGTGTTAATGACTAACCTATAACCACACAATTGAGCATTTCATCAAGTTGTGTTTGAAGGGCTGGTTAGGTTCTCTCGTACCTGGGGAGGGTTTTCTGGCCCAACAGTTAATTAGCACTTGTCAGAGAAGACAAGTCTGTTGGCCTGGATACTTACTCCATCTTTGGACAAGTGGTAGATTACAGTCCTTGTCTAATTGACAGCTGTCTACAGCACATAGCCTATAAGTGACAGAGTAAATTTCAGACTGAAAGATGCTACCTGAAAACTAATAGCTAATATGGAATGTCAGTGTAAGGGAGGAAAAATAATTCTTCCTCTTTCTAGGATCCTGACCGAGACCACCCCCCACCCCATAATAAAGGACAGATTAACAAGAAAAAAGCAAATAGAATTTTAATTACATGTATACCTCTTATACACATGGAGATACCCAGGAAAACTGAGTAACTCCCTGAAATGGCCAAATACTATCTGTGGCTAAAGACAAAAAAACTGTTGGGGGTGGGGAATCAGTAATGGGAGATGACCAGGAAAAGCACAGTAAACAATGGTAAGGTTGTTATGCAGGCTTAAGTCATTGACTTCTCCATTGATAAGAGTTTCTAGAGATTTACTCATTCATCTCTTTGTGGTACAGAGAGGGAGACACCCTTACAAATGGAGAGTTCTTTTATAAATGTAAATTTCCCCCACAGAAGGGCAACTTCTGCTGTTTTCAGACATCCTACTGTGTTTGCAGTTTTTTAAAAAAATAATCAGCCTAAAATAATCCTTATGTCAAAGAGCCATATATCAGGGTGACAAATTCTGCTCCCCTCAGTCTTGCCTTTGAAACTTCCCTGGGAAGGTTTACAGTTCAGAAGCCAAGCTGATAGATTGCTCCATCTCATTGAACTGGTTTCGCAGTCCTTGAGAGTAGGTCAGTTCAGTTAAACAGTTGTATCTTATTTTAGGAGGCAAGTGAGGCAGCTGAGCTCCCAAAGTTAGGCCTGTATTGTGTAAGAAATCAGGTATTTAATAAGAGGAATTCTTTGGAAACAAAGGTTAATGATTGGCACAAATTATAAACCCAGCGTCTGATTCCTGAGAGTTGCCAGCTGAGAAGAGTTCTAGATGTCAGGTTCAAAGCATCTTCAGATGGAGGGAGTGCAGGCAGTGGCAATTTGACAGATTTTCCTGGTTTGTAGTTTGAATGTCTCTGACGCTACCATTGGGTAAAGTTTCTGAGTGGTTCATACTGCAGCAGGCATGAAGAAGATTATCTAAATATAAGTTACTATGATGATTTCACTGAAGTTTATATCAAATCATCTAGCTTCAGTTTTCCGGGCTTCAGGAAAAAGGGCAGCTTTAGTTTTCAGTGATTCCAAGTCAAAAAGATGGGAGAAAATTGGAAATATTAGTTTGGAGATTTGTAGTCAGATATTTGGGGAAACTAGAAGAATTCAGGATCCAATCCAGTTTACAAGTAAACAAAGTCTCAAATACAATGAACAGCACTAGAATCTAATGTCCAAAAAGGTATGCTATTGAAACATAATTTTTCCTCTCTAAAATTACCCTCATTTCTACCAAAGATAACCAAATTAATATTAATTTGTTTGCAAAATAAAGTTAGATTTGATAAACTTGGCCTGGTTATTTATATAAGTACAGCAAGAATAATGATTGATCATATAGGCTCTTTTAAATATCCTGTGCTGGTGGGGCTTCCATGGTGGTCCAGTGGTAAAGAATCTGCCTTATAATGCAGGGGATGCAGGTTCAATCCTTGGTCAGGGAGCTACGATCCCATATGCTGTGGGGCAATTAAGCCTGCGTGCCACAACTGCTGAGCATGCACCCTCAACTAGAGAGACTGTGTGCTGCAAACTACAGAGCCCATGCACTCTGGAACCTACATGCCACAACTACAGAGGCCATGCGCCCTGGAGCCCATGAGCCACAACTAAAGATGAGAAAACCCACACACCACAACTAGAGAGAAGCCCACGTGCCACAATGAAAGATCCCGCATGCCTCAATGAAGATCCCACATGCTGCAACCAAGACCTGACGTGGCCAAAAATAAATAAAATAAATAATTAATTAATAAATAAATCTTAAAAAAAATATATCCTATGCTGGAACTTCTCATAAGGAATCTCAGATTGAACTGTTAACAGCCTCTCAAGGCTAAGAAGCAAAGCCAAATACTTGCCATCAGACTTTGCCTGCAATACTTATAGGTTTGGGTGAATTCCTCTCTTCTTGAGGTCCCCAAATATCCTAAGGTTTCTACACCTGCCAGGAAATGACCTTCCTTACTTACTCAGTAAGACTGCTGGGAACTCTGGAGACTTCCCTGGTGGTCCAGTGGGTAAGACTCCACGTTCCCAATGCAGGGAGCCCAGGTTTGATGCTTGGTTGCATGCCACAACTAAGAAATCTGCATGCTGCAACAAAGAAGTCTGCATGCTGCAACAAAGATCCTGAGTGCTGCAACTAAGACCTGGCACAACCAAAAAAAAAAAAAAAAAAAAAAAACGACTGCTGGGAGCTCTGTAAGGAAAGTACCAGGCTGTTTTTCCAAGGGCCTTTAGTGGCTCCATAAAGTCAACCTTAGCTCCTTAAAGCTGTCTCATCATATTTGAGTCTATGTATACCTCTCTCAAATGTGACATTCCAGTCAAAGCCTTGGTAATATAACCAAATGTTTCTAATTGTGTCTTGTTTCAAGGCCAACACATTCTTATTGAACTTATGCTAAGAAATATACTGCCACGGAAAGAATACTTAAGAGTTTCTGAAAGCTGGAGGGCTCAGGTAGGGAGAAAAAGTAAATGTTTCATCTTTGTTCACAAAGATATATCTTACCAAATTTTTGATAGCTTAAGAAAAAAAGAGAAAAAGGTTTCCTAACATCTGGAAAAGCAAAACATTAGAGAACCAGCAATAAAGCCAAAAACCAGAAAAAATTATTAATCATCCTCATCAGTTAATTCAGTCCCATGTAATGAATTCTTCGTGATCTTGATCTTTTGTTAGCAGTTTTATGAATCGAGTTTTCCCTTAGAGTTCTGCAAATTCTTACCCAGTTCAGTTTTATGATCCAAGGTTATCAGGAACCTGTATTTGTTGAAAGTTCTTTCTATGAGTCTTCTTGAAGATAAAGCATTTTTACAGGAATACTTTTGTAAAAGCATCTGAGTAAAATAATAACACTGTGTAAATGACAAAAAGACTTAAAAATGGCCATGGTAAAAGATCTGATGAAAGTTCATTACAATGCAGTTGACAAGGAAATTTGGTAATTTCTGTAACATGTTTTAAGCTAATAACTAGAAATATGACTGATTAACATTATATCAGGACATTCTAGATTTGTAGGTATTACGTACAATTTCTGGAATGCTTACAAACAAATACAACATAAAGAAGGCTTAGGGTCACTTCTTATTTGACAATGCTTCCCATGTAATTTAACATATTAAATAAACCTAATTAGTGTAATGCCTTCCTTTTTACAAGGCGAGAGAACGAATTTTTTGAAATGTTCTAGGGGCCCTCTGGAAACTTCAAAGTTCTTTTGAGGTAAAGAAAGACTTCATTTAGAATTTGATTTGGGGAAGTTTATAGAAAATATCAGAGTTTTGCACACCTGCCTAAATAGGATCACAGATCATTATGAAACAATACTCAATTATCCAGTTAATCAAAGTGACTATGAAAGATTTCAAAGGCAATATAAAAGGGTGCATAGCTGTAAGCAAAACTTACCTCTTTTAAAATTTAATAACTCAGTTTTCCTAAATAATCAATAACCTGATATAAACAACACAGGAAATTATTTTGATAAAACAAAATCTTTGCTTCCTAGGCAGATATTAATTAAAAGGTAAAGAAACTTTCACAATCTGTTATCAAAAGCAGACCAAAAGTCTAAGAAGAGTTTGAACTTTTAAGAGAGATGGCCAAATTCTAATTTTGTACCAGCTTACTTTTGATATTAAGACTCATTCATTCTACTCTTAGCCAGTCCTGACCATACCAAAAGTCGTTTCCAAAGATTCCTTTTCCATAAATATTCTGCAACTTTCTTTTTTTTTTAACATCTTTATTGGAGTATAGTTGCTTTACAATGGTGTGTTAGTTTCTGCTTTATAACAAAGTGAATCAGTTATACATATACATATGTTCCCATATCTCTTCCCTCTTGCGTCTCCCTCCCTCCCACTCTCCCTACCCACCCCTCTAGGTGGTCACAAAGCACAGAACTGATTTCCCTGTGCCATGCGGCTGCTTCCCACTAGCTATCTATTTTACGTTTGGCAGTGTATATATGTCCATGCCACTCTCTTATTTTGCAACAGCTTACCCTTCCCCCTCCCCATATCCTCAAGTCCATTCTCTAGTAGGTATGTGTCTTTATTCCTGTCTTACCCCTAGGTTCTTCATGACCCTTTTTTTTTTGTTCTTCTTAGATTCCATATATATGTGTTAGCATACGGTATTTGTTTTTCTCTTTCTGACTTACTTCACTCTGTATGACAGACTCTAGGTCCATCCACCTCACTACAAATAACTCAATTTTGTTTCTTTTTATGGCTGAGTAATATTCCATTGTATATATGTGCCACATCTTCTTTATCCATTCTTCTGATGATGGGCACTTAGGTTGTTTCCATGTCCGGGCTATTGTAAATAGAGCTGCAATGAACATTTTGGTATATGACTCTTTTTGAATTATGGTTTTCTCAAGGTATATGCCCAGTAGTGGGATTGCTGGGTCATATGGTAGTTCCATTTTTAGTTTTTTAAGGAACCTCCATACTGTTCTCTATAGTGGCTGTACCAATTCACATTCCCACCAGCAGTGCAAGAGTGTTCCATTTTCTCTACACCCTCTCCAGCATTTATTGTTTCTAGATTTTTTGATGATGGCCATTCTGACTGGTGTCAGATGATATCTCATTGTAGTTTTGATTTGCATTTCTCTAATGATTAATGATGTTGAGCATTCTTTCATGTGTTTGTTGGCAGTCTGTATATCTTTTATGGATAAATGTCTATTTAGGTCTTCTGCCCATGTTTGGATTGAGCTGTTTGTTTTTTTGTTATTGACCTCCATGAGCTGCTTGTAAATTTGGAGATTAATCCTTTGTCAGTTGCTTCATTTGCAAATATTTTCTCCCATTCTGAGGGTTGTCTTTTGGTCTTGTTTATGGTTTCCTTTGCTGTGCAAAAGCTTTTAAGTTCATTAGGTCCAATTTGTTTATTTTTGTTTTTATTTCCATTTCTCTAGGAGGTGGGTCAAAAAGGATCTTGCTGTGATTTATGTCATAGAGGGTTCTGCCTGTTTTCCTCTAAGAGTTTGATAGTTTCTGGCCTTACATTTAGATCTTTAATCCATTTTGAGCTTATTTTTGTGTATGGTGTTAGGGAGTCTTCTAATCTCATACTTTTACATGTAGCTGTCCAGTTTTTCCAGCACCACTTATTGAAGAGGCTGTCCTTTCTCCACTGTACATTCCTGCCTCCTTTATCAAAGATAAGGTGACCATATGTGCGTGGGTTTACCTCTGGGCTTTCTATCCTGTTCCGTTGATCTATGTTTCTGTTTTTGTGCCAGTGCCATACTGTCTTGATTACTGTAGCTTTGTAGTATAGTCTGAAGTCAGGGAGCCTGATTCCTCCAGCTCCGTTTTTCGTTCTCAAGATTGCTTTGGCTATTCGGGTTCTTTTGTGTTTCCATACAAATTGTGAATTTTTTTATTCTAGTTCAGTGAAAAATGCCAGTGGCAGTTTGATAGGGATTGCATTGAATCTGTAGATTGCTTTGGGTAGTAGAGTCATTTTCACAATGTTGATTCTTCCAATCCAAGAACATGGTATATCTCTCCATCTATTTGTATCATCTTTAATTTCTTTCATCAGTGTCTTACAATTTTCTGCATACAGGTCTTTTGTCTCCATAGGTAGGTTTATTCTAGATATTTTATTCTTTTTGTTGCAGTGGTAAATGGGAGTGTTTTCTTGATTTCATTTTCAGATTTTTCATCATTAGTGTATAGGAAGGCCAGAGATTTCTGTGCATTAATTTTGTATCCTGCTACTTTACCAAATTCATTGATTAGCTCTAGTAGTTTTCTGGTAGCATCTTTGGGATTCTCTATGTATAGTATCATGACATCTGCAAACAGTGACAGCTATACTTCTTCTTTTCTGATTTGGATTCCTTTTATTTGTTTTTCTTCTGATTGCTGTGGCTAAAACTTCCAAACCTATGTTGAATAAGAGTGGTCAGAGTGGGCAATCTTGTCTTCTTCCTGATCTTAGTGGAAATGGTTTTAGTTTTTCACCATTGAGGACGATGTTGGCTGTGGATTTGTCATATATGGCCTTTGTTTTGTTGAGTAAAGTTCCCTCAATGCCTACTTTCTGTAGGATTTTTATCATAAATGGGTTTTAAATTTGGTCGATAGCTTTCTCTGCATCTATTGAGATGACCATATGGATTTTCTCCTTCAATTTGTTAATATGGTGTATCACATTGATTGATTTGTGTATATTGAAGAATCCTTGCATTCCTGGAATAAACTCCACTTGATCATGGTGTATGATCCTTTTAATGTGCTGTTGGGTTCTGTTTGCTACTATTGTGTTGAAGATTTTTGGATCTATGTTCATCAGTGATATTGGCCTGTAGTTTTCTTTCTTTGTGACATCTTTTTCTGGTTTTGGTTTTGGGGTGATGGTGGTCTCGTAGAATGAGTTTGGGAGTATTCCTCCCTTTGCTATATTTTGGAAGATTTTGAGGATAGGTGTTAGGTCTTATTTAAATGTTTGATAGAAATCGCCTGTGAAGCCATCTTGTCCTGGACTTTTGTTTGTTGGAAGATTTTTAATCACAGTCTCAATTTCAGTGCTTGTGGTTGGTCTGTTCATATTTTCTATTTCTTCCTGGTTCAGTCTTGGCAGGTTGTGCATTTCTAAGAATTTTTCAACTTCTTCCAGGTTGTCCATTTTATTGGCATAGAATTGCTTGTAGTAATCTCTCATAATGTTTTGTATTTCTGCAGTGTCATTTGTTACTTCTCGTTTTTCATTTCGATTTTGTTGATTTGAGTCTTCTCCCTTTTTTCTTGATGAGTCTGGCTAATGGTTTATCCATTTTGTTTATCTTCTCAAAGAACCAGCTTTTAGTTTTATTGATCTTTGCTATAGTTTCCTTCATTTCTTTTTCATTTATTTCTGATCAGATCTTTATGATTTCTTTCCTTCTGCTAACTTGGGAATTTTTGTTCTTCTTTCTCTAATTGCTTTAGGTGCAAGTTTTGGTTGTTTATTTGAGGTGTTTCCTGTTTCTTAAGGTAGCATTGTATTGCTATAAACTTCTCTCTTAGAACTGCTTTTGTTGCATCCCATAGGTTTTGGGCCATCGTGTCTTCACTATCATTTGTTTCTAGGTATTTTCTGATTTCCTTTTTGATTTCTTCAGTGATCACTTCATTATTAAGTAGTGTATTGGTTAGCCTCCATATGTTTGCATTTTTTACAGGTCTTTTCCTGTAATTGATATCTAGTCTCATAGCTTTGTGGTCAGAAAAGATACTTGATACAATTTCAATATTCTCAAATTTACCAAGGCTTGATTTGTGACCCAAGATATGATCTATCCTGGAGAATGTTCCATGAGCACTTGAGAAAAATGTATATTCTGTTGTTTTTGGATGGAATGTCCTATAAATATCAATATCAATTAAGTCCATCTTGTTTAATGTATCATTTAAAGCTTGTGTTTCCTTATTTATTTTCATTTTGGATGATCTGTTCATTGGTGAAAGTGCGGTGTTACAGTCCCCTACTATGAATGTGTTACTGTCGATTTCCCCTTTTATGGCTGTTAGTATTTGACTTATGTACTGAGGTGCACCTATATTGGATGCATAAATATTTACAATTGTTATATATTCTTCTTGGATCGATCCCTTGATCATTATGTAGTGTCCTTCTTTGTCTCTTGTAATAGTCTTTATTTTTAGTCTATTTTGTGTGAAATGAGAATTGCTACTTCAGCTTTCTTTCTTTTTCTTTTCTTTTCTTTTTTTTTTTTTTTGCAGTACGCGGGCCTCTCACTGTTGTGGACTCTCCCGTTGCACAGGCTCTGGACGTGCAGTCTCAGCAGCCATGGCTCACAGGCTCAGCCGATATGCGGCGTGTGGGATCTTCCTGGACCGGGGCATCAACCCACGTCCCTTGCATCGGCAGGCGAATTCTCAACCACTGCGCCACCAGGGGAGCCATCCAGCTTTCTTTTGATCTCTATTTGTATGGAATTTCTTTTTCCATCCCCTTACTTTCAGTCTGTATGTGTCCCTAGGTCTGAAGTGGGTGTCTTGTAGACAGCATGTATATTGATCTTGCTTTTGTATCCATTCAGCCAGTTTGTGTCTTTTGGTGGGAGCATTTAATCCATTTGCATTTAAGGTAATTATCAATATGTATGTTCCTATTCCCATTTTCTTAATTGTTTTGGGTTTGCTATTGAAGGTCTTTTCCTTCTCTTGTGTTTCTTGCCTAGAGAAGTTCCTTTAGCATTTGTTGTAAAGCTGGTTTGGTGGTGCTGAACTCTCTCAGCTTTTGCTTGTCTGTAAAGGTTTTAATTTCTCCATCAAATCTGAATGAGATCCTTGCTGTGTAGAGTAATCTTGGTTGTAGGTTTTTCCCCTTCATCACTTTAAATATGTCCTGCCACTCCCTTCTAGCTTGCAGAGTTTCTGCTGAAAGATCAGCTATTAATCTTTTGGGGATTCCCTTGTGTGTTGTTTTTCCCTTGCTGCTTTTAATATGTTTTCTTTGTATTTAATTTTTGACAGTTTGATTAATATGTGTCTTGGCGTGTTTCTCCTTGGATTTATCCTGTATGGGACTCTCTGTGCTTCCTGGACTTGATTAACTATTTCCTTTCCCATATTAGGGAAGTTTTCAACTATAATCTCTTCAAATATTTTCTCAGGCCCTTTCCTTTTCTCTTCTTCTTCTGGGACCCCTATAATTCGAATGTTGGTGCATTTAATGTTGTCCCAGAGGTCTCTGAGACTGTCCTCAGTTCTTTTCATTCTTTTTCTTTATTCTGCTCTGCAGTAGTTATTTCCACTATTTTATCTTCCAGGTCACTTATCCATTTTTCTACCTCAGTTTTTCTGCTATTGATCCCTTCTAGAGTATTTTTAATTTCATTTATTGTGTTGTTCATCATGGCTTGTTTCCTCTTTTGTTTTCTAGGTGCTTATTAAATGTTTCTTGCATTTTCTCTATTCTATTTCCAAGATTTTGGATCATCTTTACCATCATTACTCTGAACTCTTTTTTAGGTAGACTGCCTATTTCCTCTTCATTTGTTAGGTCTGGTGGGTTTTTATCTTGCTCCCTCATCTTCTGTGTGTTCTTCTGTCTTCTCATTTTGCTTATCTTACTGTGTTTGGGGTCTTCTTTTTAGGCTGGAGGTTCGTAGTTCCCGTTGTTTTAGTGTCTGTCCCCAGTGGCTAAATTTGGTTCAGTTGGTTGTGTAGGCTTCCTGGTGGAGGTGACTAGTGCCTGTGTTCCAATGGATGAGGCTGGATCTTGTCTTTCTGGTGGGCAGGTACATGTCTTCTGGTGTGTTTTGGGGTGTCTGTGGACTTATTATGATTTTAGGCAACCTCTCTGCTAATGGGTGGGGTTGTGTTCCTGTCTTGCTAGTTGTTTGGCATAGGGTGTCCAGCACAATAGCTTGCTGGTCGTTGAGTGAAGCTGGGTCTTGGTGTTGAGATGGAGATCTCTGGGAGATTTTCGCCCTTTGATATTACGTGGAGCTGGGAGGTCTCTTGTGGACCAGTGTCCTGAAGTTGGCTCTCCCACCTCATAGGCACAGCATTGACTCCTTGCTGGAGCACCCAGAGACTTTCATCCATACGGCTCAGAATAAAGGGGAGAAAAAGTAGAAAGAAAGAAAGAAAGAAAGAGGGTAAAATAAAATAAAGTTATTAAAATAAAAAATAATTATTAAGAAATAAAATTTTTTTAAGTAAAAAAAAAAACAGATGGACAAAACCCTTGGACAAATGGTGAAAGCAAAGCTATACAAAATCTCACACAGAAGCATATACATACACACTCAGAAAAAGAGGAAAAGGGGAAAAAATAATATATCTTGCTCTCAAAGTCCACCTCCTCAATTTGGGAT
The DNA here is from genome assembly GCF_963924675.1 of Phocoena phocoena. Taxonomy (NCBI): domain Eukaryota; kingdom Metazoa; phylum Chordata; class Mammalia; order Artiodactyla; family Phocoenidae; genus Phocoena; species Phocoena phocoena. The sequence goes on along the minus strand of NC_089240.1, from coordinate 80,263,871 downwards.
GATTTGTTGTCTATTCAGGTTTTCCACAGATGCAGGGTACATCAAGTTGATTGTGGAGATTTAATCCACTGCTCCTGAGGCTGTTGGGAGAAATTTCCCTTTCTCTTCTTTGTTCACACAGCTCCCGGGGTTCAACTTTGGATTTGGCCACGCCTCTGCATGTAGGTCACCAGAGGGCATCTGTTTTTCTCTCAGACAGGACAGGGTTAAAGGAGCAGGTGCTTCGGTGGCTCCGGCTCACTCAGGCCGTGGGGAAGGAGGGGCACGGAGTGTGGGGCGAGCCTACGTCGGCAGAGGCTGGCATGATGTTGCACCAGCCTGAGGCACGCTGTGCATTCTCCCGGGGAAGTTGTCCCTGGATCACGGGACCCTGACAGTGCGGGCTGCACAGGCTCCCGGGAGGGGAGGTGTGGATAGTGACCTGTGCTCGCACACAGGCTTCTTGGTGGCGGCAGCAGCAGCCTTAGCATCTCATGCCTGTCTCTGGGGTCCGCGCTGATAGCCACGGCTCGCACCCGCCTCTGGAGCTCCTTTAAGCAGCACTCTTAATCCCCTCTCCTCGCGCACCAGGAAACAAAGAGGGAAGAAAAAGTCTCTTGCCTCTTCGTCAGGTCCAGACCTTTTCCTGGACTCCCTCCCGGCTAGCCGTGGTGCACCAGCCCCCTTCAGGCTGTGTTCACGCCGCCAGTCCTCGAAGCCCAGTGCTGGTGAGTGCTTGTCGGCACCTATCCTCTGTGTGGGACTCTCTATTCTTTGCCCTCTGCATCCCTGTTGCTGCACTCTCCTTCATGGCAATGAAGCTTCCCCCCTCTGCCATCCGCAGTCTCCTCCTCCAAAGGAGCTTCCTTGTGTGTGGAAACCTTTCCTCCTTCACAGCTCCCTCGCACTGGTGCAGGTCCCGTCCCTATTCTTTTGTCTCTGTTTATTCTTTCTTCTTTTGCCCTACCCAGGTACGTGGGGAGTTTCTTGCCTTTTGGGATGTCTGAGGTTTTCTGCCAGCATTCAGTAAGTGCTCTGTAGGAGTTGTTCCACGTGTAGATGTATTTCCAATGTATCTGTGGGGAGGAGGGTGATCTCTGCGTCTTACTGTTCCGCCATCTTCCCTTTCACCCCCCTGCAACTTTCTTTTCGTTCAACAAAAATGCATCTCTATTCTTCATACCTTCTTTTACTGAAAACACACATCCTACTTTCCTTGCATACAGAGATGTTTCCCTTATTAGTTCTAGTAGTTTTAATTACATATATTGTTACCAAGTCCAAGCTCACTCTGCTCACCATATGACAGGCCAAGAAATTGGGAGACAAGGTGTTGAGGCAAGGAATAGCGACTTTATTTGGAAAGCCAGGCATCTGAGAAGGTGGCGGACTAGCATCCTAGAGTACCATTTTATCAGGGTCTTGATGCAGTTTCTTTTATAGAACAGAGAGGGGGAGGAGGTAAGTAAGTAAAGTAAAAAGGCCATAAGTCTTGCAAAATATCTCTTGGCTTGGCCAGCATCAGAGAGGGGTTGTGTTCATTTCTTCTTTTCTGCAGCCATTCACACATGGGCAGGGTCAGATTGTCTCCCTGTGAGCTGAAAAAAGGCACTTTAGTTTAACATTTAGGCATAGGGGTCAGGTCCCCAAGGGAGACCATTATATGCCAGTAGCTATAGACAACATCCTTTTAGTGATTATGGTAACAAAAAGCAACAGAGAGCAAAGGTTAAAGTAAAAGAAACAGATCCAACATGGAGTCAGATTTTGTTCTTCCCTGTTACAATATGATAATTCTTTACCTTTAGAAACTTTAATTTTTAGTGAAAACTGAATAGTAAACAATTGTGGATTGTCTGTTACACCAGTATTCTTTAGATTGGCAAATTTATGAATGCATACACTTATGAATGTACCCTTTTTAATAGCACAGTCTTTCAGTGTGGCACAGGAAATGTTTACTAATATACCCAAATATCTTTATTTCCTCTGTAATAGAAAGCCAAAAGTAGATAAACCTATGTTTAGTAATTAATGTTTCACTATTTTATTTTATTTGGAAATGATCTAGGTATTCAGCAAATTCCCATCATTTAAATTAACTTAGAAAAGCTCCAAAGTCTCAAGTTACCAAAAAGATTTTGGATGCTATTTTTAAGTATACATACCATAAAACATAATTATTGTGGCTTAAAAATCTTATCACATTTACATCTATCTAAATCATTTGCTCCCAACAATTATGTTTAGACTACTCACAAAAACTTTATGAGACATTAGACAAAGTCAGCCATCACCCCAAGCTATTTTTCTTGCTGACAAATTTTGTGAGATGTAAGTAAGATGAACTTATTTGACTAATAAACCCATGCAGAATAAAGGTTGTAAGTCTGCATTATATTCAATGTTGATAATTCTAAAGAGATGTCTATTTGAGTTAAACCAACTAACTCAAACTAGCCTTTATTTACCAAAATTATTGTAGATCATGTGAACTAGAAAAACATTTGGATTAGTTTCTGTATTTCTGAGAGTTTTAGAATACCCAGTCTTTACAAGCACTTGCCTTCAATCCAACTAAATAGAACTCTTTATAAATATAGATGAATTTTGGCAATGCCATTTGAAGGTAGAAAAATATCACACATCTATAACATACATATATAGACACATGTAAACACACAGACACAAACAGAGACCTTATATTTACTAATATTTGTGAAGAAGATTTGTCATTTGCCCAGTTTTCAAATAACCACCCCTTTTTTTGGATGAGAAACATCTTCCTACGGTTTGAATTACAAAAAGTATGGCTCTTAGGTCCTAGAGAAAATGGGGGTGGAAAAATCTACACATGGAGGCACAGAGGAAGTATCCAAGTTTCCTCCAAGATGGAGTTTTGGGGGCATATTTGCCTATTATCAAAGGTCTAGGGTAATTACTATTTTTTTTTTCTAAAGTCCAAGACAATTCTGTTTCTAATGTCTCAATGCCTATTTTGAGATGAATAGAGGAGGTTCGGTGATTGGTAAAGATAGGTGAGGTTTGAATTGCTCCTAGAGCCACATTTCTGGTTTTGTAGGGATTTGCAAGACAAAGACATTTGTTTCCATTTCCCTAAAGAACTGGACTGCTGCCTGAATATCTAGGGGCTGACCCACCTATCTAAATTATCTCCAATGTGCTTCTTTTCCTTTGGGTACATAATTTTATTATATTTAGCTTGGGGAAGAAGGCCAAAAAAAAAAAATCCTCTCAGGCTCTGAATATCAGCTATGGTCAGGAGTTCAGACACACTGGTAACCTCTCATCTTATTTTCTGCCTTTTTATCTATCCACTAATCTCAGGAGGTAATCCATTTATAAAAGCTTTTTAGGATCCTCCCTGGGCTTAAGAAATTTTTAAAGTACAGCCCTTAGTTTGGGCTCTGACTTAAGAGAATCGCCTGTCACCTCTGGTGATCTTATTTTAAAAGGTAACTGTTTAGTAGTTTCTTCAGAGTGTAAAGGCAATTTAGACAAAGGATTATTAGAATGAGCACTCAAAGGAGCATAGAGGGGATTAGTAGGAGTTACATCAATCTTTTAGTCTTTTGTTTTGGGTACCTCTTATATCTTTAATTTTTCATTGATCTTTTACAACAAATCTTTCAATGAAGCTATTTTGGAATTTTGAAGCCTTTTGGAGGCTTCTGCATATCCCATTATGTTTGAATTGGAAGCTCTTGATTTTAAGAGCACTTCTTAAATGATCTTATCCAATTGGAACTTCCTCATAATGGCCATTGTAATTCTAGATTGTAATGACCCTGAGGACTGGCAGCAGTTTGGTAGGACCCTAGCCACAAATGGAGTTTAACTCACATTTTCTGTCTAGCCATATCTAGCCGCAAATGGGGTGCAGTCCACATTTCTATCTGGCCATATTTTAGAACCTCCAACCTGGAAGTTACCGAGCCAAGTTGTCAGGATACAAAACAAGCTTGGTAAGATTTTGCCATTTTTGTAGATATCTACTCCTTCTAGGAGTGCAGTTCTTAGACAAAAGATAACCAGGTGTGTTGGAAGGTGGTGTGCTTAACTCTTTGAATTTTAAGAAGGGAGGATTTACATTGGATGGGGAGTGTAATTTTTTTTTTCATTTTATTAAAGGAGTCCCTAGGGCTAGCTATTATACTTCTCTGTATCCACTTTTTAAAATTTTTATTTTTTATTATTATTATTTTTTTGGCCACACCACATGGCTTGCAGTTCAGTTCCCCGATGAGGGATTGAACCAGGCCATGACAGTGAAAGCCCGGAATCCTAACCACTAGGCCACCAGGGAACTCCCTGTATCCACTTATTTTCTTAATATATTTATTTATTTTGGCTGCACTGGGTCTTAGTTGTGGCATGCAGAATTCTTAGTTGCAGCATGCATGCGGGATCTAGTTCCCTGACCAGGGATCAAACCCAGGCCTCTGCATTGGGAGTAAAGAGTCTTACCCACAGGACTACCAGGGAAGTCCCTCCCTGTATCCACGTTTTAATTTGGTCTTTCCATAGGTACAAATGAGACAATTTTTTAGGCTGAGAGGTCTGTAAAAAACTTGTTTTTAAATATTCCAATTCAAAAGATCCATTGTCTGGCCATTGACAAGTAAGCTCTATTAATCTCAACAGCAACTCAAACTGATAAGCCTTTTTATGACTTAACCAAGGATGCAGGAAGTGTTTCACAAGAGAGTGCAAAAAATAGCATCCCTCACAAGGTCCAGAAACTTCACTCCCAGAGTTAGAGTAAGAAAGCAAAGACTTCATTGTCACAGGCATTAAGAACAGTGTACTAGTGTAAGTGTATCTTTGGCTTCCCACAAGAATGTGAGATGCCTCCACTCACAGACCTGCTAATCTGTGACAAGAGGCAGGTGCTACTGAAATGGGACTTTTCCAGCACTAGTGAGACAATGAAGGTTGAGACCACAAAGGCCCTTTATGGACTGGTACCCCTTATGACAAACTCCTCTGAGAGCCTGCACAGTTGAACAAATGGAATGATGCTTCTTGGATCTGCAGCCTATTGGGATGCCCGCCAGATGCACGCTGGTACATGCATACTTCAATTGGTGTAGACCAGAGAGAATATTCTCGCTTGTCATAAAGCCAAGCTCTCAGGACATATGAAAAGACAACAGAGACCAAAGAAAACAATGACCATCTCTGGGAGGATAAAGATCATAGCAAAAAAGAGTACTCATAAATTTTTACCAAAGTCTCTATACCCAAGAAAGTAATTCCACAAATATTTTCTCCTGTTAGTGTAAATTTAGGGGGAAAAAAAGGATTTGTAACACTCTCACTTCCATTAGACCCTGCAGGCAGAGATCCAGTAGACTGACATGGTAAGAAATCTTACCTTATGACAGGATATCAGCTGCAGCACCCTTGGAGAGGGTAGTGTCCAGTCATTGAAGTATCCTGCCAATTACGCCAACTGTTGGTGAGGGAAAACTTTCCCTTTTTCCCTTATAGGTTCTTTAGCTGGTTTAATAACTAAATTGATATAAGACAGATTAAGAGGAGAAGAAACAAATAAAAGTTTAATAACATGTATATGTGGGAGAGAGCCAGGAAAACTGAGTAACTCTCCAAAGTCACAGAAGCCCTCACTTTTAATACCATCTTTGGTTAAGGACAAGAGGAGCTGTTGGGGGCAGAGAGTCAGTAATGGGAGATGACCAGGAAAAGCACAGTAAACGGGGTAAGGTTGTTATGCAGATAGTTTTTTTTAGTTAATTATATCCAATTATGGATGATATTGCAATCAATTTATTTCATTTTAAAATTTAATTTAATTTATTATTTATTTTTTAATTAGGGTTGTTCCACAATGTTGTGTTAGTGTCTACTGTACTGTTGTGCAGATTTAAGTTGATGCCTTCTGCATTGATAAGCGTTTCTAGAAATAAGGTCATACCCCTCTTCCTGGTATGGTGAGGGTGACAACCTTACAAATGGAGATCTCCCTTATACATGTATTGTCTCTTACAAAAAGGGTAACTTCTAATCAGTTTTCAGAGCTTTTCCTGTGTCTGCAGTTTCTTAAAATAATCAGCCTAAAATAATCCTTATGTCAAAGAGACATATTGGAGTGGCAAATTCTGCTCCCCTGCATCATCTTTATACTGAGGTATTAGAGAGCATCCTATTTAATGTTTTAACTTGTCACCCCCCCACACACTTCATATCCCTTTCCCTGCTTTATTTTTGTTTTCTTAACATGGATCATTATGTAGAATATAAACGTGTATGTGTGTGTGTGTGTGTGTGTGTGTGTGTGTGTGTGTGTGTGTGTGTGTGTATTGCCTGTATCCCCAGCTAGAATGTAAGTTCCTTGAGGGTAGGGATTTTTGCTTGTCATGTTCATTTGTCATAGTCCTGTTGCCTTGAATAGTACCTGGCATACTTAACAATGAAAAAATTGAATGAACAAAGGAAAGGGAGGACTAAAAGGAAGGCAGAAAGCAATAGGAAGGCATTGATTCCAGGGTCCAGAGGTTCTTTTTACTTTTAAAATTTGGGCCAAAATGTTTTCAACATTTATTTTTCATTAGGATAGAGGTGATTCAGGGAATACTATACTTCCTCATGAATGGAGAGGACTGCAGTCAAATAGAGCTATCTACTCTTAGATGGAGGGTGAAACTGAGCAGGACCCTGTAGGGCCCTCCTGGGTGCAAATCCTTTTCATGTCTCCCCTTTCCTGTTTGTAGGAAATAGGCTTCATTCAACCTCCTAGACCTTCCTAAGTACCAAAGGGCAGATTCAAACAGTTGCTAATCATGGAAGGGAGGGAATGCACAAATAAAGGAGGAACAATCAAGAAACAATAGTACAACAATTAAAGTAGGGTCCTGGTTCCTCCTCAAGGAATATACATGACAGTATCTTTGAGCTCTTCTGCAGGAACTAAGCACCCCCCGCCCCCAGGTGGAGGATGGTAACTTCAGGCTGAGCACAGATTCCTGGAGCACTGCCCTGCTATCTCACCACCCAGAAGAAAACCAATCAGAAGAAAGCCATACCCCCTGAAGCCCTCACCCTAAATTTTGCCTATGAAAACTTTTCCCCGAAAACCACTGGGGAGTTTGGGTTTTTTGATCACGAGCCACCCATTTTCCTTGCTTGGACCTGCAATAAATCTTTCTCTGCTCCAAACTCTGACGTTTTGGTTTGTTTGACCTCACTATGTGTTAGGCACAAGAACTTGCATTCAATAGCAGTAGTACTTGTTTCAGTCTGCTTACAGAGGGGCCCATATCTTCTCTCTCCATCTCTTCTCTCTATCAGTATGGGAGAGGCTTATTCACCATTGTATCCCCAGAACCTAACCCATTTGATATTTATTGATTGTTGAAAGGATGAGCAATATAAAGGAATTATAAAACAAGTCGAGAGGATCAGAGACCAAAAGACTAATTCTATTACTAGAAAGTAATGAGACTGGATTGATTGTTTTTGTGTTGCTGGTAAACTACCTCTGAAAGCAATTTAATAAAGGTTTAAAAAGTGTTTGAACTATGATAACAGCATTTTAAATGTTTATCTTGGCCAAATGTAATTACTTTTAAGGAAAATATTCGTTTGAATGTAGAAGTTATGGCACATTTGTCACCAAAAAAGTATCATTACATTATTGTATTCAAACCTTAAAATTGTTTCTAAAAAGGAAAAACAGTACTCTAGTGACAGTTGCAATCTACCATTAAATGGCAATATGCAGAACTTGTGCCTGAGATGGAAAAGCTTTTTTTCTGTGGATTTGGGATCAAGCTCATCCCTGGGTGCCTTTAAGTTTGGCCAAACCAAGGCTTTGAGGTTTTTTGACAATGAGAAGCAAGAACATGGTAAGGGATCAAAGGATGAAAATTTCAGTGCAAATCAAGGTTTGTTCATAAGGTCTGCTTTTTTGAAACATCAGGATATGAATGAAAAGGTTGGTATTGAAGAGATGGCAGTTCAACTTAGCCTTTCTGTTTGAAGGCAGCAGAAGAAGCAAGAAATTGTTTGCTATATGGCAATTTGCCTTAGCAAAAAAATGCAGACACCTCTATGATCATTTCACAAGAAATCATCAAGGGGCCCTAGGTACTCCCTCCCCAAAACACTCCTTAAAAATGCCTGTGAAAATCTCCCCAAGGCAGAACATCTGAATAAACTCTTCTAATGAAGGTATTATTTCCAATTCTAATGTTTTTTGTCATAAATATAAAGTGGAAATTATGAAGAGTAAGCTAAGAGATGTAAATGTATTACTAAATACAATTTTATATATTATCCTGACTAATCAATTTACATACTCTTTAAAAATCTTTATAATATGCAGGCATAAGGGAGGAAAAAAGTCTTCTTCCCTTTACCCTTCTACTTTTCAGCTGGGGTGCCTGTAACAAAAGACAGATTAACAAGAGAAAAACAAGCAGAGGTTTATTAATAAATATATCTAATATGTACTTGGGAGAAACCCAGAAAAACTGAGTAACTCAAAGAAGTGGCTTAGAATTTGAACTTAAATACCATGTTAGGCCAAAACAAAGGAAGAAGGGTATGAGGGAGGCAAGTTATGGGAAAGTAAGCAGGTGACAATGTAAACAAGAGTAGGGTTTGTTATGCTGATTTAAGTCTGTGCCTTCTTCATTGATAAGAGTTTCTAGAGATTTGTGGTAATCCTTCTCTTCCTGGTACAGAGTGGGAGACATACTTACAAAGGGAGATTTTCTGTGTAAATGTGAATTTCCCTCACAAAAGAGTAATTTATGCTGTTTTCAGAGCTTCTCCTGTTTCTCAAAATAATCACCTCAAAATAATCCTTATGCCAGAAGGGCATATTCGAGGTAGCACATTCTGGTCTCCTATCAAGGTCCATAATTTTAGTTAATAAAGTATGAAATTTGTGATTATTTAAAAAAAAGGGAACAGATCCTTGGTTAGGAAGGCTTCATTGTTTAATTAGGAAGATCAGATTTAATTTAATTTTCATTTACAGCACTTTCTCCAGCATTAAAATTCATTATAAGCCCAGGAGTTCCTGTATTATGTTTTGAAATTAAAAGTAAGAAAAGGAACTGTACCTTGTTTACTTCTCTATCTCTAGCACCTAGCACAGTGGCTGGCATATAGTAGCCACTTAATCAACATTTGATTAAGATTGGTTAGTGCCCTGTAGCTTTAAATGCCATAAGTTAATACTACAGGAAGAGTTGATGGATCACTGGAAATTGATATACCATAATTTGAAGACTGCCAACATAGTGACAAGGAAGAAGTGTTCTAACTACAGACTTTGTTGTCAGAAACTTTGTTGTTACTGGTTGAAATAAAATAGGAGGTAAAGTTATATGCTTCAGAATCTCAGAAAAGATATCCAGTGAGCTCCTTCTCCTTGCCTTTCAAGTATGGTATAATATGACTCTTGAAACAAATACTGTTGATTGTTCACCCAACATGTGCTCCCTACTTGCCTTACTCTTTCTAATGAAGTTCAGATTTTGTCCAGGTTATCAATCCTCTTTGATAAGGCCAACCCCATTTCAGGCCATAGGAGTTGGGTCCTAATTGATCTAAGATAGTCTTGATAGGCCTATTTTCCTTGCCAAAGATTGATTGGTAGAAGCAAAAGTATATGAAATAATTCAGGAAAGCCTTCTGGAAAATGTTTCTTTATTCTGCCTCTCAGAACTATTGCCAGTGTCATGCTACACACCTGGGGGGGAAGTCCACAGATAGAGAAGGGCCAAGAACAAGGAACCACGGAGAAGTAGATACAGAGCCTTGACGTACCATACTAGTGTCTGCCCTACCTATGTAAGATTTAAAACATCTTGCTTTTAAAGTCTGTTTGATGCAGGGTTTTCTGTTACTTGCAAACAAAGGCAACTTAACTGTTACAGCTCCCACATCTCTTGACTGGCATTGGGGTGTCCCTCCTTCTCTGACAGATGGCACTGTTAACATATGTAAGTTTATGTGCCCGATGCACAGTGAGGTCAAACAAACCAAAATGTCAGAGTTTGGACCAGTGAAAGATTTATTGTAGAGCAAAGCAAGGAGAATGGGTGGCTCATGCTCAAAAACTCCAAACTCCCCAGTGATTATTCAGTGAGAAGTTCTTATAGGCAACATTTGGGGTGAGGGCTACAGGGTGTATGACTTTCTTCTTATTGGTTTATGGTGAGGAGGCAGGGTGGTGCTCTAGGAATCTTGTGCTCAGCCTCAAGTTGCCATCCTCCACCTGGGTGAGGGCCTTAGTTCCTACAGAATAACTCAAAGATATTGTTACGTATATCTCTTGAGGAGGAACCAGGATCCTGCTTTAATTGCTGCATTATTGTTTCTTGACTGCTCTTCCTTTGTTTCTGCATTCCCTCCCTTCCTTGGTTAGCAACTGTTTGAATCTGCCCTTTGGTATTCAGGAAGGTCTAGGAGGCTGAAACCTTTTCCTGCGAATAAGAACCAGGGGACATGGAAAGGATTTGTACCCTGGTGGGCCCCACAGTGTCCTGCTTGGTTTCAGCACTAGTGCAGCGATGAGGAGGCCATAAACCACGACTTGATGGTTACTCCCCTATGTCTAGGGATGTTTTTTCTAACTTAAGGTTGCAAGTGTACGGGCAGAAAAAATTTTCCTTCCATTCTAGGTTCTTCAACTGGTCTAATAATCAAGTTGATATAAGAAAGATTAACAGGAGAAAACAAACACAATTTTGTAGCATACCGGAGCCCCATAAAAATATGAAGACTCAAAAGGCAGCCAGGGGATTGAAGCTTATATAATATCCTGAGCTAAGGACAGTAGTTGGGATCTGGGGATACAGAGGGGAGGAAGGCCACTTACAGGGAGATGAGAGAAGATGTTCAGAAAACAAAGGTTACCCTGTTAGGCAGATAAGTTTCTTAGGTAAAAAGTTACGTCTGGTCCAGGTCCCCTTTCCAATGTAAATTTAGGCAGTTGAGGGGGAGGTAAAGAGCTTTCCCTGAATCTGCTGGGTTTTAGCTCAAAATAATACTCATGCCAAAGTGGCATATTTTGGGGTGACAAATTCTGATCCCTTTCACAAGGAACAGCAGCAATCTCAATTTTACTCAGTCAGTGTGGCTATTGTAAAGGTAAGTGAGAAAGTGAGGAAGCACTGAAACCATTTCAGTACTCAGATAACCCATCTGCACATTTCATCTTTCATTTGACTGAAAGATCATATTCAGAATACTGTACAACCCTAGTGCACCCAAAGCAACTCTAGTACTAAATAATTCTCAGGATTCAGGTTCTCTCTTCTGCTTCTACTTCTTCCTACTGTGATTCTGCCTATCTCTATTGCTGCCACATCCCCTCAGCTCTCAACTTAATGGCTTTCCACTGCCTTGTAGACTCTGCTTACTGTATTGTTGTCATTTGCCTTTAAGCTTCTGTTCCTATTCTGTTGTCTGTGTCTCTTGATCCTTTCCATGGTCTTTAGAATTTCAAATCCCCAGGTAAGATAATACCCTCATCTCCAGTATGAACCTGTCTTCATATTTGAGATGGTGCCATTATCCAATACAAAACTAGTGTTCCACAGAGGAATGTGTTCAGAAAATGGCAGCATTAGCATGATCTGAGGGTGGAGTTTTTGACCCTCTAATGTCGAAAGGTCATCCATCAGATACTTATACAGGCCCAGTTGAACAGTTGGTGGTCTCAATTGGTTTGAACTGGGCAAGACAAGGCCCATGTTCCTGGAAAAACAGCTTAAGCAACTTACTATAGCGAGCCATACATATCATCTATAGGGGGGCGGTCAAAGGAGTCTTGTGATATATTGTCTAAGCTATGTGAAGTTTGGAGGGTATGCAATCTGCAAGAACAGTTAAGGCGAACTTGATTCGTGAAGGCAGGTTATGGATATTATTTATTAAGCAAGTATGATTTAAGGGATCTAGCTGATGACTGTCCTCAGTTTCAAGTGTGGCCAAGTTTGCAGTGTCATATAATACAAAACATGGAGGTTTTCTCACAGGAAACTACTTCTGGATGTTTCATTCAGAAGATGACTACATGTAGCAAATGCTTTAGAATATCAGAGCATCATGGCATCGTGGCTTAGTTAGTACATTAGGAGATGAGAAAACATGAACCAGAGAAATATGCCCTTCTTTTTGACCTCCCATAGAAGTACACATACTTGAGATGGTGTCATGATTTCTTCTTCTTCTACTAGTTTTTTCTCTTCCATTTTCCAAACATTTTCACTTGGCTAACTAGCCCTCGCCAAGTCTAGCAGTCTCCTTACCCAAATCCTCATCCCTATGTACTACCATGATTAGCTAACTTATCATGCTTCCCCTTTTCTCTACGCTGATCATGACCATTCTATTCCCTTGGTCAAAACATGGCAAAGGGAGATGTGTGTCCAACCACTGGAACTTTTCTTGGGTGTACTAGTAGGTGGAGGAAGAACTATCATTTATTCAGTAACTACTATATAGTAGGCATTGTACCCAGTGCTTTATGTGGTGAGAAAATAGCACCATTAGAGGCAGCTATCATGCCTATCCAGTTTGTTGTGAAAAAGTAGCCATAGCAGGCATTTAAAAATTATTTTTGGTGACTATGATGATGAAGTGTTTTTGTTGTTATTTGTGTTTGTAGTGCTAAATTGTATATGGGATTCATTTTCCTTGAGAGTAGTCAAAATATGTTCAGAGTGATACTCTTAATATGACATTGTTTTAGCCCCTTTCCGACTCACTTTGGAACTTTTCATTCCTGTTTTTATAAATGAGGAAGATAAAAAGAAATCCTTAGCATAGTTATTTTCCTTGTTAATTTCTCTGATTGTTTAGTTTCTGTGTGCATCCTGAATATACCAGGTGCTGAAATGAACACGTACTTTCTAGGGGAGTTATATTTTGAAGTAATTAAAACATCCAATCTTGTAATTTTAAAAAATTGTTTGCAATGCTATGAGGGCTGATTTCCAGACATAGAAATTAGTTGAAGAAAATTTACTTTTAGAAAGTAAGAAAAAAGCTCCAACCCAGGAAGCAGATAGGATTCTCAGGCTGATTTGTAAGACAAAAAAGGGGTGGGTGATAGAGATAAGACCACTTGTAAGTAAAACAATATCTGTCTCAAGGTTATTCTTAAATAACTACACAATTCATTTACAGGTTTATTTCTATCTGTCTATTATGGTGCCTGTCACTAAGACATAGATATAAACCTGGAATTGCATTATTGAAGTTGCTTTCTCAATTACCTTTCTAAGATAATTACCTTTGTACTAGGGAGTTTTAAAAATCAATAGTGTTCTTTGCAATATCTTGGTAACAGTTAATTAATATTACAACTCATTTTAACCAACAGTTGTTCTGCTTAGTAAAAAGATCTGTACTTTGAATGTCCCCAACCAGTGAGAAAAACAACTGGGTAAAGTATATTTTTTGAAGGATGTAATTTAAAATAGCTGCCTATTTCTGGTAGAGTTGAAAGCAGACTCCACAAACATTAAAGACTCCAACTGATGGGAACAATGAATGAAGTTGTCATTAGTTATCTTAATATCAGAGGCTCTGTAAACATTCTAACATGTCTTTGGTTTGTGTCAAGGCTTGATTGATTTTAGCTTGTTCAACCATCATATTCTTGTGGTACCAAGAATCCTATCAAGTATTACTTGATAGAATTGCAAGTAATGTAATATACCAATACTAATGATATAGCTATTTCAACTCTTCTGATTCTGATCAATACGTGTTAATGATTATCTTCTAATGAATGGTCAAAAAAATCTGGCTGTCTATAATTGGTCTCAAGTTTTTCACCCTTAGAATAGGGATAGACACTGAAGGTCTTAGTGGATTGATATGTGGAATAACCAATACAAGTGAATTACTAAGAGGTTTGCAAATACAAAAGTTCTGTAATAGATATTAATAATAATTTTAGATAGACACTTGTAATTGTAACTTTGGGTAAATACTTCAAGGGTTGACTCCTCCTTTACATTAGAGTTTGCTCAAATCTTTTCAAAACAGCTCCTTGTTCATTGACATCTTTAATTCTATTTGACAGAAAGAGTCAAAACCTTTCCTTCAACAGAATGTTCAGTAACCTTCACCAAATAACCATTAATTAAGCAATTAAAATAAATTTGAAGAAAAAAGAACTTTGAAAGAATAAAATTAACTCAAAAGATAGTTTAAAAATAGTTTTCTAGCACTTCAGTCATTATTGACCAAAAACTTCCTAGGGGATATTAACAATGCATTTGATAGTTGCCAAGGAAACCTTAACCTTTCCTGAGAATGTCTGCCCTTCTGCATTGTGCCTGATTGTCAGAATAACTTCAGCAACTGATTATAACTAAGCCATTTTCAACATCAAGCTTTTTCTTGTCAATCTCTTTTCAAAGAATGAGCTTAAGTATTCAGGATATCTTGCTCTGTATCTGTATTTCTGTTACTGAGGATTTGTGCTTCAAATATGAAAATTCTTTATTAACAATTTCCCCAGTCTTTGCTCTCATGTGAAACAAATCAATCCTAATTTAGAGACAAGGGAACTGAAGTACTTAAATGTTTTTATTGTGTGAGAATGATTCTGTCATAATGCTTACTGGCTTCCTTTGTTCAGAACATGTCTTAGTCCAGTCGGACTGCGATAACAAAATGCCACAGACTGGGTGACTGATAAACAACCAACATTTATTTCTCACAGTTTTGGAGGCTGGAAGTCCGAGATCAGGGTGCCAGCATGGTCGGGTGAAGACGTCTCATTGTGTCCTCACATAGCAGAAGGGGCGAGGGAACTCTCTCGGGCCTGTTTTTATAAGGGTATGAATCTCATTCATGAGGGCTCCACCCTCATGACCTAATCACCCTCAAAGGTCCCTATCTACTAACACCATCACTGTGGGTATCAGGATTTCAACATAAGGAATTTTGGAGGAACACAAACATTCAGACAACAAAGCACAACAACTAATCAAATATCTAACAGTGCTTAAAAGTAGTCTGTTTTTTTTCTAAGTAGCACTACTTAAAAAAAGTTTGTTTTCATGTGTGTCGATTAACCAGAACCACGAAACTCTGAGATAGTGGAAAAAGCACCAGCCAGGGAGTCAGCGGATCTGGTTATACCACCTAACAGGTATATGGCCTTGACTAAGCTAATTGATCTCTGTATTTCTTCATGTATTAAATGGCAGTGATACTATCCATCTCATAGGGATGTTGTGAGAATTAAATGACATAGGGTATGCAGAACACCTGACATGGTTAACATACTCAGCATCTAAAATCTAATAATTATTATTATTGCTTAAGGAGTATATATCGTATGAGCACATACTCTATTCTGAATACTGACTTGAGGGTTATGATCTATAGAAATCTATTATGGTGTTAGGAGAGACACATACCTGATATTGGTACTATACTGGAGATTCCAAGTTATACGGTCATCATAGGCATAATATTATACTGCATAGGTAGGGTAGGAAGGGAACTACTATTTATGTATTAGTGTGCCAGATACTATGCTAAATATTTTGCATTCTGTTGTCCCGTTAAGTCCTCACAACCTAGTGAGATAGGTGTTATTATTTCCACATATGTAACATTAGTAGGCTTTAAAATAAAAAAAGGAAGGGAGCATAAATGCAATCTTTGGGGAAAACTGGCAGAATTACTTTTTGCTGTAATAGAACAAGTTATATCCATGAAAATTCTGCTAATCACCTGTGCAAGTCTGCACATGAGATTGATACCAATGGAAAAGAAAGGTAATGAAGGGTGATATAGTAAGTAGATTCTTTCTTTTTGGGTTTGAGAAGATTTGAAATGGAATGAAAGCCGCAACATTCTAGATTGAAAATTGAGTGTTTCTATTTTTTTATGTTGTTAAGACAGATAATTATTTGTGTATGTGAAAACTGAAGCAAAATCAAATTTAATAAACAAAAAGCACCCACACTAAACATATGTCCCTAGGTTATCCAGGTCCCTGGTTTTTATTTTCTGTCTTCTTTGTGGTTGAGCCTGCAATAAAGGAGGACACCTGTGTACATTTATAGGCATTCATGTGAATGTAAAAATTCTGTTAAAGTGTGACAAACATTATGTAAAGAACCAACAAAATGGGCACTTTCTCCAACTTCTATCATGTCATGTTTTGCATAGATTTAGTGTTTTTCCCCTGGAGTCTATGAGTGAGTCTAAGATACTTTTATTATTGTGCTAAAATATATATAGCATAAAATTAATCCTTTTAATAATTTAAACTGTAAAATTCAGTGGCATTAAATACATTCATATTTTTGTGCAACCATTACCACTATCAATAACTTACATTAAACAATAACTCCCCATACCTGTTTCCTTCCAGCCCCTGATAACCACTATTCTACTTTCTATCCCTATGAATTTTATATTTTAGGTACCTCATATAAGTGGAATCATACAATATTTGTTCTTTTGTGTCTGTTTTTTTTCACTTAGCATGATGTTTTCAAGGTTCATCCAGGTTTTAGCATGTATTAGAATTTCATTCCTTTCCAAGGCTGAATAATATTACAGTTTATGTATGCACCACATTTTGTTTAGCCATTCACCCATCAATGAATGTTTTCACTTTTGGCTATTTGTGAACAATGCTGTTATGAATATTGTTGTACAAATATCTGTTTGAGTCCCTGATTTCGATTGTTTTGGATGTATACCCAGAAGTAGAATTGTTGAATCATATGGTCATTCTACGTTTACGTTTTTGAGGAACTGCTATATTATTTTTATGGCTCATCATTTTACATTCCCACTAGCAACCCACAAGGGTTCCAATTTCTCCACATCCTAACACTTGTTATTTTCTGTTTTTTTTTTATATATATAATAGCCATGCTAATAGGTGTGTAGTGGTATCTCACTGTGGTTTTGATTTGCATTTTCCTAATGATTAGCGATGTTGAACATCTCAACTTTCAGTGCTTACTGACCATTTGTATATCTGCTTTGGAGAAATGTCTATTCAAGTCTTCTGCCTATTTTTGAAATGAGTTGTTTATTTTTTTGTTGTTGAGTTGTAGGAGTTCTTTATAAATTCTGGATATTAATCCCTTATCAGATATATGATTTGCAAGTGTTTTCTCCCATTCTGTAGGTTGCCTTTTCACTCTCTTCTTAGTATCCATTGATATATAAAAGTTTTTAATATTGACGAACACCATTGATCTATTTTTTCTTTTGTTGCCTATATTTATGGTGTCAGATCCAAGAAATCATTGCTAAATCCAATGTCATGAAGCTTTTCCCCTGTTTTCTCCTAAGAGTTTTATAGTATTAATTCTTACATTTAGGTATATTACACTGAATGATTTTTGGGTGTTGAAATGTCCTTGCATTCCAGGAATAAATTCTACTTGTTCATGGTGTACAACCTTTTTAATATGCTGCTGAATTTAGTTTGCTAGTATTCAGTTGAGGACTTGTGCATTGATACTCATAAGGGATATTGGTCTGTGATTTTCTTTTCTTGTACTGTCTATGTCTGGCTTTAGTGTCAGGATGATGCTAGACTCATGGAATGAGTCAGGAAGTGTTCCTTCCTCTTCAGTATTTTGGAAGGGTTTGAGGAAGGTTGATGTCAATTCTATTTCAAGTGTTTGGTTGAATTCACCAGTTAAGCCATCTGGTCCAGGGCTTTTCTCTGTTGGGAAGTTTTTGATTACTGATTCAATCTCCTTACTATTTATATGTCTATTCAGATATTCTGTTGTTTTATGATTCAGTCTTAGTAGGTTGTATATTTTTAGGAATTTCTCTATTTTACCTAAGTTATCCAATTTGTTGGCATACAATTGTCCATAATAATCTTTTATAATCTTTTTTATTTATGTAAAATAGGTAGAATGCTACTTTCATTTTTAAAAATTTATTTTATTGAAGTATAGTTGATTTACAATGTTGTGTTAATTTCTGCTGTACATCAGTGATTCAGTTATACATATACATATATTGTTTTTCATATTCTTTTCCATTATGGTTTATCACAGGATATTGAATATAGTTTCCTGTGTTATACAGTCAGACCTCGTTGTTTACCCACTTTCATTTTTTGATTTTGGTAATTTGAGTCTTCTTTCTTTTTTTCTCAAACTAGGTGAAGATTTGTATACTCTATCGCTCTTTTCAAAGAATGTTTGATTTCCTTGCTTTTCTCTGTCGTTTCCCTATTCTCTGTTTTATTTATCCCCACTCTAATCTTCATCATTTCCTTCCTGCTTCTAGCTTTGGGTTTAGTTTGTTCTTTTTATAGTTCCTTAAGATGTAAAGTTAGGTTGTTGATTTGATATCTTTCTTCTTTTTAAATATAAACACATATAGCTATAAATTTCCCTCTTAGCACTGTTTTCTCTGCATCTTGTATGTTTTGGTATATTGTTTTTTCACTTTCATTTGTCTTAAGGTATTTTCTAATATCCCATGTGATTTCTTTGGTCCACTGGTTGTTTAAGAGGGTGTTGTTTCTACATATTTGTGTGTTTCCTGATTTTCCTTTTATTGATTGCTAGTTTCATTCCAGTGTGATTAGAAAAGATATTTTGTATATTTTCAATTTTTGAAAATTTATTTAAAGTTATTTTGTGGCCTAATGTATGGTTTATCCTGGAGAATGTTGCCTGTGCACTTGAGAAAAATATGTATTCTGGTGTTGGGAGGAGTATTCTGTATGTGTCTATTAGGCCCAATTGGTTTAAAATGTGTTCAAGTCCTCTGTTTCCTTGTTGATCTTTTGTCTGTTTTTTCTCTCCAATTATTGAAAGTGAATTATTGAAGTCTCCAATAATTATTGTATATCTATCTTTTTCCCTTTAATTCTGTCAATGTTTGCCTCATATATTTTGGAGGTCTGATGTTTGATGTGTAAATGGTTTTAATTGCCATATCCTTTTGGTGAATTAACCCTTTTACCAACATACAATGTACTTTTTTGTCTCTAACAGTTTTTTATTTTACCCCTATTTCATCTGGTATTAGTATAGCTACCCCAGCCCTCCTTGGTTACTATTGGCATTGAGTATATTTCTGCATTCTTCACTTTCAAGCTATTTCAGTCCTTAGGTCTAAAGTTAGTCTCTTGTAGACAGCATTAGTTAAATCATGTTTTTTAAACCATTCTGCTAAGCTATGCCTTTTGGTTGGGCAGTTTAATCCATTTAAAGTAATTACTGATAGGGAAGGACTTACATTTACCATTTTGTTATTTGTTTTCTATATGTCATATAGCTTTTTCTGTCCCTTGTTTCCTCCTTCCTATAAAGTTTTATTAGTCATTTTTTTGGTTGTTTTTTTGATGTTTCCATGGGAAAACAATGGATTGGAGTTTCCTAGTGTGCCATTTTGCTGATGTCACTCTGGATTTAGATATTTCAAACTGGAAGAACATGACTCATACATAAGATGATAAACATATCTTGAGTTTTATCCCAAGGGACAGAACAACTAAATATATAAAGAGTCAGGAAAGGCAAGGAAGGGATTCCTAACCTATATCGATCTTTAGGGACTTCATAGATAGATTTTAAGGCTTCTATGAACCACCCTGAAATTGTAAACCCAGTTTTGTGTTTGTTTCTGATTGGTTTGGGTAGTAGGGAAATGTTCATAGATTTTATTAGATTCTTAAAGGGAATATACTTAATTTTTCCTGATTATAAGCGTAATATATACTTCTCAAATGATCTATGGTCTACAAGGTACCAGAGCTCTATTAAACCATAAAGGATCAGATCATTATGTTACATGTATTAATAGTTAGTGAACCTGGTGATTAAACCTACTGCAGAGCATACATAAAAAGGGAAATCTTCCAGGTTCACTTTAACAAATTAATATAACCTTGAAATCTAAGTTGAAAAAATTTTCAAAAAAAAAAAAGGGAAACTACAGACTAACATGTAAAGATACGTGCAAACAACATAGAAACTTCTGTGTTTCTCCTGTTAAGCCAGATTTCCACCCTCTCAGAGACTAATCAGTTCCCCTATCTCCATCTGTATTTATTACTATATCTCCAGCTTTATCCTTATCCATTATCATCTCCCTCCTTTTCACCTACTAACCATTAGAGCTTCTTACATCTCTCAAGGCTAAGTTTATCTAGTTTATGCTAATTTTCAAAGGCTGTGCTTTTATTCACCCTCTTTATGATAAATGCATAGTCTACATGGTTTATTTTTCCAATCATGCATTGCTTTATATATGACGCTATCAAATACAGTTTTCTTAGTTACCTTAAGAACTGACTGAGTGTGTTTATCAATTTACGTTCTGTTATAGAGTAGGGTCATCCTGAGATAATTCTCTGCAGAGTAGTTCTTAGGCTGGTTCCATAAGCTCTGTGAACTTATATACAGAATTCTTTATCTGTGGTGTGTGTGTGTATTTGTGTGTTCATGAACACACACACATTCACATGTTTTCTTGGATAAAGTATGTAGCTTTCCTTAGATTTTACATTTCCAAAGAGTGAAGAAATAGTTTAGATGAATTGTCAGATTCTCCAAAGGCTTAAACCCTCCACTCCCAATTAAGAACCATCTGTTAATTTAGATTAATTCACAAAAAAACTAGTAATTTATGAAGGTTTTGGAGAAAATTTACAGGACTGCTGCCATAATTTCCACAAATTGTCTCTGAATGCCTTGACACAGATAGAATCTTGGACGGAATGTACATAAAATTGGCCCAGAATTTCTTCTGTTTTTCACTCTCTTAGTTAATTAATTTACTTCCCTACTATGGAGATTTTCACAGTAATTTTAGTAGAATTTTCTATATGAAACAGATACTTATTTTAGAGGGATTCAATTGAGTAAAATGTAACCTTGTGGTTCTAGGCACTATGTGTAACACAAAAGAAATTTTAAAATACCCTCAACCTTTCAGAGTAACTAGTTATTGATTCAAATACTACAAAACATGGTATGTTGACTCACTCTTTGTCTAAACATGACGTACTCTAGCAGATTTTTTTTTTTTGGTGGCATTTTATTTATTTAATTAATTAATTTAGTTAGTTAGTTAGTTATACAGCAGGTTCTTATTAGTCATCAATTTTATACACATCAGTGTATACATGTCAATCCCAATAGCCCAATTCACCACACCACCACCCCAACCACCAGCACCCCCCGCCGCTTTCCTCCCTTGGTGTCCATAAGTTTGTTCTCTACATCTGTGTCTCAATTTCTGCCCTGCAAACCAGTTCATCTGTACCATTTTTCTAGGTTCCACATACATGCGTTAATATACCATATTTGTTTTCCTCTTTCTGACATACTTGACTCTGTATGACAGTCTCTAGATCCATCCACGTCTCAAAAAATGACCCAGTTTCGTTCCTTTTTTTGTCTGAGTAATATGCCATTGTATATATGTACCACATTTTTTTTATCCTTTCGTCTGTCGATGGGCATTTAACTTGCTTCCATGACCTGGCTATTGTAAATAGTGCTGCAATGAACATTGGGGTGCATGTGTGTTATTGAATTGTGGTTTTCTCTGAATATATGCCCAGTAGTGGGATTGCTGGATCATATGGTAATTATATTTTTAGTTTTTTAAGGAACCTCCATACTGTTCTCCATAATGGCTGTATCAGTTTACATTCCCACCAACAGTGCAAGAGGGTTCCCTTTTCTCCACACCCTCTCCAGCATTTGCTGTTTGTAGATTTTCTGATAAGGCCCATTCTAAATGGTGTGAGGTGATACCTCATTGTAGTTTTGATTTTCATTTCTCTAATAATGAGTGACGTTGAGCAGCTTTTCATGTGCTTCTTGGCCATCTGTATGTCTTCTATGGAGAAATATCTATTTAGGTCTTCCGCCCATTTTTGGATTGGATTGTTTGTTTTTTTAATATCAAGCTGCATGAGCTGTTTATATATTTTGGAGATTAATCCTTTGTCCGTTGATTCGTTTGCAAATATTTTCCCCCATTCTGAGGGTTGTCTTTTCATCTTGTTTATGGTTTCCTTTGCTGTGCAAAAGCCTTTAAGATTCATTAGGTCCCATATGTTTATTTTTGTTTTTATTTTCATTACTCTAAGAGGTGGATCAAAAAGGATCTTGCTGTGATTTATGTCAAAGAGTGTTCTTCCTATGTTTTTCTCAAAGAGTTTTATAGTGTCCAGTCTTACATTTAGGTCTCTAATCCATTTTGAGTTTATTTTTGTGTATTGTGTTAGGGAGTGTTCTACTTTCATTCTTTTACATGTAGCTGTCCAGTTTTCCCAGCACCACTTATTGAAGAGACTGTCTTTTCTCCATTGTATATCCTTGCCTCCTTTGTCATAGATTAGTTTACCATAGGTGTGTGGGTTTACCTCTGGGCTTTCTATCTTGTTCCACTGATCTATGTTTCTGTTTTTGTGCCACTACCATATAGTCTTGATTACTGTAGCTTTGTAGTATAGTCTGAAGTCAGGGAATCTGATTCTTCCAGCTCCGTTTTTTTCCCTCAAGACTTCTTTGGCTATTTGGAGTCTTTTATGTCTCCATACAAATTTTAAGATTTTTTGTTCTAGTTCTTTAAAAAATGCCTTTGGTAATTTGATAGGGATTACATTCAATCTGTAGATCACTTTGGGTAGTATAGTCATTCTCACAATATTGATTCTTCCAATCCAAGAACATGGTATATCTCTCCATCTGTTGGTATCATCTTTAATTTCTTTCATCACTGCCTTATAGTTTTCTGCATACAGGTCTTTTGTCTCCCTAGATAGGTTGATTCCTACATATTTTATTCCTTTTGTTGCAATGGTAAATGGGGGTGTTTCATTAATTTCTCTTTCAGATTTTTCATCATTAGTGTATAGGAATGCCAGAGATTTCTGTGCATTAATTTTGTATCCTGCTACTTTACCAAATTCATTGATTAGCTCTAGTAGTTTTTTGGTGGCATCTTTAGGATTCTCTATGTATAGTATCATGTCATCTGCAAACAGTGACAGTTTTACTTCTTTTCCAATTTGTATTCCTTTTATTTCTTTTTCTTCTCTGATTGCCAAGGCTAGGAATTCCAAAACTAGGTTGAATAATAGCGGTGAGAGTAGACGTCCTTGTCTTGTTCCTGATCTTAGAGGAAATGCTTTCAGTTTTTCACCACTGAGAATGATGTTTGCTGTGGGTTTGTCATATATGGCCTTTATTATGTTGAGGTAGGTTCCCTCTATGCCCACTTCCTGGAGAGTTTTTATCATAAGTGGGTGTTGAATTTTGTCAAAGATTTTTCTGCATCTATTGAGATGATCATATGGTTTTTATTCTTCAATTTGTTAATGTGGTGTATCACATAGTTTGATTTGCATATATTGAAGAATCCTTACATCCCTGGGATAAATCCCACCTGATCATGGTGTTTGATCCTTTTAATGTGTCGTTGGATTCTGTTTGCTAGTATTTTGTTGAGGTTTTTTGCATCTATATACATCAATGATATTGGTCTGTGATTTTCTTTTCTTTTAGTATGTTTTTCTGGTTTTGGTATCAGGGTGATGGTGGTCTCATAGAATGAGTTTGGGAGTGTTCCTTCCTCCACAAGTTTTTGGAAGAGTTTGAGAAGGATGGGTGTTAGCTCTTCTCTAAATGTTTGACAGAATTCACCTGTGAAGCTATCTGGTCCTGGACTTTTGTTTATTGAAAAGTTTTTAACCACAGTTTCAATTTCATTACTTGTGATTGGTCTGTTTATATTTTCTATTTCTTCCTGGTTCAGTCTTGGAAGGTTATAACTTTCAAAGAATTTGTCCATTTCTTCCAGGTTGTCCATTTTATTGTCATAGAGTTGCTCGTAGTAGTCTCTTAGGATGCTTTGTATTTCACTCTAGCAGATTTTCTTGTAGAAAAGACAAAGGAATGATCATTGCAGGAAGTTACATTAATTATTTTTTTTACTCAGACTAGATAAGATTTAATTTTTGAGTAAGTAAAAGCTTCTCTTTTTAAATGTAGATACTTTCCCTTTCTCCAAGGCTAAATGTGTTAGTTATTGACACCTTAAAAGTGGTAAGGGGCCTAAAGAGGGATCATTCTGGAGAAAGAGGTGTGGTTGAGTCTTTCAGTGTCACTGTGAATTAGGTTGCTGCCCATCTCTATGTGGATGACTACATTGATAAAGAAGCCTACCTTTCAAACTCCTGAGGTATCTGGGTCTCGGTCTTGAGTTTCCTTATCTGAATGTGACAGAATCAGTAAATCTAGTGAGGCTAGTTAGACAGGGCCAGGATAATCAAGTAGCTTAGATTGACATCCATAGGTGCCTGGTGTCATAAAAAAAATTACACTAGAGGATCACGATGAGCTGTGGCCGGGATAAGGGAGGATGTTAGCATTGGCTGCTTCTTCTAGACACTAGGGAATGTAGGTGGACCTGGATCCAAAGCAGGGTCTCCATATCAACCAAGCCCAGAGGAAACTGCCCAGCTGGAAGACAGAGCGGAGCACAGAGGGCCAGCCACCCTATGCCCTTGGATTGGAGATTTAACTCATTTACATGTAAGGGTTTGGTGTTCAGGCCGGGTGTCAGGCCTGATCCTCTGAGGTGGGAGAGCCGAGTTCAGGACACTGGACCACCAGAGACATCCTGGCCCCACGTAACATCAATCAGCGAGAGCTCTCTCAGACGTCTCCATCTCAATGCTAAGACCCAGTTAAACTCAACGAGGAGCAAGCTCCAGTGCTGGACACCCCATGCCAAACAACTAGCAAGACAGGAACACAACCCAACCCATTAGCAGAGTGGGAGCCAAAAATTATAAGTTCACATATACCCCAAAACACACCACCAGATGTGGTCCTGCCCACCGGATAGACAAGATACAGCTTCATCCGCCAGAACACAGGCACCAGTCCTCTCCAGCAGGAAGCCTACACAGCCCACAGAACCAACCTTACCCACTGGGGGCAGACACCAGAAACAACGGGACTACAAACCTGTAACCTGTGAAAAGGAGACCCCAAACACAGTAAGTTAAGCCAAATGAGAAGACAGAGAAATATGCAGCAGATGAAGGAGCAAGGTAAAAACCCACCATACCAAACAAATGAAGAGGAAATGGGCAGTCTACCTGAAAAAGAATTCAGAGTAATGATAGTGAAGATGATCCAAAATCTTGGTAATAGAATGGAGAAAAAAAAAAAAAACATTTAACAAGGACCTAGAAGAACTAAAGATGAAACAAACAATGATGAACAACCCAATAAGTGAAATTAAAAATTCTCTAGAAGTAAACAATAGCAGAACAACTGAGGGAGAACAATGGATACATGACCTGGAAGATAAAATAGTGGAAATAACTACTGCAGAGGAGAATGAAGGAAAAAGAATGAAAAGAATTGAGGACAGTCTCAGAGACCTCTGGGACAACGTTAAACACATCAACATTCGAATTATAGGGGTCCCAGAAGAAGAAGAGTAAAAGAAAGGGACTGAGAAAGTATTTGAAGAGATTATAGTTGAAAACTTCCCTAATTTGGGGAAGGAAATAGTCAATGAAGTCCAGGAAGCACAGAGAGCCCCATACAGGATAAATCCATAGAGAAACACGCCAAGACACATATAAATGAAACTACCAAAAATTAAATACATAGAAAAAATATTAAAAGCAGCAAGGGAAAAACAACAAGTAACACATAAGGGAATCCCCATAAGGTTAACAGCTGATCTTTCAGCAGAATCTCGGCAAGCCAGAAGGGAGTGGCAGGACACATTTAAAGTGATGAAAGGGAAGAACCTACAACCAAGATTACTCTACACAGCAAAGATCTCATTCTGATTCAATGGCAAAATTAAAACCTTTACAGAAAAGCAAAAGCTAAGAGAATTCAGCACCATCAAATCAGCTTTACAACAAATGCTAAAGGAACTTCTCTAGGCAGGAAGCACAAGAGAAGGAAAAGACCTACAATAACAAACCCAAAACAATTAAGAAAATGGGAATAGGAACATACATACCAATAATTACCTTAAATGTAAAGGGAATAAATGCTCCAACCAAAAGACACAGACTGGCTGAATGGATACAAAAATAAGACCTGTATATATGCTATCTACATGAGACCCACTTCACACCTAGGGACACATACAGACTGAAAGTGAGGGGATTGAAAACAATACTCAATTTAAATGGAAATCAAAAAAGGCTGGAGTAGCAATTCTCATATCAGACAAAATAGACTTTAAAATAAAGGCTATTACAGGAGACAAAGAAGGACACTACATGATCATCAAGGGATCTATCCAAGAAGAAGATATAACAATTGTATATATTTATACACCCAATATAGGGGCACCTCTATACATAAGGCAAATGCTAACAGCCATAAAAGGGGAAATCGACAGTAACACAATCAGGTATGGGACTTTAGCATCCCACTTTCACCAATGGACAGATCATCCAAAATGAAAATAAATAAGGAAGAACAAACTTTAAATGACACATTAAACAAGATGGACTTAAGAGATATTTATAGGACATTCTATCCTAAAACATCAGAATACACTTTCTTCTCAAGTGCTCAGGGAACATTCTCCAGGGTACATCATATCTTGGGTCACAAATCAAGCCTTGGTAGATTTAAGAAAATTGAAATTATATCAAGTGTCTTTTCTGATGACAGTGCTATGAGACTAGATGTCAATTACAGGAAAAAAGCTGTAAAAAATACAAACACATGGAGGCTAAACAATACACTACTAAATAACCAAGAGACTACAAAAGAAATCAAAGAGGAAATCAAAAAATACCTAGAAACAAATGACAGTGAAAACACGACGGCCCAAAACTGATGGGTTGTAGCAAAAGCATTTCTAAGAGGGAAGTTTATAGCAATACAATCCTATCTCAAGGAACAAGAAAAATCTCAAATAAACAACCTAACTTTACACCTAAATCAACTAGAAAAAGAAGAAAAAGACCCCAAAGTTAGCAGAAGGAGAGAAATCATAAAGATCAGATCAGAAATAAATGAAAAAGAAATGAAGGATACAATAGCAAAGATGAATGAAACTAAAAGCTGGTTCTTTGAGAAGATAAACAAAATTGATAAACCATTAGCCAGACTCATCAAGAAAAAACGGGAGAAGACTCAAATCAACAGAATTAGAAATGAAAAAGGAGAAGTAACAACTGACACTGCAGAAATACAAAGGATCATGAGATTACTACAAGCAACCTTATGCCAATAAAATGGACAATGGGGAAGGAGTGGACAAATTCTTAGATAATCACAACCTTCCGAGACTGAACCAGGAAAAAATAGAAAATATAAACAGACCAATCATAAGAACTGAAATTGAAACTGTGATTAAAATTCTTCCAACAAACAAAAGCCCAGGACCAGATGGCTTCACAAGTGAATTCTATCAAACATTTAGATGAGAGCTAGCACGTATCCTTCTCAAACTCTTCCAAAATATAGCAGAGGGAGGAGCACTCCCAAACTCATTCTACAAGGCCACTATTACCCTGAAACCAAAACCAGAAAAAGATGTCACAAAAAAAGAATACTACAGGCCAATAACCCTGATGAACATAGATGCAAAATTCCTCAACAAAATACTAGCAAACAGAATCCAACAGCACATTACAAGGATCATACATTATGATCAAGTGTGGTTTATCCCAGGAATGAAAGGTTTCCTTAATATATGCAAATCAATCCATGTGATACACCATATTAACAAACTGAAGGATAAAAACCATTAAATCATCTCAGTAGATGCAGAAAAAGCTTTTGACAAAATGCAACACCGATTTATGATAAAAACCCTTCAGAAAGTAGGCATAGAGGGAACTTACCTCAACATAATAAAGGCCATACATGACAAACCCACAGCCAACTTCGTTCTCAATGGTAAAAAACTGAAACCATTTCCTCTAAGATCAGGAGCAAGACAAAGTTGCCTACTCTCACCACTATTATTCAACATAGTTTTAGAAGTTTTAGCCACAGCAATCAGAGAAGAAAAAAGAATCCAAATCAGAAAAGAAAGAGTAAAGCTGTCACTGTTTGCAGATGACATGATACTATACATAGAGAATCCTACAGATGCTACCAGAAAACTACTAGAGCTAATCAATGAATTTGGTAAAGTAGCAGGATACAAAATTAATGGAGGGAAGACCTAAATAGATATTTCTCCAGATAAGATATACAGATAGCCAACAAATACATGAAAGGATTCTGAACATTAGTAATCATTAGGGAAATGCAAATCAAAACTACAATGAGGTATCACCTCATACCAGTCAGGATGGTCATCATCCAAAAATCTGCAAATAGTAAATGCTGGAGAGGATGTGGAGAATAGGGAACCTTCTTGCACTGTTGGTGGGAATGTAAATTGATATATCCACTATGGAGATCAGTATGGAGGTTCCTTAAAAAAGTAAAAATAGAACTTCCATAGGATGCAGCGATCCCACTACTGGGCATATACCTGGAGAAAACCATAATGCAAAGAGAGTCATGTACCACAGTGTTCATTGCAGCACTATTTACAATGGCCAGGACATGGAAGCAACTTAAGTGTCCATCAACAGATGAATGGATGAAGAAGATGGGGCACATACATACAATGGAAGATTACTCAGCCAAAAACAGAAACAAAATTGAGTTATTTGTAATGAGGTGGATGGACCTAGTGTCTGTCATACAGAGTGAAGTAAGTCAGAAAGAGAGAAACAAATACCATATGCTAACACATATATATGGAATCAAAAAAAAAAACAAAACAAAAACAAAAAGTGGTCCTGAAGTATCTAGGCGCAGGACAGCAATAACAACCCAGATGTAGAGAATGGAGCTGAGGACACAGGTAGGGGTAAGGGTAAGCTGTGATGAAGTGAGAGAGTGGCACTGACATTTATACACTACCAGATATAAAGTCAATAGATCGTGGGAAGCAGCCACATAGCACAGGGAGATCAGCATCGTGCTTTGTGCTTTACCTAGGGGGGTGGCATAGGGAGGGTGGGAGGGAGATGCAAGAGGGAGGGGATATGGGGAGTATACGTAGAGCTGATTCACTTTCTTATACAGCAGAAACTAACACAACATTGTAAAGCAATTATACTTCAATAAAGATATTTAAAAAAAAAACAAATAACAATGTAATGTGTAAACTTTGATTGGGCCCTGGACTCAATAAATAACCAGCTCTGTAAGATATAAAAAAAAAAAATTAGGCTATGGAGAAGATCAAGGGAAGGACATGAGGTTGTATGAAATGATATGAGGTTATATGTTATCACTTGATCAAATCAGCATCATTTGTGTGTGAGTGTGCACACACATGTGTGTGACAATGGGAATATTCAGCACAGATGAGAACTTCTGATTTAAAATAATTTCCTACCATGTATTTTCTGAAAATCCTAATGAGTGTTGACGTGGCTCAATATGGTCAAAGAAAGCTCACACTATATTGAATTTGAACCTTAGGTTGTGATATGATTGAATCTCCCCAAGCAAACCAACCTCAGTGATAATGGCTTGAGTGAACTAATATGGATGTGTCATGAATTATTTGTCTCTTCTTTTGCTTAATGACTGACCTGTGTATTAGAAGTTCAGCTGCCTCAAAACACAAAAGATCACTTTATATGGATTAGAGTGGCAGAGGTTAATAGAAGAATTTATTTGCCCTTCTCAACTCTTGAGAATGAAAAAGGGCAGGGATTCTCCCCATTATAGATCCAGTTCTTCAAAATTCAAAAGCAGGAACGAAGGTACTTATGGACAAAATCAAGTATCAAAAGTATAGATTTATCTATGCTAGTTTCCTCTCAAACTTAAAAATAAGTTTTTATAGGGATGGAAGAGTATTAAGCCCTGATGGTTGAAATACAACTGCTTTTATGAACTAGAAAACATTTTTCTTTCAAAATTAATTATAAACTCAAAAATAGTTGGTCTAAGGAAAGGGTTAGTGGGAGGAGAACAAACAGAAATGCTTTTCAGACTTCAAATTGAAGAAAGGGTAGACTAAGCCACTTTGAACCTAAAATAGGAGTTTACTCTGTGAGTTGATCAACGTAACTACCTAAATATTCCTTTAAAAATGAGAGAGTTAATTCCTTCTTATGTGTTTAAATAGAAATTACATTGGTATATGGTTGTCTATAAATGCACATTTTTGTTACAACAAAAAATAGGCTATTATCTTACTGAAACAGATATTCTAAATGCAGTAATAAAGCTACTTTGCATTCCTATAAATCTTTATAGTGTATAAGGCATTTTCATGTATATTTGTACTAAAACTGCATATCAACCCTACAAGGTACCATTTCTGTTGAACTCAAGGTTCTGGAAAGTTTTATGACTTACCCAAGACAAGGAACAAATAAAGCATCAGAAGTAGGATTGAACCCAGGAAATCTATCTCTAAATTGCATTTTTAAAATATCATGTTGCTCAAAGTCTTGAAATAAAAGTGAGAGAAAAGGCAGATTTACCTAAAAATACAGTTATTATTGTGTAATATGAAAACTAGTGGAATATCTACTAATTAATATCTTTGGATTAGGTGAGCTACTAATTTAATATCTTTGATTATGTGAGAAGTAGAACCATTTCTTCATTGCTTAATCTAAGCAATCTACTCTAATGATAATTAAAAGAGGGAGGTTGAAGATGAATTCCAGAGAATTTACAGATTCTATACACTACATAACAATTCAGCTAAGACCATAAAATCCCCTTTTGGAAAAGTCTTCTCATCCTCTTATCTACAGTATGAATATAAGAATGAATCTTGACCCTTCTGAGTAGTAATTGTTCATTTATATATCTGGTGGTAATGAGGGCTGTCTCTGATATATAAAATCAATATGTTATAAAATCAAATGGGTCAAAAGGCTTATGAGATATTAGTGTTTTTCCTGACTCCTAGAAGCTGTTGATACTAAACTATATTAAGAACATCCTTTTGGCAGTTGTTATTGTATAGTTTTATCAAGCTCAAAAGAAACTTCACTAGGATAAAGAAACAAAGAATGTTTTATTAATGAACATAATTATATCATGGCAATTTTGCACATTTTAAAGTCATATTCTGTGAAGACATTTAGAAGAATTTTGACATATTTAGAAGTCAGACTTTTGTTTCTGAAGGAAATTTTTGTGTAGCGATATTATCGATAGACCATATATTAAAAATACACTTAGTCAACTTTAAAGTAAATTCAACTTTCTCTTTAATAATATATGAAAGTACATTCTTGAGATATTTAGGCAACACACCATAACTCTCCACGTTATACTTTATTAACTTGTTATTGCTATCTGATTTGACAGTATGTAATATTGTTATATATATAGGACAATAGGCAAGGTTTCAGGGGCACATTCTGCCCTAAGTGCTTTTTATGCACTTTTTTTTTATTGAACTTTCATAACTCTGAGTAGGTTTTATTATCGTTCACATTTTATGGATGAGGAAATTGAAGCATAGAGGAGGAAAGTAAGTTGCCCAAGGTCACAGACCTAGTGAATGGTTGAATGGGTCTTCAGGCTCAGTATATTCAGCTCCAAAACCTGTGTTTTTAACCCTTATGCAATGTTTTAAAAGTAGATACAATTTGCTTTCTTATTTTCTCTGTAACAGTCTTTATAGATAGTGATAAGAGTGCCAGCTCTGGAGTTTGTCTGCCCTTGTTTAAATCCCAGCCCAGTATTTGGCTAATTACTTAATTTCTCTGTGTCCGAGTTGTTTCATTGGCAAAGTGGGGATATTAATAGTATTTACCTCATAGGGTAATGGTTAAGATAAAGTTAGATATTGTATGTAAGGAGCTTAGAACAGTGCCTGGCAGATACAGTAAGTGCCTAATGAATGCTATCATTAACTCATCCTCTTCCTCCTCCCCTTCTTCTATTATTGTTGTTGTTGTTATTATTATTAATCTCATCATTACTCCTTCCATGTCTCCTTCTTAGAACTCCTGCTTTCTTCACTACCCAAGGTGCTGTTTTGCATTTTAGCTAAGGATTTCCCACTTAGGTATTTTCTGTTCTTGACTTATAGTGGTGTTACTCCTCTATGATTAAAGCAATGACAACAGAATAACATTTGCAAGAGGCTGCCTTAAATTTTGCTAAGATTTCTCTGTAAGTGTTGCTTTAAGAAAAATATTTTCTAGGTAAGGTAGTTTGTATTCATAATTGAAACTTACAAAAAGAAAGCCGAAGAGAAACTGTCAAATTTGCAAACAACACAGTTTACTGCATTTTAATTTCAAATAACAGCCACTAGAAAGCTGTGGTAAGAAAGGCACATTTTTTTAAGAGGAAGATATTTTTCCAAGAAAATTCCAGGAACCCCTAAAACTTCCCTCATCACAGATGAGGTTGGCAGTTGATCAGACCATAATAATTTTATACTATATTACGGTCTTTGAATGTATATATTCTTATTTTTACAATCTTTTTATTTTGTATTTAATGTTAATGGACTGAGTCTGATTCAGAAAATAATTTAATGTTCTTATTCAGTACTATATAGAAGTACAGTTTTGTATTTACATATAAATATACCAACATGATAAAAAAGATAATAATATATATGTATATATTATTAATATATCTTATGGGAGTATTCACAGTTTCTGGAGTATATTTTATATTGAAAAGAGCATAATTTGCAATGAAGATGAACCTTATGAACTTTTATGAACCTCATATTATATTGAAATATTTAAAGCAAATATTGTTAAAACTGCAAAGATAAATTTTTACAAAACAGAAATCAGAGTGGAGGGAATACCTCTCAGTCCATTTGACTAAAATAGTGACATTGAAGGACTTACTAATGGAATATAATGTATGCCCTTAAAGAGATCACATTATTTTTAACTGTATATTGAACATTTATTTTAAAATATATTGACTGCATATAAGGTGATATAAAAATTTCAGTAAACTCCAAAGAGTAGAAATCATGCAATCAGCATTCTCTGATCTCAACACAGCAAAGCTAGAAATAAATAACAATAAAAAATATATAACTACTTTAAAATTAAACTATATTCTGTACATAGCTGTTGGGTCAAAGAGGAAATGAAAACTAGAATTTCAGACTGTTTAGAAAGCAACAATAAAGACATTACATATAAAAACTTGTGAGATGTAGTCAAAGATGTACTCTTGAAAATTCATAGTAGTTAAAAATTTTCTTATTAAATGAGAAAGAATACAAATAAATAAATGAAGCATTTAACTCAGCAGTCTATAAGAAGAGTAACAAAATAAGCCTAAGTAAAGCAAAAGGAAGTAATAATAATAGAAGGTACAATTAAATGAATTAGAAAATTGTAAGTTCAAGGAACAAATCTAAGAACTAATTCTCTGGACAGAGTTGTTTCTCACAATTTTAATCAAGAAAAAAGAGGTAAACTTTAAATTTACATTAGGAATGAGAATGGCAATGTATCCACAGACACTAAAGAGATTTTTACAAATAAAGATAATGCAGGACAAACTTATACTGCAAAATATTAAAAGGTATTAACTAAAACAGTTTAAAAAGTGTAATAAGAGAATAGACAGTGTCATGAGTTGAACTGAAAGCCTAGAAAAAACTATAGAAGAAAGTAGAATGTAATATTTACGATATTTCAAACCAATTGGGAAAACATAAATTAATCAATATATGGTATTGGGACCACTGGCTAACTCTAATAAAAATTAAAGTAAGTCCCTGCATCATTCTCAAATAAATTCAATACTAAATCTATATTAGAATGGAAGAAAAGAATGCAAATATGCTAGAAGAAAATAAAAGTGATTATTTATGTAATCAGGGGATGAAGAAGGTCTTTCTGAGTGTGCCACCAAAGCCAGATGCTGTACAGAAAACCACTGGTAGATGTACTACAAAAAAAATAAAACACAAAACTTTTATACATTAATAATTATTATAGCCAAAATTAAAATGCAAGTTACACACTTAGAAAAAATTGCGACATATGTGATAAAGAATTAATACTCCTTTGTAAAAATATAATTTTGATATTAAAGTTCCAAGAACAGTATACAGAATTCCTATATATCCTTCACCCAGATACCCCAAATGTCAATATTTTCTGTATTTGTTTATTTGCTTTAGTCTCCCTCTCCCTCCCTTCTCCCTCCCCTCTTCACCCAAGCTCATTCTTTTTTTCTCTATTCACCCCTGTCACTCTCTTTTTCTACACACACACACACACACACACACACACACACACACACACGCACACCATCTTTTTTTTCCTGAACTGTTTGAGAGTGACTTGCAGACACAATTCCCCTTTACCTCTAAACACTTTAGTGTATACTTCCTAAAAACAAATAATTCTCTTACATGATTTCAGCACACTTATCAAAAAAAGTAACTTGACATTGATATAATGCCATTATAAGGTATACAGACCTTATTGAACTTTTGCCAATTGTCGTAGTAATGTCCTTTATAGTAAAAAAAAAAAAAAAACATCATGTGGTGTGTTCAGTTGTCATGTCTCTTTGGTCTTCTTTTTTTTTTTTTGCGGTATGCGGGCCTCTCACTGTTGTGGCCTCTCCCGTTGCAGAGCGCAGGCTCAGTGGCCATGGCTCACCGGCCCAGCTGCTCTGCGGCACGTGGGATCCTCTCGGACCGGGTCACGAACCCGTGTCCCCTGCATCGGCAGGCGGACTCTCAACCACTGTGCCACCAGGGAAGCCCTCTTTGGTCTTCTTTTATATGGAAAATTTCCTCAGCCTTTATTTGTATTTATAACATTGATATTTTTGAAGTGTATAACCTGTAATTTTGTAGAATGTCCCTTAGTTTGGTTTATCTGATGTTTCTCATGATTAGTTTCAGGTTAAGCACTTTTGGTAGAAATAACATAGAAGCATTCTGAATTCTTCGTGCATCATGTCGGGAGAACATGTGCTGTTGCTGAGGCCCATTACTGGCAATGTTCAATTGCATCATTTTGTTAAGATGGTGTTGAAGGGGAGGAAAAATAATTTTCCATCCACTCTTCTAGGTTCTTGGTTGAGACCAGTCTATAATAAAAAACATTAACAGGAGGAAAACAAACAGCAGTTTAATAGCATGTATAACTCCTTTGTACTTGGGAGATACTCAGGAAAAACTGAGTAACTCTCCCAAATGGCCCAAGTCACCGCCTTAAGTATTATTTCCAGCTAAAGACAGAAAAGAAGATGCTGGGGAGGGGGGAGGCCAGTTAAGGGAGGTGACCAGGAAAAGCACAGTAAACAAGGGTGTAGTCATGCAGAGTTAAGACCAAGCCTTCTCCATTGATAAGAGTTTCTAGAGATTTAGTCTTTCCTCTTCCTGGTACAGAGGGAGATACCCTTAAAATAGACATCTCCCTTATAAATATAAATGTCTCTTACAAAAGGGTAGCTTTTACTCTGTTTTCAGAGCTTTTCCTTTGTCTGCAGTTTCTTAAAAATAACCAGCTTAAAATAGTCCGTATGCCGAAGAGGCATATTTTGGGGTGACAAATTCTACTCCCCTTCAGTGTCTACAAGGTATCTCTGCCATAAAGTAATTAACAAGCATCTTGTGAGGATATACTTTGAGACTATGTAAATATCTTGTTTAGAACCAACAATTTGGAATCACTTCAATATTGGAGACTGGTTAGATAAATTATGGCATATACAATGGAATACAATGCAGCCAATCTAAATAATGTTGTAAAAGAAAGTTTAGATTGTGGAAAGATGTTTATTGTATATTTTTAAGTGAAAATAAAAGTTGATTACAATCCAGTAGGTACAATATAGGCTATTGTCCTATATTTTACACATACATCCTCCAAGCCTGGACAGATATATATTGCTATAGGTTGGGTTCCCAAGAAAGCAGAGTCTGAAACAGATATTAGCATAAAGGATAAATCATTTTTTCTGAAACGGGGATCTGGTTGGCACAGCCCAGCATCCGCGACTTACACCATAATGCTACTGTTGTGATTACTGATTATTTCCATTTCTTTTTTTTTTTTGCTTCTTTATATTTTACAAATGCTTTACCATAAACATGTATGTTAACAATATTAGAAACAAGTCAATAATTTTTTTTTTTCAAAGAGAAAATTGCTTTACTGCTTTAGAAAAGAAATGCTTGTGGTCCTGGGACTTGAATATTTCTTTAGAAGTAGAATGGCATCATGAGGTTTGGTGCTACACAAAACTGGTTTTAAATCCATTCAGGTTTGTGGCCTTAGGCCTTAGCCCTTAATACCTTACTAATATCTCAGAGTTTCAGATTCCTCATTGTGTGAATGTGATAATTAGAAATAATATTGCTAAAGTGCCTGCCACATAGTAAGACCTTAATAAATGATAGCCATTATTTGTTCATTTATTTACATTATATATTTTGTTAAGGCATTTGGATTTTGCTCTTTGTTTAAAAATATTATCTACACATTTGATATCTTCCCAGATGTTATCCCTGCACTAAAGGCTAGAACAGCTTAAATAATAGAAATTGTTTTCAAAAGTATTCAGTTTTAGAATCTCTCAGGAATAGAGTCAAGGCATTCTCTAGGTATTTGTTTAACCCTTTATTTTCAACTAAATGTTCATTTATCAAACAAATGAACTGAGAGCAAGGGAAAAGCAATAGATTGTGTTCTGTCATGTATAGGACAATTTTCTAGATTTAAAGGTATATAATTTTTCTTGGTTTTGTTCAATACTGCACTTGATTTAAAAATGTTCCTTTAATACCATGTTTTAGGCATTATAGTATAATCAACCATCTGTATAAAATTTAAATCTTCATGACTACTTGTTGAAAAATTTGTAAGAAAGCATAATGTGGTCAATTAAAAGAAAATGATTTGAATGCAGCTTTGGTACTGGGCAATATTAATTGCAATTAAAGCTTAGAAAATTTAGTTGTGATTTTTATGTCATGCATTCTTTCCCACTCTTGCTACCTCTGTGAAAATTCCAGCCTACTTTTTAATTCCATAAGTTATTTTTCCTTTAATTCATTTAATTCTCACTTTAAATCATTGACTTGAGCTGATGAAAAATAAAACAAAATTTTGTATTGGTGTCACTTTATCCCTCTATTTATCTGATATACTCCATAATGCTCTTTAATCCAATTTAAGGATTAATGGTGGGAAAGATTGCTCATAGGTTTTCAAACCTAGTACTGTATAGCGACAACCTTCTGTGTTTGAGAGCTTTGCCCCTTTTCAAGAATTACTAGGCTGTAAGAATTCCACTCAATTTGCCTGTAGCCACAGCTGACTATTTAGACAAGACTGACCAATTTAGTCAAACAACTGGACACTTTGTTAAAAAACAAAGGAAAACAGTACTAAACTCACACACAAAATCCTCACTCAAATTAGTTGTTTGGTATTACATAGAAACATAAAACATTAGCGTTTTGCAGTTTTAATAAATCATGGTAGCATCATATATGCATAGTATATAATTTTATTTACATTCATATGTGATGGTGGATTTTATGTGTCAACTTGACTGGGCCACAGGGTGCCTAGGTATTTGGTCAAACATTATTCTGGGTGTATTTGTGAGGGTGTTTTTGGTCTAGATTAACATTTAAATTGTCAGGCTAAGTAAAGCAGTTTGCTCTCTCTGACATGGGTGGGCCTCACCCAATAAGTTGAAGGCTTGAATAGAACAAGAAGGCTGGCTCTCACCTGAGTGAGATGAATTTTTCCTGCCTGAGAGCCCCTTTGTGTGTGTGTGTATGTATGTGTGTGTTGTTAGAAGACTTGACATGAGATCTAACAAATTTTTAAGTTTACAATACTAATTGTTAACTATAGGCACAATGTTTTATGTCAATTATACCTCGATAAAGCTGTTTAAAAGAAGAATTCTTCCTGCCTGACAGCTTTCAGACTGAGACATCAACTTTTGTCCTGTCTTTGGACTCTCCTGGGTCTCTAGCTTTCTGATTCAACCTACAGATCTTAATACTTGCCAGCCTCTTCATAATTGCATGAGCCAATTCCTTATAATCTCTTTCTATAGATACATACATCCCGTTGATTCTGTTTCTCCGGAGAACCCTCACACACCATTATAATAATGTAATTAGTCATGTGTTAAGTGTTTATAATATGCCATTCACTAGTGTTAAGTGTATTAAAACATAACCAAAAAAATTAATCCTCACAACAACCTTATGAGTGAGGCACAGTTTTTGTGCCCATTTTTAGCGAGAGAACTGAGGCTTTGGAAGTGTAAACAACATAGAAAATGCCACACTTCTAATAAGTATTTGGGCCAGTGTTCAAACCCAGGCTGTCCCACTCTAGACGTGAAACTTAGTATGCTATATTGTACCTTCTTCCCCCTTGAAAAATCATAGGTAAACTTCAGAGGAAGTGACAGTGTATTCATCAAATATCTTCTTGGGTCTTCCCTTTAATGGATATTAGGTATTGAACAGGTGAGTTTGTGTTTACTCTCCTAGTTGAATTTGTGTTGCTCCTTTAGGCCAAAAGTTTGTGTTTTTTTTGATTCTTTTAAGAATAATGTTTATTGTTTTTAATGATTATAAAAGCAATTCATGTTCACAATATTGCCCAGCAATATAGAAAAGTGTAAAGAAGAAAAATTATCATCACTTAAATCTGACTAGAAAAAAATAATTGTTTAACTTTTGGTACATTTCCTTTCGATCATGTTCATTGCATGTACTTCATCTTTTTATATACAAATGGGAATGTATTAATCATATAGTTTTTAATCCTTTTTTTAAACATGAGCCATTACTCCCATAAGTAATAATTTTTGAAAAAATGTTTTCCAAGGATAGCATGTTATTTCATTTTACTGATGTCCCATAATTTATTTAACCACTTCCTTAAGATTAAATATTAGCAGTATTTCTGACTTTTCACTTTTATATATATCATTGAGATGAAAATTCTGAAGCATGAATGTTTGTGGGCATTTCTGATTTTCCTCTGAGAGATGAGAACTATGTTGTCTTAACACAGATTACCAAATTTCTTTGCAAAAGATTTGCAAGAATTGATACTTGACCACAGGACAAAAGTTCTTGGCAAGGCCAAAAGTTGAAACCATTCCCTGACTCAACTATCTTCACAACTGCCCGGTGAGGAAAATATAGACAAGTGTTATTTCTTTTATAAACCTGTGGCCGAAACATGAAAGGCAAGATAAGTGAGGGTAAGATTAAGCCTCAGCGTGACTGATTCATGGATAGTATAATTTACCACTGTGTGTAGGCCTGGTATATTTAATTTAGCTCAAATCAGTGTAAATACTTGGTAATTTAGGCTAAATATAGAAATATGAGGCCAAATATATTGCTAAGTATTATTGAACATCTTATTGTACTTTGAATGGATCCTCAGTGATCCTTCAAGGAAATCAGTCATTATTCTTTTTCAGCACCACATAAGGGATCGATTTTGTTGAAGTTGTTAATCAGCCCAACATTGAATGTCATACACCCTATTATAAACACTCCAAATCAAGTTTTTGTTATTAGGATTTGGCAAGAATATAAAGTTCTGGATAGTTTGGGCTGTGATATAGTCAGGCCACTTGCATTTCAGCTTTGAACAGTTACAACTTCGTAAATAATGTTTGCTATATTTTGCACTCAAGAGAACTTAAAATAATATAGATTTCTTCCTGACTCCTGTGCAAAGACTCATATTGAATTCGAAACTTTGTCCAGATCTTTGTTTTTCACTTTCAAGAACTGACGTATTGGCTACTGAATGGCCTGCATTTCTGAATTACAGAGAAGCAAACCAAAACTTCACTTGTGTTTGAAACTGCCCTTGGACAGATGCTCATGAATGCATGTTATGATGACCAATCAGTTTATTTTAGAAATGCAGGCAGATTTACTACTTTTAAGCTGCAAAGTTATTTCTTGATGACCGTGTTGGCCTGAATGGACTGAAAATACATGGGCAAGTCAGAAAATATAATCACCTTGAACACATTTCCCGAAAGTGTAGTAACTTCTAGTTTCTCTTAGGCTAAATAAGAGTTAAATGCCTCATTTACCCCCGCAGCCAGAGTCAGCCTTAAGGGCACTTGGTCATCTAGCCGTCTTAGGTAGCACCAAACATAGTAAAAATATACATATAAAACCTCAAATAATTTCACCATTAATGATTAAAATTCCTCTAGAAAACTTTCTAATGTTACTTAAAACACAAACACCTTGGGCAAATATAATGTTACTACATCACTTTATATATATAAATTTACATTTATATATACTTTATATATATATATATATATGTATGTAATAGTGAAGAGGATTTTCTTTTCTTTTTCATAGATTCACCCTGCATTTAAGGTATATAATCACCAGAGAAGTGGGAAAAGAGGATATTCACATAAATTGGTGCCTCATAAATCCTATGTGTTCTACCAAACATTTTTATATATGAATAATTCATTCATTTGACATAAATATTTTACAGTTAAAACCACTTAAGTAAGAGAGCCCCTTTCTCTCCTAGCATCCACATTGGCAGTTCTTAGGGAACAAAGTGGTTCTGCTTAGACTATATGCCCATGCTAGAACCATCTTTGAGGGCAAGGAGTTGGAGTCCTCTGCTTGACCAGGCCTTGTCCTGGCAAGATTAGATGGACCAGAACCACATGACATGGGTTCCCCACAGGAAAAATTAGAGCAATTAAGGGAAGAGAGAAGGAAAGTCTGGTTAGACAACAAATTGTAGAAGAGCTGGATGATAATACTATGAAGCTTGATGTAACAGACACATATTAAAGTCAGTTGAAGGAAGAGATAAAAATAGAAGCAGAAATTAATGATTAGAAAAGAAGTAAAGCCAATCAATAAAACAAAAAGCTAAAAATAACTGACAAGAGGAACCCCTGAGAAAGAGGAATAAGGAGAAAATGCACAAATAATATTGGAAATAAAAAGGGAGCATAAGGATAGATACAAGAAATCATAAGAGAGTAAATAATTTTGAAAACTAAGATGAAATGGTATATTGGACACCTTCTGTGCTCCACCTCTTATGTTTACAACCCACTGTTTACTCTAGTCATTGTTGTGGCAAACGGATTTGCACAGGTGTGACCTAATAGTTTTGGCTACTTCATCTTCTTTTCTGATGTATGGGAACCCATAGCACTCATATGCATATGCAGCCTGTAAGTAAGAGGGATTTAATAGCCCATGGAGCCATCCTTGACCAATGAGGAGCAAGAGCCATTGGGTGAATGGCGAACAATTCTGAAGTACATTCTGTACAGCTCCTCATAAAGTCACTAGTGGAAACTAGCCCTGGCTGGCCACAGTAGTGATCAGCTCAATTATGCAACCTTGAATAAGCTTTTCTTTTTTTTTTTAACTTATTTTATTGAAGTATATTTGGTTTACAATGTTGTGTTAGTTTCTGGTGTACAGGAAAGTGATTCAGTTATACATATGTGTGCGTATGTGTGTGTGTGTGTATATAATATATATATATATATATATATATATATTCTTTATTAGATTCTTTTCCATTATGGTTTGCTACAGGATATTGAATATAGTTCTCTGTGCTATACAGTAGGACCTTGTTGTTTATCCATTCTATATATAATAGTTTGCACCTGCTAGTCCCAAACTCCCACTCCATCCCTCCCCCACCCCACCCCCTTGGCAACCACAAATCTGTTCTCTATGTTTGTGAGTCTGTTTCTGTATTGTAGATATGTTCATTTGTATCATATTTTAGATTCCACATATAAGTGATATATGGTATTTGTCTTTCTCTTTCTGACTTATTTCACCTAGTATGACAATCTCTAGGTCCATCCATATTGCTGCAAATGGCATTATTTCATTCTTTTTTTATAGCTGAGTAGTATTCCATTGTATATATGTACAACATCTTCTTTATTTATTGAATAGGCTTTTCTTCCTTCCTTTTTTCACTCTTCTCCAGTGCCACATAATAAGTCCCTGGGTTCATGCCCCCCAGATATATTATTTGTACACAAGCTCTTGTCTCAGGCTTCACCATATAGAGAATAATCCTAGGCTTAAACAGTTGCTAAATTTTCCAGATAAATATTATCAGAATGAAGCCAAAAGAAATAGAAAATATAAATAAGCTGATTATCATTAAAGAAATAGAACTGAAAGTGAAAAAAATATTGCCTTCACTCTGACTCCATTCTAAAGGAATCAGGCCTGACTGCATGTGGTTTTTATCACACCTTCAAGAAATAGATAATCCCAATTTCAGAAGTATTTTTCAGAGTCTAGATAATAAGGATATTCTCCCCAACTCACTTTATGAAATTATTAACTTACTATTGAAAAATAGACAAAATATAACAAAAGAAAATTATAATTCAGTCTGTTTTCTGAGCATAAATACAAAAATCCTATTTAAACATTAGAAAATTGAAAGATATATGACAATATATATAATAAGGTTGAAAGTGATTCAGTAATTCAGTATTCAATTCAGTAATTGAAATATCCTGATTCAATATTTAGATATATGATACACAGAAATTTGTGCACATATGCACAAGGTTGGTTGCTAAATCAATTTTTGTAATACAAAAAACAGGAGACAACTTAAATGTTTATCATTGTGAATGGATAAGTGATGATGTCTTGATGAGATAGAATATTATATAGTAGTTAAAATGAATGAATGTTATATAAATAGCATGGATAAATTGGTACAAATTAATGAGCTAGGTTTTTACGTATCAACATGGATAGATTTCAAAAACATAATGTTGATTAAAAAAAGTAAGCTGCAGGGACTTCCTGGTGGTCCAGTGGGTAAGATCCAGTGCTCCCAATGCAGGGGGCCCAAGTTCGATCTCTGGTTGGGGAACTAGATCCTGCATGCATGCCGCAACTAAGAGTTCACATGCTGCAGCTAAGAGTCTGCATGCCACAACTAAGAAGCCCGCATGCCACAACTAAAAGATCCCGCATGCCACAGCAAGATCCCGTGTGCTGCAACTAAGACCTGGCACAGCCAAAATAAATAAATAAATATTTTTAAAAAAGTAAGCTGCAGAATGGTGCATATGGTATTTAACTTTTTTTTAAGACAGAGCAAACAATAATATATAATTTTTCATGAAAATAGTTAACATGTAAGAACATGATGGGACATGATGGGAAAAATATACATCAAATTCATGATTATTGATGATTCTGGGTAAGGAGGGAGGGGAATTGGTTTGGGGAGGGATACAAAGGGGCTTTAACTCCATCTGTAATATTTTATTTATTTTCAGAAAAAGAAAAGTTTTTGAGCGGTTGTGATAGCATTGATGTTTATTAGTTCTGGGAGGCAGATAATTATAATTGTTCTTAGTAGTTTTCTATACATTTTCTTAATAAAATTGCAACCCTCATTAGCAGATAACATATCAATATTGTATACTCAAGCAGCACTTACAGTTGATTAGGAAACTGAGATACACTCTGTAGTCAATAGAAAAATGGGCAAATATTTAAGAAAAACTTTAAAAAAACAGAAATATAAGTAACTGTTATTCACATAAAATGAATATTTCACCTACATATGTATGTATGCATGTACATATCTATGTATCTATCTATCATCTATCTACCTACCTACCTACCTACCTAAAAAATCCCAGTGATGTACCAAAAGACATATATTTATTATATATTTAGTTATAATAATGAAAATTTGGAAATAGATTAAATGGCCTAAAGTAGGCCATTGCTTAAATGCTTTATGGTCCATTTATACTATGGAATTCTGAGTAACTATTTTATTTTTAAAAATTTGTTTATTTTATTTATTTTATTTTTGGCTGCATTGCATCTTCATTGCTGCGCACGGGCTTTCTCTAGTTGCAGCGAGCGGGGGTTACTCTTCATTGTGGTGTGCGGGCTTCTCATTGTGTTGGCTTCTCTTGTGGTAGAGCAAGGGCTCTAGGCTCACAGACTTCAGTAGTTGTGGCTCATGGGCTCTAGAGTGA
Organism: Phocoena phocoena; assembly: GCF_963924675.1. Lineage (NCBI taxonomy): Eukaryota > Metazoa > Chordata > Mammalia > Artiodactyla > Phocoenidae > Phocoena > Phocoena phocoena. The sequence continues at coordinate 80,219,808 of NC_089240.1, read as the reverse complement.
AGGCTCAGTAGTTGTGGCACACGGGTTTAGCTGCTCCACGGCATGTGGGATCTTCCCGGACCAGGGCTTGAACCCGTATCCCCTGCATTGGCAGGTGGATTCTTAACCACTGCGTCACCAGGGAAGCCCTGTGTAACTATTTAAAATTAGAATATCTACCTATGAGGAAAATTTCCATATCTGAAGTGGGAAAAAACATACTAGGAATCCATGTGTATACCATATAAAGCATGTGTGAGTGCACACGTATACACACACACACACACACACACACGTACACACACACACAATGTACATATACTGGAAGGAAATACAGCAAAATGTTGATACTTGTAACATACGAGTTTTGGGATAATGAATGGTTTTTATAATATTATTTATTCTTTTCTAATATTCCAAATTTCTATAATGAATATGTATTTCTCTTAAGCAGAGAGAAAACCTGCTCCTAAAATATTAATATAATCCTTACCTAATACATCCATAGTGGGAACATACCCTGCAATATACATTGCCATTTACTGTTATTTTTTAGTCAGCTATCAACTGTAATATCAACAATATCAACTATAATAGCAAATGGCTAGCTGGATTAGTATACAGTCCAGCACTGTGTATAGGGTACCTAAATCAGACCCATTTTCTCATTGTCTCCTTTTGCCTAAATAATGCTGCTAAATGCCTTGAGCCCATTAACGCTTTAAGGCTGTAAACAGTGGTAAAATTCTCCCTTTCCTTTTTTCCCCTAATTATCCATAGGAAAGGAAATGAAATTTATTTGGTATTCAGGGAGGGTGTCAGTCATTTCCAGAGAAAAGAAGATGATAGTGGGCTAAATTACTGAGTACCTAAAAGTTGAGTAAAATTATTCTCAAAGGCTCTGCTTGAATATTTTAAACACTAGCTAGTACTCCTACTATAATCGATCAAATATTGGGGTAGCCCCTTAATGGTTCCATGAACTGTTGGAAATTGTCTAACTGCTTGAATGAAATACCTAGTAAGGTTTGTGGAAACTATATAAGACACTCAGAGAAATCTTGCCTTTTAAAAAAGAAAATAGAGAAAAAATTTAAATGCTTAATATTATTAATAATGTTGACACTTGTTTATGTGTATTTTAAAATATTTCCTAAAATACAATAATCCATGTAAAATAACTCTTCGTATCTATTATTGTTTGGGATATGGCATGAAGAGAATATTGGGAAAGCAATCTAATTTAGATTATAAGCATTTAAGAAATGGTGGTAATATAGTAAGTAATGTCTTACTTATTTAACATGAGGTGTTCCAGTTAATGTAATCTTATCTGTTTTCGTACTCAAAGTTTTATGGCTTTAAACTATTTTTTCATTTAAAAAGTCTTTTTACAATATAATGTGCTCTGGGCAAGGCTCAGGGAATGAGTGTATCAATAGGGGGTAATCTCATAATTTTGGCTTATATTTATTGATATTGACTTCATTCCTGGTTAACCCACCTAGATGTTCTTTGAGGAAATTATATGTTTTATTCCTTTCAGTACATAGCACAGTTCTTAGTATATAATACTTAATAAATGTCTAATGAATAAAAGTGCCTTTTTTATATTCTAATGCTTTTCATTGCTGTTATATCTTATGGGGGTCTGCTATTTATCCTTGTAATCTGATTTATGTTCTTTCATTTATATCTCTGTGTCTATTATGTGCAAGGTTCTGTTTAAAAGTTTTGAGATACAAAATGAGCAACAGATGGAACTTTCCCTCAAGGAGCTTATAAAGCTTCCTTTTTAGTTGGAGCAGTTGGGAATATAAGACCTTATATTCTTATACACCTTATATTTTATACACCTTTATATAAGGTATATAAAAATACCTATAATGGAAGCATGTGATAAGTGTCAGACACTGGACAAATCAAATAGCCTTTTCCTAGTCCTCATTACCTTGACCTTTCTGCAACCTTCACGGGGCTTTAAAGGATGGAGAAACAGTTCTTTATAGAACATAAACGAAGCAACTGACATTTGGGGGAATAGGATAAGTTAGATCTGGACCCTGCTGGCAAAGATCTTCCAGGTTGGTAAGGAAGATAACATATTTAGATAAATAACTAGAATAATAAGGAGAAATTGTAAGTGCCATGACATAAGAACAGATAATAAGCTTTGGGAACTCAGGGGAAGGAGGGCTCATTTTGAGTTTTATTCTTATGAAATAAGTATGTGCTTTCTGACAACTGGCCTCTTAGAAGTCTTTTTATAAAGGTTTGTGGCTTTTTTTCCCTGATGGTTGAAGTTACTAGAAGTCTGTTCTTTGGATAAGTGACATGTACCTCTATAAGCCTTTTTTGGAAAGGGATACATTTATGTGCAGAGACAGAGGAATAGAAGAAAGAAGGAAATCTAAGAGCAGAGGGATATGCACTTGGTAAGAATAGGATTTCTTCATGACTACAGCCCCTACTGGGGGGAGATGAATCATTGGAGGTGTAAACAATTACTTCTTTGCTGTGTTTGAAGAGTGAAAAAAAATTAATATAGATGTAGCTGATACAAAAAAGCAATGTGATCAATTTTATGTTTCATATGGAAAATCTGTTTCATTGTTTTATAATTGCCATTCATGGTTCTATTCTCTGTATGAGATTCTGTAGTTCAAGAAGCATACAGTAAGACAAAAGCAGTAAACTATGAACACTTTAGACTTGCCAGGATAAAAAGTTGCCATTTGGAGTATGAAGACCAGATCTTTTTGGTAAAATAGCAGGCCACAAATTGATTGAAAGCAGGTTAGTTTACTTCATTGTCAGGAATTATTCCCTGAATATAACACTTTTCTGAGGGAGGGTGGTACTTTGAGGGGAGGAATTGGTCAGAATGGCTATTATCTGTGCAGAAGGAGTGAGTTTTGCAAAAGCAACATCTGGCACGATTAAACTTGACTGCCAAGGTAGAGCCAACAGTGAAGGCTAAGAGTGTAATAAAATTTTACTCATGTAGACAGAACCACTCTACCAGAAATAGCAAAGTGAACCAGAAGAAAGGTAATGTGAATATAATTCAGTCTAAAAAGTCAGCAAGACTGGCACGCTACATTATTCGAGGAAATTTCAAAATCCAATGTGACATAGCCTTTTCCTTAACAAATCCACATTGCTAAAAGTTCAAGGTGTTACTGGAAGGAAAGATAATGATAGATATTAATGTATAAGGAACTGCGGGTTTATGGAAAAAGTTCATTTATATTTGAACTCCTAAAGGTAGACCAAAAATGGCCATAGACTGGGGATTGTATATTTTGATGCACTGCAGTATCCACTGTCTGTTCCATGTATTGAGGATATAAATACTTAGCAGTTGGCATGGTGAGGTCTGTTCATTCAGAGAGGTACCAGCAATGATCTTTGAAAACTTTAAGAACAGTGGTAAAATATCATCCCTGACAGATACATGTAGTTATTGCACTTTCTTTTCTTCTTTCATTCCTTCTTCCCTCCCTCCCTCCCTCCCTTCCTCTTCCTTCCTTCCTTCCTTCCTTCCTTCCTATACGTGTGTGTGTGTGTGTGTGTGTGTGTGTGTGTGTGTTTAAAAGCTATATAGTGTTTTTGTATATTTTTTCAACTCTGATTATCCCTCTTTGGCTCCATTGTTTCCCACTGCAGACAGGTTTCCTCTAAATGGCCACAAGCAGTTAAGCAACTCTGCTTAAGGAAAGGAATTTGGACAGTTTAGCTTGTTTGCATATCCATCCCTGGACCAATCACTGTGATTAGTTAGAGGAGAGTCCCAGATGCTTTTCATCATCTCCACCACTTAGTATTATCAGTCTCTTTGATTTTATTCATTCCAATACATTTTTTAGTGGTTATATATTTTTAAAAATAAGGAATATATACCAAATGTTGTTTTTGGTGTCTATTGCAATTGTAAAAAAATGACTTATTTGACCTATTGGCACCATCTATTATATTGATAGATTGCCCAGTAGTGTATCTTGTTTTCATTGGTAAGATAAACCTTACTTGATTGTGGTGAGTGATTCTTTTATTATTGAATTTTCTTTTCCAGGATTTTACTCAGGGTCTTATATCTCTGTTCAGAAGTGAAATGAATCCTTTTTGAAATGTAATCATCAGGATTTGTTATGAGGGTTACTCTAACTTTGTGAAATACAGTGGGTAGCTATCTTTAAAGGTTCTTGAAAAAAGACTTAAGTGAAATCATCTGGCCTTCAGGAATCTTTGGTGGTACCAGATTTAGTCTTAAAATATTCATATTTAGAATGATGGTAAAAGCAAAAGCTCTATTGGTGATATGAACCTTTTTTAAAGATAGGCTTAAATTATACTGTTTAGGTAGGTCTTGGAAAATATAGGCCTAGTCATTTTGTTAAAGATGAGTGGGAAGAACGTGACAGTGTGGACATAGGGGAAAAGAAGAGGAGTAGGAAGGAACTAATTAGAGATTCTAATTGCCTGTTTAAAAGAGCTTAGGATTAACATACACACTACTATATATAAACTAGATAACCAACAAGGACCTACTGTATAGCACAGGGAACTCTACTCAGTATTTTGTAATAACCTATAATGTAACAGGGAAGAACAAAATCTGACTTCATGTTGGATCTGTTTCTTTTACTTTAACCTTTGCTCTCCATTGCTTTTTGTTACTATAATCACTAAAAGGATGCTGTCTATAGTTGTAAGCATACATAATGGCCTGCCTCTGGGAACCCTGCCCCTCTGCCTGAATGTTAAACTAAAGTGCTTTTGTTCAGCTCACAGGGAGACATTCTGACCCTGCCCACCTGTGAATGGCTGCAGAAAAGAAGAAATGAACACATCCCCTTCCTGATGCTGGCCAAGTCAGGAGATATTTTGCAAGACTTATGGCCTTTTTACTTTACTTCCTCACCTCCTCCCCATCTCTGTTCTATAAAAGAAACTGGCAACCAGGCCCCGATAAGATGGTACTCTAGGATGATAGTCCACTATCTTCTTGGATGCCTGGCTTTCCAAATAAAGTCACTATTCCTTGCCTCAACACCTTGTCTCCTAATTATTGGCCTGTCATACAGCAAGCAGACCGAGCTTGGATTCAGTAACAATAGGGAAAAGAATCTGAAAAAAAGAATATATATGTATGTGTGTGTGTGTGTATATATATATATATATATATATATATATATATATATATATAACTGAATCACTGTGCCACACACCTGAAACTACCACAACTTTGTAAATCAACTATACTTCAATTAAAGAAAAAGATGATAGGCAGCTCTCAGATTTATGAAGTTTTTGTGAATCTATGGGCTGTCTTGCAATCCTAACACTTAGGTGTTTAAAATAATTTTTACCTATATACTTTATTCAATATTACAGAAATTTCCACTACACTTAATATACCTTTTGACAAACTTTTAAGGTTCTGACAATTAAAGGGGATGAAGTCACAGAGTTCCTAAGAACTCCACATTTTTTTTGGTATAAGCTGTTGGGAAGGCAGAGTCTCAGGTCTGGGAAGAATCAAAGTTGATTATTTATAAAGTCTGTGTGGGAAGACTCCCAAGGACTGCAGATCAAAATCTAAGTCAGAGTTTTGGCTTTTCCAATTATGAAGAAATGAATGTGTCAGCCTGCTGTGTGCCTGTGTAAGCTACATTTCCAGAGGCCATACAGCTCATACTCTCTGGCGAACTCAGCAGGGCAAGGTGCTTAGGGATAATGGAAACCTAGTGGCCATGATTCTGGACTCATAGCCCACAGCCTTGCTCCTCACCTCTTTTATCCCTTGGAGTGACATTTCCTTCAGTCTCTTTGACCTGCTGTTCTTGCCTCCCAGGGAAACGTGGAGGGAGGAGAATAGTTGAAATTATAGAGTTTTTGGTGGAGAAATATGTCCCAAAGTTGGTATTTAACTATAGTACTAGGATTTCTTATATTTGCTGTTCTAAGACTCTGGGATACAGCATTTATTTTTTTACTTTATTAGTATGAGAAAATTATAACAGGTAGTTTTGGAATTCACTGCATGGTCCATTGTGAAGTTCAATAAATAATTTTTGAGTGAATATAAGAATGATTGAAGCAGAAATTAACACAACATTTTAAATCCACTATACTTCAATAAAGTAAATTTTTAAAAAAGAATGATTGAAATAAACAATTTTATTATCTGTTAGAATGACCCAATTATATGATTTTAAATAATTTCTCCTAGGAAAAATATAAGAATAGCTATTATATAGCCTAGAAAGACAACTTTATGGATATCTTCTTTCTCTTCATTTATCTCTGAAATATTTCTTGCTCAATCATTTCTTTACCCCTGCTGTCTCTTTTCTCTCCCTTCACGCACACATATGCAGGGACATACACACACATGTATATACATACACAAGTATATGAATGTGTGTGTGTATATGTATAATTATATAAATGTATAATCTTTTAATCCCTCATATGTATTTTTCTTTATAGTCCACCTCTTTTTCAGTCCCCCTCTCCATTTCTCTCTTCCCTTTTTCTCTCTTTCCCTTTTGCTTTCAGTTTCCATGTTCACCCTCCCAAAGTCCATACATCTCTTTGATTTCTCTCACTCCTTTCCCATGCCAATCATTGTTTCTCTCCTTTATATTTCTCCAATTTCTCCCCATCTTTCTTTCCCTTTCTCCACACTCTTCCATGTTTCTCCTCCTAAGGTCCTCTTCCTCCCCCCAATCTTTTTCTCTCTCCCTCTGCAGCTCAAGCTAACAGATTTTCCTCTCTCCTTGCTGTCTCTACTAGGTTTTCTCAGTATCCCAGTCTCTCTTGGGATTTCTTTTTCTCTATTTTCCTGTGCCTTCTTCCTTATTTATTTGCCTCTGTGGTGTTGCATTCTTTTTGCTCAGGACTCCCCTCATTTCCATCTCTGGTTTTCTGAGTCTCTCTGCCTTTGGCGGTGCTTTTTCCTTTCCCTCTACTGCATTTCCCTCTCTACCTGGTAAATTTCTCCTTCCACCAATCTGACTATACATATCAGCGTCTCTGTGTAGCCTGCCATGATCTCCCAGGAAAAATAACTTGCTCTTTTGTGCTTCCCAACACTTGTTTATATCTCTATAAGCACATGTACCACAATATATCACTTATTTATTCCTGAGTTGCTGGCAGAGTGGTCATTCTGCTGAGGCACAGGCCAGGGAGGACTATGGGAAGGAACAAACCTGGACTTAATTCCTAGCTGCACCAATTGGGCAGGTTTCTTAACCTCTCTGAGCCTGTTTCCCTAACTGATAATTGTAAGTTGAGCCGTATAATTTATTATCCAAATTGAGGCACATTTGAGAGTGAAAGGTGGCTCTAAAAATAATTCAAGTTAAATAATAGTTGGAAATATTGATTGATTGATCAGCAAATTGGTTTTATTTTATTAATGGACTTGTAAAATAGTTTTATACAAAACCTTTCCAAAAATAAAGTTTTCTTAAAAGTAAAAATAACACATATTCATGTACATTAAAGAAAATTAAAACTTTATATTGATTACCTGAACTGCCTCTGTAATCAAGATGTAAAACAATTACAGCACTCCGAAAGATTTTCAGTTAATCCGCTCCCTGTTCCCCTGGAAAACCTTGATCTGCTTTCTATTACCACAGAATAGGTTTGTCTATTCTAAAATTTCATATAAATGGAATCATAGAACATGCACATATTTTTAATATTAATTCATGTTCATGCCTTTATTTTCTAGGTAATATTCATTTTATGGACAGACAACAATTTGTTTATCTTTGATGTTTTAGTTAGGTTTGAGGGGGGAATGAAAGTAGATCCTTATGTCCAGTGAGCCATCTGTATCTGACAGTCTTATTTAAAAGAAATATCCTTCCATTCCTGTTTATTGAGATTTCTTATTATTGTTTTAATCCTACACAATTGCTAACTTGATTAGATCCTTTTTTTTCCCTGGCTCTTTTGAGATAATAATTCTTTCATTCCAACTTTTTTTCTGTTAACATGGCGAATTACATTATAGATTTCCTAATGTTAAACCAGCCTTGCATTCTTGAGATAACCACAACTTTGTCAGGCTGTGTTATCCTTTTTATCCATAGCGGGATTTAGGTTGCTACTATTTTATTTACATTCTTTATTTCCTACTTGAAATAGGCTGATGATTGTAAGTTCTCACACTATTTTTTTGCCTAGTTTTGGTATCAAGGTTGTAACAGCCTCATATATGAAATTTGTGAGTGATCTCTACTTTTCCGTGCAATATATTCTATGTGATTTATTTCTCTGTTCCTTATGCATTAGAGGAAAATTCTATATTAGTTTTCTTTTGCTGTGGTAAATAATTACCAAAAATGTAGTAGCTTGAGACAGAGCCCATTTATTATCCATAGTTCTGTAGGTCAGAAGTCAAGTGGGCATGGCTGGTTTCTCTACTTTGAGTCTCACAGGCCAAAATGAAGGTGTTTGCAGGGTTGCATTCCCTTCTGGAGCTTCTGGGGTAGAATTCATTTTGAGGTTCATGAGATTGTGGTCAGAGTTCAGTTCTATGCAGCTGAAGGACTAAGCTTCCTGTTTTCTTGAATAAGCTTATTGACAACTTTAATTCCATCAGCAAAGTCCCTTTTGACTTGTCATATAGCATATTCACAGGCATAACACCAAGGGCAAAGATCATGGAGGCCTAAATCCTGCTTACCAAAAGTTTATCTGTAAAACCATCTGTGCCTGGTCTTTTTCTGTGTAGAAAATTTTAACTGCTGGTCTTTACAAGTAATTATTATTTTAAGATTTTCTACTTCTTTTTTTGTTTGTTTTTTATTTTGTTTTTGTGGTACGCGGGCCTCTCACTGTTGTGGCCTCTCCCGTTGTGGAGCACAGGCTCCGGACGCGCAGGCTCAGCGGCCATGGCTCATGGGCCCAGCTGCTCCGTGGCATGTGGGATCTTCCCAGACTGGGGCACGAACCCGTGTCCCCTGCATCGGCAGGTGGACTCTCAACCACTGTGCCACCAGGGAAGCCCTCTACTTCTTTTTGACTCAACTTGCAAAGTTAAATTTTTTCTAGTAATTTATCCATTTTATCTAAATTTTCAAATTATTTGTGTAGTTTTTCATAATACTATCTTTTAAATCTTTACAGTAACTGCAATCATGACTTTTTAAAAATATAAATTTATTATTTATTTATTTTTGACTACGTTGGGTCCTTGTTGATGTGTGTGGGCTTTCTCTAGTTGTGGCGAGCGGGGGCTACTCTTTGTTGGGGTGTGCAGGCTTCTCATTGTGGTGGCTTCTCCTGTTGTGGAGCATGGGCTCTAGGCACACAGGCTTCAGTAGTTGTGACACTCGGGCTCAATAGTTGTGGCTTGTGGGCTCTAGAGTGCAGGCTCTATTGTTGTGGCGCAGTATGTGGGATCTTAGCACGTGGGGGCTTAGTTGCTCTGAGGCATGTGGGATCTTCCCAGTCCAGGGCTCGAACCCGTGTCCCCTGCATTGGCAGGCGGATTCTTAACCACTGCACCACCAGGGAAGTCCCAACATTCTTTTTATTCCTAATGTTATTTATTTGTACCTACACTTTTATTTTCTTCATCACTTTCACTTTCAAAAATAATTGTGGGAAACTGCAACTTTATATGTATGTCCACAGTCAACTTGATGGGGTCTTTATTGCTTGCTGGCTTAGGCTAACTTAATGCTATACAAGCAGTAGGATTATTTCTGTAGATTTCTGCAGTGTGGCATGGCTACATAAATAAGCTGAAAAAACTTAATGGACCAAAATTTGCACTGTGTCTACAATTGAATATACTAGCAAGAACACTGTGTGTTTGTGGTTCTAAGCATCTTGAAGAAAGTTGTGATTTTTTGGAGTGAAGGATAGAAAGAGATGACAGTATTTATGCAAGTCTATGGGACTTCTATATTCTGGAAAAGTATTTATTGAACAAATGTAACTACAGAATAATAAGATGGGGTCACATGATTATAATACAGCCTAACAAAAGCTTAAAGTTGGATTTAGGAAGCATCTATATATAGTTATAGGATAGAATCTGACCTCAAGACCTTATGTCTGTCCCAACATTTTTTGTATAATTACCTACATATGGACAGATCAATAGTATAAGACACAGCAGAATTATATCTAGCTCACCTATGTTCAACTGAGAATTACATAATGTGGGTGGTGATTGGGGCCAACTTCTTTCACCAACAAAACAAAGCAAAACAACAAAAAACCTTGGGTTTCTTATTATCCCTATGCTTTAAGTCACATTTTGCTCCTGTCAGACCTGGTTATTCATTCTTTCTCTGGGATGATTATCAGGAGTTTCTTAGGATTTAAAAAAATACTTAGCTACTTCAATGAGGGTCTGTCAGCACTCCCTAACATACATTTGAGGGACGGGAGTAAGTCGATTGATAACATCTGTCTCCCCGTGGTCCTTATGTGTTAGCAGTTTAAGCATTGCATTTATCAGGTGCTATGTTTATTAGATGAGGCAAGTGGGTAAGGCATTCCCTTTGCATGTGATTTACCAGGATGTTGGGAAAAAACTTTTCCTTCTTTTACTGTTTTTTTTTTCTTGTGGTTGACATCTTGGATGTCAGTGCTAGTGGTTTTAGAAGGATTGGCTGTACCTAACAGAGAAGTGAGGAAGGGGAATAATAGAACAGTTGTGATCATGTTAAATTAAACATAGATACTCAAATACCTTGAATTCAAACACCAGTGTTAAATTGGTGGTAAATACACAACTGAATTAGAGGTCCTATTTGAATTTACTTTTTAGAAAGTAAAATTGACTTACCTGGCAACACTCTACAAGGGAAATTATCAGATGGGGCTCTATCATTATAGAAACTGTACCTGAAACATTTTTCTTTGTTCCTTTGTGAGCTACATCAATGTAGCTAGAGGTAGCTTTATTGTCAGGGTCAAGCAATGGAAAAGAAGAGAACCAGTTGCCAATGGCGGTCCTTGTCAAATTGCTCAATGTGTCCACTCCCTGCCCCCAGCATAATGTAAAGCTCAACAGCTCTAGGTAGTGGGCTCACCATTTTGGGACTATCACAGAGTGGAAACAGAGAGTTACATCCACAATGAAAACTTCTGTCAGGCTGAAGAAAGGAGAGGAGTGAGAAGGTAGGCATTCCTTGCAGGGTGTTTGCTCATAAGCTGTGCCATTTGTGATGAAATGACTCTCTGGCACAGTTTGAAAATCTCCTCCACATGAAGACCATTAAAAAATAAACAGTGTGGTTCAAGGCTTTTGAAATGTTTAGGAGGGGGAGAATTTACGTTGTCCCATCTTGGTTCTTATCTACTCAATGCAACTTTTTTTTTTTTCTACTGAAAAAATCATTCTTATTACTCTGAAAATATTTCAGATTAGTTTCTTTTTAAATAAGCAGCTACCCTGTTTTTTCTTTTGTTCCCTTTTTTTAAAATGGGAAAATAATATTTTATTCTTTTGCAAAATGTACAGCAAGTAATCAAGAATATTCCTCATGAGTCCTGTGCTATTTCCTCTTTAGTTCATTGCCCCTCACACCAAATCCCAAGTCTGCTTTAAAGAGTATGGAAAACTCACTTGTCCTTAGTTCGACAAAAGCTAATGGACCAGGGTCCTTGAGGATAGTAGTACTCTTGAGCAAACTGAACATTCCCCTTGCAACTTTAAAAAAAAAAAATTGAAGTGAAATTCATGTAACATACAGTTAATCATTTGAAAGTGTACATTTCAGTGGCACTTAGTGCATTCACAATGTTGTTACATCTACCACCTCACTCTAATGTCAAAGCTTTTTTGTCACCCCAGAAAAACACCTTCCCCACCTCAACCACTGGCAACTACTAATCTGCTTTCTGTCTCTATGGATTTGCCTATACTGCATATTACATATAAAAAGAATCATACAATATATAACCTTTTGTGTTTGGCTACTTTATTTTAGCATAATGTTTTTGAGGTTCATCTAAGTTGTAGCATGTGTCAGTACTTCATTCTTTGTTATTGCTGAATAATATTCCATTGTATGTATAAATTAAAAGTAGTTTACCCATTCATCTGTTGATGGACATCTGGGTTGTTTCCTTCTTTTGGCTAATATGAATAATGCTACTATAAATATTAGTATGTAAGTTTCTGTGTGGATGCATGTTATCATTTCTCTGGGGTATACCTAGGAGTGGAATTGTAGAATCATATGGTAACACTTCTTTTAATCATTTGGGGAAGTGCCACACTGTTTTTCAAAGAAGCTGCAACATTTATATCCCCACCAACAGTGTACGATGTTTCCTATTTCTCCACATTCTCACCAACACTTGTTATTTTCCATTAAAAAAATAGCCATTCCAGTGGGTGTGAAGTTGTATCTCACTGTGGTTTTAATTTGCATTTCCTTGATGACCAAAGAAGTTGAACATGTTTTCATGTGTTTATTGGCCATTTGTACATTTTCTTTGGAGAAATGTCTATTCAACTCCATTACCCATTTCTTAATTGAGTTGTCTTCTTGTTCTTGAGTTGTAAGAGTTCTTTATATATTCTGGATACTAGATCCTTATAAGATATATGATTTGCAAATATTTTCTTCCTTTCCTGTAAGCTGTCTTTTCAATTTATTGATAATGTCCTTTGATGCCCAGAAGTTTTAAATTCTTATTTGTTTGTTTTTTATTTCTCTTATACAGGAGAATTATTTTTCTTCTATCCAACTCACTTTTCTAATTTATGTTATCCACCTGGCAAATATAGATAGATTGATAACCCTGTTCTACATGTGGATTATTGACATAGTCATGACATAAAAATATATTTAAACTATATTAACTGAAAAATGCAAAATACTGAACAATCTGTACAGTACAATTTCATTCGTGGAAAAAAGGAGGATAGATAGAGAGATGATTGTATGTGTGTAGAAAATATCTATAAAGAGCCAACAAGAAACAATAGTGGTTATCTAGGGAGTAGGACCTTCATTTTTCAATTTATACCTTTTTGTATTGTTTGAATTTTATGTAGCAAGCATGTATTACTTTAACAACAAAATTCAGTAGATTTTAAAGCCATGCTACATTACCTTTCCCTGTAAGCTCAAGGTGACTTAATGAGTAAAGTGACCCCATTTTCCAAACCTACAGTCAGAAGACATGTTCTGATAGTCTTGAATGTACAGATCTTCCTCAACTTAAGATGGGGCTACATCTCATCGGAAGTTGAAAATATTGCAAGTGGAAAATACATTTAATACACCTAACTTATCGAAAAATCATAGCTTAGCCTAGCCTACCTTAAAAGTACTCAGAACACTTACATTAGCCTACAGTAGGGCAAAAGCATCTATCACAAACCCTATTTTACATAAAGTGTTGAATATCTCATGTAATTTATTGAATACTGTACTGAAAGTGAAAAAGAGAATGGTTTTATGGGTACAGATGGTTGTAGTGTATTGGTTGTTTCCCCTTGTGGTCACGGAGCTGACAGGGAGCTGTGAGTCACTGCTGCTGCCCAGCATCACAAGAGTATGGTACTGCATATCGCTAGCCTGGGAAAAGATCAAAATTCAAAGTATGGTTTCTACTGAATGAGTATTGCTTTTGTACCATTGTAAAGTAGAAAAATCCCAGGTTAAACCATCATAAGTCATGGACTGTCTGTACATGTAGGGAACTGAGATAAAATACTTGAAACTGGGTCTGATTTGTAAGAGTCAGAAATTGAGATTGCCATATAGAGGGCTTTTTGTTTTGTCGTTGTTGTTTGTTTGTTTTTTAAAACTAATATTTTTAAATTGAGATATACTTAACATATAATGTATTAGTTTTAGGTGTACACATTTGATCTATGTATATATTGTGAAATAATTACCACAATAAATTTAGTTAACATCCATCACCACATATAGTTACAAAATTTTTTTCTTGTGATGAGAACTTTTAAGATCTGCTGTCTTAGAAACTTTCAAATATACAATACAGTATTGTTAACCCTAACAACCATGCTGTACATTACACCCCCAGGACTTATTTATTTTAAAACTAGAAGTTTGTACTTTTTAACTATCTACACCCATTTTGCCCACCCTTTACTCCCATCCCTGGAAACCACCAATCTGTTCTCTGTATCTGTGAGTTATTTTTTATTTTAGATTCCACATATAAATGATATCATACCGTGGTACCATGATATCATGGTATTTGTCTTTGTCTGACTTTTTTCACTTAGCATAATGCCCTCAAGATCCATCCATGTTGTTGTTGTTGCCAATAGCAGGGTTTCCTTCTTTTTTTTTTTAATGACTGAAAGGTATTCCATTGTATATCATTATATATCACATTTTCTTTAACCATTTATTCATTAATAGACACTTAAGTTGTTTCCATGTCTTGAGTATTATAAATAATGCTGTAGTGAACATGGGTTCTTCAACATAATGATTTAGTTTCTTTGGGTAAATACCCAGAGGTGGAATTGCTGGATCATATGGTAGTTCTATTTTTAATTTTTTAAGCAACCTCCATACTGTTTCCTATAGTTTCTGCACCAATTTACATGTCTACCAACATTGCATCAGGGCTGCCTTCCCTTCATGTCCTACCCAACACTTGTTATTTCTTGTCTTTGATGATAGCCATTGTAACAGATGTGGGATGGTATCTCATTGTGATTTTGATTTGCATTTCCCTGATGATCAGTGATGTTGAGCAACTTTTCATGTGCCCATTGGCCATTTGTATGCCTTCTTTGAAAATATGTCTATGCAGATCCTCTGCCCATTTTTAAATCTGATTGTTGGTTTGTTTATCTATTGAGTTGTGTTAGTTCTTTATTTAGATATTAACCCCTTATTAGACATATGATATGAAAATATTTCCTCCCATTTGGTACGTTGCGTTTTCATTTTGTTGATTGCTTCCTTTGCCGTACAGAAGCTTTTAAATTTTTATGTAGTCCCACTTGTTTATTTTTCTTTTGTTGCCTTTGCTTTTGGTGTCAAGTCCAAAAAATCATTGCCAAGACTGATGTCAAGGAACTTACCCCCTATGTTTTCTTCTAGGGGTTTTATGGTTTCAGGTCTTACATTCAAGTCTTTAATCCATTTTGAGTTGATTTTTGTGTGTAGTATAGGGGACCAGTTCTTTTGCATGTGGCTATTTGGTTTTTCCAACACCATTTATTGAAGAGACTGTCCTTTTCCCATTTTATATTCTTGGCTCCTCCTTTGTTGTAACTTAATTGACCACATATGCGTGGGTTTATTTCTGGCCTCTCTACTCTGTTCCATTGATATATGTGTCTGCTTTTATGCTAATAACATACTGTTTGATTACTATAGCTTTGTAATGTAGTTTGAAATCAGAAAGTGTACTGCCTCCCATTTTGTACTTCTTTCTCAAGATTGCTTTAGCTATTTGGGGTATTTTATGGTTACATACAAATTTAAATTTTTTTGTTCTATTTCTGTGATAAATGCCATTGTAATTTTGATAGGGATTGCATTGAATCTGTAGATGCATTGGGCAGTATGATCGTTTTAACAATATTAATTCTTGCAATGTATGAGCTTGGAATATCTTTCCATTTTTTGTGTCTTCTTTAATTTCCTTCATTAATTTCTTATGGCTTTCAGTGTACAGTTCTTTTACTTCTTTGGGTAAATTTGTACCTAAGTATTCTATTCTTCTCTTTTTTGAGCAGAAAATAATTCTTTTATTATCTCATGGGCATTTAATTGAATGGGGATCCTAATGTTCAATTTGCTTTGTTTGCATGAAACCTTATAGCCAGATATGTGGCTATGTGTTAGCATATAGTATTTGTTTTTCTCTTTCTGACTTACTTTACTCTGTATGATAGACTCTAGGTCCATCCACTTCACTACAAATAATGCAATTTCATTTCTTTTTATGGCTGAATAATATTCCATTGTATATATGTGTCACATCTTCTTTATCCATTCATCTGTTAGTGGACACTTAGGTTGTTTCCATGTACTGGCTATTGTAAATACTGCTGCAATGAGTATTGTGGTACATGACTCTTTTTGAATTATGGTTTTCTCAGGGTATATGCCCTGTAGTAGGATTGCTGGGTCATATGATAGCTCTATTTTTAGTTTTTCTAAGGAACATTCATACTGTTCTCCATAGTGGCTGTATCAATTTACATTCCCACCAACAGTAAAAGAGGGTTCCCTTTTTTTTTTTTTTGTGGTACGCGGGCCTCTCACTGTTGTGGGCTCTCACGTTGCAGAGCACAGGTTCCGGACGCGCTGGCTCAGCAGCCATGGCTCACTGGCCCAGCCGATCCGTGGCATGTGGGATCTTCCCGGACCGGAGCATGCACCCGCGTCCCATGCATCAGCAGGTGGACTCTCAACCACTGCGCCACCAGGGAAGCCCTGTTTGTAGACTTTTTGATGATGGCCATTCTGACCGGTATGAGGTAATACCTCATTGTAGTTTTGATTTGCATTTCTCTAATGATTAGTGATGTTGAGCATCCTTTCATGTGTTTGTTAGAAATCTGTATATCTTCTTTGGAGAAATGTCTGTTTACGTCTTCAGCCCATTTTCAGATTGGGTTATTTGTTTTTTTTGATATTGAGCTTCATGAGCTGCTTGTATATTTTGGAGATTAATCAATCCTTTGTCAATTACTTCATTTGCAAATATTTTCTCCCACTCTGAGGGTTGTCTTATGGTCTTGTTTATGGTTTTCTTTGCTGTACAAAAGCTTTTGAGTTTCATTAGGTCCCATTTGTTTGTTTTTGTTTTTATTTCCATTTCTCTAGAAGGTGGGTCAAAAAGGATCTTGCTGTGATTTATGTCATAGAGGGTTCTGCCTGTGTTTTCCTCGAAGAGTTTTATAGTGTCTGGCCTTACATTTAAGCCTTTAATGCATTTTGAGTTTATTCTTGTGTATGGTGTTAGGGAGTGTTCTAATTTCATTGTCTTACATATAGCTGTCCAGTTTTCCCAGCACCACTTATTGAAGAGGCTCTCTTTTCTCCATTGTATACTCTTGCCTCCTTTATCAAAGATAAGGTGACCATATGTGCATGGGTATATCTCTGGAATTTCTATCCTGTTCCATTTATCTATATTTCTGTTTTTTAGGTAGTACCATACTGTCTTGATTACTGTAGATTTTGTAGTATAGTCTAAAATCAGGGAGCCTGATTCCTCCAGCTCTGTTTTTCTTTCTCAAGATTGCTTTGGCTATTGAGGATGTTCTGGGTATCCATACAAATTGTGAAATTTTTTATTCTAGTTCTGTGAAAAATGCCATTGGTAGTTTGATAGGGATTGCATTGAATCTGTAGATTGCTTTGGGAAGTAGAGTCATTTTCACAATACTGATTCTTCCACTCCAAGAACATGGTATATCTCTCCATCTGTTTGTATCATCTTTAATTTCTTTCATCAGTGTCTTATAGTTTTCTGCATACACATCTTTTGTCTACATAGGTAGGTTTATTCCTAGGTATTTTATTCTTTTTGTTGCAGTGTAAAATGGGAGTGTTTCATTAATTTCTCTTTCACATTTTTCATCATTAGGGTATAGGAATGAAAGAGATTTCTGTGTATTAATTTTGTATCCTGCTACTTTACCAAATTCACTGATTAGCTCTAGTAGTTTACTGGTAGCATCTTTAGGATTCTCTATTTAGAGTAACTTGTCATCTGCAAGCAGTGACAGTTTTACTTCTTTTCAAATTTGGATTTCTTTTATTTCTTTTTCTTCTCTGATTGCTGTGGCTAAAACTTCCAAAACTATGTTGAATAATAGTGATGAGAGTGGGCAACCTTGTCTTGCTCCTGATACTAGTGGAAATGTTTTTTTATTCACCATTGAGACTGATGTTTGCTGTGGGTTTGTCATATATGGCCTTTATATGTTGAGGTAAGTTCTCTCTATGCCTACTTTCTGGAGAGTTTTTATCATAAATCAGTGTTGAATTTTGTCAAAAGCATTTTCTACATCTATTGAGATTATCATATCCTTTTTATTCTTCAATTTGTTAATATGGTGTATCACATTGATTGATTTGTGTATATTGAAGAATCCTTGCATTCCTGAGATAAACCCCACTTGATCATGGTGGTGATCCATTTAATGTGCTTTTGTATTCTGTTTGCTAGTATTTTGTTGAGGATTTTTGCATCTATTTTCATAGGTGATATTGGATGGTAGTTTTCTTTTTTGTGACATCTTTGTCTGGTTTTGGTATCAGGGTGATGGTGGCCTCGTAGAATGTGTTTGGGAGTGTTCCTCCCTCTGCTATATTTTGGAAGAGTTTGAGAAGAATAGTTGTTAGCTCTTCTCTAAATGTTTGATAGAATTCGCCTGTGAAGCCATCTGGTCCTGGGCTTTTGTTTGTTAGAAGATTTTTAATCACCATTTCAATATCAGTGCTTGTGATTGGTCTGTTTATATTTTCTGTTTCTTCTTGGTTCAGTCTTGGAAGATTGTTCTTTTCTAAGGATTTGTCCATTTCTTCCATGTTGTCCATTTTATTGGCATATAGATTACCTGTAGTAATCTCTCATGATCTTTTGTACTTCTGCTGTGTCAGTTGTTACTTCTTCTCCATCTCTAATTCTGTTGATTTGAGTTCGCCCTTTTTTTTCTTCATAAATCTGGCTAATGGTTTATCAATTATTTTTATCTTCTCAAAGAATGAGCTTTTAGTTTTATTGATCTTTGCTATTGTTTCCTTCATTTCTTTTTCATTTATTTCTGATCTGATCTTTATGATTTCTTTCATTCTGCTAACTTTGTGGTTTTTTTGTTCTTCTTTCTCTAATTGCTTTAGATGTAAGGTTAGTTTGTTTATTTGAGATGTTTCTTATTTCTTGAGGTAGGATTGTATTGCTGTAAACTTCCCTCTTAGAATTGCTTTTGCTGCATCCTATAGGTTTTGTGTCATCGTGTTTTCATTGTCATTTGTTTGTAGGTACTTTTTGATTTGCTCTTTGATTTCTTCAGTGATCTCTTGGTTATTTAGTAGTATATTGTTTAGGCTCCATGTGTTTGTATATTTTACAGATTTATTCCTGTAATTGATATCTAGTCTCATAGTGCTGTTGTCAGAAAAGATATTTGATACAATTTCAATTTTCTTAAATTTACAAAGGCTTGATTTGTGACCCAAGATATGATGTATGCTGGAGAATGTTCCATGATCACTTAAGAAGAAAGTGTGGTTTTTGCATGTAGTGTCCTATAAATATCAATTAAATCCATCTTGTTTAATGTATCATTTAAAGCTTGTATTTCCATATGTATTCTCCTTTTGGAAGATCTGTCCATTGGTAAAAGTTTGGTGTTAAAGTCTGCTACTCTGATTGTGTTACTGTTGATTTCCCCTTTTATGGCTGTTAGCATTTGCCTTATGTATTGAGGTTCTCCTATGTTGGGTGAATAAATATTTACAATTGTTATATCTTCTTCTTGGATTGATCCCTTGATCATTATGTAGTGTCCTTCTCTGTCTCTTGTAATAATCTTTATTTTAAAGTCTGCATTTTCTGATATGAGTATTGCTACTCGATCTTTCTTTTGATTTCCATTTGCATGGTATATCTTTTTCCATCCCCTCACTTTCAGTCTGTATGGATCCCTAGGTCTGAAGAGCATCTCTTGTAGATAGCATATATACAGGTCTTGTTTTTGTATCCATTCAGACAGTCTGTCTTTTGGTTGGAGCATTTAATCCATTTACATTTAAGGTAATTATCAATATGTATGTTCCTATTACCATTTTCTTAATTGTTTTCGGTTTGTTATTGTAGGTCTTTTCCTACTCTTGTGTTTCCTGCCTAAAGAGGTTCCTTTAGCATTTGTTGTAAAGCTGGTTTGGTGGTGGTGAATTCTCTTTGCTCTTGCTTGTCTGTAAAGATTTTAATTTCTCTGTTGAATCTGCATGAGATCCTTTCTGGGTGGAGTAATCTTGGTTGTAGGTTTTTCTCTTTTGTCACTTTAGATAAGTCCACTACTCCCTTCTGGCTTGCAGAGTTTCTGCTGAAAGATCAGCTGTTAACCTTATGGGGATTCCCTTGTATATTATTTGTTGCTTTTCCCTTGCTGCTTTTTAATATTTTTTCTTTGTATTAAATTTTGATAGCTTTATTACCATGTGTCTTGACATGTTTCTCCTTGGATTTATCCTGTATGCAACTGTCTGCACTTCCTGGACTTGATTGTCTATTTCCTTTCCCATATTAGGGAAGTTTTCAACTATAATCTCTTCAAATATTTTCTCAGTCCCTTTTTTTTTCTCTTCCTCTTCTAAGACCCCTATAATTCGAATGTTGGTGAGTTTAACATTGTCCCAGAAGTCTCTGAGACTGACCTCAATTCTTTTCATTCCTTTTTCTTTATTCTACTCTGTGGTAGTTATTTCCACTGTTTTATCTTCCAGGTTACTTATCCATTCTTCTGCTTCAGTTATTCTGCTATTGATTCCTTCTAGAGAATTTTTAATTTCATTTATTGTGTTGTTTGTTTGCTCTTTAGTTCTTCTAGATCCTTGTTAAATGTTTCTTGTATTTTCTCCATTCTATTTTCAAGATTTTGGATCATCTTTACTATCATTACTCTGAATTGTTTTTCAGGTCGACTGCCTATTTCCTCTTCATTTGTTTGGTCTGGTGGTGTTTTACCTTGCTCCTTCATCTGCTGCATATTTCTCTGTCTTCTCATTTTGCTTAAGTTACTCTGTTTGGTGTCTCCTTTTTGCAGGTTGCATGTTCATAGTTCCTGTTGTTTTTGGTGTCTGCCCCCAGTGGGTAAGTTTGGTTATTTGGGTTGTGTAGGCTTCCTGGTGGAGGGGACTGCTGTCTGTGTTCTGATAGATGAGTTTGGATCTTGTCTTTCTGGTGGGCAGGACTGCATCTGGTGGTGTGTTTTGGAGTATCTGTGAACTTATTATAATTTTAGGCAACCTCTCTGCTAATGGTTGGGTTTGTTTTCCTGTCTTGCTAGTTGTTTGGCATCGGGTGTCCAGCACTGGAGCTTGCTGGGCGTTGAGTGGAGCTGGGTCTTAGCATTGAGATGGAGGTCTCTGGGTGAGCTCTTGCCGATTGCTCTTACGTGGGGCCAGGAGGTCTCTGGTGGACCAATGTCCTGAACTTGGCTCTCCCACCTCAGAGGCTCAGGCCTGACACCTGGCTGGAGCACCAAGACCCTGTCAGCCATATGGCCAGGTTCATGGGGAGTTTCTTGCCTTTTGGGAAGTCTGAGGTCTTCTGCCAGCATTCAGTCAGTGTTCTGTAGGAGTTCTTCCACATGTAGATGTATTTTTTTGGGAGGAAGGTGATCTCCACGTCTTTCTCCTCTGCCATCTTGAAGGTCCTCCCAAGTATTTTATTCTTTATTGTGCAGTTGTAATTGTGTTTTTTCCCTTAATTTCTCTTTCTAATAGCTTGTTATTAAAATATAAGTCACACAACTGATTTTTTAAGATTGATTTTATTTTCTACAAATTTACTGTATTCATTTATTAGATCTAACATTTTTGGGGTGGAATCTTTATGGTTTCCTATATAGTATATCATGTCATCTGCGAATAGAGACAGTTTTAATTTTTCCTTTCCAGTTTGGATGCCTTTTGTTTATTTTTCTCTCCTGATTGCCTTGGCTAGAATTTCCAGTGCTATGTTGAATAGAAGTGATGAGAGTGGGCATCCTTGTGTTTTTCCTGATCGTAGAGGAAAAGTTTTCAGTTTTTTGCCATTGCTTATGATATTATCTTTGGGCTTGTCATATAGGGCTTTTATTATATTGTGGTATGTTCCATCTATGCTCACTTTGTTGAGAATTTTTATCATAAATAGATGTTGAAGTTTGTCAAATGGTTTTTCTGAGTCTATTTAGATGATCATCTGGTTTTTACACTTAATTTTGTTAATGTGGTGTATCACATTCATTGATTTGCAGATGTTGAACCATCCTTACATCCCTGGAATAAGTCCCACTTGATCATGATGTATGATCCTTTTAATGTATTGTTTGATTTGGTTTGCTACTATTTTGTTGAGGACTTTTACATTTGTGTTCATCAGGGATATTGGCCTGTATTTTTCTTTTCTTGTGGTCTCTTTGTCTGGTTTTTTTATCAGGATACTTTGGGTCTCATAAAATGAGTTTGGAAATGTTCCCTTCTCTTTAATTTTTTGGAAGAGTTTGAGAAGGATTGGTATTAATTCTTTAAATGTTTGGTAGAATTCACCAGTGAAGTCATGTGGTCCTGGATTTTTCTTTGTTTGGAGGTTTTTGATTACTGATTCAATCTCCTTACTAGTAATTTGTCTATTCAGATTCTCTATTTCTTCATGATTCAGTCTTGGTAGTTTGTATATTTCTTGACATTTTTTCCATTTTTTCTAGGTTGTCCAATTTGTTAGTCTCTTATGGTCCTTTGTATTTCTGTGCTATCAGTTATTTTGTCTCCCCTTTCATTTCTGATTTTATTTATATGCATCCTCTCTTTTTCTCCTGATGAGTCTGGCTAAAGATTTATATGTTTTGTTTATTTTTTCAAAGAACCAGCTCTTAGTTTCAGTGATCTATTCTCTTTTCAGGCTCTATTTCATTTATTTCCTCTCTGATCTCTGTTATTTCCTTCCTTCCATTAACTTTGGACTTATTTTTGTTCTTATTTTTCTAGTTCCTTGAGCTGTAAAGTTAGGTTGTTTATTTGAGCTCTTTACCTTTTCTTAATGTAGGCATTTATTGCTATAAACTGGACATTTTGAATGCTATAATATGGTTACTTTGGAAATCATCTCCTCCTTCCCTAGGGATTGCCATTGTTTCCTCTTGAGGTCTATAGTTGTCCATTTGTGCAGGGGGCATCTCACTCCTTGTTTCTAAAGTGGGAGGGCATACCACACCCCTGCCAGTTCTTTCTTCTCCTGAGTCCAACCCCCATGTAACTCTGCATAGTGTGCAGTGTTCTCTTCTTGCAGGCTGTGTTTGTGACTAATGAACTGCTGTCAGTCTCATCTGTCTCCAGGGTTGGCGGCAGGTGTTCAGCCATCTTATACTATTCAGCGTGGGGGAATCCCATCTTTACCAATGGGGTACATAGAAGGTGGTCAGAACAATGTGAATGGATAAAAAATTATTGTAATAAATTTACATATATTAAATTTCATGCACTCATTTTGAGGGTATAGTTCAATGAGTTTTTACAAATAGCTCAGCGCTATCCCATTGTATGAATATATCCCACTTTATTAACCTATTCACCTGTTGATGGACATTTGTTTTTTTTTCCAGTTTTCAACTACTATGAATGAAGTTGATATGAACATTTATGTAGAAGTCTTCTTATGAATATGTGTTTTCATTTCCCTTAGGTAAATACTTAGGGGTATAATTGCAGAATCACATGGTAAGGGTATATTTAAATTTAGAAGAAAATGTTAAACTGTTTTCCAGTGTGGTTGTACCATTTTACATTCCTGCCATCAACGTTGCAGATTTATTTTAAATATATTCTAATAATCTGTTTTTTGAGTGGTAAGTTTAATACATAGGCATTTCTTACATTACTGATATATTTGTATATATTTTTACCATAATATTTTGTCTTTTCTATTTACCATGTTTTTTTTGTTTGATTTTTTTTCTGCTTTTTCTCCTTTTATTTGAATTATTAAGTTTCCTTTTTCCGCATATTCCACAATCTATTGATTTGGAAGTTAAACATTAAATTTATACTATTTTAATGATTACCCTTAAATTATCATTATGAATAGTTAGAAAAGAATAAACTTTAATCAACATCTCTACTCTTGTCCCTAAATAGAGTGGACTTTAAACTACTTTAACCTTGATTAACCCTATGCCTTATTAAATGTTAGTTTTGTCTCATATTTTAGTTTCACTATGTTTTTTTATCCTCAAATTTAGTCATTATTACTTTTCTTATTTCATATACAGGCATACTTTTTTATTGCACATTGCTTTATTGCATTTCACAGATATTGGTTTTTATTGGGTTTTTTTTTTTTTTTTTGCAAATTGAAGGTTTGTGGCAACCCTGCATACAGAAAGGCTATCAGTGCCATTTTTCTGATACACAGCATTTGCTTGTTTTGTGTCTCTGTGTCACATTTGGTAATTCTCACGATATTTTAAGCTTTTTCATTATTATTATATTTGTTGTGGTCATATGTGATCAGTGATCTTTAATGTTACTCTTGTAATTGTTTCTGGGCTCTGCAAATCCTGCCATATAAGATGGTGAACTTAATAATTTTATGTGTTCTGACTGTTCTACCAGCTGGCCATTCACCTGTCTCTCTCTCCTTCTCCTGGGGCCTTTCTATTCCCTGAGACACAATAATATTGAAATTAGGTCAGTTGATAGCCCTACAATGGTGTCTAAGTATTCAAGTGAAAGAAAGAGTCACACAACTCTCTAAATCAAAAGCTAGAAATGATTAAGCTTAATGAGGAATGCATGTTGAAGCTGAGACAGGCTGAAAGCTAGGCATCTTGTGCCAAATGGTTAGCCAAGTTGTGATTGTAATGGAAAAGTTCTTGAAGGAAATTAAAAGTGCCACTCCAGTGAATACACTATTAAAAAAAAAAAAAGAAGCAAAACAGCCTTATTGCAGATATGGAGAAAGTTTTAGTGTCTCTATAGAAGACCAGACCATCTACAGCATTTCCTTAAACCAAAGCCTAATCCAGAGCAAAGCTCACTCTTCAGTTCTGTGAAGGCTGAGAGAGGTGAGGAAGCTATAGAAGAAAAGTTTGAAGCTGGCAGAGGTTGGTTCGTGAGGTTTAAGGAATGAAGCCATTTCCATAACATAAAAGTTCCAGCTGAAGCAGCAAGTGCTGATGTAGAAGATGCAGCAAGATTTCCAGAAGATCTAGCTAAGATAATTAATGAAGGTGGCTGTACTATACAACAGATTTTCAATGTAGACAAAACAGTCTTCTATTGGAAGAACATGCCAGATAGGACTTTCATAGTGAGAGAGAGGTCAGTGCCTGACTTCAAGCTTAAGAGGGCAGGCTGACTGTCTTGTTAGGGGCTTAATGCAGCTGGTGACTTTAAGTTGAAGCCAGTGTTCACTTACCACTCTGAAAATCCTAGTGCCCTTAAGAATAATGAGAAATCTAGTCTGTCTGTGCTCTATAAATGGAACAATAAAGCCTGGATGATAACACATCTGTTTACTGCATGGTTTACTGAATAGTTTCAGCCAACTGTTGAGATCTGCTGCCCAGGAAAAAAAAGATCCCTTTCAAAATATTAGTGCTCATTGACAATGCACCTGGTCATGCAAGAGCTCTGGTGTGAAGATGTACAATGAGATTAATGTTGTTTTCATGCTTCAAACACAACATCCATTCTGAAGCCCGTGAATCAAGAAGTAATTTCAACTTTCAAGTCTTATCACCTAAGAAATACATTTTATAAGACTATAGCTGCCATAGATAGTATCCTTGGATGGATCTGGGCAAAGTCAATTGAAAACCTTGTGGAAAGGATTCGCCATTCTACTGATAGATGCCATTAAGAACATTTGTGATTCATGGGAAGAGGTCAAAATATCAGTGTTCACAGGAGTTTGGAAGAAGTTGATTCCAACCCTCATGGATGACTTGGAGGGGTTCAAGACTTCAGCGGAGGAAGTAACTGCAGATGTGGTGGAAATAGCAAGAGAACTAGAATAGAAGTGGAGCCTGAAGCTGTGACTGAATAGCTGCAATCTCATGCTAGAGCTTTAATGGATGAGGAGTTGCTTCTTATGGATGAGCAAATAAAGTGGTTTCTTGAGATGGAAAAACTCCTGGTGAAGAAGCTGTGAAGATTGTTGACAACAAAGGATTTAGAATATGATATGAACTTAGTTGATAAAGCAGTGGCAGAGTTTGAGAGGACTGACTCCAATTTTGAAAGTAGTTCTACTGTGGATAAAGTGCTGTGAAACCAAATTCTATGCTACAGAGAAATCGTTCATGAAAGGAGTCAATCCATGTGACAAACTTTGTTGTTGTCTTATTTTAAGAAATTGTCACAGCCACCCCAGCCTTCAGCAACCACCACCCTGATCAGTCAGCAGCCATCAACATCGAGGCAAGAC
This sequence comes from Phocoena phocoena, assembly GCF_963924675.1. Lineage (NCBI taxonomy): Eukaryota > Metazoa > Chordata > Mammalia > Artiodactyla > Phocoenidae > Phocoena > Phocoena phocoena. Next base: position 80,193,684 of record NC_089240.1, on the reverse strand, counting down.
CCTCCACCAGCAAAAGGATTGGCTCATTGAAGTCTTAGATGATGGTTAGCATTTTTTAGCTATAAAGTATTTCTTAATTAAGGTGTACATTGTTTTTTTAGACATAATGCTATTGCACACTTAATAGACTAAAGTATAGTGTAAACATAACTTTTATATGCACTGGGAAACCAAAAATTCATGTGACTTGCTTTATTGAGATATTCACTTTATTGTGGTGGTCTGGAGCCAAACCTGCAATATATCTGAGGTATGCCTATAGTCAATTTTTGTCTATTCTTTTTTTGGGCAATTGTTACCCATGTTTTTGGCAAGTAGTTTTCTATTCAATGCTTCTAATCACTCAGTTTTTAAAAAAATTTAGTTCAATTTAGTTCTGTTTTACTGATATACATGTATTTCTTACATTCACAGTGAGTCTATTAGTTTATAAATATCCATTTTATTAGAAAATATTTTTAGTTTTTGATTCTTTTTAAGTAGATGTTCAGCTGAGTGACAAGTAAATAGGTCAAGGCAGTACTACAGATATTAGATGGTGCAGCCCTTACCCTGACAAAGGGTGAGTGAGCAGCGTGACATTTATGTGGTCCTCCGGTGAGGCTTGGACAGGACGTGGGTTGATATATCATGACTATAGTTTAGAAAAGTCACTCTGCTACTTTCAAGCTACTTTTTACTACTTTCCTGCTACTTCCTACTGTTTGGTATCTTCTAACTTCTACTGGAAAGCAGGAGGTAAGGTCTTTTGCGAAGAGTAGGGAAGATATGGTGACATTAGAGATTTGAGAAAAATGCAGAAGGTTTGAAATAGCTACTATGGAGACTGGAAGAGAGGTTTATGTAGTGTAAGAATGATATTTTATCAGATATCAATGAGACTTCACTCGAAGTTGAAGACCATGCATTTATAATGCCACTGATTTTCATAATTGCTTATTTTTCTCCAGCAACCAGGTATAGCCCTGGAGACAGAGATGGATCCATGGTTGCTGTTTTGCCAGTCAGATGACACGTTAGAACTGTTGTAAAAGGAATATTGGAATTTAGGCATGAGACTGCTTAATGTGATGTCCGATGGGATCTAAGCTGGCTAAGGAAGAAAAGCACTAGCTATGTGGTTGGAGAAAAGCAGGAGTACACAATTGAGCAAGTTAGAAGAATAAGGCACTGTAGCTATTAAGAATGTGATATTTTATATATTTCAAGAATTGGTGAGTTCCAGGAGATAACAAGATCTAAGGTGTGGCTGGAAGTGTTGACTGAGGTAGAATGAGGATAATTGGAATTAAGACACTAAAGCAACTGAGAGGCTTGAAAGTTGGAGGGATCCTTCATATCTAAGGATCCCTGCTTTGAGAAATGTACTGACACAATAGAAGCAAGACATTACCCTCTAATAACTTGACTTTAACATGCAATTAACTGAGCCTCATAATCTTTTCTACAGGAGGGATATATCTCTGCATTCTTTTTCATATTCAAGTTTACCATGGAAAAAACATCAGACAACAATATAATTCATTTGGCATAAGGTTTCTTAACATTGTGTGCTTTTTCTATTCTTTCACTTCACCATCCAGGGGTGTAGCCTTTCATAACTAGAAGTGAATGATTCCCCAAAATAGTGTGAATGATTAGTTTCAATATTCAAGTAAAATTTAATTTTATATGACAATTTTGGATCACAAGGATAAAAGAGAATTTTGCCACAACTTATGAGCAAAATATCCAAAATACTAATAGCCTCTAGTCTTCACCTCACATTTTTTTTCACATCATAATGAATGAAGCGATTCTATATATGGATTATAGATCATGTATAAAATCATTTTAGAAACTTTTGAGAAAGGTTTTTTATTTGGAAGATTCCAAGTCTCAATTAGTAGTTGTGAAGCTTTAGTTACTATGGTTCTGAATCATTTTGGACTTAAATAAAGTTTAGCTTTCACATTAGATGATCTTCAGTCCAGAATGATTAGAAGGAAAATAACTGACAATTTGGAAGCTCGTTTCATATAATGAAAATCCTGTCATGAATAGAAGTAATTTAAATTTTTTGCTCAGCAATTTTTTCCAACTCTCCTCAGAAAAATATCAAGAGAGTATTGTAATGTTTGGCATAATTTACCAAATGTAACCTTAGCCAGCACAGATAAAATTATTTCATAAGAACTTTTAACATTTGATGAACTTGTATTAATTCCTCAGTCATATATTATATTAAGGCATGTGAACAGATACAAGATAGAAATTAAGTTTAATATTAATTATGATTTTAATTCATTTTCCCTTCCTCCATCCCTTTCTTTTATACTTGTACTCGTTAATTGCTACAGGGAATTTTGGAGATTGCCTTAAGTACTACACAAGGAACAAGTTAGTAATTTCACTGCATTTTGTATATGTCACTGTGTTCATTTTGTTAAGCTAATCAAGAAAGACATTGCACAAAAGGAGCAAGGTTCCTGAGGACCATAAATCTGGGAACTTTTCTCCCCCATTTGAGAAGAAATTAGAAGAAATCTAATCTCATTTATGGTATAGTTGATAGTAATCAACTTATAGTTTCCATAGGGGGCTCAAGTTCTCATGTAATTACAAGGTGGATATCAGCATGTGGTTATTTATGTCATGCAGACTAAGCACATAAAAATATGTTAGATCAGATTGAACTGAAAGTTTGCAAGCCAGGAATATGCATTTGGCATGAGTCGTCTGTTTAAGGGAGATCTTTCAATGTTCCTAATGTACCCTTGTAGGCCTCTGTATCAGAAAGTACTAATATCTCTATATACAATGGGATATTCATCATCTATTGCAGAAATGTATTCTTTTATGGCTATTAATCCTGATTAAAACTTATGCTTATTTTAAGGTGCAATGGTTAATTAGACTTGGATTTATAATATAATTAGGGTAGGGACTTAGGTTTCCTGAAATGACTCATTTTAGCATAAAAGGTTGAAAGATAAAAGAAAGTCCTGTGACTTTACTGTAGCATCTAATGCTAAAAGATGTTAATAGTTAGAAAATAAGAACTGTTAGATAATTCAATAATTCGGCACTCAGGAAATTTGATGCTATTCGACACAGATTGAATTTTGAGAAATGAAGTGGATTCCTAAGTTACATCTATGTGAGTGGCAGAGGAATTATTGATGGCTCTATATATTTACAAAGCAAAGTCATCTGCATTAGGTACCTATTGATAACCCAGACTCAGAGCAAGAATTTCCTTTATGGTCATCTAAAATTTTAATATGTACGATGTAAACTAAACTGGTTTGAGTGATGCGGGTGGCAAGAGAAAAAACTATTTGCGAATATTGGTATCATTTTCTATAAATTAGTTCAGATTGCCATGACTCATTGCCTAAATCATGAGCTCTTAGGCAGAGGGACATTTTTTGAAGATTAGCCACCGAAAGAGAATTTTAGGTAAGCTACCCAACTGCACTATTAAGTAGACAAGCTTGATTCGTGTGCTTATTTAGTTTTATTTGTTCAGAATGCTAGGCTTAGTTCTTTGGCTTTATTGTACACATAGAAGAAGAAAGGTTATGAGCAGAGTGCCTTGCTTATATGATAATGAGAATGATGGATTCCTGCACATATTATTCCAATGAGGTACAGAAATATGACCTTGGAAGAACCACAATATGTTGAATCAGTATTGAGATGTTGATAGCAAAATTATTTCAGTGGTGTTATTTGGTCTGAAATTTAAATTGAGCTAAGCTTTTTGCCTCTTATGAAATCCAGATGTCCTGGGGATAGTTGAAAAGTTACTACTAGGCATGAGAGTAGGGAAAAATACAGAGTAACCAGTGTCTTTTCTTCATTAGCCACTTAATCTTGGACAAGAGGGATGCAAATAGTTTTAATAATAATAATAAACGTTTACAACACATACACACATATATTCTAGTCCATCTTTTCTTTCTACCACTTATACATTTTAATATATGGAACAAGTATCAACTTTTCTGGGCTTTAGTTACTTCACCTTATAAAGTTTGCAGTGTCTGAAGATAAGGAGCTTTTAGGGTCCTTTCTAGTTCTATGATCTTTACTTTGATAAATGGCAAAGTGGTAAGAGATCTCATTAAATATCACTTCTCAGGACAAGTGTTATCATGCCAAAATTTTAGGAAAGCCTTTGATACTCTTCTGCTGAGCAGTATCATTCTGAGATATCACATGTTTAATGGGTAATTATCTGAAAGATGGAAGCATGAATTATGGCTTCTTTACATCTAAATAGTTAAGTTAGCATTTCAAACAGTGATGATACAAATGCATTAAAAAATAGCAAGGATTGGGGCTTCCCTGGTGGCACCGTGGTTAAGAGTCCGCCTGCCAATGCAGGGGACACGTGTTCGTGCCCCGATCCGGGAAGATCCCACGTGCCTCAGAGCGGCTGGGCCCGTGAGCCATGGCCGCTGAGCTTGCGCGTCCGGAGCCTGTGCTCCGCAACGGGAGAGGCCACAACAGTGAGAGGCCCGCGTACTGCCAAAAAATAAATAAATAAATAAATAACCAAGGATTTAAATAATATTTTCACTGATTCTTGTTATTTGTAGTTTCCACACCACAATCATTAACTTTGTCTCACTTTTCTTAAAATGTTACACCCTCCCTAGTTACTAGACACAGAAAAGACAAGCATTTGCCTATAGCAGAAGTTCAGATTACCCCCTAGGCCCAAGTAATCTGTGTGTGTACAGCTGATCTGCCTGTTTCAAGTGACCTTATACTCAGGAGCAGGGACGTTAGTGAATGGTTCTGCCCGTCTCTTTCAGTGAAAAGAATCGGCTGTGTTCTGTCACTCTGGTGATGCCTACAGAGAGACTGATACTTCTGGGTCTATGTCCATTCTGCTGCCATGTAGATAGCGTAGCCGATTAGATCAAACTGACGTGTTGAAAAATATTCCATTATGGCTCTATCATTTGGAGGGTTGACATAGCCACAGTGCCCCTGGAAGTTCAATCAAATACTTCATCAACAAACATCTGATTCTACTATACATGATCCAGTTGGTAAACATTGTAATTTTAAAACGTATAATCCAACACATGCATAACCCAGGTTTAACTAAAATTTTATTTTCTCCACCAGTTGTTTGGATCTATTAAGCCATTCAGTTAACAAACATGTGTTAAATATTTCATGATGAGCCAGACATTATGTTAAAAAAATAAGGTATGCAAAATAATTAAATTAAAAATATTTGTATTGTATACAAAATAAATAAGGGATACAAAAAATAAATGATACAGTCCATGCTCTCCAGTCTAATGGGTAAGCTTTCATCCAAACAGACAATTATAAAAACATGGCATTCTGGGGCTTCCCTGGTGGCGCAGTGGTTGGGAGTCCGCCTGCCGATGCAGGGGACATGGGTTTGTGCCCCGGTCCGGGAGGATCCCACGTGCCACGGAGCGGCTAGGACCATGAACCATGGCCGCTGAGCCTGAGCATCCGGAGCCTGTGCTCCACAACGGGAGAGGCCACAGCAGTGAGAGGCCTGCATACCACAAAAAAACAAAAAAAAACCAAAAATAACGGCATTCTGTTGAGAGCTTTAGTCTATATAATTTTTATTCAATTTCATTTAGGACTTCTACCTGACATTAAGACCCAGTTTGATTTCCTGTAGGGTCAAAGTGCATGTTTATTAATCAGTAGAATTCAGTTAGCATACTACACAGGTAGCATTAAAGCAAATCTGCTGATTTTCAGTTTTGATACACTGGATTAGTCTCCTTTTAAAAACCTTTGCCATTTTTACTACAATGTACTATATTTGGTGAATAGGAGGAATACATAATCTAAAGGAGACAAGAAGAGGGCTACCAGTCGTATGTCCAGATCTGCTGAAATAAATGCTTTATTTAAACAAAAACAAAACAAGACCTTGTTTTTGAAGCTAAGATACTTGTGAAGGGGGTCAGCATCTGTTTAAATGTTGTTACTCGTTCAACAGTTTTCGTTTTGGGGTAAAATGACATTATAGTGTCCATAGCAGAATACATATTTGGCATTTTATCTAGGTTGCAAAAGTGAGCTAATGATTCATTTGAAAGATTTCAATTGTTTCTTGCTTGACATAATTCTGACTCCCAGATGTATCAGTTGCATATAATAGAGCCAAACCAACCATTTGGAAAAGTGAACAATATGATCCAAGTCAACAAATTCAATTTCAGTCTTATTTTTCACCTATAGAGATTGCATCCATCAGTGGAGGCAGAATCTTTAATTAAACAAGACTTTCTCTGCACAGGCTCCATTTTACTACTAATTGTCTCTGTGCTTCAGAGTGGGGTTTCAGGCTCTTTACTTAAAGATGCCTCCATAAATTATATTGGTTTTTAAGATTTAGGGTTTATTTCCCCCTCCACCCAAAGAACTTATTATTATTTTCATTTGTTTTTTAGTTTATTGAAGTATAGTTGATTTACAATGTTATGTTAATTTCTGCTGTACAGCAAAGTGATTCAGTTATATATATATATATATATATACACATATATGTATTCTTTTTCAGATTATTTTTCATTATGGTTTAATCATAGGGTATTGAATATAGTTCCTTGTGCTATACAGTAGGACCTTGGTGTTTATCCATTCTGTATATAACAGTTTGCATCTCCTTTTCCCAAACTCCCAATCCATCCCTCCCCCCTTGTCAACCACAAGTCTCTTCTCTATATCTGTGAGTCTGTTTCTGTTTTGTAGATAAAGAACTTATTATTTTATAAATGAAGTGTTAGTGTTAAAATTGACAGAACATAGCATTCACCATGGAAAATCAGTTTAAAGTGTCAAAGTTTTCTGAAAATGCAAGGAGAACCATAGGACCTACCTACTGTCACATGGTGACTTTGCTCAAATAACATCTCTCTTGCTGGATGTATTGGCTAGGGCTTCATGCCCTCTTTTCAAATTAAGTAATCCGAAGAGGACAGCCTTACCTAGTATGAATCATCTTTAGAAATATTTGCTTTCCACACACTCACTAATCAACTTCACTTGTTTTTAGAGATAGACATTTAATATAGCAAGGAAAACAGTTTCTTCAAACGTATCGTAATCGAGATGCACATCAGTAGTTTTACTACATTAATTTTCTTGGCTAATGATAAATATAATTCCCTTTAATGTACAATATTATGGGAATAATTAAGGGATCAAAGTTTCTTTGAACTAAGTATTTCAACCTCAGGGTTAACAAAGTCTCTAGATATTTAATCTTAGCCAAATAATTTTTAAATACAAAATGAGACAATCACCCTGTGATATTGGGAATGATGAAATCTTGATCTAATTAATTTGAGTCATTATTCTGTTCTTAAAAGATGTTTTTGCAGCACCCAAGCTGGAAGTAAGAGAAATTTCTATGATGAAAATGTATGCATATGTCAAAAGCTTGTAGATCGCAAATTCCTTCAGCTTTCCACTGATCATTGTACTGGAACAATTAGTGAGTTAAACTGCTGAATTAAGATAAAAATGAAATGACTGGCTCATTAAAACTGCAATCTGAAGAAATCACAATGCTTCAGTAAACCTCTTAATACAGCCCAGCTGAGATGAGATGGATTGCTAAGCCTGCTCAGAGTAACACTTTTTAATGGTTCCACTGCCAATACCTGCTCTAGTCATGTCCGAGAACCTCATGTTTGCTAACCTTCTTCTCAGAGGATCATTTCCTTAGATAACATGATATAAAACCTCTTAAGACTTTGATATTCATTTGTTTAATTTGATTAGCAATGATCTCTCCTGACTCCATCTTTAAATTAAGCTGACATGAAGAAATATATGCACACATATAATTTTTTCTTAATATTTATTATAATAGAAGTCTTAGGAGAAGAATATACTATAACTGGTAACATTTTTTTCTGGTACAGACGGAATTGTGTCATTCTGCCACCCCCAATTCATATGTTGAAGTCTTAACTCCAATGAGATAGGGCCTTTGGGAGATAATTAGGTTTAGATGAGATCATGAGGGTGAGGCCCTCGTGATAGGATTAGTTTCCATGTGAGGATACATTGAGAAGGCAGAAAAAAGGCTCTCACCACAACCTGAATATGCTGGCACCCTCAACTTGGACTTCCAGCCTCCAGAACTGTGAGAAAATAAATTTCTGTTCTTTAAGCCACCAAGTCTGTGGTATTTAATTATGGCAGCCTGAGCTGACTAATATGTTTTCATAATAAGCACAAATTTTATTTATCTTAGAATTGAGACATACAGGTAAATAGTTTTAGTAGTAAAGTAAGAAAACAAAAAGAAAGAAACATATTTTTAATAAGTAAATGTTGTGAATAACCTTGGCATGAAGTTTGTGACCATTTGGGAATTTCTGTAAATTTTCTTCTCTTTCCTCTCAAAAATGTATTCAGTGTCCATTCTCCCAAGGTGTCATCTCTATCTGAAACATTTTACTATTCTTTACCAGCAGTCTGCTGATTTCAGTCAGTTCTCTACTTTCTGTCATCAAGAGAGTCAGTGAATACAGGAAGCTTTTTAAAAATGGTAAAAATAAATCAAGACATCCTTTTGATCGTATTAGCAACTTACCAAGTGCACATTTTTTACTATTGCAATTCACATGAGTGCCTATTTAAATTAATGTATGTTTCACAATTTTGTTAAGGTATATATGTTTGTTTAATGTCCCTGACAACTGCTTATCTCAACAAGGGAAGTGATCATTTTTCAGTTGGATCATATCTATCCCTGCTTCCCCTCCATTTTTTTTTTACATCGGGCCAAAAGCTATTTCATCCAATTTCTGAAAAATTGGTTGTCTCAGTAGCATCATTAAATTTTTTTTTTTTTGGCTGAGTGTCCACATCAATTATTTGCACTTCTACATAAGAGATTTCTATTCAACCTTACTCATTAAAACAAACAAAAAAAACCCTATGCAGTTACTTATATTTACCAGCATGGACACCTGTGGATAGTTTTTTTTTTTTTTGCTTTATTTTTTCAAATTTTTGTTATAATCCAGCAGTCCAGATTTTATTTTTAATTTTTGAATTTCATTTTATTTATTTTTTTATACAGCAGGTTCTTATTACTCATCAATTTTATACACATCAGTGTATACATGTCAATCCCAGTCACCCAATTCATCACATACACCCCCCCCCATGGCTTTCCCCACTTGGTGTCCATACGTTTGTTCTCTACATCTGTGTCTCAACTTCTGCCCTGCAAACCAGTTCATCTGTACCATTTTTCTAGGTTCCACATACATGCATTAATATGTGATATTTGTTATTCTCTTTCTGACTTACTTCACTCTGTATGACAGTCCCTAGATCAATCTGCGTCTCTGCAGATGACCCAATTTCGTTCCTTTTTACGGCTGAGTAATATTCCAATGTATATATGTACCACCTCTTCTTTTTTGTTTGTCTGTTTTTGTTTTTTTTTTAATATTGAGTTGCATGAGCTGCTTGTAAATTTTGGAAATTAATCCTTTGTCAGCTGCTTCATTTGCAAATATTTTCTCCCATTCTGAGGGTTGCCTTTTGGTCTTGTTTATGGTTTCCTTTGCTGTGCAAAAGCTTTGAAGTTTCATTAGGTCCCATTTGTTAATTTTTATTTCCATTTCTCTAGGAGGTGGGTCAAAAAGGATCTTGCTGTGATTTATGTCATAGAGGGTTCTGCATATGTTTTCCTCTAAGAGTTTGACAGTGTCTGACATTACATTTAGGTCTTTAATCCATTTTGAGTTTATTTTTGTGTAGGGTGTTAGGGAGTGTTGTAATTTCATTCTTTTGCATGTAGCTGTCCAATTTTCCCAGCACCACTTATTGAAGAGGCTGTCTTTTCTACACTGTATATTCTTGCCTCCTTTATCAAAGATAAGGTGACCATATGTGCATGGGTTTACCTCTGGGCTTTCTATCCTGTTCCATCAATCTATATTTCTGTTTTTGTGTCAGTACCATACTGTCTTGATCACTGTAGCTTTGTAGTATACTCTGAAGTCAGGGAGCCTGATTCCTACAGCTCCATTTTTCTTTCTCAATATTGCTTTGGCTATTCGGGGTCATTTGTGTTTCCATACAAATTGTGAAATTTTTTGTTCTAGTTCTGTGAAAAATGCCAGTGGTAGTTTGATAGGGATTGCATTGAATCTGTAGATTGCTTTGGGTAGTAGAGCCATTTTCACAATGTTGATTCTTCCAATCCAAGAACATGGTATACCTCTCCATCCATTTGTATCATCCTTAATTTCTTTTACCAATGTCTTATAATTTTCTGCACACAGGGCTTTTGTCTCCTTAGGTAGGTTTATTCCTAGATATTCTACTCTTTTGTTGTAATGGTAAATGGGAGTGTTTTCTTTGTTTCACTTTCAGATTTTTCATCATTAGTGTATAGGAACACCAGAGATTTCTGTGCATTAATTTTGTATCCTGCTACTTTACCAAATTCATTGATTAGCTCTAGTAGTTTTCTGGTAGCATCTTTAGGATTCTCTATGTATAGTATCATGTCATCTGCAGACAGTGACAGCTTTACTTCTTTTCCGATTTGGATTCCTTTTATTTCCTTTTCTTCTCTGATTGCTGTGGCTAGAACTTCCAAAACTATGTTGAATAATAGTGGTGAGAGTGGGCAACCTTGTCTTGTTACTGATCTTAGTGGAAATGGTTTCAGTTTTTCACCTTTGAGGATGATGTTGGCTGTAGGTTTGTCATATATGGCCTTTATTATGTTGAGGAAAGTTCCCTGTATGTCTACTTTCTGGAGGGTATTTATCATAAATGGGTGTTGGATTTTGTCAAAAGCTTTCTCTGCATCTATTGAGATGATCATATGGTTTTCCTCCTTCAATTTGTTAATATGGTATATCAGGTTGATTGATTTGCCTATATTGAAGAATCCCTGCATTCCTGTGATAAACCCCATTTGATCATAATGTATGATCCTTTTAATGTGCTGTTGAATTCTGTTTGCTAGTATTTTGTTGAGGATTTTTCCATCTATGTTCATCAGTGATATTGGCCTGTAGTTTTTTTTTCTTTGTGACGTCTTTGTCTGGTTTTCATATCAGAGTGATGGTGGCCTTGTAGAATGAGTTTGGGAGTGTTCCTCCCTCTGCTATAGTTTGGAAGAGTTTAAGAAGGATAGGTGTTAGCTCTTCTCTAAATGTTTGATAGAATTCGCCTGTGAAGCCATCTGGTCCTGGGCTTTTGTTTGTTGGAAGATTTTTAATCACAGTTTCAATTTCAGTGCTTGTGATTGGTCTGTTCATATTTTCTATTACTTCCTGATTCAGTCTTGGCAGGTTGTGCATTTCTAAGAATTTGTCCATTTCTTCCAGGTTGTCCATTTTAATGGCATAGAGGTGCTTGTAGCAATCTCTCGTGATCTTTTGTATTTCTGCAGTGTCAGTTATTACTTCTCCTGTTTCATTTCTAATTCTATTAATTTGAGTCTTCTCCCTTTTTTTCTTGATAAGTTTGGCTAATGGTTTATCAATTTTGTTTATCTCCTCAAAGAACCAGCTTTTAGTTTTATTGGTCTTTGCTATTGTTTCCTCATTTCTTTTTCATTTATTTCTGATCTGATCTTTCTGATTTCTTTCCTTCTGCTAACTTTGGGGTTTTTTTGTTCTTCATTCTCTAATTGCCTTAGGTGTAAGGTTAAGTTGTTTATTTGAGATGTTTCTAGTTTCTTAAGGTGGCTTGTATAGCTATAAACTTCCCTCTTAGAACTGCTTTTGCTGCCTCTCATAGGTTTTGGATTGTTGTGTTTTCATTGTCATTTGTTTCTAGGTATTTTTTGATTTCCTCTTTGATTTCTATAGTGATCTCTTGGTTATTAAGTAGTGTGTTGTTTAGCCTCCATGTGTTTGTATTTCTTTCAGATTTTTTCCTATAATTGATATCTACTCTCATAGTGTTGTGGTCAGAAAAGATGCTTGATACAATTTCACATTTCTTACATTTACCAAGGCTTGATTTGTGACCGAAAATATGATATATCTTGGAGAATATTCCATGATCACTTGAGAAGAATGTGTATTTTCTTATTTTTGGATGGAATGTCCTATAAATATCAATTAAATCCATCTTGTTTAATGTGTCATTTAAAGCTTGTGTTTCCTTATTTATTTTCATTTTGGAAGCCCTGTCTATTGGTGAAAGTGGGGTGTTAAGGTCCCCTACTGTGATTGTGTTACTGTCGATTTCCCCTTTTATGGCTGTTAGTATTTGCCTTCTGTATTGAGGTTGGGTGCATAAATATTTACAATTGTTATATCTTCTTCTTGGATCGATCCCTTGATCATTATGTAGTGTCCTTCTTTGTCTCTTCTAATAGTCTTTGTTTTAAAGTCTATTTTGTCTGATATGAGAACTGCTACTCCAGCTTTCTTTTGATTCCATTTGCATGGAATATCTTTTTCCATATCCTCACTTTCAATCTGTATCTGTCCCTAGATCTGAAGTGTGTCTCTTGTAGACAGCATATATATGGGTCTTGTTTTTGTATCCATTCAGCCAGTCTATGTCTTTTGGTTGAAACATTTAATCCATTCACGTTTAAGGTAATTATCGATATTTATGTTTTTTTCTAACATCTTTATTGGAGTATAATTGCTTTACAATGGTGTGTTAGTTTCTGCTTTGTAACAAGTGAATCTGTTATACATATGTTCCCATATCTCTTCCCTCTTGCATCTCCATCCCTCCCACCCTCACTATCCCACCCCTCTAGGTTGTCACAAAGAACTGAACTGATCTCCCTGTACTATGTGGCTGCTTCCCACTAGCTATCTATTTTACATTTGGTAGTGTATATATATCCATGCCAGTCTCTCACTTTGTACCAGCTTACCCTTATGCCTCCCCATATCCTCAAGTCCATTCTGTAGTAGGTCTGTGTCTTTATTCCCATCTTGCCCATAGTTTCTTCCTGACCTATTTTTTCTTAGATTCTATATATATGTGTGTTAGCATATGGTGTTCGTTTTTCTCTTTCTGAGTTACTTCACTCTGTATGACAGACTCCCAGTCCATCCACCTCACTACAAATAACTCAATTTCGTTTCTTTTTATGGCTGAGTAACATTCCATTGTATATATGTGCCACATCTTCTTTATCCATTCATCTGTTGATGGACACTTAGGTGGCTTCCATGTCCTTGCTATTGTAAATAGAGCTGCAATGAACATTTTGGTACATGACTCTTTTTGAAATATTGTTTTCTCAGGGTATATGCCCTGTAGTGGGATTGCTGGGTCATATGGTAGTTCTATTTTTAGTTTTTTAAGGACCTCCATACTGTTCTCCATCGTGGCTATATCAATTTACATTCCCACAAACAGTGCAAGAGTGTTCCCTTTTCTTGACACCCTCTCCAGCATTCACTGTTTCTAGATTTTTTGATGATGGCCATTCTGACTGCTGTGGATATGTATGTTCCTATTACCATTTTCTTAATGTTTTGGGTTTATTATTGTAGGTCTTTTCCTTCTCTTGTGTTTCCTGCCAAGAGAAGTTCCTTTAGCATTTGTTGTAAAGCTGGTTTGGTGGTTCTGAATTCTCTTAGGTTTTGCTTGTCTGTAAAGCTTTTAATTTCTCTGTCAAATCTGAATGAGATCCTTTCTGGGTAGAGTAAATTGGATGTAGGTTTTTCTCTTTCATCACTTTAAATGTGACGTGGCACTCCCTTCTGGCTTGCAGACTTTCTGCTGAAATATCAGCTGTTAACCTTATGGGGATTCCCTTATGTGTTACTTGTTGTTTTTCCCTTGCTGCTTTTAATATTTGTTCTTTGTATTTAATTTTTGATAGTTTGATTAAAATGTGTCTTGGTGTGTTTCTCCTTAGAAGTATCCTGTATGGGTCTCTATGTGCTTCCTGGACTTGATTAACTATTTCCTTTCCCATATTAGGGAAGTTTTCAACTACAATCTCTTGAAATATTTTCTCAGTCTGTTTCTTGTTCTCTTCTTCTTCTGCGACACCTATAATTTGAATGTTGGTGCATTTAATTTTGTCCCAGAGGTCTCTGAGACTGTTCTCTATTCTTTTCATTCTTTTTTCTTTATTCTGCACTGCACTAGTTATTTCCACTATTTTATCTTCCAGGTCACTTATCCGTTCTTCTGCCTCAGTTATTCTGCTATTGATCTCTTGTAGAGAATTTTTAATTTCATTTATTGTGTTGTTCATCTATGTTTGCTCTCTAGTTCTTCTAGGTCCTTGTTAAACATTTATTTTCTCCATTCTATTTCCAAGATTTTGGATCATCTTTACTATCATTATTCTGAATTCTTTTTCAGGTAGACTGCCTATTTCCTCTTCATTTGTTAGGTCTGGTCGGTTTTTATCTTGCTCCTTCATCTGCTGTGTGTTTTTCTGTCTTCTCATTTTGCTTATCTTACTGTGTTTGGGGTCTCCTTTTCGCAGGCTTCAGGTTTGTAGTTCCCATTGTTTTTGGTGTCTGTCCACAGTGGGTAAGGTTGGTTCAGTGGGTTGTGTATGCTTCCTGATGGAGGGGACTAGTGCCTGTGTTCTGGTGGATGAGGCTGGATCTTGTCTTTCTGGTGGGCAGGTCCACGTCTGGTGGTGTGTTTTGGGGTGTCTGTGGCCTTACTGTGACTTTAGGTAGCCTCTGTGCTAATGGGTGAGGTTGTGTTCTTATCTTGCTAGTTGTTTGACATAGGGTGTCCTGCACTGTAACTTGCTGGTCATTGAGAGGAGCTGGGTCTTGGCATTGAGATGGAGGTATCTGGGAGATTTTTGCCATTTGATATTATGTGGAGCTGGGGGGTCTCTTGTGGTCCAGTGTCCTGAACTTTGCTTTCCCACCTCAGTGGCACAGTCCTTACACCTGGCTGGAGCACCAAGAGCCTCTCCTCCACATGGCTCAGAATAAAAGAGAGAAAAAAAAGAAAGTAAGAAAGAAGATAAAATTAAATAAAGTAAAATAAAATAAAATAGTTATTAAAATAAAAAATAATTATTAAGAAAAAAAATTTTTAAGTAATAGAAAATAACAAAAAACAGACAGAGAGAACCCTAGGATAAATGGTAAAAGCAAAACTATACAGATGAAATCTCACACAGAAGTATACACATACACACTCACAAAAAGAGGAAAAGGGGAAATAGTATGTATATCGTTGCTCCCAAAGTCCACCTCTTCAATTTGGGATGATTCATTATCTATTCAGGTTTTCCACATATGCAGGGTACATGAAGTTGATTATGGAGATTTAATCTGCTGCTCCTGAGGCTGCTGGGAGAGATTTCCCTTTCTCTTTTTTCACACAGCTCCTGGGGTTCAGCTTTGGATTTGGACCCGCCTCTGCCTGTAGGTTGCATGAGGGTGTCTGTTCTTTGCTCATACAGGACGGGGTTAAAGGAGCAGCTGATTTGGAGGCTCTGGCTCACTCAGGCCGGGGGTAGGGATGGGTACGGATTCTGGGCGAGCCTGCAGCAGCAGAGGCCGGCGTGACGTTGCACCAGCCTGAGGCGCCCCATACGTTCTCCCTGGGAAGTTGTCCCTAGATCACGGGAACCTGGCTATGGCGGGCTGCACAGTCTCCCGGGAGGGGAGGTGTGGATAGTGACCTGTGCTAGTGCACAGGCTTCTTGGTGGCTGCAGCAGCAGCCTTAGCTTCTCCTACCCGTCTCTTGGGTCTGCGCTATAGCCGCAGCTCGCACCCGTCTCTGGAACTCCTTTAAGCAGTGCTCTTAATCCCCTCTCCTCGTGCACCAGGAAACAAAGAGGCAAGAAAAAGTCTCTTGCCTCTTCAGCAGCTCCAGACCTTTTCCCGGACTCCCTCCCGGCTAGGTGTGGCGCACTAGCCCCCTTCAGGCTGTGTTCACGCAGCCAAGCCCAGTCCTCTCCCTGCGATCCGACCGAAGCCCAAGCCTCAGCTCCCAGCCCCCACCTGTCCCAGTGGGAGGGCAGACAAGTCTGGGAGGGCAGACAAGTCTCTCGGACTGGTGAGTGCTGGTTGGCACTGATCCTCTGTGCGAGAATCTCTCCGCTTTGCGCTCCGCACCCCGGTTGCTGTGCTCTCCTCTGTGGCTCTGCAGCTCCCTGCCTTGGCCACCAGTTGTCTCCACCTGCAAAGGGGCTTCCTAGTGTGTGGAAACCTCTCCTCCTTCACAGCTCCTTCCCACTGGTGCAGGTCCTGTCCCTACTCTGTTGTGTCTGTTTTTAGATTTTTCTTTTGCCCTACCCAGGTACGTGGGGAGTTTCTTGCCTTTTGGGAGGTCTGAGGTCTTCTGCCAGCGTTCAGTAGGTGTCCTGTAGGAGTTGTTCCACTTGTAGATGTATTTCTGATGTATTTGTGGGGAGGAAGGTGATCTCCGTGTCTTACTCTTCCGCCATCTTGAAGCTCCACCCACATCTTGTTTATCCATTTGCCTGTAAATGGGCATTTAGGTTACTTCCATGACCTGGCTATTGTAAATAGCACTTCAGTGAACATTGGGGTGCATGTATCTTTTTGAATTGTGGTTTTCTCTGGGTATATGCCCAATGGTGGGATTGCTGGTTCATATGGTAATTCTGTTTTTAGTTTTTTAAGGAACCTCCATACTGTTCTCCATAGTGGCTGTATCAATTTACATTTCCATCAACAGTGCAAGAGGGTTCCCTTTTCTCCACACCCTCTCCAGCATTTGTTGTTTGTAGATGTTCTGATGATGCCCATTCTAACTGGTGTGAGGTGATACCTCATTGTAATTTTGATTTGCATTTCTCTAATAATTAGTAATGTTGAGCAGCTTTTCATGTGCTTCTTGGCCATCTGTATGTATTCTTTGGAGAAATGTCTATTTAGGTCTTCTGCCCATGTTTGGATTGGATTGTTTTTTTTAATATTGAACTGCATTAGCTGTTTATATATTTTGGAGATTAATCCTTTGTCCATTGATTTGTTTACAAATATTTTCTCCCATTCTGAGGGGTGTCTTTTCGTCTTGTTTATGGTTTCCTTTGTTGTGCAAAAGCTTTTAAATTTCATTAGGTCCCATTTGTTTATTTTTGCTTTTATTTCCTTTTCTCTAGGAGGTGGGTCATAAAGGATCTTGCTGTGATTCATGTCATGGAGTGTTCTGCCTATGTTTTCCTCTAAGAGTTTTATAGTATCCCGTCTTACATTTAGGTCTCTAATTTCATTTTTTACATGTAGCTGTCCAGTTTTCCCAGCACCACTTATTGAAGAGACTGTCTTTTCTCCATTGTTATATTCTTGCCTCCTTTATCGAACATAAGGTGACCAATTGTGTGTGGGTTTATCTCTGTGCTTTCTGTCCTGTTCCATTGATCTATGTTTCTGTTTTTGTGCCAGTACCATATAGTCTTGATTACTGTAGCTTTGTAGTATAGTCTGAAGTCAGGGAGTCTGATTCCTCCAGCGCTGTTTTTTTCCCTCAACACTGCTTTTGCTATTCGGGGTCTTTTGTGTCTCCATACAAATTTTAAGATTTTTTTGTTCTAGTTCCATAAAATATGCCATTGGTAATTTGGGAGGGATTGCATTCAATCTGTAGATCGCTTTGGGAAGTATATGCATTTTCACAATATTGATTCTTCCAATCCAAGAACCTGGTATATCTCTCCATCTTTGGGTATTATCTTTAATTTGTTTCATCAGTGTCTTATACTTTCCTGCATACAGGTCTTTTTTCTCCCTAGGAAGGTTTATTCCTAGGTATTTTATTCTTTTTGTTGAAATGGTAAATGGGAGAGTTTCCTTAATTCCTCTTTCAGATTTTTCATGATTAGTGTATAGGAATGCAAGAGATTTCTGTGCATTAATTTTGTATCCTGCTACTTTACCAAATTCATTGATTAGCTCTAGTAGTTTTTTGGTGGCATCTTTAGGATTCCCTATGTATAATATCATGTCATCTTCAAACAGTGACAGTTTTACTTCTTCTTTTCCAATTTGTATTCCTTTTATTTATTTTTCTTCTCTGATTGCCAAGGCTAGGACTTCCAAAACTATGTTGAATAATAGCGGTGAGAGTAGACATCCTTGTCTTGTTCCTGATCTTAGAGGAAATGCTTTCAGTTTTTCAAAATTGAGAATGATATTTCCTGTGGTTTTGTCATATATTGCCTTTATTATGTTGAAGTAGGTTCCCTCTATGCCCACTTTCTGGAGAATTTTTACCAAAACTGGGTTGTTGAATTTTGTCAAAAGCTTTTTCTGCATCTATTGAGATGATCATATGGTTTTTATTCTTCAATTTGTTAATATAGTGTATCACATTGTTTGACTTGCGTATATTGAAGAATCCTTTCATCCCTGGGATAAATCCCCCTTGATCATGGTGTATGATTAACGTGT
The DNA here is from genome assembly GCF_963924675.1 of Phocoena phocoena. Taxonomy (NCBI): domain Eukaryota; kingdom Metazoa; phylum Chordata; class Mammalia; order Artiodactyla; family Phocoenidae; genus Phocoena; species Phocoena phocoena. The sequence goes on along the minus strand of NC_089240.1, from coordinate 80,175,315 downwards.
TGTTGGATTTAATGTGTTGTTGGAGTCTGTTTGCTAGTATTTTTTGAGGATTTTTGCCTCTATATTCATCAGTGATATTGGTATGTAATTTTCTTTTTTTGTAGTATCTTTGTATGGTTTTGGTATCAGGGTGATGGTGGCCTCATAGAATCAGGTTGGGAGTGTTCCTTCCTCTGCAATTTTTTGGAAGAGTTTGAGAGGGATGGGTGTTAGCTCTTCTCTAATTGTTTGATAGAATTCACCTGTGCAGCCATCTGGTCCTAGACTTTTGTTTGTTGGAAGTTTTTTTTTTTTGCGTTACGCGGGCCTCTCACTCTTGTGGTCTCTCCCATTGTGGAGCACAGGCTCTGTATGCACAGGCTCAGTGGCCATGGCTCATTGGCCCAGCCACTCCACAGCATGTGGGATCTTCACAGACTGGGACATGAACCTGTGTCCCCTGCATCGCCAGGTGGACTCTCAACCACTGTGCCACCAGGGAAGCCCTGATGGAAGATTTTTTTTTTTTTTTTTTTTGCGGTATGCGGGCCCCTCACTGTTGTGGCCCCTCCCGTTGTGGAGCACAGGCTCCAGATGCGCAGGCTCAGCAGCCATGGCTCACGGGCCTAGCCGCTCCATGGCATGTGGGATCTTCCCGGACCGGGGCACAAACCCGCACCCCCTGCATCGGCAGGCAGATTCTCAACCACTGCGCCACCAGGGAAGCCCCTGATGGAAGATTTTTAATCACAGTTTCAATTTCATTACTTGTGATTGGTCTGTTCTTATTTTCTATTTCTTCCTGGTTCAGTCTTGGAAGGTTATACCTTTCTAAGAATTTGTCCATTTCTTCCAGGTTATCCATTTTATTGGCATAGCATTGCTTGTAGTTGTCTCTTAGGATGCTTTGTATTTCTGCAGTGTCTGTTGTAACTTCTTGTTTTTCATTTCTAATGTTATTGATTTGAGTCCTCTGCCTCTTTTTCTTGATGAGTCTTGCTAATGGTTTATCAATATTGTTTATCTTCTCAAGAACTAGCTTTTAGCTTTATTGATCTTTGCTCTTGTTTTCCTTGTTTCTATTTCATTTATTTCTGCTCTGATCTTTATGATTTCTTTCCTTCTGCTGACTTTGGGTTTTGTTTGTTCTTCTTTCTCTAGTTCCTTTAGACGTAAGGTTTGATTTTTTTTTTTTTTGAGGTTTTTTCGTTTCTTCAGATAGGCTTATATAGCTATAAACTTCCCTCTTATAACTGCTTTTGCTGCATCCCATAGGTTTTGGATTGTCATGTTTTCATTGTCATTTGTTTCTAGGTATTTTTTGATTTCCTCTTTGATTTCTTCAGTGATATCTTGCTTATTTAGTAACCTATTGTTTAGCCTACATGTGTTTGTGTATTTTATGTTTTTTCTCCTGTAATTCATTTCTAATCTCATAACGTTGTGGTCAGAAAAGATGCTTGATATGATTTCAATTTTCTTAAATTTACTGAGGCTTGATTTGTGCCCCAAGATGTGATCTACCCTGGAGAATGTTCCATGCACACTTGAGAAGAAAGTGTGATCTGCCGTTTTGGGATGGAATGTCCTATAAATATCAATTAAATCTCTCTGGTCTATTGTGTCATTTATACCTTGTGTTTCCTTATTAATATTCATTTTGGTTGATCTGTCCATTGGTGTAAGTGAGGTGTTAAAGTCTCCCACTATGATTGTGTTACTGTCAATTTCCTCTTTTACAGCTGTTAGCAGTTGCCTTATGTATTGAGGTGGTCCTATGTTGGCAGCATATATATTTATAATTGTTATATATTCTTCTTGGATTGATCCCTTGATCATTATGTAGTGTCCTTCCTTGTCTCTTGTAACATTATTTATTTTAAAGTCTATTTTATCTGATATGAATATTGCTATTCCAGCTTTCTTTTGATTTCCATTTGCATGGAATAACATTTTCCATCCCCTCACTTTCAATCTGTGTGTGTCCCTAGATCTGAAGTGTGTCTCTTGTAGACAGCATATATATGGGTCTTGTTTTTGTATCCATTCAGCAAGCCTGTGTCTTTTGGTTGGAGCATTTAATCCCTTCACGTTTAAGGTAATTATCAATACGTATGTTCCTATGACCATTTTCTTAATTGTTTTGGGTTTGTTTTTGTAGGTCCTGTTCCTCTCTTGTGTTTCCCACTTAGAGAAGTTCCTTTAGCATTTGTTGTAGAGCTGGTTTTGTGGTGATGAATTCTCTTAGCTTTTGCTTGTCTGTAAAGCTTTTGATTTCTCCATAAAATCTGAATGAGTTCCTTGCCGGGTAGAGTAATCTTGGTTGTAGGTTCTTCCCTTTCATCTCTTTAAGTATATCATGCCACTCCCTTCTGCCTTGTAGAGTTTCTGCTGAGAAATCAGCTGTTAACCTTATGGGAGTTCTGTTGTGTGTTGTTTGTTGTTTTTCCCTTGCTGCTTTCAATAATTTTTCTTTGTCTTTAATTTTTGCCACTTTGATTACTGTGTGTCTCGGAATGTTTCTCCTTGGGTTTATCCTGTATGGAACTCTCTGTGCTTTCTGGACTTGGGTGGCTATTTCCTTTCCCATGTTATGGAAGTTTTTGACTATAATCTCTGCAAATATTTTCTCTGGTCCTTTCTCTCTCTCTTCTCCTTCTGGGACCCCCTATAATATGAATGTTCTTGTGTTTAGTGTTGTCCCAGAGATCTCTTAGGCTGTCTTCATTTCTTTTCATTCTTTTTTTTTTTATTCTGTTCTACAGCAGTGAATTCCGCCATTCTGTCTTCTAGGTCACTTATCCGTTCCTCTGCCTCAGTTATTCTGCTATTGATTCCTTCTAGTGTATTTTTCATTTTAGTTTTTGTATTGTTCATCTGTTTGTTTGTTCTTTAATTCTTCTACACCTTTGTTAAATATTTCTTGCATCTTCTCAATCTTTGCCTCCATTCTTTTTCTGAGGTCCTGGATCATCTTCACTATCATTATTTTGAATTCTTTTTCTGGAAGGTTACCTATCTCTACTTCATTTAGTTGTTTTTCTCAAGTTTTATCTTGTTTCTTCATCTGGTACATAGCCCTCTGCCTTTTCATCTTGTATATGTGTCTGTGGATGTGGTTTTTGTTCCACATGCTGCAGGACTGAAGTTCTTGTTGCTTCTGCATCATTAAATTTATTTTTCATCATTAATATTGTGAAATAAATTTATTTTTTCATGGCAATGTTTTTTTTTATCACAGATGTGACCTCATAATTTTAAGTCTTAGATGTAATAAATCTCTTTTAACCTATTTTATATTGAATTAGACAAGTGCTCCCTAAATTATTTGTATAAAGATAATGGTGATAATTGGGAAATTTCTGTTACAATACAGTGAATAAATTTATCCTTTATATTTTACTCTAAAGGATTTATCTGACATATAGAACATCATTAATAGTAACAAAATATTTGAAAAGAATAACTTCATATTTTATGGAATTTTTCAAAAAACTTACTTTCCCCTCATGTTATGCACACACTTAACTAGGAAAAAGTTCTTTGACTTGTCTATTATATGTAAATTAAAAATACAAAAAAGCAAGTGCTACATAAATTTAAAAAATACGGAGCAATGTTGAGAAAAATTTCAGAGTAAGGAGCACCAAATTCTGCTCTTCCATAAAAGCCATAACAAAATGGGCAAAATTTTTGAGAATCAAGTTTTGCCGAACTGTGGAAATTAACCAGAGGTTTGCAGCAACCTAGAGAATGCTCATTCAAGGAAAATGGTAGATTTGAAGTAAGAGCAATAAATTTTAAGTTAGTCCCATCTTCTGCTCCTAAGCTTAGTAGTGTCTATGGAAACAACAACCCATATTTTCAGTAATTGAGGGAGTAGAACAGACTTCATTCAGAAGAATTGTAATTAATTGATTCTTATCATTCAGAAGAATTGTAAGTAATTATTTGTTCTGACCTGTCTGGTGACTTCCTAGAAGACTGGCTCAAAGGGTTTGTCTTTATTTCCCCTTAATTCAGAATTAGCCTACTGCTAAAGTTGCTTCCCAATGGGCATTTGTTTAAAATATTTACAGGCTAATGTATTAGTTACTTTTGTCGGAGGCATAACTTAGAGTTTGGGAAAATAATAGACTAATCAAAATGATTGGGAGGAAAAACTGGGGAATGAGAAATCTTTAATGTCTTTGAAAAGTTCCAATGTATTCCTGGGAATCTAGAATTCCATGTAGATGGTAGGGACTCTCCACATGCTGAGGAAAGGCCTCACAAGGCCCTAAGCTCTCATATCCTGCTCATCTTGAAGCTTTGTAGAAGCAGGAAACAAAGGCTAAGGCAGAGTAGTAAACTACCTGCCTGAGTATTGAAGGTGTGGCCAACACACACAGAGCCTCCTGGCAAAGACTGGAAGATTTTTCGTTATTGATGTTTAAGGAAATCTCTGTCCAATCATTTAGTGACCACTAAACTATTGGAAAGGTGACTTCAGGGACCACACAGGAAAAGACAGACTGTACAGAATTAGTTCAGCAAGTCATTTACACAAACAATAACTACAAGCAGCAATCACAACAAATAATGGGTAGGAGAATCTGATATCCTGAGTTGCCACATTAAAATATTCAAAATATCCAGTTTTCAACTGGAAGATAATTTTCAACAAGAAAATTGGAGGTATAGAAAGAAAGAAGAAAATGTGGACCATACACAGGAATAAAAGAAATCAATAGAAGTTGTGCTTTAGCAAGCCAAGACTATGGACTTTGTAGACAATGGATTTAAAATAACTGTTTTAAATATGTTCAGCAAGCTAAAGGAAACCATGTCTAAAGAAATAAAGGAAAATATGGGAACAATTTCTCACCAAATAAAGAATATCAATAAAGAGATAGCATTCATGAAAAGGAATCAAATAGGAATTTTAGACTTGGAAAGGACAACAACTGAAATGAAAATTTCACAAGAGAGGCTCAAAAACAGATCTGTGCAAGCAGAAGAAAGAAACAGTGAATTGAAGATAGATCTGTTAAGATTATCCAGCCTATGGAATAGAAAGAAATGAAGAACAGTCAAGAGAGGTTCAGAGACCTGTGGGAAACCATCAAGCATATCAACATATGCATTCCGAGAATTAAAGAAGAAGAGAGGAAAATATAAATGGGTAGTAAGCATATTTGAAGGAATAATAGCTGCAGACTTCCCAAATTTGATGAAAGAAAAAATCCATATACTCAACAAGCTCAATGAACTCCAAGTAGCATAAATTCAAAGAGGTGCACACCTAGAAATATTATAATCAAATTATTACAAACTAAGGACAGAGAGAAACTTTAAAACAACAAGAGAGAAATGAATCATCACCAACAAGGGATCCTCAATAAGATTAACAGTTGACTTCTTATCACAAGCCATGGAGGCCAGTGGGCAGTGGGATGCCATATTCAAAATGTTGAAGCAAAAATAACTGTCAACCAAGAATTCTATATGCAGAAAAACAATCCTTTATAAATGAAGGATAAATTAAGGCAGTCCTAGAAAAAAAAAAAAAAAGCTAAGGCAATCCATTGCTTGTAGACCTGCCCTATAAGAAATGCTAAAGGAGTTCTTCAGGCTGGAAATGAAAAGTCACTAAATGGTGACTCAAAGCCGTAAAAAGAAATAAATACCTCTGATAAAGGAAACTACATATGCAAATATAAAACTAATATTATGCTTAGTTGTCCAACATATGAAAACTCTATATATGTAATAAACTATATTAGTAGATTAAAGGAAAAAAGGCACATGTTCATCTCAGTGAGACAGAAAAACATTTGACCAAATCATGATTAAAATATTCAACATTCTCAGAATAGAAGGGAACTTTCTCAACATGGTAAAGGGCACCTATGAAAAATCATAGATAACACCATAGTAGTGAAATACTGAAAGCTTTTATCCTAAGACTTAGGAAAAGACCAAGAGGTCCAGTCTTGCCTTTTCTTTTTTTTTTTTTTTTTTTTTGCAGTACTTGGGCCTCTCACTGTTGTGGCCTCTCCCGTTGTGGAACACAGGCTCCAGACACGCAGGATCAGCGGCCATGGCCCACGGGCCTAGCCACTCCACGGCATGTGGCATCTTCCCGGACTGGGACACGAACCCATGTCCCCTGCATCGGCAGGCAGACTGTCAACCCCTGCGCCACCAGGGAAGCCCTTGCCTTTTCTATTCAGTACTGTACTGGAGGTTCTAACAAGGGCAGTTAGGCAACAAAAATAAATAAAAGGCATCCATAATGGAAAGTGTTATGGACTGAATTGTGCCACCCCCCAAATTCATATGTTGAAGTACTAACCCCAAGTGCTTCAGAACGTGACTGTATTTGGAGATAAGGTCTTTAAATAGGTGACTAATTTAAAATGAGCTCCTTATGGAGGACCCTAATCCAAATTGTTATTCTTATAGGAAGGGAAGATTTGGACACATGGAGAGACACTAGGGGAACACACAAACAGAGGAAAGACCATGTGAGGATACAGTGAGAAGGTGGCCATCTACAAGCCACAGAAAGAGGCCTCAGGAGAAACCAAACCTGTCAACATCTTAATCTTGGACTTCTGGTCTCCATAACTGTGAGAAAATAAGTTTCTATTGTTTATATGACCCACTCTATGATATTTTGTTATAGCAGCCCTAGGAAACTTATATAGAAAGGAAAAAGTAAAGCTATCTCTATTTGCAGATGAGAAGATCTTATATATATAAAACCCTAAAGAATCTACAAAAATACTATTAGAGCTAAAAAACAAGTTCAACAAAGTGCAGGACTAATATAGTAAGTCCTGAACATATGAATGAGTTCCATTCTGAGAATGCATTTGTTGAGTCCAGTTTGTTCGTAAGTCCAATGAAGTAAGCCTAGGTACCCAACTAACAGAATCAGCTATATAGTACTGTACTGTAATAGGTTTATAATACTTTTTGCACAAATAATACATAAAAAACAAATACAAAAAATAAAACATTTTTAATCTTACAGTACAGTACCTTGAAAAGTACAGTGGTAAAATACAGCAGCTGGCATACAGGGGCTGGCATTGAGTGAACAGACAAGAAGAGTTACTGACTGGAGGAGGGAGAGGAGGTGGGAGATGGTAGAGCTGAAAGGTCATCAGCAATAGGAAACAGGGCAAGCTGCAATTTCACTCACACCTGACGTTGATGGCACAGGTTCTGGTTCCTTGCTGGAACAAGTGCACATTCACATCTTTGAAAGTTTGCAACTAGAAGGTTTGTAGGTAGGGGACTTACTATATACAAAAATCAATTGAGTTTTAATTCACTAGCAATGAACAATATGAAAATGAAATTAAGAAATAATTCCATCTGCAATATCATAAACAAAATACTTAGGAATAAATTTAACGGAGGAGCTACAAGACATACTGTGAAATTAAAAACATTGTTAAGATAAATTAGAGAATATTTAAATAAATGGAAATACATCTTATGTTCATGGATTGGAAAACTTAATATTGTCATGATGGCAATATCCCCCAAATTTGTCTACAGGTTTGATAAAATTCTTATAAAAATTCCAGCTGCCTTTTCTTTTCAGAAATGGACAAGGTAATACTAAAATTTGTATTGAATTGCAAGGGACACACAATAGCCAAAACAACCCATAAAAAGAAGAATGAAGTTGAGAGACTCACACTTTCCAAGACCCAAAGTTACTATGAAGCTACAGTAATCAAGACAGAGGCATTAAAATAGATATATAGATAAGTGGACTAGAATTGACAATCCAGAATAAAATTTGTCTATGGCCAGTTGATTTTATCTATGGCAGGTTGATTTTAACATGGGTGCCAAAATTATTCAATGTAGAAAGAATATTATTTTTAATAAGTAGTGCTATTACAAGTGAATATCCACATGCAAAAAATGAATTTGGATCCTTTCTTCACACCATATACAAAAATTAACTCAAAATGGATCAATAATGTAAATGTAAGAGCTAAAACTATAAAACTCTTGCAAGGAAACATAGGGGACCTCAGATCAGGCAAAGGTTTCTTAGATATGACACCAAAAGCACAAACAACCACAGGAAAAAAAGATAAATTGGACTTTATCAAAATTAAGAACTTTTGTTTGTCAAAGGACACTATCAAGATAGTGAGAAGATAATCTACACAGTGGAAGATAATATTTGCAAATCAAATAGCAGATAAAGGTCTAGTATGTAGAATATATAAAGAACTAGCATTAACCCTAACCCTAACTCAACAATAAGAAAAAAGGAAACCACAAAATAGCCCAATTTAAAAACTGACACAGGATTTGAAGAGACATTTCTTCAAAGAAGATATACAAATATCTCATAAGCACAGGGTGCTCAACATCATTAGACTTTAGGGGATTGCAAATCAAAACCACAATGAGAAACCCCTACTTACCACTAGGATTGCTATGATGAGAAAAATCTGGTAATAACAAGTGTTAGTGAGGATGTGCAGAAATCAGAGCCCTCATACATTTTTGCTGGGAATGCAAAATGGTGAGTATATTGTGGAAAACAACTTGGTGGTTCCTCAAACAGTTCTACTCTTAGAGAATTGAGAACATTCTGTTCACAAAAAACCTTGTACACAAATGCTCATATCAGCAGCATTAGTTATAGCAAAAATGTGGGATTAACCCAAATGTTCATTCGCTGATGAATAGATAAAGCAAATGTGGTATCCACACAATGAAATATTATTCTAACTATGAAAATGATTAAAAGTACTGATATATGCTGCAACATGGATATAGCATAACCTTAAAAACATTATGCTGAATGAAAGCAGGCTGGCACAAAAGGCCATATATTCTATTTATATGAAATGTCAATATTAATCCATTTAAATCTGCATATAGATTGAAAGTTGATTAGTGGAAAGGGAGAGAGGAGGATTAACTGCTCTAACTAGAGGATTAACAGGACTAACTGCTGATAGTTACAGGGATTCTTTCAGTATTGATGAAAATCTGTAATTAGTGTTAGTTTAGTATATTCAGCATAGTGACTATACTAAAACCCCCTAGAAGTGTACACTTTAAAATGGTGAATTTTGTGCTATGTTAATTATATCTCAGTAAAAAATATGGAAAGGTACAGCACTAAAATATGAAATAAAATAAATTGTAAAATAATCTTGTAATGTGTTCGTTTTTTCCCCATAAGATGGCTCTAGTAGCACTTAGTTGTCTTTAGCGTCATTCGAAACAATTTTCTTAGATAATATGTGACAGCTGTCATTCAGCATGCATTTAAAAAAAGACATAAAAATTGGTGAATTTTTGTGTAGCCATTTTAATATTGAAGATGGAAGAAAAAAGCAACATTCTCAGCATATTATGCTTTATTATTTCAAGAAAGGTAAAAACGCAACTGAAACACACAAAAAGATTTGTGCAGTGTGTGGAGAAGGTGCTGTGAATGATCGAATGTGTCAAAAGTGGTTTGCGAAGTTTCATGCTAGAGATTTCTCCATGGACGATGGACGATGCTCCTAGGTTAGGTAGACCAGTTGAAGTTGATAGCGATCAAATTGAAAGAATAATTGAGAACAATCAATGTTATACCACGTGGGAGACAGCCGACATACTCAAAATATCCAAATCAAGCAATGAAAATCATTTGCACCAGCTTGGTTATGTGAATGGCTTTTATGTTTGGGTTCCACAGAAGTTAAGCGAGAAAAACCTTCTTGACCATATTTCTGCATGGAATTCTCTACTTAAACGTAATGAAAACATTCCGTTTTTAAAACATATTGTGATGGGTGATGAAAAGTGGATACTGTACAATAATGTGGAATGGAAGATACGTAGGGCAAGCAAAATGAACCACCACCAACCACACCCAAGGCTGGTCTTCATCCAAAGAAGGTGATGTTGTGTATATGCTGGGATTGGAAGGGAGTCCTCTATTATGAGCTCCTTCCAGAAAACAAAACGGTTCATTCCAACAAGTACTGCTCCCAGTTAGACCAGTTGAAAGCCGCACTCATGAAAAGCATCCAGAATTAGTCAACAGAAAATGCATAATCTTCCATCAGGATAACGCAAGTCCGCATGTTTCTTTGATGACCAGGCAAAAACTGTTACAGCATGGCTGGGAAGTTCTGATTCATCTGCTGCATTCACCAGACATTGCACCTTCAGATTTCCATTTATTTTGATCTTTACAAAATTCTCTTAATGGAAAAAATTTCAATTCCTTGGAAGACTGTAAAAGGCACCTGGAAGAGTTCTTTGCTCAAAAAGATAAAAAGTTTTGGGAAGATGGAATTATGAAGTTGCCTGAAAAATGGCAGAAGGTAGTGGAACAAAAGGATGAATACTTTGTTCAATAAAGTTCTTGGTGAAAATGAAAAATGTGTCTTTTATTTTTACTTAAAAACTGAAAACACTTTTTGGCCAATGCAATATATTGTTTACACAGTCTTTAAATTCTGCGTTTTTACTTAACAGTGATGCATAAATATTTTTCATGTTATCACACACTTGTAAACATTTAAAATCATTCAAGTTTTATCAAGTGAATCAGTCATAATTTAATTAAACATTTTTCTGTTTTGAAAGTTTTAGGTTATATCTGAAATTTTGTAATCATACATAATACCATGATGAACTTTTTCCTTAAGATAGAATTCAAGAAGTAATTTTGCCCATTATAACCCCTTTAAAGCTTTCTCTTCATACTTATGAATTATTTCCTGAAATGGTATATAAATTTACACTATTGCCAGAAAAGTGCCTATTTATACACTTTCCAGCATTTTGTTCTTTCAACATAAATAAAAAAATACCATTGCAAATTTATAAATAAAAGTACACTTTTATTTCATACAGTTCTTTGAGAGATTGTACATTTTAAATCTAGTTAATTGTTGCATTTTCTATTAGTGGGTCTGTTTGTGTGCTTTGTAAAATGTAATAGTATCTCTTAATTTTGGAAAACTTTACTATAACTCTCTCTTTGCTTCTTCTTATGAAAATGTTAATCTATTTTCCATTGTGTTACTTCTAAAATATAGAAGCAAAGTTTTAAGGACTTTTATCTACCTGCAAATATTTGTGTTTGGGTTAGAATTTAGAGGGAAGAAGGAAATCATGTGATTGCTGAAAGTGATAAACTGCTTTTAAGGTTCACTAATGACCCTCTAATGCCAATTGAAAAGGGGAATTTATAAAGCAGAAAATTGAATACATAGAATTAATAAAACAAATTCAAGGGCAAATAGTTGCAGTGGGAAGAGGATACCTTCCTGGAAAATGTAATTAGGAAAAATGAAAGATGAAGGAAAGAAAAAATATATGTAAGATTAAGAATACAAAATTATATAGAGCAATAGACACAGAGAGGCTTTTAAAAATAACAGATTTCTACATACAATTCTCTTCTAATAGATTTGAAAAACTCAAGGTATTGACTTTTCAAAAAACTCAAATGGCTTTTCAAGATGTAAAAAAAGAAGAGATCAGTAGCTGTGGAAGAAAGTAAAAGAGTTGTTGAAGAATTAGCTCTAAAAACTCTCTGCTTACCCAGATAGTTTTGTACTGGAATATTCTTCAATATTTCAGTTACAAATCATTTATTTTCTATAGGAGCTATTCCAGAGCCTAGAATGAAAGGGATAACTTCCTTATTTATATCATTAATATAGTATAATTCTGATAAAACCTGACAAGAATAGCACTAAAAGTAAACAGATTGATTATACTTCTAAATATTGATGCAAATAGTCCTATATGCAATGCTCCTGAGAAAATGTAGGAATAAACTGGAAGGATGACATATGATTAATAAGTATAATTTATCCCAGGAATGCAAAGATGGTTGATTATCTAGTATGAAGTAACCCAGATTAATAGATCATCAAAAGAAAGTTAATGTAATTCAGCATTCATTCATGATTAAAAGGGTGAGAGCAAGAGAGATATAAAGATATTTTCTTAATAAAGAAAAGCTATTCAAATCCAAAGTCAGATTATCCTCAATAATCAAACTTTAAAGACATTTTTGTTAATATCAGAGAAAGTTTTAGGCAGTTCATTTATAACAGCCAAGCAACCAAGCAAACCCCAAGATAAGAGGAATAAACTTTGGAAAAGAGGAGATAAAAGTATGCTTATCTGATGGTTGGTAATCTAGATAACTTCAGAGACTTAATTGAAAAAATGATTGAAACTAATAAGAGTTCATGGAAGTAGACCAGAAGCCAGTAAACTTTTTCTGTAAAGGACCAGATAGTAAATCTTTTAGGCTTTTGGGGCCATATGGTCTCCGTTGTAACTACTCAATCCTGCTGTTGTGGTGTGAAAGCAGCCACAGACAATAAGTAAATGAATGAACCTGGATGTGTACTAATAAAGCTTTATTTACAAGAACACACCCCTGTAAGATTTGTCTTGAAGGATTTAGTTTCCTGACCCTTGGAACAGACCATTAAATTATCCTAATTTCAGTATCAGTCAGAAATTATATTATCAATCAGAAATCACATTAGGGAAATAATGCTATTCATTAATAGCGACAAAACAAAAATACCTAAGTAAACTTAACAGGAAATATGCAGGATCAATATGGCAAAATTATACAATTGTATTTAGGAGCAGAAAGGGTCACATGAAAATCGAATGAAAAACCATGATCTTTGATGGAAAACCTATATGTTGTACTGATGGAAATTCTGTCCAAACACATCATAGTTTTAAAGAAGTTCTGACTGGAATTTTTTTTTTTTGCCTGACATAGTCTAAAGTTCAATGGGAAAAATTAACTATAAGAGATAAATAATTTCGGACAAAATTGGGGAGAACTTGGTGTAGGGACAGAGTATAACTTTTTTGATGCTTTTGGCTGCAAGTAACTGAATATCAGTCTTAAAATGGTTTAAATAGTAATATTGACTCATATAACTAGAAATTTAGTTATAAATTGAGTTAAGCTTTGAGTTAATCTAGTTTTTCCAGCTCCTTTTCTCTGAGATGAGTTAGGTGGTTTTCAACTGGGAGTGATTTTGCCTCCCAGAGAACATTTGGCAATGTCTGGAGACATTTTTGGTTGTCACAGCTGGATAGAGGCAGGGCAATCCTACTGGTTTCTAGCAGTTAGAGGCCAGGGATGCTGTTAAACATCCTAAAATGCATAAGCCAGCCCCCCACAAGAAATAATTATCCAGCCAAAAATGTCAATATTACTGAAGCTGAGAAACCCTGCTCTAAGTTTCATCCTCCTTTGAGAGTTGCATTTATTAGACATAGTAACATCCAGAGGAAGAACACTATCTTTTCCTGGGGTACCTGCCTAATAGGAAGGAAATATGCTAGTCTCATAAAGTGAGTTTAGAAGCTTTCTACCTTCTTTATAAACTGTGAGATTTTATATGGAAAAGTTCTCTGTTTCTTGAAGGAACCATAGTTGATGACTGTTTTATCTTCTTAGTGAATTGACCCTTTAATGAATATGAGATGACCCTCATTTTACCTTTTAATGTGTTTGCTTTGAATTCTATTTTGTCTGATGTTATTATTACACTATCAGCTTTATTTCTATTAATATTTGTCTGGAATACCATTTGTTATCCTTTATATTCAACATATCTATATCACTTTGTTTTAGATGTGAGCCTTATGAATACCATATTGTTTATGTATAAAAATACATACACAAGTTTAGTTACTTAACATTTATTATGATTAATAAAAAATTTGGATATATTTCAGCCATCATATTTTTTGTGGTGTGTGTTCTCTATTTGCAATGATTTTCTTTGTGTGTTTTCTCTTTGCTATTATTTTCTTCTTTACATTCTTAGAATAAATATGGTTTTCTTTGTTGATTTTTTTCCCTACTCTTTTTGAAGGTACATATTCTGTTTTTATTATTTTTTGCTAAACTTACATATTTTAAATTTATACTGAAATTTATATTTTCTTGGTAAACTCTGGAGGAAATCAGCATTTCCAAATGTCTCAGAAATATTTCATGAACCTCAGTATTTTCATTTCTGGTCTTCAGAGAGTTCCCTTATTTGTGAGTGCAGTGACATACTTGTGAATACTATTTCTGATATCTTCCTTTGTTTGAGAGAAGGACATTTCAACATTTCTTCAACCTCGAACCAGAAGTACCCTTTGACTTTCTACTTGTAAAAATTATCCGAAGATGCTGGTCATAATGGCCACAAAGTTTATGTATAAGGATATTAAATGCAAAATTATTTATAGTTACAAAAACAAAAGAATCAATGTACATGTTCATCAGTAAGGAAATGATAAAAAAAAAAGTAGTCTATATTCATGTGGTAAAATATTACTGATCACTCAAGTGGTGTTTTATGTCATAGGAAGATATTGACAATGTAATGTTTAATGCAAAATATTTTGTACAGTATCTGTTTTATGGAAAATAGTGGACTGGAATGATATGTATACCACAAGGTTAGTAGTGATTATATGTGAATAAGGAAATTATGGTTCCTTTATTTTTTTCTTTTTCTTGCTTTGCTATATTTGTAAAATACATGTCTTGTATAAGTTACAAACAAGTTTTGAGTGTGTTTAATATACCTGACCCTGGTTGGATATTCAAGACAAAGATGTAGTGGATATAAATTCTCAGTTTGAGTAGTTAATTTTATTTTTTTTTCTATATCTGAACTTAAAATTCTTGTCTCTGGTTCCAGTAAACTGGGTTATAGAAATAAGCTCAACAATTCAAGTTTTCCTGAGTCATCTCAGAGTCCCTATCTCTTGCCTTAATTTTCTTTGTTTTTTGGGGGGGAATGTGGGGGGATGGATCATCTGTTTTTCTGTCATCATACTGTCATCTATCCATGTTGATATGCCTCCATCCCTGTCTAAACCCTGGCCTTGGTCCATGAAGATCACTGATTGTCCTTTTAATTTCTATCTTAAGGATTCATTAGTCTAGTTACTTGCCCGTTTTTCTTGAGAACGTGGACAGCACGTGGCCCTTTTCATATCTTGCAGAACAATGGGGAACTCTGAATCTCCTGGAAACTTATGTTTCTAGACTCTGAATGTAGCCACCTCTATTTTCTCCTCCTATTTCCTGCTGGGGTTAGTGGACATGGGAAGACATCCCAGGAAGGGAAACACAGAATATTTCTGCTCTCCTGTCCTCCATACTCTTCAGTGGTTTCATACCCTTAAACTATCAAATCTCAACTAGTGGGAAGTATTGCTGTTCAGGGCCATTTTTCAAAGACCCATGAGCATCCACTCTCTTGCTTTGTTTCTGACTTTCTGCTCCAGACTGTGGAATCTTTAATTTGGGCTGGGAAAATGGGCTCTTACTCCAGATCTACTTTTTGTGACATAAATTTGAAGTTTCAAGTTCTTTAAGGTTGAGGCTTTGGAAGCTCAATATCCCAGATTTCTGTAATTCAAATAAACTTCTAAAATTCAAAAGCCATGATTTGAATCTTTTACTGTTCCCCAAGGCAGTGAAAGGCACTGCATGAATTTGGAAGAAGGGAAATTCAAAATAAAGAAAATACAGGAAAATTAATTTAATATCGACATTTTATCCCATAACACAGGAATAAAAACCACACTCTTATTTTCTGTCAATCCCTCTTAATGATATCAGAATTCTTTTTCTGAAATATAAATATAGCTATTGCTTTTCTTACAAACTTCAACAAATCCCCACTGGGTATAGATTAAATTTTCCCAAAATTGGTCTCAGGTTATCTTTGTGGCCTTTTTTCCCCCTGGTTCTTATACTGCTGCCATAAAAGGTTTGCTTGTTATTCTCCAAATATACCATTACATTTTATGCTTCTGTGCCTTTGCTCATGCTCTTTCCTCAAGAGTGAATTGCCCATCTCTACCTTCACAAGCTCGGGAAATAATACTCATACTTCAAAGCTCAGCACTGCTGTCTGATCAAAGTCTTCATGAACTCCTCTCTGCTCCCCTTTCTACAGTATCATCACCACAGTTTCAAAACGGATGGTTTTACAGCGTTGCCCAAAGTAATGAAGTGTGGCAATCCTTAAACGTCACTTCCAGGCCCATTTATCTATATTCTCTATTTTCTCTGGAGGCAGTCTTATCCATACCTTTGGCTTCAATTATTCTGTACACTCCCCAAATAATATTTCTAACTGAACTATTTCAGATGATCTACAGACCCGCAAATCCAGCTGGCTTCTCTTCATGTCCATTTGGATGTCTCTCAAGCATCTCAATTTCAAGTGTTCAAAATTGAACTTGTTAGGTACTCAAATATTTGGTGCATATAAGATTAAAATAGGATCCAAATTACCCCGTTTTGAGCTCCTTGCTACTTTCCTAATGCAACTTGCGTTGCCATCACCCTCTTACTGTATGTAATCAGGTTGCTTTTCTTACACTACCATCCTGCATAATGCAGATGTGTTTATACTCTTTCAGATGTGTAAGCAGTGCTTTTTTTCAGTGTGCATTTCAGCAGCGGTTGAGAATGCTTCCTCACCTGGACATGTAGTCTACTAAGTGCAAGCTTTGGAGTAAAGCATTGCTGGGTTTACATTGTGGCTCAGCCACTTATTAGTTGCATGACCTTGAGGAGGTTATCCATCCTGTATGAGCCTCAGATTTCTCACATATAAAATGTGGGAAATAATACCTAGGTCACCAAGTTGTTGTGTGGAACATTTAAATTAATATGTGTGATAATAGTACCAAGCACAGGCCTAGTATAAGGTAAGTACTCATAATATTTATTTTATTTTATGTTTTGTTTTTTCTCTGTATTTAGAAAATCCTTTACATGCACTTCTCTTTTAGCATTTCTTTCTTTTTTGTTTTTATCACAAGTGTTCATATTCTGCCTCTCTGACTAGATTGTATGTTTCTTGAGGGGAAGAAACATGTCTTTTCATCTCAGAAAATTCACATCATCGTTCAATAAGTGCCTTTGAATGAATGAATGAACAAATGAATGAATAAAAAACTAGAGACAGCAGATTTGATTCTCTTTTATCTTTTGATGTAGCTGAGCTTTTTCCAGGCTTCTGTTCAGGTATCTTAACACAAAATGCACTTACTTACTTAATGTTGCTTTAAGGAATTATAATTATAATATTTCATGTGCAAAAGCTGGGAATTCACACTTTTGTAAATCTTGTCATTGGAACTCAAAGAGATTCTGGTTGTTTAAGAAGAAATCCGAGTGGTTAACATTGATCCCTATGGGATTTTCGTAGATTCTCAAGTTTTATGACCTGTTTCAACTTGCTTTTGGGTTTAAAAATGTGTCCTACAGCTCTCTGTGGTAAGACAGACCACTGCATTGTTGATTTAAAAGTCAATAAAAAAGAGTGGTAAATCATAATATATCACTTCTTGTTCCTAAACTATTGCCTATTCATTCTTAAATATGACAGTGGCTAAACCTGAAAGTTGCCTCCACCTTTACTAAGGTAAAATTCACTACATTCCACTGATGGAAGAGTCTCTGAAATGAAGTAAACTAATTGCATGGCTCTTTTTGGCATCTGTTGTCCCCATTAACTGTAATATAGGAAATGAATGCCAAAGCATAGATAATCCAGGCTCTTGACTACATGATTTACTTCAATGTTTTCCCAGAAACGCTGATGGATTGTAAAAGGCAGAGGACACCCACTGAAATTTATTAACAAGTCAGAAAGCAGCTTTTCTTTGAGTTGCAAATAAAAGCAAATGTTAAGCTGTTGAACAGCCCTTTTGTTTTTTTGTGGTCCACTACAAAAGGGCTTTATTATAACCTTAGCTTTTTAAGTTTTCCTTCTTGTAGGTTGAAAGTGATACCCAAAGGACAGATGGAAATTTTGTATTTAGTAGTGATTACCACCGTGGAGCCTCGGGGTGACCATGTTTTTTTTCTTCATTTACAAAATGTTCTCGAAGGCTTTCTGTTTTTTTGAAGTTACTCATTCAACATCTCCCAATATTGGCTGTGGGGCAAAAAGGAAACAGCAATTTTTGGAGTACAAAATGAAGAAGGGATTGTGTAGAATTCAATCTGGTTAGTCAAGCACGTTTTAGAAGGAGACATTTGTGTTCACATTGCCTGTAAGGAGTTTCGAGAAATGCTCTCTCTAATTTTTTTCTTCCTATTAGATTCTTCAGGACCGGGGTTTGTGAGCCTCATCTGATTACTCCAACTCAGAATTTTTCCCCATGTCTGAACACTTGTAACATACTGTTCATCAGTCATTTTACCCTTATATACAGCCTCATATCATTTATTCAAATATTTCATTATTCATATCTTATCTGCCTGATGTTATAAAGTCCCTGCTTCTCAGATTTGTGTCTTAAACATCTTATCATATCTGTCATATTGTTTCTTATCAAAGGTGCGTTGCTATTTCTTGCACATTGTAGGCAAAAGGAAATGTATGCTGATTGACTGACTGAGCTACAGGTGTCATTTTACTATTTTGAGCAACAGAGTACCTTACTCAAGCAAATCCATAATATTTATTCTTGATAGTAGGTTTTCTAAATTACCATTCCTTCAGGTTAAAAGTAAATACTATCCATTTGCAGCAACATGGACGGACCTAGAGCTTATCATACTAAGTGAAGTAAGCCAGACAGAGAAGGACAAATACCATATGATATTGCTTATATGTGGAATCTTAAAAAAAAGATACAGATGAATTTATTTATAAAACAGAAATAGACCCACAGACAGAAAACAAACTCATGGTTACCAAAGGGGAAAGGTGGGGGGAGGGATGAATTAGGAGTTTGGGATTAACATGTACACACTACTATACATAAAGTAGATGACCAACGAGGACCTACTGTATAGCACAGGGAATATACTTAATATCTTGTAATAACCTATAAGGGAAAAGCTGAAAAAGAATATATATATATATATATATATATATATATATATATATATATATATATATAAAATGGAATCACTGTGCTCTACACCTGAAACTAACACAACATTGTAAATCAACTATACTTCAATTAAAAAAAAAAGTAAATACTTTAAGACACTAAATGTTA
The DNA here is from genome assembly GCF_963924675.1 of Phocoena phocoena. Classification (NCBI taxonomy): domain Eukaryota; kingdom Metazoa; phylum Chordata; class Mammalia; order Artiodactyla; family Phocoenidae; genus Phocoena; species Phocoena phocoena. The sequence goes on along the minus strand of NC_089240.1, from coordinate 80,156,271 downwards.
CAAACATCATTTATACCCTGAAGAATAGTGAGTGTAAGGACTGTTCAAATCAGTTTGAAGAGGACTCTAAGGCCCTCTCTTGCTTATATAATAGGCTGTCTTCCTTATCTTGACTGTTCTCTTAAGAACTCTCCCTGGTCTGTGCCACTCAAACTTGCTTACTAGGTCATGCCTGTCACTGGTTACACACCCTTCATTTTGGTTCATTTCTTGCTTTTGTCCTACTCTTTTGCCTTTTCCACTTTGGCCTGGCTCTTACTTCCTGACCTGGTTTTGTCCCAGAAAGTATACTTCACCATTGCATGCTGGACTGGTAAACCTCTTTACCGACACCTGACTTCTAGAATTCTATCTCTAGAAGGGGCCCTGGGCACTGTTTGCCCAGGGGGAAAGGTAGAATAATAAAAGATAAAGCCAAAAATTGTTATTTGAAAAATTCTAAGAAGCTAAGGACAATAAAATACTTAAAGATCTGTATTTGGAGCAAGAATTAAAAGGACTGGCACAGACAGCAGTAAAAAAATGAAATTAATCAATTCTCATTTTACATCTTCTGCACATTTCTCAACATTCTTCTCAATCTCATTTCCCTATGATGTTCTTCCTCTGGTCCACACTGACTCCTTTCTGCCATTTCTAAGCCCCATATCATGAACTGCCTTTTCAATAATTATGCCTTATGAATAAAGATCACATGTAGTTTTAAATCAACCAGGCTGCAAACTCTCAGTGGGGGCAAGTTTCGAGGGCCAGAAAAATTCCATTTTAGGGTGTTGATATAATCTGAAAATGTGATTTTAGAATCATTTCAGTCATCTTTGAGACTTTTAAGGGGCAGGAGATAGGCATCTGTGGTGATTTAAGAGGGAGAACAAGATGGATTCCTGACAATACAGAACTATAATCAACATATGTTTTCCTGGCAAGATTCTAGACTAGATTGTGAAATAAATGTCTTATGTACACTAAGAAAAGAATATGGTAATCACCAGGAACCAGATGCTTTCTTCTAGGAATAAGTCATACTAAAATAACCTCATTTGATTTTTTGTTGTGTTACTAGTTTGATAGGAAGCTGTCTTGTTTTTGCAAACATTTGACAATCTTTAGCATGTTACTTATTTAGAATAGATAGGGAGGGATATGTGGGCTGGGTGAGAATAAAGTTAAATAAGTTTTATAATTGTTCAACTAATCGTTAACTGAGTACATTGAATATTAAATCAGTACCAGGTGGTTTCTGCTAATGATACCCCACACTCAGTTCTTGGTCATATTCTGATAAACAATTTTTATCAAAGGTTAAAGATTTCTCAGAAGACATCCTTATACAGTATGCAGATGACACTAGGGAGACTAGCTAGTATGGTAGAGGGCACCCCAGTGCAGAAAGCATAAAACCATGGGTTTGGTAATATCGAAGGCTTGAATCAACTCTGCCACAGTTACTAGCTATGTGACCTGGGGTGAATTATTTCTGCTAACTCATGAAGACCAAGTGATCACCCAGAAAACAATAAATAGTAGCTTTTATTTATTTATTATTTTTGGATTTCATACAACCATTATTACTTCCGTAGACCAGAAAGATGAGCTAAAACTAAAGATGGAATTTAGCAGTTAAGATGAAAATCAATTGTACAGATGGAGGAGCTGAATATACTACATCTCATGTGAATAAAACTTGATGGTTCTAGTTGACTCTAAGGTCAGTATGAGTCAAACATATGATATTAATGACAAGCCAGCTAATGCAACTTAGATTTTCAATAAAATAATAGTATTTTGATTAAGGGAGATAGTAGTCCCTCAGTAGTGTTCAGACCCCATTTGGGAGACTGTGTTCAAGGAGGACTTTGATTTTCCTAGAGGAGGGTAACTACAATGGTGAAGAGTCTAGAATCCATGTTACAGGAGAAAAGGCTTAAATAATTGAAAAGCATTCTGCTGGAGAAAATAAGACTTATGGGATGGGGATTGGTAGTAGACAAATCAAGGGAAGTATTTTTCCCCCTAAACTGCTTATCATGGAGAATTTGAAGCAGTTACAAAAACAGTGAGATTAGTATAATGAACTTCCATATACTCCCATCACCCAGATGCAATAGTTTTCAATTTATGGACAACATTGTTTTATCTATTATCCTCCCAACTGGATTATTTGGAGGAAAATCCCAGAATTTCAGATATCATGTCATTTCATCTATAAATGTTTTGCTATGTATCTTTAAAAGACAAGAACTTAAAAACCCATGATTACAATACCATTAACATAACTAAAAAATGAACAGTAATTTCTTAACATCATCAAATATCCAGTTAGTGTACAAATTTCCCTAGTTGTCTCACAAATGTTATTTTATAGTTGTTTTGAAACAAGAGCTCAATAAGAAGTCCATAGATTGTAATTGGTTGATATATCTTTCAATTCCATTTGTCTTTCTTTTATGATCCATGTTACTTATTGATCATTTGTCCTGTAGATTTTTCCCGAGTTTGGATTTTGTGGATTGAATTCTTGTGGTGCAGTTTTTTTCCTTTGACCCTGAATTTCCTATGAATTAGTAGTTGGATATTGAGGATTGGTCAGATTGTTTATTGTGTTTGAAAGAATGCTTCATAGGGGAATTCCCTGGCGGTCCAGTGGTCAGGACTCGGTGCTTTCACTGCTGAGGGCCCAGGTTCAGTCCCTGGTCAGGGAACTAAGATCCCACAAGCTGCAAGGCCAAAAAAGAAAAACAAAAAAAAGAATGCTTCATAAGCAGTGTTAATTTCTTCTTCCATCAGGAGCCACTTCATTTCCGGTTATCTCTTTTTTTAAAGGTTAGCAGCCATTAGTAAACATTATCTAGCTTTGCTTTTTGTTTTATCCATTAGGGCTTGCAAAAATGGTTATATTCTAATTCTGTCATTCCTTTTTCATTTATTACCTGGAATATTTCTGAAAAGGGAAAGTTCTGCTCATTAACTTTTTTCAAGCAAATAGATGTTTGTCACCTTCCAAAGGTCATGTTATGTCCTGGAATCTCGGTAGGGTCAGGGGGAGATAATGGAGAGTTTGAATTAGCTCCTCAAGCCTTCACAGTAAGAACTTCAAGTCTTCCTTCACAGTAAGAACCAATGGGAGATGATAGCAGTTTTCAAATAGTTAAAGTGATTTAAGGAGGAATCTTATTTTATTTAGTTTCAGAAAACTGGGCTAAGACCCATTGTAAGAGTTAAGGAAGGGAGGGCAATCTACATTTAATATGAAGAAAATTCTGCTAACAATTAGAACAGTCCCCAGATGGAATGGATTGCTTCATAGAGCAGATAGCTGGCTTCCTGTTACTGGGATGTTTAAGAAGGGTTAGTCTTTTGGGGACATTGTAAAAGAGATTCTTATGTTGGGTCGAAATTTAAAAGTCTTTTGCATCTCTGAGTTTCCATGATACTAAAATGCTCCCGAGGAACCAGAAGGAAGACAGATATGTAGGAACTCTTTCAGGGTGACAGCTGTGTAAGAAATCCATTTTGAATATTTGTGGTGGAAATTTCTGATCCAAAAAGCAAATGCTCTAAGTAGTTAAAAATGGGTATTCTTGGGGCTTCCCTGGTGGTGCAGTGGTTGGGAGTCCGCCTGCCGATGCGGGGGACACGGGTTCATGCCCCAGTCCGGGAGGATCCCACATGCCGTGGAGCGGCTGGGTCCATGGGCTATGGCCGCTGAGCCTGCGCGTCCAGAGGCTGTGCTCCGCAACGGGAGAGGCCACAACAGTGAGAGGCCCGCGTACCGCAAAAAAAAAAAAAAAAAAAAAAGGGTATTCTTGGTACGTTCCTCATACTCTGCTTGTTAACACCTTATAACTCCTGACATTTGCCTATGGAGAAAGTGTGATAATTCTTTTGTTAATAACTCACAGTTTGTTCCCAATTGAGGACTTTTTCCCAGAAATCACAGCTACAGTGCAGTATTAACAGATGCCACTATTCCTGTGGAAACCTTAGACTGTATATTTTGCCTCTGGAGAGGGAGTCCTGCACTCAGAGTGGTATCTTGAAAAAATTCAATTCAAGATCATGAATAATATTTTGTGTTGTTGTATATTCCTATGTGCTTTTCTCAGGACAGTAGTTCCAAGATATACTAATAAGTGCCTCCTCTATCCCACTATCAGAAAAAGTGTGTTCTGTGGTTAAAATAATTGAGAAAATTCTATCTGTTTATTAACTCATTCACCCATGCATTTATTTATTTTTACATCAGTATTCCAAGAGCCTATAGTGTGCTAATTGTATGGTTAATATTCAAGAGGAGGATATACTACAGTGTCTGGAATTTCCCACACTTATTTGACCACAGACTATTTTTTCATAGAATACAGTATAGGATGATAGTTCTGTGATACATACACAATTACACAATTTTGAAAAAATAAAAACTTGGGATCATCTGGTTCCTTATTTTCTCTCATCTCAAATCCAATCTACCAGCAAATCCTGTTGTTTCTACTGTCAAAATATATCCAGTGGAATATTACTCAGCCATAAAAAAGAATGAAATCATGCTATTTGCAACAACATGGATGGACCTAGAGATTATCATACTAAGTGAAGTAAGCCAGACAGAGAAAGATAAATATCATATATTGCTTATATGTGGAATCTGAAAAAAAAGATACAAATGAACTTGCTTACAAAACAGAAACAGACCCACAGACATAGAAAACAAACTTATGGTTACCAAAGGGGAAAGAGGAGGGGAGGGATAAATTAGGAGGTTGGGATTAACAGATACACACTAGATAGATAACCAACAAGGACCTACTGTATAGCACAGGGACTACGCTCAGTATTTTGTAATAATCTATAAGGGAAAAGAATCTGAAAAAGAGTATATATATATATATATATATATATATATATATATATATATATACATATATATATATAAAACTGAATCACTGTGCTGTACACCTGAAACTAACATGACATTGTAAATCAATTATACTTCAATTTAAAAATCCAGAATATGATGCTTCCTGATCACCTCCCTATACCCTGAGCCCAGCTACTTTTCTTTCTCTTTTTCTCTCTCCACCCTTCCTTTATTTTTCAACACAGTATTTATGACTAACACACTATTTCCTTTGCCTGTTTATCTCATTATTGCCTCTCTCCTCCCACTTCAATGTAACCTCCACGAGTCATAGGGCCTTGTACTGTTTCTTGCTGTATCTCTAGCATCTGGAAGTGTGCCAGGATATAATAGGTGCCAAATAAATATCTGTTGAATAAGTAAATGTGGTAGCTGACATTATAAATGCTCACAGTAAAAGGACATGTACATCATAGTATCCTGCAAGGAACGTTGGCTTTGTAGTTAGCCAGACAGGGATTTCTTTCCTGGTTCTGCTATTTATTTGTTGTAAGACCTTGAACATGTTACCCAGTCGCTCTGTGCCTCAGCTCTATTACACATTGGAATAACGATCCATATCCCTTAGTTTTATTGTAATTCTTCAGCAGTGTATTAAACTATATATTCTATGTAACAAGGATGATATTAAATGAGAAAAAGGTATTTAAAGTACCTAGTGCAAAATTAGCATGATTCCTAGCAGAAGACCCAGTACAAGTTCTAGAGAACTACTATAATGAATATATTACCTTTCCTTCTCTTCTTCCTCCCTATCTCCCTTCAGTCCTCTCGCTGAGCTATTCTTGTTCTATTTTGTGGTCTGCAACACATATTTATGAAGTTGTGTTAGGGTGAGTTCTGTGAATCTCTGGAAGAGATTTTTTTCCCTTTGTAGAAATCAAACAAGCCTTAGCCAGCTAGGTCATGCAAGCATTGTCTTTCCATCAACAAAACTAACAATCTCAGATGGATAGTTGCTAACAAAGAGAATTAGAAATGACATTGTCAGAGAGAATGGGAACCTGGCAAGTATGATGTTATCTATAAACTCTTGCTTTGGAATTGCATTCAAGATCACATTCTGAGCTACATCAGATGATCGGTTTCATTATTTTAGAGTCACACTTCATTTTTTGACCCAAATACTGTTAGCAGTTTGATCGTTCACCCTGTTCATGAGATCTGACTCTGAATGACTTTTAGCTGTTTCAGAAAATCAAATCTTCCCCTCAGAGGACCAAGATTTGCCATCAGTGAGGATACTCACGACAGTGTCTCAAACTCTGTATCTAATCCCACTTAGTAATTCCAGAAATGTTTGTGTAGTAGCATCATTGTTAAAATCAGTGGGTGACCACTTTGAAGAACAGTGCTCATTTGATTGTCTCATTTCTGTTATGTCTGTGGACAAATTGGTCTGAAAAGCCCATAGTCACACCTTGGATACACTGTTATATCATAATACTCTCAAATCTATATTTATTTTCCCAAGGCCCCTGTGGCTTTTCATCCACACACTAGCTTTATCTATATGACCAAAGCATTGCGATGAAAAGCAACAGAAATGGTATTTGCAGCCATTTTGATGGACTTAGATGAACGGCACCATTACTGTGATAGTAACCCTTATATTTAGAGATGACTTTTCAATTGCTTGATCTGTTGAATGGTTGATACAGCTGCATATAAACATAACATCATCTTTGTGTAAATACTGCTTTTCCCCCAAGTGTACCCAATCCTTCTTCTCTACTCATTCTGCTCCATTTTTTATTATTATACACATTCTATTTCTCTTCTTGTCATCTTGTATTAAGTTCTATGTCCCTTATTTTCAGAGACATCTTGTATGTTGTGTGGTGAGCGGGGTAGTGGGTGATCTCAAGTGAAGATATCTCTTTTACTGAGGAATGGTGACTGGCAATAGGAGAGAAGAGAGTGTTTGACCATTTCTGCTCATTCCTTTTACTTGACAGAGGTTAATTTCTTGCTAAGTCTTTCTTCTTTTTTGTGCTGAAGTGGAAAGTTTGAATCAGAGCTATCTCTTTTACTCCAGAAGCTTATAAGCCCATATCTCTTTACCTCTATGCATAGCTTCTTGACCCCCTTTGCTCCAAAGTTTATCTTTGTTAAATACTGTAAGCAGAGACAAATTTACTTTGAAGCCAGAGAAGCTTAAGCTACAGGGCTGCTTACTTGCATTGTCCCTTCCAAGATCCTGTACTTTATTATTTTTAAATTGAAGTATAGTTGACTTACAATGTTGTGTTATTTTCAGGTGTGCAGCAAAGTGACTCAGTTATACATACATATATATCTATTTCTTTTTCAGATTCTTTTCCCTTATAGGTTATAATAAAATATTGAGTATAGTTCCCCCGTACTTCATTTTGTACTTGTAATTTGCTATTATTTTCCTTAGAGCATTCTCCCTTCAGCTGCGTAGGATTTAGGCTCTTTAAAAAACCCTGAATTCACCCTTGAAAATAATCGTCTCTTCTTTCTCTTCTACTTACTCTTTTTCTTAAATTGAAGTATAGTTATTTTACAATGTGTAAAAAGCAATATGCTGCTGAAAAGTAATATGATTCAATTATACATATACATACATTTTTAAAAAATATTATTTTCCATTATGGTTTATCACAGGATATTACTTACTTCCTCTTGAAGATTTGCTCCAACCATTACTTTGTTTCTGTTGCCGTTCCTTCTGTCCTTGATCTCTGTTCAGGACAAGTTGAAGGCCAAACCTTAACTGATACATGGGTTCTCTGAATGGCTTCTTTTACTCTATTCAGTGCGAATGAATCCTAGAGAATTGAGAAGCCTTTCAAGACACAACGATGGCTGTGGTCCTGAGAAAACATGGGAGGAATCAGACTGGAGCTCTACTAAGGTATTTACTAGTTTGACATTAGTTAACATTTCTGAGCCTCAATTCCTCACCTGCCAAATGGAAATAATAATATTTACTGTTCATATTTGCTATGAGGATTAAACCAGAAAATCTAGGTTAAAGCACTCTTACTTCAAGTGCTTGACACTACTTGGTATCAACACATTTAAATTGGACTTTCTGCTTCCCACTAGCTATCTATTTTACATTTGTTAGTATATATATGTCAATGCTACTCTCTCACTTCGTCCCAGCTTACTCTTCTCCCTCCCTGTGTCCTCAAGTCCATTCTCTACGTCTGCATCTCTGCATCACATGGGGAGATCAACTCGGTGCTTTGTGACTACCCAGAGCGGTGGGATAGGGAGGGTGGGAGGGAGATGCAAGAAGGAGGGGATGTGGGAATATATGTATACATATAGCTGATTCACTTTGTTATACAGCAGAAACTAACACAACATTGTAAAGCAATTATACTCCAATAAAGATGTTAAAAAAAAAAAGGACTTCCTTTTCCTTCAGCTGCCATAGCAGAATGTAGCAGAGAAAGTTGGTTATGCAGGGAGGATATTTCCCATCTGCATTTTTAGGGAACTTTTTTGACCTCCAAGAACTAGAAAAATGCTTGTCATTAGTCTGAAAAGGCAAGTGAGACCCCAGGCAGACACAAAGGATGAAACTGCTGCTTTGTTTGAGAGAGTGGCAGCTGCAAGAAATGGCAGCAGCCGCAGCATCCCTGTAAGCCACCCATCTTCAGGCTCTAGAGTCTTTTGGGCTCTGATAAGTGAGAGTACATCCTTCCCATACCCAATGTATTAAAAGTTGGTTTTCACCCCTTTCTTTTTTGCTTCCTATGTTTACAGAATAAACATTTGGTCTTTAGATGGGAGAATGAATCTCTGTTGGGGGTGGAGGGGTGGCGTAGAATATCATTTATTAAATGGATACTTTTCAGGTGTGTTTCTTAAATGATACTTAACAAAAGGCAGAGGAGAGCCAGGGAGGCTTCAGTAAGCTGTTGAGTCAGGATGCCTGGTTCTTTCTGTCTTTTCTGTCAGAGTATTTGTTCATTTTGCAAAATCTTAGCAGCATGGTTTGTAACCATATTTTGAACATTAGGATTTTGAAAGATTGTATAATTTCTTGGCTTAAAAATTAAGGAAATGAACCACCTCATTATGCCTAATAGGTAACCCTAGGCAATAGAGAAAATTTATTATACATAATACCTGGTAAGTATATTGTGCCTGTGATCTTGTTGAGAATGTTTTACTCCCAAGGTATGAGGACATTTGCCTATTATATGTTTTACCTATGGAGAAAAATAATGGAAAGAACATCAGGCTGGAAGAGAGGTGTTTTAATCCTAGTTCTATATCAGTCAAGTTTGTGGCTTTTGGGTGAGTGACTTCATTTTGTGTTGTAGGTGATACATCTGCAAAGCGTGACAGTAACTGTGTCTCTAGGTTGTGTTGAGAAGACACATGAGATCATATGTGTGCAAGTTTTGTAAGTTCAGAGGAAGATATACAGTAATAGTAACTTCTCACATTAACATGAGTGATTTAAGCATAAGGCTAAGGCCCTTGATATTTGAGAAAAAAAGATGTGGAGAAATGACTGGTTAGTGTGAACTCAAAACTCTGAATCAAGATAGGTCACCACTTACCTGGACATTATTAATATAACTCTTTGTAGAAACACCTTCACAAAATTATAATTTAATATTATACCCAGTTTTTATTGAGGATATATTTTTAAAATAGCCAGTAGAAAAATTTTGCTTGAGAACATTGCCTATTAGGCCTAATGTTTCTTACATAAAGAGCTTCATGAAAAACTCCTCTAACTATTTAGTTTCAGGCAAAAGCAAAAAATAAAGAAAATCTGTATCCAGATGAATTGGTACTTTTAATAAAAAAATAACCACTACATAATTCATTATATTTCTAGTTTTGCCTTGACTATCGGGAAGCTCACAGTTAAATATAATGACGAATTGCAGTAATTAACCTCAGTGTGTGGTTTTCCCATATAGTTATCTTCTTTCCTCAACCTTAAAGCCTTTTTGTATAGATGCCATGCATAATAAACTAATTCAAATATGTTATTTTTGAAAATAGGCAGGTAGATAAATAATATTTCTGTATAAATCTGGTGGCTCATTTGTGACCACTATATTGGTGACTCCAGGATATTTGGTTTGATTACCATGTAGGCAATTGAATATTGCTCTATTCAAAGGCAATCTGCATTGACCCTACACGGATGACTGGCATGCAAACCTTTGGCTACAAGGAGAAACTGAGAAAGAACGGGGACCAATTAGAACTAAGCCTTTACTAATACTATAAAAATAACTAAAACCATATGCTATCAATAATAGTGTAGTATAATCAACCTTAGAAATGAACAACAGCAATATTTTATTACTCATTCACATATGACAGGATCGTATTTTGCCTTTGTTTCCTGAGTAATAATCATGGAACATTAAGATCTGAGATTCCATTTTCCCACTGCATGCTATCATGGCATTGGAGTAGTAGGATAAAAGTAAGTTTGTGCTATGTTTAGACAAATGGGCTAGAGACAGACTATCTTATGGTCTTTCATGAACCAGAACTATCAGAATATATTAATATATTACTCTGTCCAGGTAAGCGATGACAGAGTCATTGGTAGATGCCCAGAAGACACTGATGATTTCAAAAGTAATTCTGCTGGGCTGAGGGCAATGGGTTTTAAAGCTCACTAAGTAAGGTTTTGAATTTCTTTTTTAGATGCAGGGCAGTGAGCAGAAGGTTGGAAAAGAGGGTCTAATGAAGCCTTGGTAAAGGTTGCCATTGAGATCAATTTTGGACTAAATTTCCAAAAGAACTGAACCTCTTTCTGAATAGGGAAATGTTACTCCAGTGGGACAAGCTCTGGCTTCCAAAACAGAGGGACTCCTTTAGACCTCAAAACTAGCATGCTCATGGACAGTCACCTGAGGCATTGCAGAAAGGCTTAATGAACCACATAGCAAGGCAAGGACGAGAAGAAGAATCTTTTTAAAACAGTTAAGAGATTAAGTCAATGCAAGCATTCTTCTTTTTGTGTTCCGGCATTTTTAGCACTATCTTACCATTAAAGAAAACCCATAGCTGGCAGTGCAGAAACTGGATAATAATCACTCATCTCCCTTGAATCTAAGCCTCATTCACCAATGATTTCCCTTCTTGAAACAGACTGCCAGGGCCAAGAGACTGGACAATACTTCTGAGAAAGAATAGGGCATGGCAGGAGATTCAGGGTGAGGAACGAGCCCACACAACCTACAGCTTTTAAGCTAAGTTGCTTACTCTTGCTCTTTTTGGGTAAGTTCTATCACAGCTATATTCTAACTGTGTGAGAGGGTGAAATCCCCAGAGTAGTAGAAGGAGATACAGTGTCTAAAGAGGGAAAAACCTTTGGGAAATAATGGCATTCTGTAGAAAGAAATTCAGGAGAGAGACTCAGTTTCCACCTTTGGGTACAGGCTGCATGTGTCTGTCCATTCATAGGCATCTAGATGAGAAGTAAGCTTTCTTCATGGAGGTGGAAATGTTTACTGGAGAGGACAAGGAATAAAGGTAATATTTTTGAAATATCAACCAGGAAAGTTTATTCCTCTTCATGTTTCCTTATCTTTATGGCCCTTTCTCTTCATCACTAACCCCTCAAAAGTTATTATAAGCATAGAGAACAGAGTGAAAGTGACAACACTAGGGGTCAGAGCAAGACTTCCTGCTCCTGAAAGGAGGCAAGATTTTATAGAGGTGGAAGAGAAAGTTGGAAGGGAAAGCCTTTAAAGAATCTGTGGTGATTTAGATCCACTACAGATTCATGTAGTTATATAAATGCATACAATTCATGCATGTCCCAATTTTAGCATTGATTTTGAATTATTAATGATTCAAATTAAGACCTATTTGCCATGAATCTTCAACTTCCTGATATTTATTAACAGTTTACATAGGGTAAAAATAAGGGAGCAATTTCAAGGGTTGTTAGATAGAAGTCAACAAGATAGAATATAGGGTTTAGATGAAATGAAATTAATAAGAATAGGTATATTTTGAGTATGGGAGAGAAAAAAGATGTGATATGTAGAGTCTATCTTCATGGAACTTATCATTTTATTCAGGGTATAAAATTGAGTTTATGTAACATTATTAAATCATATGTGGCTCCATATATTCTAGTGGCAGCATGATTCAAACAATGTTCTAAATTCTCTAGGAAGCCAAAGCAAGAATGGGTCAGTGTTAATGAGGATGATTATAGTTGCTTCACACTGCATGGTCTTTGAAATCAAATACTTCTTGTATTACTCTTGGCTGTGCTACTTACTATTTGTGTGACTGTAGACATGTTAAGTAACCCCTTTGAGCCTATTTTTATCATTTGTAAGATGAAGATTGTAATAGTGCCTACTTCATTGGGTTGTTGTGAGAATTTAATAAAATAATGCATGGTAAACACCAAGCATAGTCATTGGCACATAGTAATGCTTGTTAAATATAGATATGAAGGAGAAGGTAGCATAAGAGACAGTTTTTGGAAGACTTTGATAGGTAAAAAGGATGGAGGAAGGCGTCCCATATCAAGAGGATGTATGAGCTATGTCATACAAGTAGGAATGGCTTGTTTAGGGAGCAATGACATGAATCTGTCAGAACTAGAACATTCTCTCAGGAGAATTAGATTTTAAAAGTATGTTGAGATGGTAGTAGTCACAGAAAGGGACAATAGTAAGGTTCCCTGAGATTTTAAGAAAAAGGTCAGGAAAAGCTTACCATTTGAGAATGAAACAAATTCAAATCAGCTTATATTGATGGGATTATTTATTGACTTGATCCACAGACACCATGTATTGCTAAAGAGTCTTAGAAAATACAGTAGTCTAATCAATAGCTCCCCAGTTTCTCACCACCTAAACAAGGTGATCAGGGTATATCTTTAGATTGAATTTGTAACTAAAGAAAGCTGCACCCTAATTAACTATATTGTTTCCTTTATGAAGAATGGAAGTGTTGAATTCTGCATGAGGTCCCTCCAAAACTTTAGAAAAGTAGTGAGAACCCATGGAAAGTTTTTGTCAGACTATAACATAATCAAATCACTGTTTTGGAAGCTGAATGGGAGTAGTAGGAAGAATGGACTGGAAGAGTAAAAATTGGAGGCAGGGAGGTAAATTTGAAGGCAATGATGCTTGATCCACCAGAGGGCAGACAGCAGAAGCAAGAAGAGCTACAGTCCTGAAGTGTGGAACAAAAACCACATTCACAGAAAGATAAACAAGATGAAAAGGCAGAGGGCTATGCACCAGATGAAGGAACAAGATAAAATCCCAGAAAAACAACTAAATGAAATGGAGATAGGCAATCTTCCAGAAAAAGAATTCAGAATAATGATAGTGAAGATGATCCAGGACCTCCGAAAAATAATGGAGACAGAGATAGAGAAGATGCAAGAAATGTTTAACAAAGATCTAGGAGAATTAAAGAACAAACAAACAGAGGTGAACAATACAATAACTGAAATGAAAACTACACTAGAAGGAATCAATAACAGAATAACTGAGGCAGAAGAACGGATGAGTGACCTGGAAGACAGAATGGTGGAATTCACTGTGGTGGAACAAAATAAATAAAAAAGAATGTAAAGAAATGAAGACAGCCTAAGAAACCTCTGGGACAGCATTAAATGCAACAACCTTCACATTATAGGGGTCCCAGAGGGGAAGAGAGAGAGAAAGGACCCAAGAAAATATTTGAAGAGATTATAGTCGAAAACTTCCCCAACATGGGAAAGGAAATAGCCACCCAGTTTCAGGAAGCGCAGAGAGTCCCATACAGGATAAACCCAAGGAGAAACACACCAAGACACATAGTAATCAAATTGGCAAAAATTAAAGTCAAAGAAAAATTATTGAAAGCAGCAAGGGAAAAATGACAAATAACATACAAGGGAACTCCCATAAGGTTAACAGCTGATTTCTCAGCAGAAACTCTACAAGCCAGAAGGGAGTGGCATGATATACTTAAAGTGATGAAAGGGAAGAACCTGCAACCAAGATTACTCTACCCAGCAAGAATCTCATTCAGATTCGATGGAGAAATCGAAAACTTTATAGACAAACAAAAGCTAAGAGAATTCAGCACCACCAAACCAGTTCTATAACAAATGCTAAAGGAACTTCTCTAAGTGGGAAACACAAGAGAGGAACAGGACCTACAAAAACAAACCCAAAACAATTAAGAAAATGGTCATAGGAACATACATATCGATAATTACCTTAAACGTGAATGGATTAAATGCTTCAACCAAAAGACACAGGCTCGCTGAATGGATACAAAAACAAGACCCACCTATATGCTGTCTACAAGAGACCCACTTCAGACCTAGGGACACATGCAGACTGAAAGTGAGGGGATGGAAAAAGATATTCCATGCAATTGGAAATCAAAAGAAAGCTGGAGTAGCAATACTCATATCAGATAAAATGACTTTAAAATAAATAATGTTACAAGAGACAAGGAAGGACACTATGTAATGATCAAGGGATCAATCCATGAAGAAGATATAACAATTATAAATATATATGCTCCCAACATAGGAGCAGCTCAATACATAAGGCAACTGCTAACAGCTATAAAAGAGGAAAAGAGGATTGGGATTGACATGTATACACTGATGTGTATAAAATGGATGACTAAGAAGAAAATAAATAAACATTTAAAAAATTTTTTTAAAAAAGAAGGCAATGATTCTTACAATTCATGTTAAATGGCTCAATTTGCAAATAAAGTTTGACATATAATTTGTTCGGAAAAGTACCATAAAATATAACAGTAGTTTAATGACCAATTTAGAACCATAGTAATTGTATAGATCTAGGTCTAGGTAATTTGTAAAACTTAATTTTTTTCTGCCTAAGGACCACCAATTTTTTTTTGATTTTTTTTTGTGAAATAAAATGAGTATGTTCATTTGAAAAATAATGTTAAAACCAATACCCAGGTACCTGCCATTCTGTTTAAGACCTAGATTGTTACCAGAACCTTAGAATCCCCTTAAGTGCCCTCTGCCCCAATTGTATCCATCTCCTGGAGGTAACCACTACCCTGATTAATACAGGTTCTCTTGATTATAATTATTGTTTATCACTTCTGTATGTCTGTGTAAACAATATGTTACTTTTCCTATTTCAGTACTTTATATAAATGGAATCATACTCTTCTGTGATTTGCTTCATTATCTAATTATAATTTGTGGATTCACCAACATTAACATGTATAGCTGTAGTCCATTCCTTTTCACTGCTGTATACTATTCCATTATATGACTATACCATAATTTAGTGAACTAGTCTAACATGGTATAGATATTTGGCTATTTCAAGTATTTTTCCTATTATTGATAATAATGCTGTACCAGCCTCAGTTTACATGCCCTGCTACTGATCTGCTAGTCCCTCCCACCCAACCTTTTCCTATGTTCATGCATCTCTAGTAGCTACTCATACTATTTCTATGGTCATCAAGCCCAGGAGCTGTTATTATCACAGACTAAAATGAGCACACATGCATGGCACTAACCGGCAAAAGAGACTATTGTGTTGTGTGCCATCGGGACTAGACCATGAGGGCTCTGGCTTCTACACTGATTCCTTGGAAGAAACAGTTGACACAAAATGGCAATGGGGGAAGCCAATTTCCTGCAAAGCAGTCTTTGTCCAGGATGAGTTGAGAGAGAGGAAGGAGGTATCAGATACATCGATCTCTCTTTCTCTTCCCTCTCCCCAACAGACTCTTGTAAAACAAAGTAGTTGCATAAGCCTCTTTGAAGACATTCAAAGACGGAGCCATTTATTACGTTTGACCAGCTTTTGAATATATTTACCCTCCCATCTTTCCTACCTCACTTCACTTTTTAAAAAACTTTTTATGGCTTATTTTAGATATTTTACTTTTTTTCTCCCTCCTGCTTCCCTCACTGCATTCTCCAGTAAAGTCTGAGCACGTAAACTTTTACCTCAACCCCTGTTTTTCAGGCAACCCGGTTTTACACAGCTGCAATGGGCATCTTAACACTTTTTGTTCTTTTCAAGTACATGCTCAAATAGTTTCTTCAGAATATGTACCTAGGAATAGAATCGCTAAGTTGTAGCTATAGTTGTAGCTGTAGAATTGCTGAGTTGTAGTAAATGCTCAGATTGACTAAGCAATGTCAAGCTGTTTTCTTAAGTGGTTTATACCTGTGTATACTTTCAGTAGCACTGCATGAGACTTCCTGTTGCTTTACAATCTCTCCAAAACTTGGTGTTGTCTATATTTTTAGTATTTCTAGTTTGGTGGGTAAATAATGACATCTCACTTGACTTTCCTAAGCTTTTCCTTGAATATAAGTGAAGCTGAGGACTATTTCATATGTTCACAGGACATTTGTATTTCATCCTCTGTAAAATGCCTGACCATGTCTTTTGCAAATTTTCTATTGGTACGGCTGTCTTTTCTTCCTGACTGGTCAGAGTTCTTTATATATTTGTGCAGTAATCCTTTCTTGGTTATATGTCTTTCAAATATCTTCTCCTGGCTTTTTTTTTTTTTTTTTACCCCCTATCGATTACCATTTATCCCTGTACCTTTTAATGCATGGTCTGTTTCTTCCACACTGATCTGCAATGTTTGCTCTGTCATAAATCAAGTTTCCACATATACATGGGTCTGTTCTGGACTGTCCATTTTGTTCCATTGTTCTGTATGTCCACCCTTGCTCTAATACCACATTATCTCTATTAATATAGCTTTATAGTAAGTCTTGAAAATTGGTAGGGCAAGTTGCCTTGCCTTACTCTTGTACACTATCTTGTCTATTTCTGATCCTTTGCTTTGCCAAGTCACACACACACACACACACGCACACACAGACACAAATAACCTGTTAGGATTTTTTCTGGAGTTGCATTGGATATTTAGATCAATTTCTACTATGCTCATGAAGGTGATCAGTTTCTGAGTTTTCTTTTTTGTACTGTACTTGCCTTTTTTTGGTATCTCATAAAATGCATGGGAGAATGTTTCCTATTTTTCTATTCTCTGCAATAGTTTATGTAAGATTTGAATTGTGTGTGCCTTTAATGTATGATAGAACTCTCTTGTCAAGTCACCTGGGCCCGGATTGTTCTTTGATCAAATATTTTTAAACTACTGCTTCAATTTCTTTAATCATTCTAAGACTATTTAGATTTTCTGTTTCTCTGTGAGTTATTTTTTTTTTTGGTGCTTATATGCTTCTTATTCATTTCATCTGTGTCTTCAAACTTCTTGGCATAACATTGTTTGTACTTCCCTTTTATCTGTTTCACTTCTGTTATACCTGATTCATGCCCACTTTTTCATTCCTAATATAGCACTTTTGTTCTTTTTCTTCTTGATTAATTTTGCCAAAGTTTTGTTGTCTTCTTTTAGTCTTTCCTAAGAACCATCTTTTAGTCTTTCCTAAGAACCACATTTTGACATTATTTATCATCTCTATTTTATGCCTTATATTTCACTAATTCCTGATTTTAGCTTTATTTCCTTCATTTTTTTTTTAATTTATTCTGATGCTCTTTTTCTAACATCTTAAGTCGTATGCTTAGCTCATTAATTTTGAGGCTTTCTTCTCTTTAAACAGTTTTTGGATTAAGATCTACATACAGAAGACTGTAAAAGCATATACATCCAGTTTAATGAATAATTATTAAGTAACCACTCTTCAGATCAAGAAATGGAGAACTACCAACTCCATTAGTCCTCTGTGCAGTCATCTTGTGTCCCTGATCATGTAACCTCTGCCCTCTACATGTAACCACTACCGTGATGAGATATAATTTGTTTATTTAAAATTTTATTACTTAAATATTCATCCCTAAATGATATAGTTTAACCTTCTCTGTTTTTGAACTTTACATTTAATGGAACAAAACATAATGTACCCTTTATAAACCTTATTTTTTTCACCTGATATTATATCTGTTAGATTCATTCTTTCACTTTCATTGCTGTAATCAATTTTGTGAATATACCACAATTTATATATCCAGTGTGCTGTTATTAAACATTTGACTTATTTCCAGTTTTTGCTATCACAAATAATCCTTCTATGAATATTCTCGTACATTTCTCTTGGAGCAAGAGTTTCTCTATATACTAGATGCAGAATTGTTCACCCATAAGGTATGTGTAAGTTAGCCTTCATTAGAATATGGTAAACAGTTTATCTAAGTGTACCAGTTTACACTCTCACCAGGTACCAATTTGCAATCCTGCAAGCAGTGTACAGTATATAAGAGTTCTCGGAGCTCCATACTTGGTCTTCTCTAACTTTTTATGTGTCTCCAGTCTGGAAAGTGTATACAGGTATTTAGTTTTGCTTTATAATGAGCATTCCCTGATTGCTACTAAGATTGGGCTCATTTTTTTTTCTTCTAATATCATCATTTAAGCTGTATGTTTTATCATAGTTCTGCTTTATTTGCATCCCACTTAGTTTAATAAAATACATTTATTGTTTTAGTTCTAAATATATTGTAATGTTCATTATAATTTCTTCTTTAACCTAGGAATTACTTCAGAATTTGTTGTTAAACTTCCATATATAGGACATCAGTGTCTTACAACTCCTAATTTTGTCTTTATTTTCTCCAGCAACTACAGTGATTGGCTCTCTTTTCAGGGATTTTTTTTCCCCACTGCAAAGTAACAAAATTTGTAATTACTTAATAAAATTTAACAGTGTAGAGGGGGGAAAAAATACATTGACACAGATGGTGGACAGGGCCACTGAGTACATTTTCTACGGATACTTGATTCAAATTCATGCCTCAACAAAATTACAAATTACAATCTTTTATTAAATTTAAAATAAGGGATATATCAAAGTGAGTATTAAAATCTATGAATTATATTGGCATTTACTCAACAAATTTCAATGATCTTTCATATGTATCACTTAGTTTGACTCAACCATAGTCCTGTAAGATAGGTGATATTATGCCTGTCTTATAGATGGCACAGTTCAGAGTTGTTGAGGGCCTGGATTAAGGCTGTGAGAGTGCAGATTTCTGGATAGATATAAGGAAAATTGCAGAAGTAATATAGATGGGTCTTAGAAGCCATTTTGAAATACAATTAATATTAATTTAGATAAGTATCACAAGAAAAGGAGCAGAGTTTAGATGGGAAAAAGGTGAATTTGAGGAGTGGCAAAAATAATTCATATTTAAACTTATTCATGGAGCAGCATGAAATAATATATTTGGAGGTAAGAAGCCAAGAAATGTCTAAATTTATCTGTGGAAAGGTGATGATAGGAGCCATGTGAGAGTATGAGAGTATCTAAGGGGAGGAATGGTGACTGTGAAGAAGGGCAGAGCCTTGGGTTCTGTCTACATTTGAAGGATAAGTGGAGGAAGAAGAAAGAGCTAAAGAAACTGAACTGAATGCAAAAAAGATGTATGAGGAAAACTGGAGAGTGTAGTTTCATGATAGCCAAAGGAGGAGAATATTTGAATCAGGGAGAGGGTGTGGTTGCCTCAGCTGCTATAGAGAGGCTGGTTATTAAGAGAGTGAAGAATTCACAGAATTTGATGATTAGAAAATCAGTGGTGGGCTTCCCTGGTGGAACAGTGGTTAAGAATCTGCCTGCCAATGCAGGGGACACGGGTTCGAGCCCTGGTCCGGGAAGATCCCACATGCTGCAGAGCAGCTAAGCCTGTGCACCACAACTACTGAGCCTGTGCTCTAGAGCCCGTGAGCCACAACTACTGAGCCCACGTGCCACAACTACTGAAGCCCACGCACCTAGAGCCCATGCTCCACAACAAGAGAAACCACCACAATGAGAAGCCCGCCCACCACAATGTAGAGTAGCCCCCGATCACCACAACTAGAGAAAGCCCGTGCGCATCAACAAAGACCCAACACAGCCAAAAATAAATAAATAAATTTATTTTTTTAAAAAAGTTACTTTCAAAAAAAAATCTGTGGTGACCTTATTGAAAAGCAGCTTCAGTAGAGTTGTGGGTCAGAGGCTAGATTGTAATCAATTTAGGAATGACTCAATGGTGAGAAATAGTAGATGATTCTTTCCTGTAGTTTGTAATGAAAAGAAGAGAGAGAAAAGGAGGGTTTAAGGGAAACACTGGCAGAGTGTAGGGTTTTGTTTTGTTTTCTTATCTTAATAGTGACATTTGAGTGTATTTTTACAAGAGAGGGGGAAGTTATCAATGTTGTAGAAAAGATTGAAAAATCAAAAAAGGGGCGATATGATAGGAAATGTGTTGGAGATGGAAAAGTTGCTGAATTTATAGTCAAGAAGTTAGTGTTTATATGCTGGCTCTGCCACTGTCCCAGTTTATGTTTATAGGCAAATCATTTGGTATGTTGTGTTCCCAATTTTACTCATCTGTCCAGTCAGAATAATCACATTTACTATATATATCTTAAAGAATTGGTGTAAAAATTGAATAAATAATATTTGCAGAAGTGCAGTTAGGAATGAATATATATCATATATCTGGGTGCACAACTGTGATAAGTGGTCATTAATATTGATTTCTTTTTTCTTTGGAATAGATATTATTAGTAAGAGTGATAGTGACTGTATGGACACAGTTCCAGAGGGTGGGTTCAAAGGTACCGACGTAGTTTCTCCTTGAAAATTTGTTTAGACATAACTTCCTCCAAAACAGAAGGGAAGAGGAAGATAAAGGGAAAATTTGAAGGAGAAACTTGAAGGATGTGATTACAGAATATTCAGGGCTTTTTAAAATTCCAAATAGGTAAAATTCAAATTCAAATGACAGATCAGTTATTTGTAAGTAGCCTGAACAGTGGGGATACTGCTACTTTTATATCTTATATCGCTAGCAAGAGCTTACAGAAAATTGTTTTATCTTCAGTTTTTTCTCAGGAGGTTCAATTTTTGGTCCACTCTTCATTCTGTGAGTTCTTATATCATCTATGAAACTTGTTTGGAGTTTCTCTAACAATGTTATCCAAGAAAATATTTTATGAATACTATGTGCAAAACATTGTGCTAGGGCAGTATTTCTCAACTAAGGATAGTTCTACATACATGAACATGACTCTTGCCAACAAGGGTGTTTACAAATATGGGGGGACAGTTTCAAGGGTCACAATAACTAGAATGCTGTTGGCATTTTGTGGAAGGGGGCTACAGTTATTAAATATCCTTCAGTTCATAAAACAGTCCTACACATTTGCTAGAGACTGTGGGGAACATAACATTAAAAAACAATTTTGCTTTAAAGCAATATGTATGTAGTTTCATTGTGGATGCAAGACATACATACTAAAGATTCTGTAACAATAGAAGATACTGCTGAAGTATGTAAAATAAGTGGGAAGGATAATGGCATTATTGATAACAGGGACCATACCCATTCCATTTTTTCCTGGTTCCTAACCTACTGCCTGGAAAATCATAGGTCTCCAATAAATATATATTGAATGAATAAGTGAATGAATGAATGAATATATGATCTAGGATTTGAGAAGAGAGGTGTCAAAGGGAATAGTGTGCTGCAGTGACAAGAGCACAGAATTGGGAATCAAGAAGGAGGCTTGGGGTTCTGGTCATTATTTGCCCACTGGCTCTGTAATTTTAAATAAATCATTAAATTTCTAAGTCTTGATTTCATCGTCTATAGACAAGACCATTGTACTAGATTATTTCTAATAAAATTTCCAACTCTAAAATTCAGTGGTTCTATGAATTAGGGACAGTTATGTATAGGAGATGAAGTTGGAATTGGGTGTTAAATGGTAGAGCAAAAGGAGTCAATACTTGGAAGGGAAGGCAATGTGAGCCTTGTCATCATAGAGTAAGTCTGAATGTTCAACATCTTCTGGAGAGGAGAGTTCTTGTTTGGAAGTAATGACTGGCAAGTTTGGGGCAATGATTGTGATAGCCTTTGAGATTTAGGCTAACAAGGTGAATTTAATCCTGTAGATAATTGATTTGGCTTTTGCTTCACTCAGTCCAGTTTTAGAGTAGCATCATTGCTTCAGGTCCTTCTCACTGTGTTCTCCCTGCCAGATTAGCCAAAATTGGTCATAAACCCTTTGACGCTACAGTTGGAACTGTTGACCTTTGTCTGTGGAACAACTTTAGCCCTGTATGTTATTCTCCTAGGCCAGAGTTACTCAAAGTATAGTCTCCTGATGATAACTTCCAAATCTCCTAGGATGTGTGTTCAAGATGCAGATTCTCAGGTCCTACACAGACAGGCTGAGGCTGAGTTTCTAAGGGGTGCTATCCAAGAATCCATATTTAAAACAAGTGAATCGGGTGAGTCTTATGTACAGAACTGGCTTCATGGGAGTGTGACCTGTGCAATCACACTGGGCCCCACACTCAGAAGGGTCCTGCACTTGGTTTAATGCTCTGCTGTTGCTCTCTTGAGATTGTTAAACATTTTGAATAAGGTGTCTGCTTTTTGATTTTGCACTGGGCTCCACAAATTCTATATAGTCAGTACCACTTATGAGAAGTGCTAAAGTTTGAGAACTACGACCTTAGCTCAATCCTTATGTATTCCCAAATTCCTTCCCATTCTCATTGGTCTTTGTCATAGTGTGCCTAGCGTGACTTTTACGAAACAGATGGGGATTATGACATCAGGCAATTATAAATGTTGAAATGGCTTTTGGTAGAAATTCAAATGACAGAAGGTATGTTTTTTTTTGAAAAAAAGTTTAATAGTATTATGGTTTGTAGAAAATAAAGACTGGAGGTTGGGAGGCAATTTAGGAGATGATTGTAATAAATCTTACCTGAAATGATGAGAGTTTGAAAAGGAAAGGTAGTTGGAATGGAAAGAAAGTAATGAGTTTCAAAACAAAAACAAAGGAATTCATAGCACTTGGTAATTGATTAGTTATATGCCCAGAAGAGTTCCCAAGCCTTGGGGCCAGGTGAATGAAATAGGCATGTTATGAGAGGCATTTGGGTGTGGAAGGAAAAGGACATTTCATTTTTGATACATAGTATTTGGTGGCAGGTAATCCAGGTAGAAAGGCCCAGTTGGATATTACAAATTAGAGCTAACAGTTTGATGCAGAAATTAAAGCCTGGAGCATCTTCAAAAAAGATAACACTTGAAGCCGTGAGAGTACAGCTACTGGACTGAAAAGACGTTGAAGTGTAAAGAAAGTGAAACACTAAATAGACATCTTTTGCTATCTGTAGTTAGAAGATAGAAGTGCTGTAAGGGGGAAAGGAAGAAGTCGACTTCTAAATTGAAGAAGTCGATGGATACTTTAGGAATCTTACATTTGTTTCAGCTCAGAGTCAGCGGAATAGACTGGACAGCCACATGCTGTTTTTGGCTTTGTGGCCCTGTGAGTCTATCACACTGCACAGGTATAATTATTATTATATGTCTGAGTAAACCCAATTCATTCAAGATGTTAATATTTCTCTGGTCATCACCAGTGATGCATAGCGACATCATTTGTCAGTATCTGTTATACTGCAGCTTGCCTTAAGAGACTGTTCAAAGGAGCAAGAAAATCCTGCGTAGAAGAGGTGATTTGTTACCTTAAATGTCAAAAGAATGCACATTGGGAATGTGGAGAATGCTACTTAAAAATAGGTTAGAATGTTGACTGGGGTAATGCAGTTGCTTTGATTATGTCATAATATTGTTCAGATTTAAAAGAATGAGTGTACTTTTTGTTAGAAGAAATAGGCTACGGGTTGTCTAATTCATTATGGTGGAGATTTTCATCGGAAGTTTGTTTTGAAATTGCTGTCACACATTTAATTGTTGGAATTCACAGAATCTCATGCTATCCCCACCCACCACCACATCCAACAAGGTAAGTTTTTTTTTAAATAGGATCATTGATCCTGTAGACATTTTTGCATGTTAGCTTGAAAACACTGGTCATGGCAGAAAGGAAGCCAGACTTAAAAATAAAATAATCATTTTCATTTATAATTTGAGCTATGTCTATTACACAGAGAAACAGGTAAATTACATGAAACCTTTTCTGTTATGAGAACAGATCGAGCACTTTAATAATACTTCACAAATCTTGAAAAGAGCTCTTGACAATGATACATCATCCGTGGAAGCTGTATGAAGCAAAAAAATAATGCCTGCCTAATCCATGCCAGTCTTTTGTCCCAAAGCTAAAATTAACAAAGACCATCCAACCCTCTACCATGACCAAAAAGAAGAAAGCCCTAACATGTGCTTTAATTAATGTTCAGTGTATGTAATTAGTACAATAGATGATCTACCACTTACCTTCGGAAATAAAGAAAACTCCTCTCTTAACTAGTCTGATTATAAAATGTCCCTAATATTTTTATTCTTCACAAAGACTTATTTTCAGTATAAGAAATCTAGTATGCTGAAATATGAAAAATATATCCTTTATCTAAGCAATAAAAAGCCTTTGAGAATTTATAGCTACTTTGAAAAAGCTACTGAACAGTGCACAGGGAAAAGTTCCAATTATTTTTAAGTCGTGTGAGGAAATGTATTGTTAAGTTGAAAGCAAAACTGTCAGCAGTCTCATGATGCCTCAACACAATGGGCAACCACTTGAATTAATATTTTAATTTGCCTTGTTCTTATTAGAGGACATGTGGCAGGTTTCCATCTTGGCTGTGAAATACTCTGATTTTAATTTTGGTAAAATCCTTAGCAGTCGTTTCATGCTGTATTTGATGGGAGGCTAACACTCCATTATCCAACATTCCATTAACAAGGTTTCTTCAATGAATATGAGGTTTTAAAATGAAATTTGCATATCTGCCATGCAGTGATTCAACAGTCAGTCTCGTTGCTTCTTTGTTACTGTGAAACACAATGCAGATTAGTGAAAGCACTTGGTTCTACATCTTTATGGTTTCTCCACTGGTAGATATGTTTGGATAGATCCATTATTATGCTAATTTTCTCGTGTTATCTTTGGTTGCCTGAGACCATGGGACAAGAAATTTCACAAATTTTGGAAAATAATAACATGATTCTCAGCAAGGCAATCACAAGGACACATTCAGCTGTGAAATTTGTCTTGAACTATACAAATACTTCTATGTTTGTCTAGCATCAGGATCACTGAAAGGAGGGAGAATGAAAGATGTACACTTAATGATAATGTGTAATTTTTGCTATTAGAGTAGCACTACCTTATCCTTAAATTTGAAGGCTGTAAGAGAAACTGCAAGATATTAGAGGAAAGACTAGAAGAACATCACATGGTAGAGCAGACTGATAGGGAGAAGTTAGAAGAAAGGAGGAAGTGACGTTAACCTCAGAGTGGATGGATTAGTGTTTAGATTAGAGCAATGTCTGTGAAAGTGTAAAACCAGTGGTAAGTCCAGGAAATTCATAGAGCTAATTCTAGAGGTTTCAAAGATGATTCCTGGGCAACCAGTCACCATCAGGAGTAATGCTGAGATTGATGAGGAATTTGGGGATGTTGTGTAAACATTCTAATCACAGTCTAATTTTAGGTAATAGAAGATAATTCAAGGAAAAAATCTTATGGACAATCAGAATCAAGGGAGTAAAAATGGATGGGGAAGGTGAGATGCAGATTCACTGTATGCAGGTGAAACCGAAGCTATGAAAACAGAAACGCAGTCTGTTGGAGTGAATGTCAAGAGACTAGGTCAACCTCACCTCTTAAACTTTTTGAGGAGCTTGAGGGAAGACTAGTCTATGTGGGAGGGAGCATTACTAGAAGAAGCCTTTGGGTGTGCCACTTTAGAGTTTCTTGTAGTGCCATCTGCTGTCCACAGAGAGCTCCGTACTGTTGTAACTATTGTTTTGATTACCGTACTTCATTGATATATAGTGAGTGAAATAAAATAATGGAGTGCATTCATTCCCCCAGCAACTAGGATGCAAGCGTATTATTATAAAAGGCTTGAAAGTACTCAGAAGTCCCTGACCACTTATGTAGTTAATTCAAACAACGTGACTCTTGTTTTGCTAAGCCATCACTCTCTCTGACAAAAAATCATTGGAATAAAAGTCTATTTTCCAGGCAATGAAAATGAGCAGGGCAGTTTTCTTAATGGCTCCAGTAATAGCAGTGGACTACAGGATTTAAGCAGTCCTTTTAGAGTGAATAACTAGGAACAAAATGGATGAAACTGATGTATAAATGTGGCTTATGTACTTATATATGTTTGTGTGTATATCAACTACATTTTAATCTGTAGAAAGAGGAGCACCCTTTACAAATTGTTTATTGAATGACTGATGCAAATCTCCTAAACCACCTCCTTTTTTGCTGTTACTTAAATAAGACTATCATAAAAGAATATGTTCCAGAAAGTCATGCCCTTTAGGAACAGAATGAGTAGGTAGGCTAATTTATATTTTAAATAAACGACTGTGGGGAAAGAAAACTTCCTTGGATTTCTTGTTGCTCCTGTAAAAATCTCCAGCCTTCTGACACAAAAGACATGTATATTATATAAAGATCGAGCATGTTTGCTTTCACTTCTCCTAGGAACATTTTACTGTTCGTATACCATGAGAAGTAGATCTGTAGCCACTTGTGTAGCTAATTGCTCTGATTCAAGGGGGACAAATGGTTACAGTCCAAATGAAGTCCATAGGTAAAGCCCTGGGGTGCCAGAAAGCCTGGAGCTCCATATTCCTAGGCATTTCCCATGTTTTTCCCTTGAAGACATCTTTAGAACTTAAAAACTGGAAGCATCTAAGGTTTATCTGACTCTTGGAAAGATATGTTTATATTCCTAAAGATTAACGTGAGAATCTAGGCTCATTTCCATTTCAGCTCAAAAGAGCAAAAGTTTTGTGTCCACCCTCTTTTCATGAGGAAAGGGATGACATCTTTCTTCTGCATATAAATGGAGAAAATCCATTGTTTGCCATCATTTACCTATGAAATATCTGCTGCTTGAGTAGGAAATTTGACGTGGTTCTCATGGTATCATCCCAAGGTAAGGAGGAGGAAAATGCTTAGTATTAACTGTAAGGTAATTAATGAGAAATCTGTCTCTGATCCAAAACACCTTGTTTGAGCATTAATAAAGATGAATAGATAAAACCAACAGACTGCATGATCAAATTGACTTTTGCAAACGGATAACACTACAGGCACAGTCTTTTGAGACTTTCCAGATTTAATATTAGGCACTGTCATAGGTATTATAGCACCCTATGTAATTGTAGTGGTTTGTGAACAGCTCCTGTAGTGACAGAAGTTGGTGGAGCTTACTGTATACCACAGAAAGACAGGCTTGATAGAAGCTATGGTGTAGCCTTTATCATTTTATCCACAAAATTTCTGCTAAAACAAGAAATTTAAAAATCAACTAGTTGACTGGACCGGACAACTATTCCAGAAATGCCAGAGGCCATTTTCCCCCAAATATAGAAAGATGACTGTGGATAGTTTTTTACCTCAGGTTTTAAGTTTACTTCATTAAGCATGCACTCAACCTCAGTGTCTTGAAGCTTTGTAATGTAAATGTACTTCTGTGTGTATAATAGAGTCTATCATTTACTAGTTTATATATTTATATACAACTTATAGATAATGAACACTTTACAGTTTATAAATTGCTTTGAAATTGATTAGCACTTTAAGTCCTTGTGACAGATATAGGAGGTGGGCATTGATTCCCATTTCGAAGACGGAGAAACTGAGCTAAGTGAGGTGACAAGGCTTACCAAAGTCATAGTTGGAAAGCATGGTCTGAGTCCAGGATTTCATACTCCAAGTCTTTATTTGTTTCAATCACAGAACAGCTAGTTATCATTTTCTCAGAAAATTCTTAAATATTATGGTAGCTTATGGAAATATTTTTGGAAGCATTTATATATGCAGACTAAAAAACACAATATAATTTAAGATTCTGATGAGAATGGATGGTTTAAAAAATGTTAAGCAACTCTTTTGGCACCTGAGAAAGAGTATCCTCAGAATAGGTATTCCAATGAACTCCATATTAAACTCTAATTAGTACCTTCTGTTGATAGAAACCAGAAAAAAATTGACTTTAGATTTTGAGGTATTCTATTTTTCCCATGTGATCATTGTTAAAGTGAATAATTTGGCTCCTTCTCATGAAAAGTAATTTTCAGTGAAAGAAGTTACAAGTTCATGGCTTTAACGAAAGGTTGTTCACTTTACCTTGCTTTTCCACATGTAGACGTATTTTTGATGTATTTGTAGGAGGAGGTGGGCTCCATGTCCTACTATTCCACCATCTTGATTCTCCTGTTCCACTTTACCTTGCTTTTAAGTCCTATTCAGTAGTTTCCATAGCATCAAACATCATAGAATTGTTAGGATATGTAGGGGATATTGGTTGTGGCCAACCTGTCATTTGTTCGCCATTCCAAGTTTCTGACAGAACCACATTTTGTTTAGGAGTCCTCCAGACGGACATGGAGCTGAAGGATCCTCCTATACTTCCTTCCTCCCCTTTGTCTTTCACAGATGTTCCTCCAACAAATATCTTGCACATACAATTCCACCTTGCTTTCTGCTTCTCAGAGGAGCAAAATGACACAGACATGAATGTAGAAGCATGTAATCCAACTTCCTCTTGGAAGCCTTCCTAGAGCCAGGGAGAAACAAGCTCTGGGATGAAGCAGACATTTTAGGCAGCAGTGGAGAAATGGAAAGGATCTGGTTTCTTGAGGATGCCAGTAAAAGGCTGAATCAACCAACCCTGAATTTGTCTTATTTCTGAACTAAGCCTTAT
Organism: Phocoena phocoena; assembly: GCF_963924675.1. Taxonomy (NCBI): domain Eukaryota; kingdom Metazoa; phylum Chordata; class Mammalia; order Artiodactyla; family Phocoenidae; genus Phocoena; species Phocoena phocoena. The sequence goes on along the minus strand of NC_089240.1, from coordinate 80,127,667 downwards.
GCAAATTCTACTCATTTCTTTATTGTTTGAGTTTAACTAATGTTTTAGGTTACTTGCAGCCAAAATAGAGAAATTTGTGGAGTGCTTAGCACAGTGTATGAACATAGTATGGTTAAAAGAGTGGACTCTAGACCCAGGCTGTTTTGTTTCAAACTCCAGATGCACCACTTACTAGGAATCTTATCTTGGGCAGGTAATTTAACTTCACTTTCCTTATTTTAAAAATGGAGCTAATAATAGCAACTACCTCATATGGCCGTTAGAAGGAATAAATTGACATACAAAAAGCTTTGAACAGTGTCAAGCACATAAAAGTATTATATAGGGGGAGGCCTTCAAGATGGCAGAGGAGTAAGACGTGGAGATCATCTTCCTCCCCACAAATACATCAGAAATACATCTACATGTGGAGCAACTACTACAGAACACCTACTGAATGCTGGCAGAAGACCTCAGACCTCCCAAAAGGCAAGAAACTCCCCACGTACCTGGGTATGGCAAAAGAAAAAAGAATAAACAGAGACAAAAGAATAGGGATGGGACCTGCACCAGTGGGAGGGAGCTGTGAAGGAGGAAAAGTTTCCACACACTAGGAAGCCCCTTCGCGGGTGGAGACCGTGGGTGGCGGAGGAGGGAAGCTTCAGAGCCACGGAGGAGAGCGCAGCCACAGGGGTGCGGAGGGCAAAGTGAAGAGATTCCCGCACAGAGGATCGGTGCCAACGATCACTCACCAGCCTGAGAGGCTTGTCTGATCACCCGCCAGGGCGGGCGGGGCTGGGAGCTGAGGCTCTGGCTTCGGAGGTCAGACCCCAGGGAGACGACTGGGGTTGGCTGTGTGAACACAACCTGAAGGGGTGGGAGGGATTCCGGGAAAAAGTCTGGAACTGCCTAAGAGGCAAGAGACCATTGTTTCAGGGTGCGTGAGGAGAGAGGATTCAGAGCACCGCCTAAATGAGCTCCAGAGATGGGCTCGAGCCACAGCTATCAGCCTGGACACCAGAGACAGGCATAAATAAAATAAAATGGTCATGAAGAACCTAGGGGCAAGACGGGAATAAAGATGCAGACCTACTAGAGAATGGACTTGAGGGTACAGCGAGGGGAAGGGTAAGCTGGGACAAAGTGAGAGAGTGGCATGGACATATATACACTACCAAACGTAAAATAGATAGCTGGTGGGAAGCAACTGCATAACACAGGGAGATCAGCTCGGTGCTTTGTGACCACCTAGTGGGTGGGATAGGAAGGGTGGGAGGGAGACGCAAGAGGGAGGAGATATGGGGTATTTGTATATATATATAGGTGATTCACTTTGTTATAAAGCAGAAACTAACACACCGTTGTAGAGCATTATACTCCAATAAAGATGTTAAAGAAATAGTATTATATAAATTTTATTAGTAGTAACAGTAGTAAGTGATCAACTAATGTTAATAGTAGTTGTTATATTTACAGTATTACTGTTGTTATTATTTCAAATATATATGATTAAGTTTCTGTGGAAAATTATAGTTTAAGGAAAGAATAATTACAATTTCAATTTGGTCAGCAATAGAAATATTATCATATTTATTGCATAATTAAAACAGATATTCAGGCATACAGATTAATCGGTAAACTTTGGTTGGTTTGTTTGTTTGTTTTTGTTTTTGCGGTATGCGGGCCTCTCACCACTGTGACCTCTCCCCTTGTGGAGCACAGGCTCCAGACGCTCAGGCTCAGTGGCCATGGCTCACAGGCCCAGCCGCTCCGCGGCATGTGGGATCCTCCCCGACCGGGGCACGAACCCGTGTCCCCTGCATCGGCAGACGGACTCTCAACCACTGCGCCACCAGGGAAGCCCTAAACATTTTTTACATTAACAAAATAGCAAGTCTCAGGAATAAAATGATTAAATCACTTCTATTCTGATGATAGGTTTTTACTACCACGTCAAATCAAGCAGATAATTTCAGTCTCAACTCATTTTGTTAGTCTTTCATTCAGACTGGATGATTTCTGTCTATTAACAGCAAATTCATATGGACTATACTTTCTCTAGTCCAGTTATATTTAATATTTGCTGTCAGAATCACAACAAAGGTGGATTAATAGCATTTTCTCTCCTTACTGGAGAATAATTGATTTGCAGTAGAGATTGAGAACACTACAGCCACTTCTTATTTAGCTTGAGTAGGAGTGGCTATTTCTAGAACTACTGGAAGTTCTAAGTTGTCAGTAAAAAGGTTGATGATTTCTCTAAGACAGGCCTCTTAATTTTGGATAAATACTTTTCAGGGCTATTTTTTATGATGTTATTGAATTATGTACTCCTGCCTGCTTCCCACCATTAGACAGTACAACTGCTATGACCTTACACATAGAAAAGTATCAACTCTCTGATTTTGACTGTAACCTATAATTAATTCAGTTTGAATGATGAAATCGTGTATATGAAGCTCTAGGCTAATATATTTGGATGTTTCTATGTAGTCTATAGATTTTCCCCTTTGTCAAGGTAATTTCTAGTTCATTATTGGTAAGTAATCATGAATAGTGCATATGTATAGACTTATGACTCAAAAGAATGTATAAGTGTGATTTAGTAGCAATAAAATACGTTCAACTCAGTACATAACAATAAAGAATTTATAAATTAGCAACATTTAACTCCTCTTATTTGTCTTAATTAAGATAAGGGTATTTAGCCAAGAAAGTATCTGATTAGCCAAAATATGTATCAGTCAAGCTTTCCAGGGAAATGAAAGTAGGTACTCTATCATTACATATTTTAAAAATTTAATTTGAAATAATTTCAAACTTACAGAATCACTTTAAGAATAGCACAAGGGACTCCAATTATCCTTCACACATATTCACCAGTTGTTAACATTTTGCCACTTTTCTTTAATCATACTTTCTTTTAGATAATAGGCATAATACTATTATCTAGCAATAGTTTATATTCAAATTTTGCCAGTTGCTCCAGTAATGTCCCAATAATGTCCTTTTTGGCAATGCAGGATCACACATTCAGTTGTCATTTGACTTTAGTCTCTAATTAAGAATGTTACCTCAGCCTTCTTTGTCTCTTATGATATTGATATTTTCAAAGATTATAGGCATATGTTTTGTAGGATGTACTTCAGTTTGTATTCATCTTATGTTTCCTCATGTTTAAATTCAGGTTATGCATTTTGGGCAGGAATATCATAGAAGAAATGTTGTGTCCTTTAAGCTACATCACATTTCCCATCACCAGTGAAATTGATTTTAAAATGATGTCTGCTGGTTTGCTCCGCTGTTTGTAATTAATAGGTAATTTGCTGAGAAATGCTTCGATACTATGTAAATATAGTATATCATTCTTCATATATCACCCAACAGTATTAGTGGCTGTTGATGATTCTTAGAACAAATTATTAATATAATGGTTGCAAAATGGTGATTTTCTAATGCCATCATCTTTATCATCACTGTTTTTTTTTTTGGTACTAAAGGCATTCAAACATACTTGGCTCTGTGATTTTTCAGTCTCTAGCAGATGCTAAGAAGCAAATAAGAAGACAGAATGTTCAGAAAAAAAGGAAACCACACTGACAGCATAAGTGGCAGGTTGTAGAGGAAAAGAGGGGAAAAAAATATAATGATAAAATCTAAAAACTTAAAAAGCAGAGCAGTATGTGCGTGCCTCTAAGTTGAACACTTTAGGCTGTAGTTTATTTCTCATCTTGAGCGATAGAGGCATAAAAAGTCCCCACTGCAGAGGCAAATACTTGGCTTAGGAAATTACTCTAGACTGTTCTAACCCTTTGCTTTAAAGTTTATCCCACAGTTTTCATCGTGTTGATTTCATGTCCAGAATTTCTCTCTGTTGGATTTGGTTGGTTTGTATGACATTTTGGTTTAGCCTGTTTCCAAGATGAAACATTTTGAATTTTACCTTGGGCTCCAGTCACTGTATCCCTTAGGTAAATAATGCCCACCTTGGGCTTCCCTGATGGCTCAGTGGTTAAGAATCTGCCTGCCAATGCAGGGGACATGGGTTCAAGCCCTGGTCCAGGAAGATACCACATGCCATGGAGCAACTAAGCCCGTGTGCCACAGCTACTGAGCCCGTGTGCCTAGAGCCTGTATTCCGCAACAAGAGAAGCAACCGCAATGAGAAGCCCACTCACTGCAATGAAGAGTAGCTCCTGCTTGCCAAAACTAGAGAAAGCCCACGCACAGCAATGAAAACCCAACGCAGCCAAAAATAAATAAATAAAATAAATTTATAAAAAAAATAATGCCCACCTCTGTGCTTGAGATAGGAAACTTCAGCCTAAGCTTCTGTTTCCCTGGCTCTCGCTTACTTGGGAGATGAGATGCGAGAGAACCCACTGATGTCATTTAGTGAGAGGTTATATAAAATTATACCCTTTAGTAGCTTCTAAGGTCACCTAGAGGTCACTTTTATAGACCAGTATAATAGTTGACAAATTATGAATTATTAATAATCAATATATTAATATATATTCACTAATGATTAATGATCAGTGAATTAATAGAAAATGACTCTGAGGCATTGAGAAGATATAAACACATGTTCAACATAATTTATTTAATAAATAAGGAAAAAGTGTATCTATGAATAAGCAAAAATAGAATTATTATTTTATATGCTTTTACACTTAAAACATACTTAACACTTTTTGTCATTTTTTTTAACTTTCTTTTTATGCAGCAGGTTCTTATTATTTAACTGTTTTATAAATATTAGTGTATACATGTCAATCCCAATCTCCCAATTCATCCCACCCACACACCCACCACTTTCCCCCTTGGTGTCCATATGTTTGTTCTCTACATCTGTGTCTCTATTTCTGCCCTGCAAACTGGCTCATCTGTACCATTTTTCTAGATTCCACATATATGCGTTAATATATGATATTTGTTTTTCTCTTTCTGACTTACTTCACTCTGTATGACAGTCTCTACAAATGACCCAATTTCGTTCCTTTTTATGGCTGAGTAATATTCCATTGTATATATGTACCACTTCTTCTTTATCCATGCATCTGTTGATGGGCATTTAGGTTGCTTCCATGACCTGGCTATTGTAAATGGTGCTGCAATGAACATTGGGGTGCATGTGTCTTTTTGAATTATGGTTCTCTCTGGATATATGCCCAGGAGTGGGATTGCTAGATCATATGGTAATTCTATTTTTAGTTTTTTAAGGAACCTCCATACGGTTCTCCATAGTGGCTGTATCAATTTACATTCCCACCAACAGTGCAAGAGGGTTCCCTTTTCTTTGCACCCTCTCCAGCGTTTGTTGTTTGTAGATGTTCTGATGATGCCCTTTCTAACTGGTGTGAGGTGATACCTCATTGTAGTTTTGATTTACATTTCTCTAATAATGAGTGATGTTGAGCAGCTTTGCATGTGCTTCTTGGCCATCTGTATGTCTTCTTTGGAGAAATGTCTATTTAGGTCTTCTGCCCATTTTTTGATTGGGTTGTTTGTTTTTTTTAATATTGAACTGCATGAGCTGTTTATATATTTTGGAGATTAATCCTTTGCCCATTGATTCATTTGCAAATATCTTCTCCCATTCTGAGGGTTGTCTTTTCGTCTTGTTTATGGTTTCCTTTGCTGTGCAAAGGCTTTGAAGTTTCATTAGGTCCCATTTGTTTATTTTTGTTTTTACTTCCATTACTCTAGGAGGTGGATCAAAAAAGATCTTGCTGAGATTTATGTCAAAGAGTGTTCTTCCTATGTTTTCCTCTAAGAGTTTTATAGTATCTGACCTTACATTTAGGTCTCTAATCCGTTTTGAGTTTATTTTTGTGTATGGTGTTAGGGAGTGTTCTAATTTCATTCTTTTACATGTAGCTGTCCAGTTTTCTCAGCGCCACTTATTGAAGAGACTGTCTTTTCTCCATTGTATATCCTTGCCTCCTTTGTCATAGATTATTTGGCCATAGGTGTGTGGGTTTATCTCTGGGCTTTCTATCCTGTTCCATTGGTCTATGTTTCTGTTTTTGTGCCAGTACTATATTGTCTTGATTACCTTAGCTTTGTAGTATAGTCTGAAGTCAGGGAGTCTTATTCCTCCAGCTCCATTGTCTTATCTCAAGACTGCTTTGGCTTTGAGGTCTTTTGTGTCTCCGTACAAATTTTAAGATTTTTTGTTCTAGTTCTGTGAAAAATGCCATTGGTAGTTTGATAGGGGTTGCATTGAATCTGTAGATTGCTTTGGGTAGTATAGTGTATTTTTCATTTGAGTTATTGTATTGCTCATCTCTGTTTGTTTGTTCTTTAATTCTCCTAGATCTTTGTTAAACATTTCTTGCACCTTCTCGATCTTTGCCTCCATTCTTTTTCCGAGGTCTTGAATCATCTTCACTATCATTATTCTGAATTATTTTTCTGGAAGGTTGTCTATCTCCACGTCATTTATTGTTTTTCTGGGGTTTTATCTTGTTCTTTCATCTTGTACATAGTCCTCTGCCTTTTAATTTTGTCTATTTTTCTGTGAATGTGGTTTTTGTTCTACAGGCTGCAGGTTTGTAGTTCTTGCTGCTGCTGTCAGCCCTCTGGTGGATGAGTCTATCTAAGAGGCTTGTGCCAGTTTCCTGATGGGAGGGACTGGTGTTGGGTAGAGCTGGGTGCTGCTCTGTTGGGCAGAGCTCAGTAAAACTTTAATTCACTTGTCTGCTGATGGGTGGGGCTGGGTTCCTTCCCTGTTGGTTGTTTGGCCTGAGGCGACCCAACACTGGAGCCTACCTCGGCTCTTTGGTGGGGCTAATGGCAGACTCTAGGAGGGCTCACACCAAGGAGTACTTCCCAGAACTTCTGCTGCCAGTGTCTTTGTCCCTGCAGTGAGCCACAGCCGCCCCCTGCCTCCACAGGAGACCCTCCAACACAAGCAGGTAGGTCTGGTTCAGTGTCCTATGGGGTCACTGCTCCTTCCCCTGGGTCCCGATGCACACATTACTTTGTGTGTGCCCTCCAAGCATGGAGTCTCTGTTTCCCCCAGTCCTGTTGAAGTCCTGCAATCAAATCCCACTAGCCTTCAAAGTCTGATTCTCTAGGAATTCCTCCTCCCGTTGCCAGACCCCCAGGTTGGGAAACCAGATGTGGAGCTCAGAACCTTCACCCCAGTGGGTGGACTTCTGTGGTATGTGTTCTCCAGTTTGAGTCACCCACCCAGCAGTTATGGGATTTTATTTTATTGTGATTGCAGCCCTCCTACCATCTCACTGTGGCTTCTCCTTTGCCTTTGGATGTGGGGTATCTTTTTTGGTGAGTTCCAGTGTCTTCCTGTCAATGATTGTTCAGCATTTAGTTGTGATTCCGGTGCTGTAGCAAGAAGGAGTGAACGTATGTCGTTCTACTCCACCATCTTGAACCACTCCTCCACTTTTTGTCATCTTTAATGTCTGTGGTATTCACCAAATAAACGAATAACTTAGTTAGCTAATCATATATGGTTGAATGTTCAGATTATTTCCAATTTTTCATAATTCTAAGTAATGTTGGGAAGAACAATTTATAAACAATATACTTATATATAGATAAGTTTATTTCCTTGAAACCCATAAATGTAGAATGTTTGAATTAAAGGGAATGGACAATTCAGAGGACTTTGTCTTACACTTCCAAAGTACCCTTCAGAAAGATGCAGTCATTTGTGGTACCCCCAGCTATGTGAGTGTTAACATGATTTTATGTTTGTAATTTAATAACTAGGATATATTTTATTTCCATCACCAGTGAATTGTTTTCAAATGTTTGTTGGTATTTAATATCCCTTTTCATTTTTCTATTTATGTCTTTTCTCATTTTTGAATTCTTTTTTATTTTTCTGTTTATGATTTATGAGAGTCAATATTAAGGAGATAAATACCTCCTTGCATCTGTACACATATTCTTTTATATCTGATAGTAGAATATTGAATTCTTCTTCCTGGATACTTCATAGGTTCAATATTAAGTATTTTATAATGTCTTGTTCCAGCTTTGAATAGGATATTTCCTTCCTTTATGTTTGTATTCATTTTATATATTTATATGCTATTGCTCTCACCAGTCACTCTCCTAAACTCTCATATTCATTTTAATAGTTCATGCAGTTGATTCTCATGAATTTTCTAGTAGACAATGATACTACCTGTGAATAGTAGTAAATACCTCTTTCTTTACAATGTATTTTCCCTTTCTCTTTATCTTATTTAATTGACTAACATTTCCAGAAAAATGCTAACTTATAGTAGTGATAATGAGCATCCTTTTTTTTTTTTTTTGACCACAGAGTGCAGCTTGCAGGCTTGTGGGCTCTTTCCCCAACCAGGGATTGAACCCAGGCCCTTGGCAGTGAAAGCACAGAGTCCTAACCACTGGACTGCCAGGGAATTCCCTCTTATTCCTGTCTTTAAATGGGTTGAAATTTAACACTAAGTTTTAATATTTAACCTTATAGTTTAAATTATGTGGAAATTTCAATTAGATAACCTAGAGCATACTTCTTCAATACCAAAAAAAGACCTCACTTTTAAGTAAATTTTTAGAGAAATAATCTGAGCCATTCCTAGATTTGAAATGCTGAGTAAAATGTGAAAAAGCATTTTGTAGGATTCTCAAGCTTTTTGCATGACAAAAATTATGTATACTTATGGTCTATTTCTTTTTAAAATTAGGAAATATGGGTTGGATTTAATTAACATTTCCCATTCTTTTTAGGTAATTAAAGCATTAAGCCTAGTGCTCAGCATTTTAAAGAATCTTATGTACTTTATTATTTGTTGACTGCTTACTTTTACAAAAAAAGATAGCTCAAAACTTTCAGTAAACTTGTAAAAATGGTCTGTAACCATTCACACTTGCCAAACGCAAAATGGTTTGAGTGGATATAGAACAAAACCCAAAGCAAAACAAAAGCAGAAACAAATTTATTGAATTTAGTCAACTGACTTTTTCTTTGTAATATATATTATTCTAAATGCCTATTTGGTTTAATTGCTCTTTATCACATCAGTACAGTTGGCTTTTGTTCAATGCTATGATCCCAGATGAAATGGAAATGTTCTTTTCATATTTTAAAAGGTGTTTTGAATTTTGTATGTATTTCCTCTTCTTTGAATATAATCCATTTAATTTTTATGTAGGAACATTAATATTTTCAAACATAAGAAATGCAGAGAAATGAAATTGATGATCAACAGATTTGGATTCAAAGAGCTAGTTTCCGGGCTTCCCTGGTGGTGCAGTGGTTGAGAGTCCACCTGCCAATGCAGGGGACACGGGTTCGTGCCCCGGTCCGGGAGGATCCCACATGCCGTGGAGCGGCTGGGCCCGTGAGCCATGGCCGCTGAGCCTGCGCCTCCGGAGCCTGTGCTCTGCAATGGGAGAGGCCACAACAGTGAGAGGCCCGTGTACCGCAAAAAAAAAAAAAAAAAAAAAAAAAAAGAGCTAGTTTCCAGTTCTGCCATTTAGAACGTTTATTCATGAATGTTATGACTACCCCTACAATATAAATTGAGGTTCTAAAGAAAGTCCCTATTTGTATCATTCATGTTCTGTTTTTCTAAATATTTTGGTTGAGAAACAAGAAAATCACTGAAATAATCCTTCTAGGGTTATAAGCATCCAAATAGTAAAGGGTGTTTTGTTTATGAGAGTGTCCCTACATTTTTAACTGCCTTTCACTCTCAAGTTAGATCTAGGAAATTTGTATCTGACTGTAATTTTCCCCTTTAAACTATAGCGATCAACCTTTTGGCAGAGTGTTAGAAACTTGATTATTTGCAGTTTGTGTGCATTTTTAAGGCATTGCTTGCTCGGTTTTCCTCCTAGCCTCCTCCCTCCTTCCTCCTAGCCGCCTCCCTCCATCCTATCCCTCTCCTTTTCTTCCTACCTTCCTTCGTATTTTTTTCTTTTGCTTCCCTTGCTCCAGATTTAAGCAATTTCAGAGACATAGTCTTAAAAGTATCTAGGTTCTATAATTATATTAATTATATGTTTTCTATTATTGTCATATAGTGATTCAAAACCTTGGCAATTCATTGCAAGTGTGATGCTGATACAGAGTGGCCTGGGATGATGAGAGGGGAGGAGGAAGGGAGAGAGGGAGGGAGAAAGGGGAGAGAGAGGAGGAGAGAGAAAGAAGGAGGGAGGGACCGAGGGAAAGAGAATGAGAGATTGGAAAGCAGTGGGTCTAATTTATTTTATTTTATTTTTTATTTTTTTAACATCTTTATTGGAGTAAAATTGCTTTACAATGTTGCATTAGTTTCTGCTTTATAACAAAATGAATCAGCTATATACATATATCCCCATATCTCCTCCCTCTTGTGTCTCCCTCCCACCCTCCCTATCCCACCCCACTACGTGGTCACAAAGCACCTCATAGAATGAGTTTTGGAGTGTTCCTCCCTCTGCTATATTTTGGAAGAGTTTGAGAAGGATAGGTGTTAACTCTTCTTTAAATGTCTAATAGAATTCGCCTGTGAAGGCATCTGATCCTGGGCTTTTGTTTGTTGGAAGTTTTTTAATCACAGTTTCAATTTCAGTGCTTGTGGTTGGTCTGTTTATATTTTCTATTTCTTCCTGGTTCAGTCTTGGCAGGTTGTGCTTGTAAGCTGGCATGCCATAGTGGAAAGTGCAGTGCACTAGGGGACCTGAGTTCCTGTGTGATGTAGGTAAGTCACTTCACCTGTTGGGGGCAGGAGGGTCACATCTATTAAAAAAAACAGAGGCAGCAAGGACCTACTGTATAGCATAGGGAACCATATTTAATATCTTGTAATAGCCTATAATGGAAAAGACATATATATATATATATATATATATATATATAATATGTATGTATAATTGAATCACTTTGCTGTACACCTGAAATTAATACAACACTGTAAATCAACTATATTTCAATAATTTTTTTTTAAATGGAGGGAATTTTCATCTCTAAGATCACTAGAATATAAATTCCATCAGGACAAGAATTTTGTCTCTCTTGTCCTCTGATGTATCTCCAGCACCCAGAACAGTGTCTGGAACAGTGTAGATGCTCAATAAATAAATCTTGTTGAATGAGTGAGGTCATTTCCAACTCTACTGTTGAATAATAGTTTAATAATTGTTCAAGAAAAGACAGTAGCATGGCAATGGTAAATGTAAACTTTAATTAATACAGGGTGTTTGCTTGCTCTCTCCTGACACACAGCCTCTAACATCTCTAAAGACAGTAGCTAAAGTGGTGCCCTGATAGGTGCCTAAGGATTTAAATCTCCTCGCCTTATGCTCCTATGAAAGAAAACCTCAGGAGACTTCCCTCATGGTTCAGTGGTTAAGAATCCGCCTGCCAATGCAGGGCACATGGGTTAGAGCCCTGCTCTGGGAAGATCCCACATACCGCAGAGCAACTAAGCCCATGTGCCACAACTACTGAGCCTGCACTGTAGAGCCCGTGAGCCACAACTACTGAGCTCGTGTGCTACATCTACTGAAGCCTGCGTGCATAGAGCCCATGCTCCACAATAAGAGAAGCCACCTCAAAGAGAAGCCCGCGCACTGCAACGAAGAGTAGCCCCTGCTCGCCACAACTAGAGAAAGCCCATGCGCATCAATGAAGACCCAACACAGCCAAAAATAACTAAATTAATTAATAAATAATTTAATTAATTAAAACAAAAAGAATCTGCCTGCCAATGCAGGGGACACTGGTTCGACCTCTGGTCTGGGAAGATCCCACATTCCATGGAACAACTAAGCCCGTGCACCACAACTACTGAAGCCTGCGTGCCTAGAGCTCGTGCTCTGCAACAAGAGAAGCCATCACAATGAGAAGCCCACACACCACAATGAAGAGTAACCCCTGCTCGCTGCAACTAGAGAAAGCCCGTGTACAGCAATGAAGACCCAACGCAGCCAAAAATAAATAAATAAATAAAAGATTTGCTTTAAAGGAAAAAAAAGGAAACCTCAGGAAACCTCATTTCTAATCCTGGATTTCCCACTAGCTGCATGATTTTGGTTTTTTCACTTTCTTGGAAAAAATTTTTTTCTCATGAAAAATGTCATATTGGTTAGACTACTTTAATCATACATTTATTCATCCATTCATTCTTTCAACATGCATTTATGGAATGCCAGTTTGTGTAAGGGGTTGAAATGCATAAAGAAACTGATTTATCAGATCATTAAATTTCTAAAATTCTGTGACTGTACAAGTGTCTTTATAGGTACAGGCATTAAAAAGGAATCACTAAACTATTTCCTGAGTTTGGCTTTATAATTTTAAATTATATTTTATTCCAAAAGGAAAAATTAGTTATTATATTTATATTAGGTACTTAGACTCCCACCTTTATTTTTTAATCAGAAGAAAAAATTAATTAAGCTATTTCAGCTTAATTCTTCAGCAAGGACTAAGTCTTGATTCCAGTGAACGTTAGCTTTTCCTGTTGGATTTATTAGATGATGATTTTTTAAATATCTGATTTTAATAAACCCTAATATTATAAGCAGAAGCTTTAATAAATACCACCATGTATTTCTTCAAGTTTTCTTTTTTCTCCCCTCAGCATAGAAAATAAATACTGGCATTTTCTAAAATGTTCTCACCTGGCTGATTCTGTATGAGTATAAAATGGTTATAATTTGCCATACTTTTGTGGTTTATAAAAAGGGGGAAAATATGACTAATTTCTTGCAAGTACATGTGGCTTCTATATGGATATTTTGTGAGGATGGGAGTGATTGGCATGATCCATCTCTGACCCACAGACCCTTTCGTCATATCTGAATGGCTGTACCTTGATGTTCTTATCTGGTGTCAGTTATTGCACTGTGTTCTCACTCTCCTTTTTGACCTAACAGATGCATGAACTTGTAAGTTCAAACTGAGCCGTATGTTTTAGAATGTCACATCACAGCATGGTCTTCCTGCAGCTGCAATTGCTGCTTCCTGTCTGTTGGCTGCTACACCATGTTGCTTGAGTTTGGACATCAGTGGGTTCTTGGTGTTTGTGCTACTGCCAGGGTGGGCCAGACATTCAGCAAATGGTTTCGTAATGAGATTGGATTCCTTTGCTCAAAGTTGTCCATACTTTTGACTTCTGACTTGCTTTTGTTTAAAGAAAGAGTTATTTGTATTTAGACAAAGAGAAATCATATATTACTTCAGGTGTTTGACTTAGAGATTCACTTGGAAAGCCTAGGGATGGGCGCTATGTTTTGGAGAAGCTAATGGTCAATTTTTAAATTGATCAGGATTCATGATAGGAGCACCTTGGTGCCTTCATTGACTGTATAAATATTTTTTATTGTCAGTTTCCAGTCTAGAGCTATTCTAGTGGTGTGGGAGATAGATGAATGAACTTAATGAGGACCCAAATTTGACAAAGCGATTAATATAAAAGAAGACAAATCCTATATGTAATTAACTATAAATACAAGATTGAAAAATATAAGTGATAGAAGAGAGGTACATGTAAGTGCTCAAAACGTTCAGAGGATGAAGAAATAACTTCTAGTTAAGGGGCCAGAGGAGGCATAGAGGGAGGACACTAGAGTTTGATTTTGGACTTTAAGTAGGTGTTGAGGTTGCAATCCAGATGGGGAATAATGTGAGCAAAGGTACAGAAATAAGGAAATCCTTGGTATATACTGCGATCAATGACTAAAAGTAAGGTAGTCTTACCACTAAATTATTAAGTGTTAGAAAAGAAGCCTTACTGGTTTTGTAGCTGTGTTTTGGCATTTCTTCCTTTTTAAAATTTATTTATTTATTTATTTATTTTTGGCTGTGTTGGGTTTTTGCTGCTGCACGCGGGCTTTCCCTAGTTGCGGCGAGCGGGCTTCTCACTGTGCTGGCTTCTCTTGTTGCAGAGCACGAGCTCTAGGAGTGCAGGCTTCAGTAGTTGCAGCATGCAGGCTCAGTAGTTGCGGCACACGGGTCATAGAGTACGCAGACTTCAGTAGTTGTGACACGCGGGGTCAGTGGTTGTGGCTTATGGGCTCTGGAGTGCAGACTCAGTAGCTGTGGCGCACAGGCTTAGTTGTTCCACAGCATGTGGGATCTCCCCAGACTGGTGCTCGAACCCATGTCCCCTTCACTGACAGGCGGATTCTTAACCACTGTCCCACCAGGGAAGTCCCTTTTTTTTTTTTTTTTTTGTGGCATTTCTTCATTTTAAAAATACACCAGAACTCAAACACTGGAAACATTCAACCTCTGAAATGCCAGACCTGAGCTCAAATTTTCCTCCAGTCCTAGAAAGAGCAGTTTCTTCTGTTCAAGTTTGATTTTTCACTTGTCATCTTCCTCCTATTTCCTTCTGCTTTCTCTGAAATGATAACCTTATTCTATTAGCTGAGCTATCTTTCTTTTTTTTTTTTATTTCTAATGGCTCATCTACAGTATTTTATACACATAAGCCTCTCCCAATGTAAAAATAAAACAGATTCCTGTATCTATGGCCTTCACTTTCTCTTCTTTCTTTAAAGGTAAATTTACCAAGTGTCTTATTTACTTGCTGTCTCCATTTTCTTCCCTATATTTACTCCTCAACTCCCTGCAACCTGATTCCCTTTCTCATCATTCCATTCAAAGTGCCTGGCCAGTGGAAATTAGGTGGAAATATTGCATGCAGTGTTCAGAAAGCACTCTTACAGGAAAGGGGTATTCCTTCTATCTTTCCTTCATGCTTGCTGGAATGCAGGTATGATGGCTGGAGCTCAAGCAGTTATCTTGGCCTATGAAGTAATGGCCATGGCTTGAGAATGATGGAGCAGCCCATGGAAGGAGCCTATATTCCTCATGACTTTGAGAAGCTACTCTAGCTACCCTGAACTGTTTGCCTTTGGAAAGAGAAATAAATTTCTTTTTATTTAAGCTTCTGTTATTTTGGATTTTCTGTCACTTTTAGCTACACCAACTTCTAACTAACATAATGAGTAATGTTAAGCATTTTTATAAGGCTTATAATATTACTCATGCACCAGTGATTCCCAAATCCATGTCACTGTCTTTCTCCTGAACTTCAGTTGATTCAGGATTTCCTGCTGAATTTATCCTCATGTATACCTATGCACATCTCAAATTCAGCGTGTTTAAAGATGAAGTTATTTTTTCTAATTCCCTTCCTATGTTTTCAATCTCAGTTAATGTGACCCAGAACAGACACTAAACAGGAATTATGAACTTGACCACCCCCTGAACTTTAACTGTCCTCTCTTCTTAATCTTTATTATTACAGACTTACTTTAGACCCTAATCATCATTCTCTTGCAATACTTCTATAATCTTCTAACTAATCTTTCTACTTCAAATCTTGTCACATCTCTAATCCATTTACTAATCTGTCACCACAGTTGTATTTCTGAATAGAAATCTGTTTTTTCTGAAAGAAATACTATCTTGCTTAAAATTCTTCCATGGCTTTACCTTACCGACTAGATGAAGTAGAATCTTCCTAGCATGGCATGCAAGGCCCTCCATGAACTGTGTCCTGCCTACTTTCCCAGCTTTATCTCTACCAAATTGCCATATAACAGAATTGTGAACTTTGTGTTCAGAGCCCAGTAGTCTCGGAGTATTTACTATACCAAATGACATGAAAACTCCTCTGACTCTTGAATTGTTATATTTTGGGAAGTTCATTGATCCATATCCAAGAGCATTCCTGAGTTGAGATCCCAGCCTTACTAGAGGGTTAGCAAGAACAGCAGTTCCAAATAACTGGAAAAAGTCTAGATTCATGTTACCAAATAGACTATGTACTATTGGTAGGACAGAGTTCTGGGTAAATTTTGAAGCAAAAATGCATGTTCCAGGGAGCCATAGTTTCTGAAGTTCACAATCTAGTGATTTGTTAGACATTTTGGATTAGCCGGATAAATGAGCTGCATATCTTGATTAGCTGGTTAACTCCACCAGGAGTTAGATATATGTTTTGAGATAATCATACATTATTGCCATCCAACATGCTCTAAGGATTATTTATTTTCTTTCTTTTTTTTTTTTCAACTGGTACTCAAGATATTTTATTTTAGCATATGGCTAGAGTTTGATTTCATGTATCTTGTCACTTGATGAGGCAAGTTGCCTTTGTCCCCGTGCATTGTCGCCGATGCAGTGTCTCTACTTATAAGACATTAAAGGGTATGTCTCACTTTAAATATATTAAAAGAAACACCAATTATACAATTTAAGATTTTTAATATCAGCCTTTGGTTGAATCTCTCTTGGATTAATGTTTACTGGAGGTCAAAAAGAATGGTTAACTATCTATATTGACTGCAGAGAAAGCTACCGTTCATTCTAACCTACATTTGTAGCATTTTAGGAAGGTATTCCTGGCAATTGCTGCAGTTGGCTTCTTCAAATTTAATGGGAACCAAGATTCAGAACTGGTTTTGAGGGACCAGTGGGAAGAGTCTGGAAAATAGCCATTGGTTAAGCTGAACCTGACCCAGATACTTTAAAGCCTTGGGGATATATTTAGATAAGGATTATTTCTTAACTTATCAAGTCACTGTCAGAGGAGGAGGCCAGAATCAAAGAGGAGATGAGGATCAGAAAGGTCAGAGCAAATCAAGCACAGAGCATTGCTAGGTGTCAGGCAATAAGCTGGGCATAAGAACGAGGTTTGAGGAGTGCATAAGTACCATTTATTGAGGCATTTTCCTAAGTCCTGAACACATCACCTCGTTTATTTTCACTTTGCCTTATTTTTTAAAAAAATTTACTAGTGATAATTGAGTTAGAGTGGTTAAATAATTTGCCCAAATTCCATAACTAAAAATTGGTGTCAGTGAGAGTCAAACCTAAATCTGCTTGCCACCAGAACCATTGCTCTTAACCAAGAATTCTGAACTGTCAAAAAGTTGAACGTGTGATCTGGAACACAGTAGATTGTAATGACTTATATGGGAATAGAATCTTAAAAAGAGTAGGTATATGTATATATGTATAACTGATTCACTTTGCTGTATAGCAGAAACTAACACAACATTGTAAATCAACTATACTCCAATAAAAATGAATTTAAAAAATAAAATAAAACAGAAAAAAAGAATCAGACTGATGAGCCAATTCAAGGATCTAAGAGAAAAACGTTAGGAGAGGAAAGAGGAACACCTTGCATACTTCAGGCATAGAGTCTGGGAGGGTAAAGGAGAGGCAAATCGATGATAACATGGAGAGTTTCTGGGGTGTTAAATATCTCTTCCGCTTAACTTGCAGGTTAACATCTGCTAAAGATTTTTCTTTTTATAGTTGTAGTTTGAATTATTAATGTGATTCTGATATTGTGATTGGGAGTTATTGAAACTAGAATTTGGGGGCATAGGGAAAAATACAATCTTTACCTGAATGGGAAATGTCAAGATAGCTTTATAGTAACTCAATGGGTTTTCTTCTGGGGGGAGAGGAAGATGGGGGGAGGACTGTAGCAAGTAATTGTAGTATAAGTTCTGGATCTTAAGAAGGAATTTCTGTAGTCATCTAAATAAGATTTCACTTTCAGAATTAAATCTGTGTATGGACAGGTTCTGGTTTCATGTCTTATTTCCTTTGAAGAAGGTGATTATGGGACAGTATCCATGTTATCATATGGATCTGTGCCCGGCCCATTAGAAATATTGTCCTAAGACCCTGCAAAACTTTCTTTACTGAATATAGAAATGTTTGCATGTTTCAACATGCATGATGAGTCAGTGTAGGTAGGAGATACATAGATGTCTTTCATTATGGGATTATCGTTTCATAGTGCTCACCACTTCTCTCAGATTGCATCAGCCCTAAGAAACTTCCGTGTGTTGTTTGCATTTAACTGCTTGTTTACATTTCACAGCAATGATTTTTGTTACTGTTGCTTTTTTTAAACTCTAAAATATTCCAGCTTTTGTTATGATATTTCTTGCCCTCCTAGGAGCACTATCTGGATTACACACCTATGCACATCCCTAGATGGTTTAGAGATGACAATTCTGCTACTGGTGATCACTATCAGTATGTCCTTGCTACTAGGATATAAACTTCCAATACTTTGTAGATTCCTGTGTTCCTGTAGATTCCTGTGTTAGGAATAGAAAGGTGAGCAAGATAGACTGGCTCTGTGTACGTCACCTCTGTCATATTTCTTTATTCTTCTTGGACTCAAAGTTGATGCTTAATGAAGCTTGGACAAATAATTGGTTGCATTGAACTGGGGGAGGTCTACAATCACTATATAATCTATCAGTTATCCATATAGGTGTAGGTTGTGGCTGAAACTATTCTATGCAGTGACTAGTCCAATGTTTCTCAAAGGGTGGGTTTCTTGCACTATCTGCATTAGGATCCCCTGGGATGCTTAATAAAAATGTAGATTTTCTGCTCTTTCCCCAAAGGTGTGGTGCAGTGCTTGGAATTTGCACATTAACAAGCTCTTCACTTGATTCCATCACAGCTCAATAACTATGATACTAGGCAATATTTATTGAGTACTTATTATACCAGGCATTATGTTAAGCACTATATATATATATATATATATATATATATATATATATATATATATATAATTTAATTCTCATAACAACCTATGATATAGGGTCTTTTTGTTGCTATTAGGAGAGGACTCTAAAGCACAGAGACATTAAGAAACTTTTAGAACCACTAGTGATTCTATCTGAAGGGAGCAGAATATGCCACCCTAAAATATGCCATTTTGGCATATTGATTATTTTGAATTAAATTTACTTAAGAAGCAGACAGTGCAAAAAAGGCACTCTGACCCTCCTTTGTCCTTCTGAAAGCAGGAAATAAATCTCCTATGTGAAATGTACCCTCCCTGTACCAGGAGAGTAGAAGACATTCTTCTCACCAGAGATAGGGAATTTAGGGCCATGAAGGCTGTATAAACAAACCTTGCTACTTCTTAACTAATTTACTACCTGAAGCCCAAACTTGTTTGTCTTGTCAGTTCTTCACAAATTCATTGTTTCTTTGTCTAAAAGGTGTAAAAGCCGCCTGCTTTGGGTGCTTCTTTGAATGTCATATTTCTGTGAGCTCTCTCGTACATATGAAACTAAATTGGTTTTTCTCCTGTTTATGTATTTTGTCAATTTAATTATTAGACCAGCCAAAGAATCTAGAAAGGAAGAAAGGAGAAGTCTTCCTCCCTTACAGATCCCTTTGGTTGAATTTACTTGGTATCAAATTATTCAGGTAGTTCATTCAAAAATTCAGTAAGCCTGACCACTTTGGTGTCAAATAGATATGCTGCTTATCTCAAAGATCAGAGCCCCATCCTCCAGTACTTCTATTATGAGAGGCTGCGAGTGACAACAATCTTGTCAGTGGGAAGTCTATGGTAGGGTCTGATGATTTGTGTATTTACTGACCTTTTCTACCTTTCTTAACACCCTAAAAAGAAGGTAATGAAAAACTGCTGGGATATTTTCAGCAAGTAGGATTTGGGTTTCTTCTGCACGCAGGTGCTTTCTTTCAGATGTGTATGCTCTTAAGAAGTTTAAACTGTTAGTGATCAAATGGAGTAAAATAGGGTACTTGCCCAACATCTTATCACATATGTTGCTGAGTAATCAGACCAAAAGATAATTGGAAAAACAGATTGCCAGTTCTTAATTATTGATATTTTAAGGCAGTAGGGTATAATGGAAATGACACTTGATTCTGTGGCTCTGTGACCTTGGGAGGACAGTTGATTTGAGGATCAGAGATGAGATCATAGTTGTCATATATGAGATTGATCCCTAAAGCTTAGATCAGTTTCTAGTTCCATCTGCATACAGCACCCAAAAAAGGAAGTATTCAGAGTCCTCCCCTTTGCATATAGAGAAGACTACTACAACATTTTAATGTGTCTCATTAACAAAGGACACATGTTGAATTGGAAGCAGATTTGATTAAAGGATGGAAAGAAGGGAGAAAGGAAACACCATGCCTGCTAATCTCTCTCATTAAGTATAGAATTCATTAGAAAGGAATTCGTGGAAAAAATAATTTAAGGGTATATATACATTGATAAAATCATTTGGTGATGTGCTCTTCATTTTGACTAAGAACAGCTGTAATTACCAAATTGATTAAGAATAGCTATAGGGGCTACCCTGGTGGCACAGTGGTTGAGAGTCTGCCTGCTAATGCAGGGGACACGGGTTCGAGCCCTGGTCTGGGAGGATCCCTCATGCCGCGGAGCAACTGGGCCCGTGAGCCACAAGTACTGAGCCTGCGCGTCTGGAGCCTGTGCTCCGCAACAAGAGAGGCTGTGGTAGTGAGAGGCCCGCGCACCGCCAAGAAGAGTGGCCCCCGCTTGCCACAACTAGAGAAAACCCTCGCACAGAAAGGAAGACCCAACAAAGCAAAAATAAATAAATGAGGCAGAAGGAAATAACTGCCCTTTAAAACAGATTTAAAAAAATTAAAAAAAATAGCTATAATCTAGGTTCCTTGCACAATAAAGTATGAATTGCTAAATTTCCCTTATTTATTCTTGCTTGTTATATCTTCATAAAAATAATTCCCTATGTATGCTGATCAGATCTTGGAGTTCTTTGGGATATTTTAGGTTTGTTATATGGATAGTTATTTAATTTAGAAAGATTAAATCAAGAAAATTTTACTCTACCCTGATTGTTAGTGCCTGGGAAATTAAATGCACTAAGAAATGAAAGTCATTTTGTCTTAATAAACATAACAGATAAGAGACAATGACATAGTAGCGTGAACTTTAAAAAATAAAATGAAGTATACTCTGTAAAAGTAAATTCAATTTGCAGAGTATGAAAACAAAATCATTAATATTGGTTTTTTTTTTTTACATCTTTATTGGAGTATAATTGTTTTAAAATGGTGCTAGTTTCTGCTTTATAACAAAGTGAATCAGTTATACATATACATATGTTCCCATCTCTCTTCCCTCTTGCTTCTCCCTTCCTCCCACCCTCCTTATCCCATCACTCTAGGGGGTCACAAAGCTGATCTCCCTCTGCTATGTGGCTGCTTCCCACTAGCTATCTATTTTATGTTTGGTAGTGTATATATATCCATGCCACTCTCTCGCTTTGTCACAGCTTACCCTTCCCCCTCCCCATATCCTCAAGTCCGTTCTCTAGTAGGTCTGTGTCTTTATTCCTGTCTTAGCCCTAGGTTCTTCATGACATTTTTTTTTTCTTAAATTCCATATATATGTGTTAGCATACGGTACTTGTCTTTCTCTTTCTTACTTACTTCACTCTGTACGACAGACTCTAGGTCTATCCACCTCATTAAAAATAGCTCAATTTCGTTTCTTCTTATGGCTGAGTAATATTCCATTGTATATATGTGCCACATCTTCTTTATCCATTCATCCGATGATGGAAACGTAAGTTGTTTCCATGTCCGGGCTATTGTAAATAGAGCTGCAATGAACATTTTGGTACATGACTCTCTTTGAATTATGGTTTTCTCAGGGTATATGCCCAGTAGTGGGATTGCTGGGACATATGGTAATTCTATTTGTAGTTTCTAAAGGGACCTCCATACTGTTCTACACAGTGGCTGTATCAATTTACATTCCCACAAACAGTGCAAGAGTGTTCCCTTTTCTCCACACCCTCTCCAGCATTTATTGTTTCTAGATTTTTTTTTTTTATTGGTATCCTTCATCTGTCATTTTTTTTTTTTAAACATCTTTATTGGGGTATAATTGCTTTACAATGGTGTGTTAGTTTCTGCTTTATAACAAAGTGAATCAGCTATACATATACATATGTTCCCATATGTCTTCCCTCTTGCATCTCCCTCCCTCCCACTCTCCCCATCCCACCCTTCCAGGCTGTCACAAAGCACCGAGCTAATATCCCTGTGCCTTGCAGCTGCTTCCCCCTAGCTATCTACCTTACTACGTTTGTTAGTGTGTATATGTCCATGACTCTCTCTCGCCCTGTCAAAACTCACACTTCCCCCTCCCCATATCCTCAAGTCCGTTCTCCAGTAGGTCTGCGTCTTTATTCCTGTTTTACCCCTAGGTTCTTCATGACATTTTTTTTCCTTAAATTCCATATATGTGTGTTAGCATACGGTATTTGTCTTTTTCTTTCTGACTTACTTCACTCTGTACGACAGACTCTAGGTCTATCCATCTCATTACAAATAGCTCAATTTCATTTCTTTTTAAGGCTGAGTAATATTCCATTGTGTATATGTGCCACATCTTCTTTATCCATTCATCCGATGATGGGCGCTTAGGTTGTTTCCATGTCCGGGCTATTGTAAATAGAGCTGCAATGAACATTTTGGTACATGACTCTTTTTGAATTTTGGTTTTCTCAGGGTATATGCCCAGTAGTGGGATTGCTGGATCATATGGTAATTCTATTTGTAGTTTTTTAAGGAACCTCCATACTGTTCTCCATAGTGGCTGAGCCAATTCACATTCCCACCAGCAGTGCAAGAGTGTCCCCTTTTCTTCACACCCTCTCCAGCATTTATTGTTTCTAGATTTTTTGATGATGGCCATTCTGACTGGTGTCAGATGATATCTCATTGTAGTTTTGATTTGCATTTCTCTAATGATTAATGATGTTGAGCATTCTTTCATGTGTTTGTTGGCAGTCTGTATATCTTCATTGGAGAAAGCTCTATTTAGGTTTTCTGCCCATTTTTGGGTTGCATTGTTTGTTTTTTTGTTATTGAGCTGCATGAGCTGCTTGTAAATTTTGGAAATTAATCCTTTGTCAGTTGCTTCATTTGCAAATATTTTCTCCCATTCTGAGGGTTGTCTTTTGGTCTTGTTTATGGTTTCCTTTGCTGTGCAAAAGCTTTGAAGTTTCATTAGGTCCCATTTGTTTATTTTTGTTTTTATTATCATTTCTCTATGAGGTGGGTCAAAAAGGATCTTGCTGTGATTTATGTCATAGAGTGTTCTTCCTATGTTTTCCTCTAAGAGTTTGATAGTTTCTGGCCTTCCATTTAGGTCTTTAATCCATTTTGAGCTTATTTTTGTGTATGGTATTAGGGAGTGATCTAATCTCATACTTCTACATGTACCTGTCCAGTTTTTCCAGGACCACTTATTGAAGAGGCTGCCCTTTCTCCACTGTACATTCCTGCATCCTTTATCAAAGATAAGGTGACCATATGTGCATGGGCTTATCTCTGTGCTTTCTATCCTGTTCCATTGATCTATCTTTCTGTTTTTATACCAGTACCAAACTGTCTTGATTACTGTAGCTTTGTAGTATACTCTGAAGTCAGGGAGCCTGATTCCTCCAGCTCCTTTTTTCGTTCTCAAGATTGCTTTAGCTATTCGGGGTCTTTTGTGTTTCCATACAAATTGTGAAATTTTTTGTTCTAGTTCTGTGAAAAAGGCCAGTGGTAGTTTGATAGGGATTGCATTGAATCTGTAGATTGCTTTGGGTAGTAGAGTCATTTTCACAATGTTGATTCTTCCAATCCAAGAACATGGTATATCTCTCCATCTATTTGTATCATCTATAATTTCTTTCATCAGTGTCTTATAATTTTCTGCATACAGGTCTTTTGTCTCCTTAGGTAGGTTTATTCCTAGATACTTTTTTCTTTTTGTTGCAATGGTAAATGGGAGTGTTTTCTTGATTTCACTTTCAGATTTTTCATCATTAGTGTATAGGAATGCCAGAGATTTCTGTGCATTAAATTTGTATCCTGCTACTTTACCAAATTCATTAATTAGCTCTACTAGTTTTCTGGTAGCATCTTTAGGATTCCCTATGTATAGTATCATGTCATCTGCAAACAGTGACAGCTTTACTTCTTTTCTGATTTGGATTCCTTTATTTCCTTTTCTTCCCTGATTTCTGTGGCTAATACTTCCAAAACTATGTTGAATAAGAGTGGTGAGAGTGGGCAACCTTGTCTTGTTCCTGATCTTAGTGGGAATGCATTCAGTTTTTCACCATTGAGGATGATGGTTGCTGGGGGCTTGTCATATGTGGCCTTTATTATGTTGAGGAAAGTTCCCTCTATCCCTACTTTCTGGAGAGTTTTTATTATAAATGGGTGTTGAATTTTGTCAAAAGCTTTCTCTGCATTTATTGTGATGATCATATGTTTTTTCTCCTTCAATTTGTTAATATGGTGTATCACGATTGATTTCCGTATATTGAAGAATCCTTGCATTCCTGGAATAAACCCCACTTGATCATGGTGTATGATCCTTTTAATGTGCTGTTGGATTCTGTTTGCTAGTATTTTGTTGAGGATTTTTGCATCTATGTTCATCAGTGATATTGGCCTGTAGTTTTCTTTCTTTGTGACATCCTTGTCTGGTTTTGGTATCAAGGTGATGGTGGCCTCGTAGAATGAGTTTGGGAGAGTTCCTCCCTCTACTATATGTTGGAAGAGTTTGAGAAGGATAGGTGTTAGCTTTTCTCTAAATGTTTGATAGAATTCGCCTGTGAAGCTATCTGGTCCTGGGCTTTTGTTTGTTGGCAGATTTTTATTCACAGTTTCAATTTCAGTACTTGTGATTGGTCTGTTCATATTTTCTATTTCTTCCTGATTCAGTCTTGGCAGGTTGTGCATTTCTAAGAATTTGTCCATTTCTTCCAGGTTGTCCATTTTATTGGCATAGAGTTTCTTGTAGTAATCTCTGATGATCTTTTGTATTTCTGCAGTGTCACGTTGTTACTTCCCCTTTTTCATTTCTAATTCTACTGCTTTGAGTCTTCTTCTTTTTTTTCTTGATGAGTCTGGCTAATGGTTTATCAATATTGTTTATCTTCTCAAAGAACCAGCTTTTAGTTTTATTGATCTTTGCTATTGTTTCCTTCATTTCTTTTTCATTTATTTCTGATCTGATCTCTATGATTTCTTTCCTCCTGCTAACTTTGGGATTTTTTTGTTCTTCTTTCTCTAATTGCTTTAGGTGCAAGTTTTGGTTGTTCATTCAAAATGTTTCCTGTTTCTTAAGGTAGGATTGTATTGCTGTAAACTTTCCTCTTAGAACTGCTTTCGCTGTATCCCATAGGTTTTGGGTCATCGTGTCTCCATTGTCATTTGTTTCTAGGTATTTTTTGATTTCCTCTTTGATTTCTTCAGTGACCACTTCGTTATTAAGGAGTGTATTTTTTAGCCTCCATGTGTTTTTATTTTTTACAGATCTTTTCCTGTAATTGATATCTAGTCTCATAGTGTTGTGGTCGGAAAAGATACCTGATACAATTTCATTTTTTTTTAAATTTACCAAGGCTTGATTTGTGACCCAAGCTATGATCTATCCTGGAGAATGTTTCATTAGCACTAGAGAAAAATGTGTATTCTGTTGTTTTTGGATGGAATGTCCTATAAATATCAATTAAGTCCATCTTTTTTAATGTATCATGTAAAGCTTGTGTTTCCTTATTTATTTTCATTTTGGATGATCTGCCCATTGGCGAAAGTGGGGTGTTAAAATCCCCTACTATGATTGTGTTACTGTCGATTTCCCCTTTTATGCCTGTTGGTATTTGCCTATGTATTGAGGTGCTCCTATGTTGGGTGCATAAATATTTACAATTGTTATATCTTCTTCTTGGATTGGTCCCTTGATCATTATGTAGTGTCCTTCATGTCTCTTTAATAGTCTTTATTTTAACGTCTATTTTGCCTGATATGAGAATTGCTACTCCAGCTTTCTTTTGGTTTCCATTTGCATGGAAAATCTTTTTCCATCCCCTCACTTTCAGTCTGTATGTGTCTTTAGGTCTGGCATAGGTCTCTTGTAGAAAGCATATATATGGGCCTTGTTTTTGTATCCATTCAGCCAGTCTGTGTCTTTTGGTGGGAGCATTTAATCCATTTACATTTAAGGTAATTATCAATATGTATGTTCCTATTTCCATTTTCTTAATTTGTTTGGGTTTGTTATTATAGGTCTTTTACTTCTCTTGTGTTTCTTGCCTAGAGAAGTTCCTTTAGCATTTGTTGTAAAGCTGGTTTGGTGGTGCTGAACTCTCTCAGCTTTTGCTTGTCTATAAAGGTTTTTATTTCTCCATCAAATCTGAATGAGATCCTTGCTGGGTAGAGTAATCTTGGTTGCAGGTGTTCCTCCTTCATCACTTTAAATATGTCCTGCCTGTCCCTTCTGGCTTGCAGAGTTTCTGCTGAAAGTTCAGCTGTTAACCTTATGGGGATTCCCTTGTGTGTTATTTGTTGTTTTTCCCTTGCTGCTTTTAATGTGTTTTCTGTGTATTTAATTTTTGACAGTTTGATTAATATGTGTCTTGGCATGTTTCTCCTTGGATTTATCCTGTATGGGACTCTCTGTGCTTCCTGGGCTTGATTAACTGTATCCTTTTCCATATTAGGGAAGTTTTCAACTATAATCTCTTCAAATATTTTCTCAGTCCCTTTGTTTTCTTCTTCTTGTGGAACCCCTACAGTTCGAATGTTGGTACATCTGATGTTGTCCCAGAGGTCTCTGAGACTGTCTTTAGTTCTTTTCATTCTTTTCTCTTTATTCTGCTCTGCAGTAGTTATTTCCACTATTTTATCTTCCAGGTCACTTATCCGTTCTTCTGCCTCAGGTATTCTGCTATTGATCCCTTCTAGAGTATTTTTAATTTCATTTATTGTGTTTTTCATCTTTGCTTGTTTCATCTTTAGTTCTTCTAGCTCCTTGTTAAATGTTTCTTGCATTTTCTCTATTCTGTTTCCAAGGTTTTGGATCATCTTTACTATCATTACTCTGAATTCTTTTTCACATAGACTACCTATTTCCTCTTCATTTGTTAGGTCTGGTGCATTTTTATCTTGCTCCTTCATCTGCTGCGTGTTTTTCTGTCTTCTCATTTTGCTTATCTTAATGTGTTTGGGGTCTCCTTTCTGCAGGCTGCAGGTTTGTAGTTCCCGTTGTTTTTGGTGTCTGTCCCCAATGGCTAATGTTGCTTAAGTGGGTTGTGTAGGCTTCCTGGTGGAGGGGACTAGTGCCTGTGTTCTGGTGGATGAGGCTGGATCTTGTCTTTCTGGTGGGCAGGTCCATGTCTGGTGGTGTGCTTTGGGGTGTTTCTGGACTTATTATGATTTTAGGAAGCCTCTCTGCTAATGGGTGGGTTTGTGTTCCTGTCTTGCTAGTTGTTTGGCGTAGGTTGTCTAGCACTGTAGCTTGCTGGTCGTTGCATGAAGCTGTGTGTTTGTATTGAGATGGAGATTTCTGGGAAATTTTCACCATTTGATATTATGTGGAGCTGGGCGGTGTTTTGTGGACCAGTGTCGTGAAGTTTTTTCTCCCACCTCAGAGGCATAGCACTGACTCCTGGTTCGAGCACCAAGAGACTTTCATCCACACAGATCAGAATAAAAGGGAGAAAAAGTAGAAAGAAAGAAAGAGGATAAAGTAAAATAAAATAAGGTAAAATAAAATAAAGTTATTAATATAAAGAAATAATTAGTAAGATCAAAATATTTTTTTTAAATTAAAAGAAAAACGGACAGATAGAACCCTAGGACAAATGGTGAAAGCAAAGCTATACAGACAAAATCTCTCACAGAAGCATACACGTACACACTCACAAAAAGAGGAAAAGGGGAAAAAATAATAAATCTTGCTCTCAAATTCCACCTCCTCAATTTGGGATGATTCGTTGTCTATTCAGGTATTCCACAGATGCAGGGTACCTTACGTTGATTGTGGAGATTTAATCCACTGCTTCTGAGGCTGCTCGGAGAGATTTCTCTTTGTCTTCTTTGTTCGCACAGCTCCCGGGTTTCAGCTTTGGATTTGGCTCCACCTCTGCGTGTAGGTCATCGGAGGGTGTCTGTTCTTTGCTCAGACAGGACGGGGTTAAAGGAGCTGCTGATTCGAAGGCTCTGGCTCACTCAGGCCTGGGGGAGGGAGGGGTACAGGTGTCGAGCGAGCCTGCGGCGGCAGAGGCTGTCATGATGTTGCACCAGCCTGAGGCACGCCGTGAGTTCTTCCAGGGAAGTTATCCCTGGATCCCGGGACCCTGGCAGTTGTGGGGTGCACAGGCTCCCCAGAAGGGAGGTGTGGAGAGTGATCTGTGCTCGCACACAGTCTTCTTGGTGGCGGCAGCAGCAGCCTTAGCGTCTCATGCCCCTCTCTGGGGTCCATGCTGTTAGCCGCGGCTCGCGCCCGTCTCTGGAGCTCCTTTAAGCAGTGCTCTTATTCCCTTGTCCTCGCGCACCAGGAAACAAAGAGGGAAGAAAAAGTGTCTTGCCTCTTCAGCAGGTCCAGACTTTTTCCTGGACTCCCTCCCAGCTAGCCGTGGTGCACTAATCCCTTCAGGCTGTGTTCACGCTGCCAGTCCTCTCCCTGCACTCCAACCGAAGCCCAAGCCTCAGCTCCCAGCCCCTCTCGGCCCGGCAGGTGAGCAGACAAGCCTCTCAGGCCGTTGAGTGCTGGTTGGCACCAATCCTCTTTGCGGGAATCTCTCCACTTTGCCCTTCACACCCCTGTTGCTGCGCTCTCCTCCACGGCCCCGAAGCTCCCCCCCTCCGCCACCCACAGTGTCCACCTGTGAAGGGGCTTCCTAGTGTGTGGAAACCTTTCCTCCTTCACAGCTCCCTCCCACTGGTGTAGGTCCCATCCCTATTCTTTTGTCTCTGTTTATTCTTTTTTCTTTTGCACTACCCAGGTACTTGGGGAGTTTCTTGCCTTTTGGGAGGTCTGAGGTCTTCTGCCAGCGTTCAGTAGGTGTTCTGTAGGAGTTGTTCCATGTGTAGATGTATTTCTGATGTATCTGTGGGGAGGAAGGTGATCTCCGCATCTTACTCTTCTGCCATCTTCACCTCTCCCAATATTGGTATTTTTGATGAGTGATTCAACACGGTCTATTTTGGATGACTGAAAATATTTAAGGTAGTGACATCTCTTGTATTTAAGTAAGATTATTATATAAATTTAATATCATATATAGGCAAACTTATGCATCATAACTAGATATTAATTTTCCTTCCAGGACACCTGACAATTGGAATTCAGAATTGCTTTATAGTAACTGATATAAAGGAAATTGTAGGTCTTAACATTTTGGCTCTACACATCAACATATGTAAGACTGTAACTCAGTTAAGGAGCTCTCCAGAAGTAAAACAGAACAAAATAAGATTAATGTTGATATTAGAAGGGATAAATTGTATATACGGACTGTATAAAGGATCAATATACTTGAGGATGTTAATTATATATGATGTCAAACAAAACGGTTAGTTGAAAAGTTTATAAAATTAAGCTAATTATTTGGTGTACTGTAAAACAGAGAAATAAAACTTGTTTTGCTGCATTAAATCTTTTAAAAAATTGAATTTCCTCAGTAGGTATATGTAGACATGATATAAACTACATGAGAATTCCTACTACATATTAATACATATTTTGAAGCTGCAGTAATTAACACAGCTGGGCACTGGAGAAGAACTAGGCAAGAAATAAATGGATTACAATAAAGAGTCCATAAATAGACCAAAATAATATATGGAAATTTGATATATATTAAAGCTGTCATTTCTCGGCAGCAGAGAAAGGATAAATGGTTTTGAGACAAGAGGAAAAGAGAGAAACTTTGATTCTTACCTCTTGGTTTGCACCAAAACAAATTTCAGATGAATCAAATACTTAAAACACAAGATAAATCATGAAAGTACTGAAAACAAAAAAAGAGTGAATTTATATATTTATAATCTTGAAGTTTGGTAGACCTTTATGACTAGGGCATAAAACCCAAAAGCCATACATTTGACTATATAAAAATTAAAATACAAAAAATTAAAATATGTTGTAGTGCAAAAGTGAACAAAGTCTAAAAATCAAACTGGGAAAACAATTGCTATACATATGATAGAAGGCAATTTTTTTAATTTACAAGATACACCTATATACCAATAAACAAAATGATGGACAACAAAATAATAAAATTGGCTATGGATAGAAATAGGCTGCTTACAGTAAAGGAAATATAAGTTTAGAAGAGACATATGGAATGATGCTCAACTTTGTTCATAATTAAAGAAATGCAAAGTAAAACAATAATGTGATTCCATGTCTCATGTATCAGATTTGAAAAGATTAATAAAAATTATGATTAAAAGACATAATACCTATTATTGGAAGCAGTTGCTCTATGTATGATAGTAGTATAAATTGGGACAGCATTTTTAGAAAGCAATTTTGCAATATCTATTAAAATCCAAAACTACTTGACTTTCTCAATTCCACTATTAAGATTTTAACTAATGATACACTCATAAAAGTGTGCCACATATGCCCACAGGGATGTTTATTGCAGTGTTATCTGCAGTAATAGTAAACTGAAAAACTTAAATGTCCATCAATAGGGAATTAGTTAAATAAATTATGGTATAGTAATATAATGCAGCAGTAGAAAAATGAATTAGATCTGCTTATGCAGATATGGGATGATATCTAAGATATGTTATTAAATGAAAATAGTAAGCCACAGCATAGTGTGATCCCATTTGGGTAGCGAGTGGGTGGTCCAAGAATGCCACAGGGAGCTCTTTTTGAGATTTGGGTTGCTGGGCTTTTTGGGTTGCTGGGCTACCTGGGGACCACTTTTACCCAAAAAGCAGTTGCAAGGGCAACTCCACAATCCAACCTCCCATTGGCTTAATAGCTTCTCCCAAAAAGGAGGGTTTGTAACTTACTGGGGGTTCCAGGCTTTCTAGGTGCTGGGCATCCGGTGTTTCATTAATTGACCAATTTGAATTTCTCTTCAAAAGGCAACAGGTCCAGATCGTTTTTACAAAAAATTCAAAAGGAGAAAGCTCCCATTTTACAAATAATTCCTGTTATTTCAAAAAGGTAAAATTTCCCTGATTGATTTTTTGCAGATAACCATAATATCAAAACTGATAAACACAAGAAAAGAAAAGTAGGTCAGTGGTTCTCAATGCTGGGTGAACAATATAATTATTTGGAGAGCTTTTGAAAAATGCTCATGCCTAGGCCCCACCAAAGAGTTTCTGATTTTTTTTTTTTTTTTTGAGCTATGGCATGGGAATTATTTCTAATGTTCTACAGACCAATGTTCCTTATTCTTGTAATTCCAGATTCTAAATGAAATACTAACAAATTGAATCAGTTCATTAAAGGAATAATACACCATAATTGCAAACAATTTATTCTAGGGAAATAAAGATGCTTCAACATGAGGAAATCTATGAACATAATTCATTACCCCCCAAAACTGAAGGAGAAAGACCATATAGTTAAATCAGTAAATGTGTAAATGCTATTTACTAAAATTCAACCAGCATTTCTAAGACCATCTCTGGGTATATTTGGACTAGAAACACATTATCATGGTAAAACTACTTATCATAAACCATAGAAAAATTATTGTAAAATGAGGTATACTAAAAGATCATTAAATTCCCATTAAATTTAGGATCAAGTAAGGAATGCTCATTTTAAGCAGTAGTAAATATTATTTTGGAGATCTGGCTAATGCACTGAGACAGTGAACAAGTGATACAAATTTTGGAAATAAAGAGACATATATAAGCATTTCATGCAATTGTTCTTTTAAAATGATTTTTTTAAAAATTTTATTTATTTTTTGGCTGTGTTGGGTCTTCATTGCTGTGCATGGGCTTTCTCTAGTTGCGGCGAGTGGGGGTACTCTTAGTTGTGGTGTGCAGGTTTCTCATTGTGGTGGCTTCTCTTGTTGCGGGGCACGGGCTCTAGGCACGCGGGCTTCAGTAGATGCGGCACATGGGCTCAGTAGTTGTGGTGCACAGGCCCAGTTGCTCTGCGGCATGTGGGATCTTCCTGGACCAGGGATTGAACCCATGATCCCTGCATTGGCAGGCAGATTCTTAATCATTATGCCACCAGGGAAGTCCCATGTCATGCAATTTTATGCCTAGAAAATCCAAAAGATTACAAAACATAAAAGTGTTTACAAGATAATTTTATAAAGTAAAAGGATAAACTGTAACCACAGAAAATAAATAGTTTTCGTTTATACTAGGAATAAGCAGTTAGAAAACCAAATGGAAATATATCATATTCATAATAATTACAAAAATATGAAATACCTGAGATTAAATCTAATAAAGAAACTATAGGACCTACGTGAAGATAGCTATAACTTCTTGCTGAAGGATTTAAAATAAGTCTCCCAAAATGGAAAGCTATACTGTGTTTCTGTATAAAAAGAATATTTAAAATTTTCAGTTATATCCCATACAAATGTAATATACCAAAACACGTGTAGGCACACATGCGTGTACATGCACACACACACACACTATTCTGAATGTTTTTTTAAATTGAAATCAGATGGAATTGTTTAAGTTCAAATGGAAGAATTAGTGCCTGAGAATATTTAAGAAACCTATGAAAATAAGAATGCTTTATGGGGATTAGCTTTGTTGGATATTAATAAAACCATCAGAATAGATAGATAGATGATAGATAGATATTATCTGTCTACCTTGATGCTCTCCTTGACCAAACTTTAGTCAGGCTCCTCTAAGCCCTCTTCTCAATGAGGGCTTGAATTTGGGCTTTAGTGTCCCTCCTCATTGGGCCTGCATTGCCCAGTTTTAGAAAGAATCCTGCTAAGTCGGTTTAGAGAGAGTCCGCCACCCTTGATAGCTGACCAACTTCCTCATTTCCCACCATAACCAAGGTGATATCTCTTCACCCTGGGCTGCCTTCACCAAATATCCTATTAGGTCAGTATAGCGAGAATTCCCCGATCCTTGATGTCTCATCTTAGTAATTTTGTATCCATCAAGCCCCCTCCCACCCCGCAACCTGCTCCTTCCTATAAATCCTCACTTGCCCTTTGTGTATTTGGAACTGAACCCAGTTCTATACTGAGGTTTCTTTTCCCTTATTGCAATAGTCTTGAATAAAATCTATTTTTACTGCTTTAACCACTGTCAGGCTCTGGTTTTCTTTAACAATAGAAACTGGAGGGCATCATCAAATCCAGAAACAAACGTGAGTATATTGGAACTTAATATTTGACAAATATTGTCTTTTAATTTTGTATGGAAATGATGGTTCTCCAAAATAATGGTGTTGGCATAATTTGTTATCCATGTGGAGAAAAATAAATATATATCCTTATCTCACACACATATACAAAATTAATTCAAGATGGAATGATGATATAAATGTCAAGAAATAAATTATAGTACTATTAGAAGGAAGTTTAGTGGTTTTCAAAAAAATCTTTAGGTGAAAGAGGAACTACAGATGTCATAAATGAAATTTTTACTGACTTTTCTAGGTAAACAAAACTCATATCCTCCAAAAATAAAGTAAAATAAAAACCATGAACAATGTCAAAAGAAAGCCAACTGAGAAAATATTTGTAATACTTTTAGGAGATTGCTATCCCTGATAGATGGAGGCCTTAATTAAAAAATAGAAAGTAAAAGTCTAATAATCTAAAAGAAAACTGGGCAAATAATATGAAGAAAAGATTCATTGGACAGGTAATGATGTAATTCTTTGAACTTTTGAAACCATGTATATGCATAACTTATGTACAAACCATAGTATATTGTTGTTTTTCTGTCAAATGAATCATCCATAATGAAAATGTATATATTTCAGATATGGCTTATATCAGATCTGATTCTTCATTTAAGTCTGACTTTATGAAAGGTGTAGGAAGAATCTGGGAAGAAGACCCTGATTAACCAAGGAGAAGTTTGGCAGTTTTGATTTTGATATTTGAATTTACGACAATATGTCCACTATGAAAAGTTTAGACATATGAATGTTTCTCAGTGATATTGTTTTAAAGCCTCCCCAGTCATACCAACTGTTTATTCAACACTTAACATGTGCAGCCCAAAGGACTATGTGTACTTTATCTCATTTAATCCTCAGAGCAACTTATGAGTTAGGTACAGTTATTATTTGTATACTAAGTATAGGAAGCTATGGCTCAGAGAGACTAAGTAACTTGCCCAATATCACATTGTGGTGAAGCAGGGCCTTGTACTAGGTTTTTCTGACTCTATAGCACATGCCCCTAACTTTTTAACTGCATGTGTTCTAAATGACAACCATATGGAAACCATACCATGTTCTCAGCTGGGTCTCTGAACTATTTATACCTCTTCACTTTTTTTTTTTTTTTTGGCCTCATGTATCTTTTTGGGAACTTGATGAAATATATGAATCTACTATTGAGAAAACTGCAAATATGTATGCATACATGCAAACACACACATACTCACAACTTTGCATACAATTTCTAGGAAAACATGGCCCTCCTGAAGCCGACCCTGGATCCCCATGTTGTGAACCTCTGTTCTACTTGAGGAAGATCAGGAGATCTGGAAACACTGGTTTCACCATTCATATAAAAGTACAATTTTTAAGGGAACTGCACTGACCTATTTTTTAAGCTTCGTATCTGATTTATTTTATGCAAATATAGAATAAAATGGAAGTTTGGGAGTCATTATTAAAGAAATTGGTTGGGGGATGACCAGCTAAAGGAGAAATAAAAATTATTCCTGTGTGCTAGATCTTCACCTACCTAGAAAAGATGTGGAGCAATTCACATCTTTGAGTTGCTTGTTAGTAGTAATGTCGGGAACACAAAATACTTTGGTTATAACTATATTACTACACACACAGTTCTACACCAAATAGTCCTCTTAAAGATAATGGCTTTACCTACCTTTCTTATGTCTGGTTTAACCAAAGATTTACTTGCCAGTCCTTAATAGAGTTCTTAAAACCTCTAAGGGATTCTTATACAAGCCCGATGCTAAAATAATGTATTTGCCGTGTGCACCATGTTGTTAAATCTAGTGGACAGGTACTTTAAAGACAGTTTGCCATTTCAGAAGAAAAACAATACCTATAACCTCATCAGTTATGACGGTTCCATTACTGACAGATGGGGCATACAGCCAGTAATTACGCAACATATATGGGGAAGTTTGATTAACCAGAATATCTTCTACACTGAACTCTAATACCCAGTTTGTGGTTAGTCATATAATTGATAAGAAAATCAAGGACAGTGTGATGTTCTTGTTGAGAGTGAATAATGGTAAAAGCTCCTCAAAGCAGTAACAAGTGTGAGTTATTGAAAGTGATGAGATTTTAAAAAGCATGTAAGTAGTAATGTATCCCTTTGTGTTAACTGAGAATGGATGAAAGTACAGGTTTGATGAACAGGCATCAATTAAATAGTCTGTTAGTTTTGTTTTTGCTCTTTTTTCCTTCACACCTGTATATCTTGCCAAAAAAATTCAGCCAAAACATTTATTCAGCAATGCCGTTATATATCAATGAGTTTCCATTGACCTTGTGATTGCATGATGATATTGAAACATACAAAGAAGCACTGATAATCTGAAGTATTCACTGTAAAACAATTAACTGCATCTTATAGGCTTCTTACCATGTGTTATATGTCTGGCTGGGTCTTGGCTCAGATTGCTTGTGACATGGTCATCTATTTAAAAGTTGAACATGAAAGTGCCTTATTTCTGTGCACTTATGTGCACCAGAGGATTTTCTTTTGAAAAATGTACCTCAGTTTGCTAGATTTCAGTTTCACAGCTTCTATTTTACCTTTACTTAGGCCCTCATAATTCTTTCATTGGTGAAACACTCTCTAAATTTTTGAAGTTCCCAATTAATTTCATATTTACTTTGGACCTAGAAAAAATCTCATCATATCGAGGAAACCTTAGTATAAAATCTCATACTCAGTCTCTTTCCAATAAGTCATTATTTATACTCACTAAAGCACCTTTTGGCACCCTAGGTTGATGTCACTCAGAGGGTAGACTGAGTAGTGCATTCCTGTAGCCAGGAGTGTGCGATCAATGAGCATGTAAATGGAGGATTTTATAAAATCTTAAATTTCCATATTCCTATTTTGTTTGTTTGTTTGTTTTTAGTCTGTAGAGATTCCTAGATTTTTAGAGAAGTTTTTTTTGAAAGATTCTTGGATTTCTACATTAGACGTGTGCCTAGACCCCATAGGCTGCAGGTGGCTGCTGTTTTGGTCACTGAGCCTTACTTGGTTTTCCCTAATCAAAAGCTCCTGTATTGATATAACTGTATGACTCGCTGGCTCATTTCATCTCAGTGTCAGACAAAGCAACCCAGGCTCTGATGCACTGATGTTAAGGGATAGCCATTACTTTTCCTCTCCACATTTTATCATAGGCAAATGCTATTGCCGTGAAGATTCACATTCACCCCATCACCTCTTTTTGGATGATAATACACTAAGCAAAGGCCAATAAAAAATAGCTTTCTAGTACTATGACTATTTAGATATATCTCCTTAATCCTTACAAGCATAAGATCAGACAATTGATATGACAACTCTCTGTGTATGTGTGTTTGTGTGTGCATGTCTGTGTTTCTAGGCTTGAGACCAGTAAAAGGTCCTTTACATTCTTAAAGTAAATTTGCTACAGTAAAGAAATAGAGAGCAGATACAACCAAATGAACCATGGGTTAGATTTCTGAAGTTATGAAATGAGTCAAAATTTCCATTCTTCCCTGAAGCCTCAATGAACTTTTTCTTTGATGAAAGGCCTGTAAAATTGCCCAGGTTTGTTTCTACTATTCTGGGAGCTAGCTAGTTACTTTAGTTTAAATTGATGCCCAAACTCTATTCTGTGTGCTGCATGAATTGAATTGAGTCCCAGATTATATTGAAGTTAAATGTCTGAAATGCAGTGCTGTACTTCCAACAGTGCATACCTCCTGGCTGCCCTCTTCACTCATTGAATTTTCAAAACTAATAATAAATGGTTATAACTATGAATAAGACATTTGTGAAAAGTGCACTAAACCAGGGATCAGGAGGCTAATATTCTGATCCAGACTTTGCCACTAAATGGATGGATGATTTAAGGCAAGTCACTTTCCTTCACTGGGCCCCATATTATCTTTGGAAAAGAAGGTATTTTGCTTTGATTAACATAAAAAAGAATGACAGAAATAGAGTCACAGATGTAGAAAACAAACTTATGGTTACCGGGGGGAAAGGGGAGGGGTGGGATAAATTGGGATATTGGGATTGACATATACACACTACTACATATAAAATAGATAACTAATAAGAACCTGCTGTATAGCACAGGGAACTCTACTCAATACTCTGTAATGACTATATGCGAAAAGAATCTAAAAAAGAGTGGATATATGTGTATGTATAACTGATTCACTTTGCTCTACACCTGAAACTAACACAACATTGTAAATCAACTATACCCCAATAAAAATTTAAAAGAAAAGATTGAAATAATGCCATTTGCAGCAACATGGATGAACTTAGAGATTATTATACTAAGTGAAGTATGCCAGACAAAGACAAATATCATATATCACTTATATGTGGAACGTAAAAAAAGGATACTAATGAACTTATACACAAAACAGAAATAGATCCACAGATATAGAAAACAAACTTATGGTTGCCAAAGGGGAAGGGCAGGGAGGGATAAATTAGGCATTTGGGATTAACATATACACACTGCTATATATAAATAGATTACCAAGAAGGACCAACGTATAGCATAGGGAACTATAGTCAGTGTTTTGTAATAACCTATAAGAGAAAAGAATCCAAAAAGAAATAGATATATATGCACATATAACTGAATCACTTTGCTGTACACCTGAAATTAACGCAACATTGTAAATCATCTACACTTCAATGAAAAAGAAAAAAAGACTGTCAAACTGACAAGAGAAAGAAAAGCAGATATATTACACACACATACACAAACAAAGAGATTTAGACTTTTTATGTTCCTTTTTTATCTCTGAATATCTGTGATCTATTGTTTTAAGACTACCTTTACAAGACAATAACATTTGTTATGAGGTACGGTTTTCAACATCTTTAGAAGAATATTTTCGATTTATTTACAGTTATAGCAGCCATCTTGAAGCCCTCTTTTTTTGTCATCTTGAGAAACAAATCAGCATTGAAGTATGATAACTGTATCTTTTTTTAAACTTGCAGCTCTTTAGCAGTGCAGTAATAAATAAGATGACAGAATTTATTGACAAAAGAGAAATAGTTCATTGTTGTATGAGTTAATTTTCTTTCCTGTGATGCATTAATGTCCTTCAATAAAGAACATCCAATTTTGTTCTCACACTTCAGGAGAGAGGTTTAGAACGTGTTTCAGACAATAATACTTGTGTTTGAATCAGAATCAGAGGAATCTATAGAACAACCCAGTAGGAAATTAAAAAAAAAGAAATCACTATTCCAAAGGATGGGTGCTGTGGTAGAGACGCCAGTTACTCAGTGTGAAATGGCAAAGGATTCATTTTTCTTTCTTACTTTTGTTTCCAGATTTCTTCAATTAGAGTGCCTCCTAAAGATATTGTTTATGCAAGATGGAAGACATAAAGTTAAGACCTGTGGGTGATAAAGGTAAGATAAGAGGAATAATTTTAATTTATATGGCTGAGTTTTAGAGGTTAGTTCATTCATTCATTCACTCATTCATCAAATATACCCAGTATATCTAATTGTGAAGCGCCATGCTTTGACTTACATACAGTCCATATCAATGACTCTTGTGTGTTTTCCCCTCTTTTAAAAGTCCTGAGATGTATCTAGCTGTTAGAAAGGAATAGATGACAACTAAATCAATATTTTTGTGCTTACCACTAAGCTTTACCATTTTTTGGTATTTTATCCAGATATTTTGTAAAAGAAGTAAAATATAAGAGATGTTTTCCCTGTTCCTATTACTTTCACTTATTCCCTTGAGGTGACCAACAGCCTTCATTCGATATACTTTCATACATATGCATGCATCAATACCAATTTATAAGATTTATTTGCATGTTTTAAAATTGTGTATAAATTGCATATAAATAGTATCATTCTATCATTCTGCAACCTAATTTTGTTGCTCAAACTTATGTTTTTGAGCTTAAATCCATACTGATACAAGTAGCTCTACTTCTTGCATTTTAATTACTATGTTCCATTGTTTGAATATTCCACACTTTGTTCTCTTGTTGATGGATTTTAGATTCTTTTGATTTTTTAGGTATTTCTAACAGCTCTACAGGAAAAAGAGAAAAGTATTGTAGGGATATATTTTACAAACGTGTGAGGTGTTTCTCTAGTTTTATACCTAGTACTGATATTGTTGGATCAAAGGGTATATCTATCATCAAATTTGCTAGATATTGCCAAGTTGCCATCCAAATAATGTACAGATCTTCCTCGTATTATGATAGGGTTACATCCTGATAAATCCATCATTAGTTGAAAATATCATAAGTTGAAGATACACTTAATACACCTAACCTACCAAACATCATAGCTTAGCCTTGCCTACCTTAAAAGTGCTCAGAACACTTACATTAGCCTACAGTTGGGCAAAATCATCTAATGCGAAGCCTATTTTATAATAAAGTATTGAATATCTCATATAATTTGTTGAATAATATACTGAAAGTGAAAAACGGAATGGTTGTATGGGTTCAGAATGGCTGTAAATGTATCGGTTGTTTCCCCTTGTGATCTCCGGGCTGACTGGGAGCTGCTGCCACCCAGCATCACAAGAGAGTATTGCACTGCATATCACTAGCCAGGGAAAAGATCAAAATTCAAAGTACAGTTCCTACTGAATGCATATCACTTTTGCACTATCTTAAAGTCAAAACTCTTAAGTTGAACCATCGTAAGTTGGAGACTTGTACATGCAGTTATTTACATTCTCAACGGTAGTGTATGTCTTCCCTTTGCCATACAACTTTACTAATGAGTGGTGGCTTAGGGTTTTCTTTACTTCTCTGTTCTCTGAATATTTCACATAAAATAGAGATTCTTTTTCCCTTGAATTTTTGATAAAAGTCACCTGTTAAAATTACTAGGGGCTAGTGTCATTTTTTTGCCTGGTGATTTTTTTTATTATTGATATAATTTATTTAATGGTTATTGATTTATTCAGGCTTTCTGTTTTTATCAGTCAGTTTTGGTCATTTATACTTTCTAAGCAATTATTCATTTTGTTGAAGGTTTTAAATTTATTGGTATAATATTGTTTATAATATATTCTCATGATTATTTAGCTCTGTTTTCTCTGCAGTTATATTCCCTTTTTCGTTTCTAATTTTTTTAAATGCATGACTTCTGTCCTTTATTAGTTTTGTGAAACTCTTACTAGTCTTTTTATTTTTTTAAGGGAACCAGATTTTGGTTTTGTTAATTCTCAGTACTATTTGTTTTCTATTCCATTACTTCCTTCTGTTACATTTTTCTATAGGTATATTCTGTTAATTTTATAGCTTCCTTTTTACAACTTTTTTTATTTTAACAAATGCATTTACTCCTATAAATTTGTCCCAAATACCATTTTAGCGGTATCCCACAAGATTTGTCAATTAGTATTTCTATTGGTCATTTCCAAAGATTTTGTATTTCTCATTGTCAGTCCTTTATAATGAGTAGAGCAATTTTAGTCTTACTCTTCACTATTCTGACTCCTGGAAACCAGTGCTTGCTTTCAGGCTTGGAGCCTTGAAGTGCTGTGACTTCAGCTTTGCTCACTTGATTACATTTCAGTTCTGTTTCTGGTGCATGATTGATCCCTTTGTCGAGCTTAGCCATATCTTTTTGATTTTCTGTATTTTCCTATCAAAGCTATAATAACATGAATCTACTCCACCATCTTCACTGGAGGCCCCCTTTGCCATCTTTAGCT
This sequence comes from Phocoena phocoena, assembly GCF_963924675.1. Lineage (NCBI taxonomy): Eukaryota > Metazoa > Chordata > Mammalia > Artiodactyla > Phocoenidae > Phocoena > Phocoena phocoena. The sequence continues at coordinate 80,087,019 of NC_089240.1, read as the reverse complement.
GTACAGATTACTTTCATATCTCAGACTTTATTAGGATGAGCAACTAGAAAATGGAATAGTCAGTGTTTACACTCAAGACTACAACAAGCTGATTAAAAGGAAGGAAGGTACTGAGTCAATTATGTAGATGATTGGTCTAAGCATTGACAAATATAAGAATGGATATGGGGAATGAAAGAGAAAAGATCATTTATGTTGTCAGTATAGTTAGGAGGTCCATGTCCCTACTTCCCAACAGAAGTTAATATAAAGTCAAATCAGAATGATGTAACTCTCCTAATCTCTGCGCAGAAGGTGATTCTAAGTAGTCCCTTAGCCAGACACAAGGAATACAGCAATAGCCTGTAGAAGGACCATCCTAATCTACAGATAGGAACCCATCTCTGCAACTGCAATTCAAAAGAATATATAGCTGATATGTGATTGAAACATAGTCATCCATTTTTCTCTGGTGGTTTGATTTTTCACTTTGAAAAAGTAGGGGATTTGTCTACTTTAGAATGCTGCTCACTTTACAATGGTCTGCTCTGTAGATCACTTTGGGAAGAATTTCATCTTAATAATATTAAGTCTTCCAATTTGTGAACATGAGTTATCTTTTTTCCTGCATGAATTATTTATTTTATAACTGAAAGTTTGTACCTCTTAATCTCCCTCACCTATTTCACTTGTGCCTTCACCGACTTCCCCTTTGAAAATCACCAGTTCGTTCTCTGTATCTATGAGTCTGTTTCTGTTTTATTATGTTTGTTTGTTTTGGTTTTTAGATTCCACATATAAGTGAAATCATCCAGTATTTGTCTTTCTCTGACTTATTTCACTTAACATGATACCCTGTAGGTCCATCCATGTTGTTGCAAATGGCTAGATTTCATTCTTTTTATGGCTTCCATTGTGTGTGTGTGTGTGTGTGTGTGTGTGTGTGTGTGTCTGTGTCTGTGTCTGTGTGTGTCTGTACCATGTCTACATTATCCATTCATCTATCAATGAACACTTAGGTTGCTTCCATATCTTGGCTACTGTAAATAATGCTGCAATGAACATGAGGTTCATATAACTTTCTGTATTATTGTTTTGGGTTTTTTTTTTTTGAAAAAATATCCAGAAGCGGAATTGCTGGATCATACGGTAGTTCTATTTTTAATTTTTTTGAGAAACCCACTGTTTTCCATAGTGGCTGCACTAATTTACATTGCCACCAACAGTGCACCAAGGTTTCTTTTCTCCACATCCTCACCATCATTTGTCATTTGTTGTCTTTTTGATGATAGTCATTCTAACAAGTGTGAGGTAGTTTACATGGTTTTGATTTGCATTTGTCTGATGATTAGTGATGTTGAGCATTTTTTCATGTGCCTGTTAGCCATCTGCATGTCTTCTTTGGAAAACTATCTATTCGTTTACTCTTCCCATTTTTCAACCCGATTGTGGTTGTTTGTTTTTTTGATGTTGAGTTGTGAGTTCTTTTTATATTTTGGGTATTAACCCCTTATCAGAGATATATTGTTTACAAATATCTCCTTCCATTCATTAGGTTCTCTTTTTGTTTGGTGGATGGTTTCCTTTTCTCTGTAGAAGCTTTTTACTTTGATGAAGTTCCATTTGTTTATTTTCCTTTTGTTTCCCTTGCCTGGGGAAACATATTGGAAAAAATACTGCTAAGACTGATGTTAAAGAGCTTACTGCCTATGTTCTTCTAGGAGTTTTATGGTTTTGGGTCTTACATATAGGTCTTTAATCCATTTCGTTTTTGTATATGGTCTGAACAAGTAGACCAGTTTGATTCTTTTGCATGTAGCTGTTCAGTTTTCCCAACACCATTTATTGAAGAGGCCGTCATTTCCCTATTCTGTATTCTTGCCTCCTTTGTCTTAGATTAACAGGCCTCATAAGTGTGGGTTATTTCTGGGCTCTCTCTTCTGTTTCATTGGTCTATGTGTCTGTTTTTGTGCCAGTACCATAACTGTTTTGATTACTATAGCTTTGTTGTATAGTTTGAAATCAGTTAACATGATACCTTCAGTTTTGTTCTTCTTTCTCAAGATTATTTTGGCTATCCAGAGTCATTTGTGTTTCCATACACATTTTAGAATTATTTGTTGTTCTAGTACTGTGAAAAATGCCCTTGGTATTGATATTTGGATAGGGATTGCACTGAATCTGTAGATTGCCTTGGGTAGTATGGTCATTTTAACAATATTAATTATTCCAGTCCATGTGCATGTTAGGTTTCTTATCTCCACTCTTAGTTCTTTTTCTGATGTTATGTCTTATTCCTTTCTTTGGAACATTTTCTTCTGTCTCCTCAGAAGATTGCCTAATTCTCTGTGTTTATTTCTTTGTGATAGGTAGGATCCATTTCCCAATCTTGGAGAAGTGGTCCTAAGTAGGAGACGTCCTATGAGGTCTAGCAGCATGTTCCCCTCTAGTCACCAGAATTTTGTATTCTAGGGGTTCTCCCTACGTGGGTTGTGTGTGCCCTTCTGTTGTGGTGGGGCTGACTAATGTGGGCATGCTGGTAGGCAGGACTGGCCCTGGCCTGGTTGGCTGCAAGATTTTGCCTCATGCAGTGGCTGCAGGCCCACTAGAAGGCATGGTAGACTTGTTGGATGGCTGTTTGTGTAGCTCAGGGGGACTTGGAGTTGGTGCCCAACCACTGGAGGGTGGAACTGGTTCCCCATGTAACCAGTTCTGCATGGCCCGTGGGCCAAGGCTCAGAGCTGGTTCTGGTGCCCTGTTTTATGGGACTGGGTTCTGGGGGTGGCTGGCTGCAGGGCTTGGGGTTTGGGGATTATGCTGACACACTGGTGGGCAAGGCTGGGTCACAACACCTCACTGGCTGCTGGGCTGGTGGGGGTCTCAAGCCTGGTGCTGGCCCACAGGTAGGTGAGGCCAGGTCCCCAGGCAGCTGCCTACTTGGGCCCAGGCACCTTGGTACTGTTGCTCGCCGCTGTTGGGCAGGTAAGCCCTGGTGCTAATATGCTAGAGGGAGGAATCCAGTATGGTGCTTGCCAGCACCAGTGTCCTCCTGGTAGAACAAACCCCCCCAAATGGCTGCTCTAGTAGTAGAAGTGTCTGTGTCCACAGGGGTTTCCCAGTTGCCTTCTGCCTCTCTAGGAGGCTCTACAAGATCAGCAAGTGGGTCTGACTAGGCTCCTTTCAAATTATTGCCTCTGCACTGCGACTCGGAGAGTGTGAGATTTTCTTGCCATTCTAAGAGTGGACTCTTTGTTTCCTATAGCCCTCTGACTCTCTTGTCTTCATGTCCCTCTGGCCTTCAAAGCCAGACATTCTGGGGGCTCATCTTTCCAGTGCAGGACCCCTGGGCTGGAGAGCCCAATATAGGGCTCAGATTCCTCACTTTTGGGGGAGAAACTCTGCAGTTGTGATTATTCTCCCATTTGTGAGTTGCCTACTTCGGGGTGTGGGCCTTGACCATACTGCATCTCCATCATTTTTACTCGTCTCACTATGATTCCTTCTTTATATCTTTAGTTGCAGAAAATCTTTTTTGCTGGTCGTTTTCATAGTTAGTTGCTCTGTTAATAGCTATAATTTTGGTCTACCTGTGGGAGGAATTGAGCTCAGGCCTTCCTACTCAGCCATCTTGGCCACCACCCCCAGGTTGTCTTTCTTTTTATTTGGGTCATTTTTAATTTCTTTCAGCAATATTTTGTAATTTTCAATGAAAAACTCTTTCACCTCTTTGTTTAAATTTATTCAGAAATATTTTATTCCTACTGATCCTATTATAAATAACTTTTTAAATTTCCTTTACAGATTTTTCATTGTTAGTATAAGAAATACAGCTTGTATTTGTCTTTTGATTTTGTATCTTGTAACTTTGCTGAATTTATTAGTTCTAACTTTGTGTGTGTGTGTGTAATCTTTAGGGATTTTCTACATATAAGATCATGTTATCTATAAACAGAGAATTTTACTTTTTCCTTTCCAATTTGAATGTCTTTTATTTCTTTTCTTGGCTGGAAATTCCATTACTATGTTGAATAGAAGTGGCAAAAGATCTTTGTCTTGCTCGTGATGTCAGAGGAAAAGCTTGTTTTCTTTCAGCTTTGAGTATTATGGTGATAGCTTTGTGTTTTTCATATGTGTCCTTTATTATGCTGAGGAAGTTATATTCCTAGTTTATTGAGTATTTTTTTAATCACAAATAGGTGCTGTATTCTGTCAAATGCTTTCTTTGCATCAATTGAGATAATCATGTGATTCTTTTCTTTAATTCTCTTAATGTAGTATTTTTGTATATTGAATTATCCTTACATTTCAGCAATAATTCTCATTTTATCATGATATATAATCCTTTTAACATGCTGCTTAATTGATTTGCTAATATTTAGTTGAGAAGTATTACATCAATATTCACGTGGGATATTAGTCTATGGTTTTCTTTTCTTGTACTGTGTCTGATTTTGGTAACAGGATAATGTTGTCCCCATGGATTGCATTAGTAAATGTTCCCTTCTCTTCAATTTTTTGGAAGAATTTGAGAAAAATTGGTGTTATATCCTTTATAAAGCTTTCATAGAATTCAACAGTGAGGTCATCTGGTCCTAGGCTTTTCTGTATTAGAGGTTTTTGATTATGGATTCAAACTCCTTATTTGTTATAGGTCTAGTCAGAGTTTCTATTTTTTCTTTTTTTAAAGTACTGTGTTACTTACTTAATTAATTTATTTATTTTAATTTTTTTTGGACGTGCCTTGTGGCATGTGTGATATTAGTTCCCCGACGAAGGATCGAACCCATGTCCCCTGCAATGGAAGCCCTAAGTCTTAACCACTGGACCTCCAGGGAAGTCCCTCTATTTGTTCTTGAGTCAGTTTTCATAGTTTGTGTGTTTCTAGGAATTGTTCCATTCCATCAAGGTTATCTAGTTTGTTGGTATACAATTATTCATAGTATTCTCTCATAACCATTTTATTTTTGTAATTTTGTTAGTAATATCCCCATTTTCATTTATGATTTTAGTAATTTCAGTTTTCTTTTTTTTTCATACTAAATGTAGCTAAAGTTTTGTCAGTTTTGTTAGTCTTTTCAAAGAACCACCTTTGGTTTTGTTGAATATTTTATTGTTTTTCTATTCTCTATTTTATTTATCTCCACTTAACCTTTATTATTTCTTTCCTTCTGCTACCTTTGGGTTTAGTTTGGTCTTTTTCTAGTTCTTTAAGATGCATAGTTAGGTCCTTGATTTGAACTCTTTCTTCTTTTTTTAATGTATGCATTTAAAACTATAGATTTCTCTTATAGTACTGCTTTCACTGCAGCTTATAAGTTTTGATATGTTCTGTTTTCATTTTCATTTGTCTCAAGGTATTTTCTAATTTCCTTTATGATTTCTTTTTTTTACTCACTGGTTGTTTATAAGTGTGTTGTTTAATTTCCACATATTTGTGGGTATTTTTGTTTCTTTCTGCTGTTGATTTCTAGTTTCTTTGCATTGTTATCAGAAAAGATACTTTGTATGATTTCAAACATTTTAAATTTATTAAGACATTTATTAAGACATCAAACATTTTAAATTTATGTGGCCTAAGTATTGTCTACCCTGGAGAATTTTTCATGTGAACTTAAGGAAAATGTGTATCTGCTGTTATTGGGTGAAATGGTCTCTCTCTGTTAGTTCTAATTGGCTAATAGTGTAGTTAAAGTTTTGTATATCCTTATTGATTTTATGTATGGTTGTTCTATCCATTATTGAAAGTGGGGTATTAAAATTTCAAACAATTGTAGAATTTTCTATTTTCCCCTTCAATTCTGTCAGTTTTTCTTTTGGAGCTTCTTTGTTAGGTTGTGCATGTTTATTATTTTTAGATATCTTGTTGTATTGACCTGTTCTTTTGTTTTGTAATCTTTTCTGACTTAATGTCTATTTTGTCTGAACAGTTCTCTTTTGGTTAGTATTTGAATGGAATATTATTTTCTCTCCTTTTAATCCAATCTGCCAATCTCTGTGTTTTAATAGGAGAATTTAATACATTTAATACATTTAAATGTATTAAAGAAGGATTTATTTCTGCAATTTAGCTATTTTTTCTGCATGTCATATATTTTTGTTCTTCACTTCCTCCGTTACTGACCTTATAAAATTTACTTTTCATAGTGTACCATTTTTATCTCTTTCTTTTTTCCTTTTTTGTATGTTTTTAAATTATTTTCTTATTGGTTACTTTGGGGATTACAATTTACATCTTAAATTTAGAGCATTCTAGTTCAAATAATACCAACTTAATTTCAATACTATAAAGATACTCTGTGGGCTTCCCTGGTGGTGCAGTGGTTGAAAGTCTGCCTGCCAATGCAGGGGATGTGGGTTTGTGCCCCAGTCTGGGAAGATCCCACATGCCGCGAAGCAGCTGGGCCCATGAGCCATGGCCGCTGAGCCTGCGCGTCCGGAGCCTGTGCTCCACAATGGGAGAGGCTACAACAGTGAGAGGCCCGCATACCACAAAAAAAAAAAAAAGATACTCTGCTCCTAATGTCTTAGTTTGTTCAGACATTTGTGTTTCTGATTTCCTTTAGTTCTTTTTTCATGGTTTCCTTTATCAAATATATTTAATATAGTTGATTTAACTTCTTTGACTAATATTTCCAATGTCTGGACTTCCTGGGTGATAGTTTCTGTCAAATTATTTTTTCCCTGTGAATAGGCTGTTCTTTAAAATTCCTGTGTATGCTTTGTAAATTTTTGTTGAGATTTGAACATTCTGAGTATTATGTTGTGGTAACTCTGGAAATCTAATTCTCTCATTCCTCCCTGATGTTTTTTTGCTGTTTGAGGGCTGGAACCATCCTTTTATGATTTTATGAACTAGTTTTGTAAATTGTGTATCTTTGTTGTGGGTGGCCACTGAAGTTTCTCTTTCACTTTTTTTTTTTTTTCTGCAATCAGCCAGTGACCTGAAAAGATTTCCTTAAATATCTGGCTCTCAATAGGGTGGAAGAGGAGTCTTGTGTCTTTAAATCCCCTTGTGGCTAGGAAGGCACGTTAGCCCTTTGGTGTTGAAACAGTGACTGATCTCTATGCCAGTCCCTCAGTGATAAAAAGCAGCAATCAGCAATCAAATTGCAAAATATGTATCCCTGGGGAACAAATGTTTACTGTCCATCTGACTCTAGCGAGTTGTATCAGAAGCATGGGATATAGTCTACATAGCTGCCTGCCATGGGGTTGGTGGATGGAGGATAGTAGCTAGTAACTATAACAGCCAAAATTGACTGAAATTTACCATCCTCTTCATCAAGCTTTCATCAAGCTCTCCCCTGGATGCTGCAAGTGTTATATTCAATTCAGAGTTCCAAAATAGTTGCTTTAGATAGTTCCTGACAGTTCATTTGTTATTTCCATGGAAGGATGAATTCCTGAAATATCCTACTCTACCAACTTCCCTCATGTCACTCATGAATTGCTTTTTGTTATTGTTTTTTTGTCCATTTTTAGTTTGAGTGTTAGTAGTTTATTTTGATTTTTTTTAAAAAGCTCAATGTATAAAGATTATGAGCTTTTGTCTATTTTCTGTTTGCCCTTTAATTTTGTTGCTATTAGTGTTCATTTTATTTATGTTTTGAAATCTATTGATTTCTTTTCCTTTGAGAATTAGAAGGTCCTTCCCTTTTCAAGATTGATTTCATTTTTACCTACATTTTCTTCTAGATGCTATGATTGCATTTTTCATATTTCATTTCTTAAGCCATGTGGAATTTATTTGGATGTATTGTATGTGGGTAAGGATCTAACCTGATTTCTTTATAAACTGTGAGCTAAAGTTCCCAACATCTTTTGTTTATTGTTTAGTAACCTGCACTTTACCCACTTTGGTTTTGAATAATGCCCTTTATCATAAATTAAATTGATATTCCCGTGTCTTAATCTGGCCTGTAAGTTCTGTTCCAATGATATGCCTGCCAGTGCCTTCACCCATACAACTTGGTTTTAAAACTTTATATTTGTGGTAGATTGTATTATTCTAAATCTTTCTTCTATCCCCAGTGATAAGATTATATAATCACATCGTTTGCCATGAACTGTGCAGTGCCTTCCTACTGTCATTCTGGGTTTGGCTGTGATATGCTTTGGCCCATGTGATTTTAGGAAATGTGATAGAGAGAGGGACTTGAAAAGTGTTTCCAGAGTTAAGCTTGCTCTCTTTGTTCTCATAGAACTGCCATGAGAAGAACATACCTAGTTACCCTGCTAGACCCAGGAGGAGGATGAAAGACATATAGAGAGGAGCTGACTCAGCTAAGCTGCCACAGCTAGGCTTAGCCTAGGGTAGATAACCATTAGTCAACTGAAAGATGTTTAAGAAATCCCAGCCAATTCCCATAAAGCTGAATAGCCTGTACTATACTAGATTAGCTAGTCCCTAACTGATTCACAACCATGTGAAATAAATAAATGCCAGTAAGATTTTCATGGCTGCTTATTATGCAGCAATAACTGACCAACTCAAAAATACATTTTAATATATAGACTTTCAACTCATTTTATTTATTTACTAATTTGCAAAAGTAGTTCGTAGCTATTCTTGGCCGTTTATCCTGGTTTGTTTAGTAATGTAATTATTTATGTGCATGTCTTATATTTCAACTTAACCCAGTCTAATTCTAAGAGATCTTTGAAAGCAGAGACTAATTTATTCATTCTTAGTAGTGTCCATCACAATATCTAGCTCAAATCTTCTTTACCTTAATGATACTCAATACCTAGTCATTGTTGAATTAAACTGAAAAACTGCAAATTAAATTCTCGAAGCATATAGTGAATCCCTACATTACTGTTTACTTCATTACCTATAATGAAATTTACAATATTTGGTGCCATATATATGTAGCCTGTATTTAGATGGGTTTTATTTTATTCTGCAGTCTCTTCTCCATCGTAGCAATGGTTATTACAATTTATATATAATGGCATATGTTACCTTGGGTTATGATAGTATTCATAATATAAGAGCTACATAACTAGTTTTCATTTCTCTTTGTTTTTCAATTTTACTTTAGCTTACTCTCCTCCAGCTTACTCAGAAAGCTCCCTTAATTTATTTTTATTTCAAGAAATTTAGTAATATTTGGATTTATATGAAAGCGTTTACAGCAGGTGGACAACACTCTTTCAGCCCAATAAGTAAGAATGTTTGCAGATTTTTCATGGGGTCTTAATGACCTCATATGTAATGCTTTTGAATAATAGCAAAGTAGATTCATGAAACGTACCTTATGTATTAAAAGTCAATATTGTCTGGCTTTTGATTTTGGTAGAGTTAAAAAAGGTGGGGCAGAATATCCGGGCCTAGTGACTATCTCACCAATGTAATGTGATTAATTTTCTTGAGTTTCAATGTATTTTTAAAATTTCTATCAGGATTTGTTAGAACCATCTTCCCCTTAATATTTATCACACCAGGGATGTGATAATGGTACATCTTATGGTACATCTTATTAATGGTACTTTATCTTTTGGCTGCACCTTTCCCTCTTTCCATCTGTTTGTGGGGCATTTTAATTGCCTCTACAGATCTCCACAACAACTAAATATTTTCTGAGGCAGCCTATGATAGATGGTTCTGCTATTATGTTTAATCATTCCCATTAAATATCATACTAAAACTGAGTTATGATTAAATTAAATAAAATAATAACATATTACATTGGTTTTCATTTAGAAAACCTCATTAATTTGTTTGCATTTAATAAAAATAACCTCTTAATTCATTTGTCCAAAGTTTCAAAAACATATGTTTCTCAAAAAACAAAGGAGTTAGCAAAAGGTAACTAAATTACTAGTGTGATGACAGCAGTTTCAAGACATTCTAGTCTTGTGTTTTAGAATGTGTGAGAAGCATGTAAGTAACTTCCCTAATTTTCATTCAGTCAAGCTTTTCTCACGACCTCGTGCAGGATGTATGACCTTGTCCAAGTCACTTAACATCTCTGAGCATCTGCTTTTTAAAATTTTTATTTTTCAAACTAATTATCTTACTCTGTACATGGTAAAAGGTGGCAGCTATACTACTTTAATAATGATTCTCCTGGGATATTTACAGTACAATCATTATAAAAGTATATATTAAGATAGAGTCAATATGCCACTCTCTTCCTGTCTCCTGAGCCATGCAGATATAGCTGACTCTATGTAATGAACATAAATGGCCTCTCAAAATTACCTACATCTGACTGGTGTATGTGGTGAAACAAGGGTGTCTGGCACACATTGTCTATCATATAAATAACAACATATAAATAAACACTCAATAAATGTATTAAATTTTTACTTTCAGAAAAAGAATTCTCTGACCAGATGATTAGATACCTGGTTACATACATGAGCATTGGCAATAATATTTGCATAAATTGATGCTAAAATTATCTCCAGTAAGAAAGCATGTATCTCTTGTTTATTATTCATATAAATCTACTGAGGAAAAGATATCTCTAGGAAGAAAAGATCTTATAATATTTCCACCTTGAGTTGAAAAGATAGTATGTGAAGACAGGTGCACACAGGCAAATCCAATGATGATTACTGAAATAGTTGAAGGCAAATCCTGTTATTAAGGTGCTTATAAATTTTGGCCATTACATTAATTAAAAATAAACAAACAGAATTCTCTCTTGTTTTTCTCTCTCCAAAATGGCTGCCATGTCGAGAGCATAAGCAATGGTAATTTCCCTTGGCTCCCCTTAATCTGCCCCCACACTTACCCATATCCTCCAACCATTCATTTTTTTCTTCTGTTTCCATTCTTGATGCAGAATAATATACCTTACCTACATTTAAGATATTACCATGAAAGGAGAAAATCTAACACTCAGGCCAGGTCCTGACGTTTTGTTGGAAAAGAATAGGTCAGGATCAAGAACTAGCCAATAAGAGACACTATCCGAAAACCCAGAACCAGGGAATCCAAAAGGAAAAGTAACAAGTCAAATCAAGGGACAAAATAAACAATGTTCACCATGGATGTCAGAATAGGGAGAAACTTTCCTGAAAAAACACTTTCCTCATATCCCAGGACTCTTAGCCTCTTGCCTCCTTCTATGAGCATCAAAGGACCAGTGACCCCAGTGACCCCACTTTTGAGTTGATGTTCAAAAAAAAAGCGATATAATGCTCTTCCAATAAGGGTCTACAAGAGGATGTTGGGTCTCTGGCATCAAATGACAATCCTAGAGGCCTGGAGGCAAGTTACAGAGACCAACAGACTATAAGAATGATCTATTATGACTTCATGCTTCTTGGGTTTCCTACTACCTCTCTTTTCTCAGTTTAACATATTTTCTATGAAGAGTGTGTGATATAGAAGATTTTCAGTGGTGGAGAAAGTTAAAATCCTCTATATTTGGACAGACAGCCTGCATATGGGATACTCCATAATGACATGGTAGAGCCAACCTTGGTGAAAAATTACTTTTAGATGGTCATGAAGACGATGCTGCTGAGTGGTCCTCATTCAAATGAATGAGTTAGTCATCACATACACCAGAGCAATGTTGTACAGGTTTCCTGGGAAAGTGCTCTAAAAATAGAGGGCAGCATATTCTGAGAATGATAATTGTTGAATTCAGCCTAATCTTCAGAAATTAGATATGGAGTACCAGGCAAGAGAAAAAGCAAAAGAAAGCCTTGATCATGGGAACACTTTTTACTTATTGCTAGTGATAAGGAAGATTTTTGCTTTAGTTTATTAATATGAACATTTCTGAGATATTACCTTTCAACTTTGAATAAATGGATCTTTATTTTTTTCCTTGCACATCAGTTTGTCCAGTGTAGGAACCTACCCATATGATGCTAAACCATGTGCATAAAAAGTTAAAATTCTTGTCCATGTGTTCGGCCCATGTAACACCATATCTACCTATTTGATAGTGCCAGGGAAATGCTTCACTGCCTTCCAGACTCTGTTCCTACCGGCCTCTGAGGCTGCTGGAACATTAGAGTACCAGTTGCCTTTATTGACACCACTTTAAATCCCTGCCTCAGCAGAGGAACAAATGAGTGAGGGCTCTTGTCACAGGAACTCTTGAGGTCACTCTGTTTAGTCTGTGCTTCTTCCAAACACTCTACAAGTCACTTGGGGCAATGAGAAAAGACAACTGCCTCATTAGGTTATCTCTGAATCCAGCTGGGCCAGAATTTGGGTAATTTAAATGAATGAGAACATTTGAGAAAGATGGATACATTTGCACAGATGGGGCAAGCAATACAGAGATTCAAGTGGCAGGAGAAAGTCCATTTGTGTAAATGGTATGTATAGTCAGACAGAATCAGATGATCCAGATCCAGGGTTTTAATCTAAGCCCTGCTTGTTACTAAGGCCTATGACCTTGGGTGATGACTTAACCTCTTTGACTTAACCTCTTTGACTTAACCTCTTATCTGTGTAAAATGAGGTTAATATGTAACTCACAGGTTTCTGTAAGAAAGAAATGAGATAGAGCATATAGTAAGCATTAAAACAAATGGCATTTAGTTTATCTTAGAACACAGTATGCTGTGAAAGATGCCAGTGCAAGGCAGCAGTCAACTTCAGGTTTATAGGGTGCCTCAACAGGCTGAATTGACTAAATAGTTGGGAGAGAGGAGGACTTGAAGTTGGAAGGAACAGCCAGCACAAGCAAGGGAATAATGGTGTAATATAAGGAGCCTCTTAGATCTGATTTTAAAAAAACAACAGAAGAGCAAACAATCTGTCTCATGCAGGCAGATCCCAAGAAAAAGAAAGAGGCTCTTTATAAATCAGCTCTAGGGCTTCCCTGGTGGTGCAGTGTTTGGGAGTCTGCCTGCCGATGCGGGGGACGCGGGTTCGTGCCCCGGTCTGGTAGGATCCCACATGCCGCGGAGCGGCTGGGCCTGTGAGCCATGGCCGCTGAGCCTGCGCGTCCGGAGCCTGTGCTCTGCGATGGGAGAGGCCACAACAGTGAGAGGCCAGCGTACCGCAAAAAGAAGGGAAAAAAAAAATCAGCTCTAGACATTACCTTTTATGTTTACCATTCCTATTGCCAGAGCCTGATTAAGTTGGAAGTACAATCAGTTTACTCAGGAAACGGTATTAGTGTTAATTAGAATGGTGTGAAGCTAGCAGTTTTCGAGTATCAGTGGGGTCAGTGGAAATTTTAGTCACTGCAAATTTGAGAGCATCTCTCAAACCATGATGTTTGCAAACTTTTTCACATATCCAAAAAAAAAAGAAACCTATTAACTACAGAACCAGCTATTAACAGGATTACTGATCACAATACTTTCAGAACGTAGGGGGAAGAATTGAGGAACAGAACAACTTAAAGACTACCACTGCTAACCCCAAAGTGAAGTAGAAGGAAAATATGATATATTTCATTATTTGAATACAATCTATGCAGTGTTAGCCCAATTTTTTATTATATCCTAAGCTGTGTGTTTAGTGTTTTAAAGGCCCTCTGGAATATATTGCTGTCCATGAGTGTCGATAGAGGGATTGTAAGGATATTGTGTTCCTTACAATAATGGTATTGCATCCCCAAATAGCTCCCTACTGGTGCCTGCAATAATCATTAATCACCCTTTTGACTTGAAATTTTGATGGTTCCTATTAAGTTGCTAATATTTAGCTTTGGGAGGAATAACGTTTTAAGCTATGAAGTGTTGTTAAACCTTAAGTGAGAATTAATTGGTCAGGTCCTTTCCAACAAAATAATCTATCAAAAATAGGTTTTCCAAGAAAGAATATAGGAAATTATCTGGTGGGAGTCAATTTGATTAGAGAGTGGTGGGGGCATGCAGAGTAAAGATACTGTGGGGATACCTGGAGGATGGTGTAAACGTATCTGTGAGTAGGGAAAAAAGCTGGAAGAAGAAAAATAAAGTTTCTGGGGAAAATTTTAGCAAGAGATTACCATGAGCTGAGCATTGGGTCAAGGACACTCACCATTTTTTTCTTATATGCTGAAGTTTTGTCTACGGCCAGCTCTGCATATAGATTTAGCTATTATTTTAAGAATTTTTCTTATATCTATATGTTTTTATTCAGTTTCCATTCATAGTTCTTGTATTTGACTTTTCAAGTATAAGGACTAGTAAAAATAAGACAAAATTCCCCAGTGAACACTGGTAGTGTTCCTTCAGGAAAGGGATTAAACACTATTTGATCAGTTGTATCCTGATAAAAGGAAAGCATTGCACTGTAAAAAGGGTCTTTCAGTCCCTTCACATCCTCCTGCCTTATGTGCAAAGGTATGAAGATAATTATGATGTTGCATTCCAGCCTAGGCATACATTTTAGTGAAAACTGAGGTTCAGTAATAAGGCCTTACAGCAGAAATACTAATCCTACTCTTTCAAGCTGTGCTTGTCTATTTGGTGTTAGAGAAACAAGAGAGGAATGTTTGGTTTTGTAAAACAGACAAATGGCAAATCTTATTGTGGATAAAAATTTCTTTTAAGCTTAGTGCTGTAATGATTGACACTGGGCTCAGAAGTGATTTTAATTTTATTTCATTTTTCTCTAGAGCATTACACCCCAGTAAATAAAAATAAATAAGGAGAAAGATTTAGTTTTGTATGCATGAGAGTAGGACTCTAGCCTCAGAATTTCAGCCTTCTGGGCTGTGTTTTCTCACCTGGGACTCTTCTTCTTCTTCTTTTTCTTTTTTTTAAATTGAAGTATAGTCGATTTACAATGTTGTGTTAGTTTTAAGTGTACAGCAAAGTGATTCAGTTATATGTACATATATGTCTTTTTGTTTCAGATTCTTTTACCTCATATCACCTGTGACTCTTCTATGATTTGTGGTCTAGAATACTGTAAGCTCCCCTATCCACAACTCTCTGGATTAATTAGGATCTGCATATATGAGCTTACAGAAAATCTATACAGCAAATACATCAAAGTGTGCACTTACACAAAACACATTAGCTATGTACACTCATAACTATGACCTTAGTTTGACACTTGAAAAGATAATAATTCCGTGCCAATCAGCAACAAAAGAACATTCTATTGTTCTTTAATGAATAAGGCGTTGGAAGAATAAGCACGTTGATGTCAAGAATTGTATATGCCATCAAATTCATTTCAACCAAGTAGAGTTATGTATGATTTTAATCATTTGTTTTAAAATAAATCAGCTTATGGAATTAGTTGATCATGAGTAGTTTGGAATTCATAATTTTAATTGGAAATCATTGCTGAAATTGTGCTCTTGTTTAATTAAAATCTCCATTAACTGGACAAATAGAACATTACAAACAGATTGTGAGGAAAAAAGGAAGAGGAAAGAAGGGAATGAAAGAAAAAGACGTGCCTCCCAGTGTGGTGTAATAGGGATAAAAATGTGTAATTCTGATAAAAAACACTTTTGGGGATTTAATATATGAATAATCCCTTATTATCATGTCTTAGTATGCTGGAATTTGGGGAAACGATGTTTTTGAGGCCAAAATATACAAGAAAGTAATGATCATCAGGAGAGAACTTTGATCCTAAACCTGTAGAAATGATAGCACCGTCATTTTTCATTATGCAAAGTTAACAGGGAGACAAGAATCCAAGACTTTGATACAAGCCTAAAAAGATAACAAATTAAAGGGAACCCTCTTGCACTGTTGGTGGGAATGTAAATTGATACAACCACTATGGAGAACAGTATGGAGATTCCTTTAAATACTAAAAATAGAACTACCATACGACCCAGCAATCCCACTACTGGGCATATACCCTGAGAAAACCATAATTCAGAAAGAGTCATGTACCACAGTGTTCATTGCAGCTCTATTTACAATAGCAGGGCATAGAAGCAACCTAAGTGTCCATCGACAGATGAATGGATAAAGAAGATGTGGCACATACATACAGTGGAATATTACTCAGCCATAAAAAGAAAAAATATTGAGTTATTTGTAGTGAGGTGGATGGACCTAGAGTCTGTCATACAGAGTGAAGTAAGTCAGAAAGAAAAAAACAAATACCGTATGCTAACACATATATATGGAATCTTAAAAAAAGAAAAAAAGGTTCTGAAAAACCTAGGGGCAGGACAGGAATAAAGATGCAGATGTAGAGAATGGACTTGAGGATACGGGGAGGGGGAAGGGTAAGCTGGGATGAAGTGAGAGAGTGGCATGGACATATATACACTACTAAATGTAAAATAGATAGCTAGTGGGAAGCAGCTGCATAGCACAGAGAGATCAGCTTGGTGCTTTGTGACCACCTAGAGGGGTGGGATAGGGAGGGTGGGAGGGAAGTGCAAGAGGGAGGGGATATGGGGATATATGTGTACATATAGCTGATTCACTTTGTTATATAGCAGAAGCTAGCACAGCATTGTAAAGCAATTATACTCCAATAAAAGTGTTAAAAAAAAAAGAAAATTCCTTTGAGCACATGAAAGTGCTGCATGATAATAATAAGTAAAGCTGAAGAATCCACCCCCTTGAAAAATGTGGAACTTGTTTTATTGTTTCTCCCTCAAGGAAAAAAATATTTTCATAAGCATGGGAGAAGTCAGAATTTATGCAACATAAAAGATATGTCTTTTTTATAATCTTTCTAAACAATATTAGAGCAAAGACTAGTAGGGCTATGCAATTATTTTGCTACCATAAGAAGATTAACATATAATCTTAACTAAATTTTGACCTGATTATTTATTTGAGTGAGCACATATCTTTGGGAGAGACATCTAGTGAAGTGAGGAAGGAGATAGACACCTGCTTAGCTAGTTACATGATCAGAATCA
Organism: Phocoena phocoena; assembly: GCF_963924675.1. Lineage (NCBI taxonomy): Eukaryota > Metazoa > Chordata > Mammalia > Artiodactyla > Phocoenidae > Phocoena > Phocoena phocoena. The sequence continues at coordinate 80,070,277 of NC_089240.1, read as the reverse complement.
GCCCTGGTGACCAATGTGGTGAGAGCCAGATTCCATTTGATTCACCTGATTATAAAATATGACAGTATTAGATGGATGTTATTCATATACAAAACTGTGTGTGATATGCATAATGATTTTATGTGCACCTGAGACTGCTTTCCTAAAATGATGTTTTGTATACATGTATTCCCATTTCAGGGAGATCTAAAGTCACTGAAATAGAGAAAAATATATCATTATCTCTATTTAATAATGTATTTTTAATATTAATATGGAGAAATTGTATTTTTGATAAGTTACAGCATATCTATTTGGATGGCTCTAAAATCTATATTTTCACCCTAGACCTCTCCCCAGAATTTCAGTTTGGTATGGCCAACTGTCTACTGGGTGTCTCCCGTATATCCCATTGGTCCCTTAAATCAACATGTCCAACATGCAAATCATGTGTTTCTTTACCCAAGCTTGTTTTCCCTTTGCCATGTCTCCCAGGTCTCTACATCCTTACCCTTTCCATTAGGTCCACCTGTAATGGAAATACAGGCTTTTATATTCAATTTGAAAGCACTTCCTAATAATCCTACCTCCTTAGCACTTTTTGGATGTGGCACCTCCTTTACATCCTCACTGAGTTCAGTCTGTACTTATCTCTCTTCAAGCTTTTCTACTTGTTTCCAATCTTACCTTCTTCAAAACCATTCTGTCCTCCCTACAGCCTGAGTTATCCTTTATGGAATGTATATCTGACCATGTTACTCCCATAACTAAAGTACTTCAGTGAGACTTCTAGATAAACACGTGAGTTTATACGAGTGTTTATCTGAACCACTTCTTGAAGCCCATAAAAACATGGATAGTAAAAGCAACTAAAAAGTTATAAAACCACAAGGACAAATAGAATGGGAGAGGAAACCCAGAAGACTAGTATATCCACACATTTTGGGAGATGGAAGGCAAACGGATGAGTAGTAATTTATGAACAGAATAGAAAGAGATAAAACTCAAATATCTGCACTGGGAGATGTGAATTCCTGTAATACAATAGAAAGGCTCAGAAACTAAAGACAGCAGGTACCCCTAGAGGCAGATTTTCTGGTTTTGATTTTTAAATTAAGCAAGAAGATTGGTTAAAAGTCTGGAAAAGCAGTAAGATCCCAGATCGTCTTAAGAAACTCACTTCCTTTCCTTTAGGCAACAGTTCTGGAGCAGAATATACATATTTTTCAAAAGTTCTTTAATACCTTGAAATACACAATATACATGTGAATATATTCATATAATTTCATTACAATGCACATGAAACTTATAATCATTTGATAGCCTGAGCAATTGTGATTCTCTACCACTCTTATTCTCTCACAAGCTTTGTGTGTGCCTTTCAGGCAACATAGTTTTCAGATAGTAGTTTTTCAATAAATAGATCTTTGACTTTCAATAAACTGCATACAAATTGGCTTTTTATTACTGAACAGGGTTTAAGGGATAGGAGATTTCTATACCCTTTAACCTGAAAATTTTTGGATAATCTTTATTGTTGGGGTATTTGAGATCCTATTATAGAAGGAGCCGCAGGTGGAAACCATACTTAAGTGGTGAGGATGCAGAGACCTGGGAGAGGTGACAAACTGTAGGTAATATACACTGTGGAATTGCATAGCACATTTACAACAGGCCTAGTATTTTGGAGGGTTGCAGAGAATGACTAGTGCAACATGGAGATAGGATACAGAAAATCCAGTCTTTGGGGACTGGAAAGATAATAAGGCTGAGATAATAGGTAGGTAGGTTATAAAATAGGACAAAATTATGTTTCATGTGAGCATGGTATGTGTTATTTTGAAGCCTTTTCAATTTTCATAACTCTTTAGTGCCAATTTGGGAGACATATTATCATGACTGAATTGGAGAATTGCCAGCTTACCAAAAATTGCATTGTACAGTTTGGGACTAGTGGAGATGGAAATAATAGTCTTTTGTTTTTGTTTTTCTGCACAAGGAAATTAACCTCCAAATACAACAGAGGAATAGGTACTGTTATGACTTCTTTATGGATCAGTAAACAGATGAAATATGGCGAAGCTATATAAGAAGACCAAAGATGTACAAGAAGACATGAATTGAGCAGAAAATAAATTTGAATCCTGCTTCTCAACTCTTGATTTAACCAGAGACAGTTCTATCCCAAACATGAGATTCTATATAGAAGCATGAGGGAATTAGGAAGTAAAATATGATGAGTATTTTTCCTAAAATATTACAGCTGTCATTCCCAGGGCCCTAGTCCTGAGATAGTGGGAGGTTAAGATATTAAATTTATATTTTTCTGTGAACTCTTCATGGACTGTTGCCATATCAATGACAATGCAACTAGAAGCATGGTGATTTTTAAAGAACATCCTGTTTGGTGTACCCTCTGTATAGTACAGCTACACTCGGAGCAGCTAGCAATGTTCATCCGAATTCTTTTTTTTTTTTTTTTTTTGCGGTACGCGGGCCTCTCACTGCTGTGGCCTCTCCCGTTGCGGAGCACAGGCCCCGGACACGCAGGCTCAGCCACCATGGCTTACGGGCCCAACCGCTCCGCGGCATGTGGGATCCTCCCAGACCGGGGCACGAACCCGCGTCCCCTGCATCGGCAGGCGGACTCTCAACCACTGCGCCACCAGGGAAGCCCCATCCGAATTCTTTATTTGTCAAATAATTACTCTTTTCTGACATAATCTTTCTTTTCTAAGAAAAAAAAATCAGTGGTGCCTATTGTAATTATGCTTTAATATCTGAACTTTTCTCCTAAAAATCAAAACCTCAAGATGACCCCAAAAGAAAGAAAGTGATATGAATATAAATCAAGCATTTTAAAATTTAAAACCTGATACCCTGTTTCTCTCTTTCTTCTTTTAATGCATTAAGCATCATCTTATACAGGCATGAATATAAACTGTGAGCAGTTTACTATAAAGGCTATAATCAAAAGGACATATAATGATATATTTCTTTCCTTTCTTGTCTTTGCTTTTAATTTTCATATATATCCATGTTCGTGTGGTGACTTTGACTGTGTCTCCTGGAGGCATATGCCCCTGAAAGTTTAACAGTGAAGACAGTTGAGGGGAATACAATGACTGGGGGAGGCTATGTTGGGTAGTATGGACAGGGCTAGAATGTATTGGATAATAGGGAAGCAGGTTCTGACATCAAAGGGAGCCAGAGTTTGTACCTTTGTTTGCTGAGGAAACTAGCACATAGATAAGGAATTGTCTTTTGATGATCTCCTCTATATATCTGAAGGACATGCTTTCAAATGAATTCCTTTAAGGACTTTTCATTATAGTTTTAATAATGGTCATGCTGACATATTGTCTTTTAAGACTATCGAAAAAGACCAGTTTGAGAGACTATGCCCAGTATGTGTGTCCATTTCACCAATCTGCCTCTGTTGAGCTCTGGGGATTGTGTTGGGGGATGAAATGCTCTGAAGATGATAAATATTTGCCCTAATACTTAAAAAAATTTATTTTATTGAAGTATAGTTGATTTACAATGTTGTATTAATTTCTACTGTACAGCAAAGTGATTCAGTTATACATATATATACCTTCTTTGCCCTAATACTTTTTGTGAAACAAAGTGGTTTCAAGGTCTTTTTTAGTCTGCTAAATAAATTAGATGTGTACCCTCATGATATCTGTAATTAGAAAAAATATATACACAGAATAAATGCAATGAGTTTAAAAAATGTATTTGGTAATGACAATACCAACACGACTACCAACACGTATAGCACTCCCTATGTGCCAAGCACTCTTCTAACTGTTTTACATTTATCATCTCATGTATGCCTGAGTGCAGAAAACTCTGTGAGCTAGGTACTAATATGCTCATTTTACAAAAGAGGCAGATTGGATATTCAGTCCTAGGTAGGGTGGTTCCAGAGTCTGCACCCTTTATTACTTGAGGTACTGCCGCTCCTAAAACGAGGCTATGTGTTTTTTGACTTGGCTTATTACAAGACCACAGCTTAGGCATCTTTGTGAGCCAGTGCAGTTTGTGTCTGGCACAACTCAATCATCCCTTTCTCCACCCTTTCCTAACTTTCACAGCAGCCCTCCCACCCCAGTGTCTCATGCTTTACCGCTACCCTATACTTTTGTTCTAATGGAAAGCGCACAATAAAATATATTCTCTAAAAATACATATTATGTTATTCCTCTCAGAAATATATTCTTTCAGGTATAGAAAATGTTAACTCTTCCAGAAATATTTGCATTTTCAAAGAGGATGCATGGAGAGGAGATTGGGTAAATATTAAGTAGGTAAGATTTCTAAAAGCTCCTCAAATTGCAAAAAAGGTAGATAATTACATATTTCCCCTACCTTTATGGACAGCTTGGCTTTGTGGTGCTATCAGTACTTCCTTGGCAGATGCAAAGGTCATAAGAGATTGGATAGTTTTCATAGCACTGCAGAGGCTCCTGCCTCCTCTACTCACCCTGAATTCATTACTACCCTCTGGATTTCTGTGGAAAGGAAAAATCTTTATTATTTGTGGTGCGATTTGGGATTAAATTCTGGCTCATTGAATTGCTAGGTTTAGCAAATATAAATACATGACTCCATTGCAATTTTGAATCTCATATAATGAATAATTTTTAGTATAAATACATCCCATGTGATATTTGGGACTTATACAAAACTTATTTACTGTTTATCTGAAATTCGAATTTAATTGGACAGCTTATACTTTTTTTTTTTCTTTTTTTTTTTTTTTGCGGTACGTGGGCCTCTCACTGTTGTGGCCTCTCCCGTTGCAGAGCACAGGCTCCGGACACACAGGCTCAGCAGCCATGGCTCACGGGCCCAGCCGCTCTGCGGCATGTGGGATCCTCCCGGACCGGGGCGCGAACCCGTGTCCCCTGCATCGGCAGGCGGACTCTCAACCACTGCGCCACCAGGGAAGCCCCAGCTTATACTTTTTCAGGCAATCATACTCAGGGTGGATTTTAATTGTCTCTAGACAGAAAAAAACTTCTGCTTATGGATATCTTATAGTAATTTAATTAGTAGGTGGTAAAAGTATGAAGGAGAGTGGTGGCTATGGAGAAAGGGACAAATCCATACACACAATGGAAGAAGAATTGAAATGTGGTGATTGCTTATCTGAGCCATGCTGATGAGCCAAGGTGTCTTATAGAGAAGTTATAAGTAACAAAGGAAAAGTCATTATAAAAGAGTGAGGCCAGAAATCCAGGGATTTTGGTTCAGTTCTTGGACAAATATAGGTTGCATAAATTAATCAAAGCAAAAATAGGCTGAGTCCAGGATGTTGAATAAGGTTTAGGAGATTAAGCAAAACTGAAATGTTATTTCAGGCAACTATCCAGAAATCTGAAAGTCTGTTAATTTGCTATTGAATCTCTAACAACCAGAAATATCATACTAAAGAGAAAGTACTAATCTTTTGACATTATATAGTCATACTCCTATATGAATAAAGAATATACCTTATATTTAACAGTTTAGTTAAGACAATTGGACAAAGTGTGATTGTTTACAACCAAAACTAAAATTGAAAAATGCCACACACATTGTCTGTTCTGGAAAAATTCTAAACATTTAATGTTATTTTCTGATGTCACAAAATACTTCAAGCATAAAAGATAATCCAGTTTCGTTTCCCATTGGGTTATGAGTTTGCTCTCCCCTCAGGAGACGATTCTTCAAAGAGTAGACAACTAGTGGCTAAATTAAGAAATACAAGTTAGATTTATAGAATTGCTTATCACATGAATCTTATTTTCTGTTCTAGCTAGAATTCCCATTAGCTATATTGATTAATTTAATTTTAATTTGATTTTAAAACTAAATAATCTTTGTTCATATGGTAAGGTGAATACTTAATCAGGCAGCTTTTGCAAGATGCTGATACTAAGAGTTGGAATACAATGTAAGAAAAACATTTTCAATGTAGAGACAGTGGTGTAGGGCATACACAATCAGAGAAGAGCAGGGTTACCGTGGGAACCGTGATCCTGAATATCATGACCTGTCTTGTGTGATTACAAATTTAATGCTGTAAGAGGATTGTGTGACTTTTTCCTTTATTTTGACAATGATTTATTTGTGAATAATCAGGAAACGATCAGGCTTAGAGGTGACCTGAATCTGCTCAAGCTAGGAGGATCCTGCATCTTTTAGGAAGACAGAAGGGGAAAAAAAAAAGTATGTGAAGGTGATCTCTTCAAAAGTACACAAGTTCAACACATTGCAAGGTTTCACTGTAGAAACAATTTTGCACTTTGACTTCATTTGCAGCTGAGGATTTCCAAAATGCTTTGCAATGGGCACAGAAGCTTTACAAGGTTTCTTGAAATTCTGCAGGGCTAGTCGTGACAGTGATGAATTTCAGAGGGGTAGCTTGCAGCTGAAACTGGCAACAGAAGGTGAGAGAGGCTAGGAGAACATACTTTTGCATGGATTTACTAAAGCACAGCTTACCAAAGTGAAGCAAGAGTACAATTGTTTGAGAAATAGCAGCAGACAGGCAAAGTGTGTAGCAGTCAATGTATGAGTTATTTTGTTCTTAGAAAAGGTTTGGAGTCAAATATGAGGATCAGATTGCATGCATACACAAAGGTGTGTCAAGCTGATCACACTCAGCCTGTTTCTTGTGTCTTCACATCATGCCTTTTGATGGAAAGGGAAATATACTGTTGATTAATAGGGTCTTGTCACCCCACTTCTGAATGTATGGATGTCTCTAAAGAGTTGGGTATTTGACATACTTTTTATATCGATTACCTTATTTTTATGGATATTGCCAGAGGCATTAGGTTTCAAGTCTATGCCAATTTGGGCAATAGATGTTCCAGATAGTAACCTTTATTTACTGTGTTCAGTGTGTACTAAATAATTGGTAAGGCACAGAGGATCCACACAAACACTCACACATTGGTGGAGGTCACATAAAGGTCAGGGTCCTTTTGGTTCCTTCTGGACAAGGATTTAATGTAAGTGCTGCTGCCTAAACAAATTTAGCTGAAAGTCATATGCTAATTAGTATTAATGCTAATACTAATACTTTCTGGTTTCATCCATTTTTAGCTCAAGATGTGACATTCCTACAGTCAATCAATGTAAGGTTCTGAAGCCTGCAAATGCAGTACGTATGCTACAGAAAAAAAATTTAATTATTGCTCTAGATGATGAATAAGGAAGCAAATGGTGAATGGAATCCAAGTTTAGAGTAGCAAACATATAAATAAATAAAAAGAAATTAAGTGAAATTTGCCCTTCAAGTCATGGAGTACCAAACATACCATCAGAGGAAGAACTTGCTTAATGGAGGAGAAAACTATTAAAAGTTTGAAAGAGTGCTTAGCATCAGTATAAAGAAGCAAACAATGGTGAATGAATTAAAATGTAGAATATCAGTCAAAAAGAATCACTCCAATCTTTTATAAGGAAATAGTCACAGAAGTGATCATCCTGGTTTTGGTCAATTTATAATAAAAGCAGGTTATCCTAGAGAGGAGTAGAAAAGGAGAGACAAGCAAAAAGTAGCCAAGTTTTAAGTTTTCACTGAATATATATAGATTGAAATGAATAATAAAGAAACAAAGAAATGTAAGGCCAGGACAAAAAACAACAAAACCAAAATATTTTGAGTGTAATATATGTTGCATGAATAGACTCCACTACCAATGAAATGCTAAAAGCATTTGCCATGTAAAAAAATAGAATGTCAGAGGACCAGAATTTGATATGTATTTGGCATAATGCAGTATAGTTACTTTGCGTGAGATCTTGTTCTTTTCATCACCATTTTCTCATAAAATTTCTTACCCTGTAGTAGAGAAGCAGTGTTTTAATAAGATAGCCATGACTACTTTTATAATTGAAACCAAAAAGATTGAGCTCTATTTCATCATATTGATATAAACCAGAGCTCTATGAAATGAAAAAGGAAAGGGAAAAAGATTTCTCTGAATAAGAATGACTATCAAAACTGATAAAAAGGGAAAAGTGCTTAAATGTAAGTTAGGATGAAAATAATATAGACAGAAGTAATAGGAAGAAGACAGTGAAACTGAGTCATCTATAGGTGAAGCAAATGAAAGAAATGAGTATTAACAATGTACATTGCTGCCCAGATAGTTTAAGGTGTGTCAGTAATTCTTTGAATATCCTGATTTACAGTGGGATTTAGAACTTAAATATAATGTGTGGACTCTCTCTCTGCACAAAGGGGATTTTTATAGCTTATTCACAATTTAGAAAAAAAAATCAATTAGGCCCCTTTGGCTCTTTAGTTTCTACAGAAGCTCTAGTGTATTTTAGATATTGCTCTTCTCACTTGTAAAAAACAAAACAAACTTTCTGATCACATTCAATTTGTCCTGAATCTTGGAGCCTACGTTAAATATTGTGATATATTCCTGAACTAAAAAACCCCTTTTGTTCTATCTATAAAACAGAACTGCAAAGAATATGAATATCAACAACATACACACGTCTTTACTTACCTAAAAATGAAACCAAATTTTTTTTCTTTTTTTTAATTTACTTATTTATTTATTTTTGGCTGTGTTGGGTCTTCGTTACTGTGCATGGGCTTTCTCTGGTTGCAGCGAGCGGGGACCACTCTTCATTGCGGTGTGCAGGCTTCTCATTGCGGTGGCTTCTCTTGCTGCGGAGCACGGGCTCTAGGCACGCACAGGCTTCATTTGTTGTGGCACGTGGGCTCTAGAGCGCAGGCTCAGTAGTTGTGGTACATGGGCTTAGTTGCTCCAAGGCATGTGGGATCTTCCCAGACCAGGGCTCGAACCGATGTTCCCTGCGTTGGCAGGTGGATTCTTAACCACTGCGCCACCAGGGAAGTCCCCGAAACCAAATTTTTATACATAACTTTTTTTAATATAACTTCTTAATGACCTTAGAATAAACTCTAGAAATGAAGTCCAGAAAGGTCTCTTTTACTTTTTCCCCATTTTGCCCAGTATTTCCATTTTGTAATTCTCCTTGAATGTTATACTAATATGAGATTAGAAAACTAGACTCTGTTATAGTAAGATGTACTTAAAAGAATATTTTCAAAGAGATGTTTTGATTTAATTTTAAATAAACAATTAGAGCAATGGAATCAGATTTGCTACCTAAAAAAGACTTCTGCCTTTACAAGCCTAGACCATTCCCACCATCCATGACAGACTTGTATCAAAAGCCTCCTCAGTGATAGATTATCAATATGTCCATCCCATGTGTGAAGAGTTCTAACCTCTTTTGGTATCACTTCCCCCCACCCCCAACTAGTGTGACCTCTTTGACTCTTATCAGCTGCATTTCAATTCTCAGTTTTTTAGAGTATCATTTTTTATTACCTATTATTGTACAGCTCATTATCCAGCTGGTAGATTATCTGTTAAAATGTTTTCTTATATTCCTCTTCCTAGATTACCATATTTTTAGTATTTTACTCCATTTAAAGTTGTTATATTTTATCTTCAGCATTTTTTAATTCTTGAAAGGATATGGGATGGATGTAAGCACAAATAAGAATATTATAAATATTTATCTACTGACCTCCAATGCAGGACACTCATTCATAGGCCATGATATTTCCTCCTGTTGGCAGTGATAAATGATAAATGAGGCCCATGTACCGAGCTCTAAGTAAAGCTTAAAATAACTTAATTTATACTCATTAAAATTACTTATCTTTTTTTTTTTAAAGAAGATGTTGGGGGTAGGAGTTTAATTAATTAATTAATTTTTGCTGTGTTGGGTCTTCGTTTCTGTGCGAGGGCTTTCTCTAGTTGTGGCAAGCAGGGGCCACTCTTTGTGCTCGGGCCTCTCACTACTGCGGCCTCTCTTGTTGCTGAGCACAGGCTCCAGACGCACAGGCTCGGTAGTTGTGGCTCACGGGCCTAGTTGCTCCGCGGCATGTGGGATCCTTCCAGACCAGGGCTCGAACCTGTGTCCTCTGCATTAGCAGGCAGATTCTCAACCACTGCGTCACCAGGGAAGCCCAATTACTTATCTTTTATCTCCAGCATTTGTTAAATGATAAGGACAAAAATTTAATTTATTATGAGATTATATCCCTCTTTTCTGTTATCAAAATGTCTTACTTTAGACATCAGTGAAAATGGCAGAGTAGGTATCTCCAAAGACCCATTCCTCCACAGAATTATCAAAAAATTAAACAAAAACTGTCAGAATAAACTTTGTTGGAACTATGGAGAACAAAGTTTAAAACAACCAAGTAAATGCTGAATTAAGAAAAAGGCAAATTAAAATGGTAGAAAAGTTTTGTGGCATTTTATTTGCCCTTACCCCATATTCACAGCAGTAGTCACATTCTCAATCTGGAAACCTGGTCCCTGTTTTCAGAAGGATAAGAGCAGACATTATTCTGAAAGAATTGTATTTGTTCTAACCTGTCTGGGGGCTACCTGAAGGACTGATACAAGGCCTTTGTTTTTTCTAACTTGGAACTCACTCAGGGTACCAAAATGGTGGGCTTCTTAAAAATACTGTAAGCCACAAAAACAACCTGTAGCCACATGGGGCAAAAGATTATAGCTGAGGCAACAGATAAAGTGTTCAAAGTCTGGGAGGAAAAGCTGGAGAGAGAGTTTCTTTGGGAAATCCAGGTATTCAAAGGTACCTGTGTATTCTGGGGAATTAAGAAAGTCATGTGCATGCCCAGGACAAAATATTTGATTGGAAAAGAACTGAGAAGACTCTAAACTTTCACTTCTGGCTGAACTCTAGGCTCAAAGTTAACAGGAAGTGAAGGACAGGCAGAATTGTAAATGGCCTGGCTAAGTTCTAAAGTGTCACAGGACAGAGCCAATTTGCAGAGTAGGAGACTTTTTATTCTTTTAAAGAATTTTTCCTCCCTCCCTGTCTTCTTTCCATCCTTCCTTCCTTCCTTTTTCCTTCCTTCCTTTTTCCTTCCTTCCTTCCTTCCTTCCTTCCTTCCTTCCTTCCTTCCTTCCTTCCTTCCTTCCTTCCTTCCTTCCTTTCCCTAACTACAGCAATTAGGCAATAAAGAGAAATAAAAGCCTTCAAAATTGGCAAAGAAGTAAAACTGTTTCTATGTGCAGATAACATAATCCTCTAAGTAGAAAATCCCATGGAATCTACTAAAGAAAAAAAAACCCAACCAATATTTATTATGTTTTGAATTGTGTCCCCCAACAAGATACATTTAAGTCTGAAGTGCTCCCAGTACCTCACTCAGAATGTGACATTGTTTGGGAATAGGGCCATTGCAAATGTAATTAATTAAGATGAGGTCATATTAGATTAGGGTTGGCTTTTAATCCAATATGACTGGTATCCTTTAAGAAGAGGTAAAGAGACATAGAGATAAAAAAAGGAGAATGCCATGTGATGATGACTACATAGATTGGAGGTACATCTACAAGTCCAGGAATGGTAAAGATTGTCAGGACTCCCAGAAGCTGGAAGAGACAAGGAAGGACTCTTCCACAGAACCTTTAGGGAGAGCATGGCCCTCCCAACACCTTGATTTCAGATGTTTAGACTCCAGAACTATGAGAGAACTAATTTCTATTGTTCTGAACCACCCAGTTAGTGTTAATTAGTTATGGCAGACCTAGGAATCGAATACAGATTATAGTATCATGGAGAGGGGGTGCTGTTGTAAAATATGCCTGAAAATGTGGAGTTGGTTTTGGAATTGAGTCATGAGTAGAAACCAGAAGAATTTTGAGATGCTTGATAGAAAAATCATAGGTTGCTTTGATGGTTGGTAGAAATACGAACGTTAAATATACTTCTGGTGACGCCTTAGATGTAAATGATAAACATGTTTTTGGACACTGGTGGAGACGTGATTCTTGGTATAAAGTGGCAGAGGCTTGATTGAGTTATGTGCTATCATTGGGAGGAAAGTGGAACTTGTAAACAATAATCTTGGATATTTAGTCAAGGAGATTTATAAGCAAAGTGTGGAAAGTTCAGTCTGGTTTCTCCTTGCAGCTTATAGAAAATGAAAGAAAAAAGATAAATTAAGTACAAGGGCACCAGCACCTGATGATATCTGCCTGTCCAGATAGTATGCTCTGTAATCAGGGCCAAGTGTGTGGCTGGACAACTTGCTAAGAGATTAGACATGTGACTTACAGATTCAATCAACCATCTCATCAGAAGCTGGGAACAGAGATGTGGTTATCCAGGAAGTATCTGTGGAGAACCCCTTTGTCTAATGGCTTGGACCCTTATAAATTTGATGGGACAAATAAGTTTTGGGAAATTTTTTTTTACCAGCAAAAATGCTGCCGGTCTGGACTGAAAGGGACAGAGATGGGACAAAACAAAGGAAAAATTACTCCAAGGGCAGAGCCATGGATGCAAAGGACAGAGTTTTGAGCCACAGAGAATTATTCTCAAGTCTTGAGATCTAATGGAATTTTCCCTGCTGAGTTTTGGACTTGCTTGGAACGTGTGGTCCATTTGATTCCTATTTATCCCTTTAGGAATGGGAGTGTTGATCCTATGCCTGTCTTACCATTATATTTTGGAAGAAGATAGCTCGTTTCCTGATTTCACAGTTCCACAGGTGGAAAAAAATATTACCCCAGGATGGACTATACCCAGAGTCCATCCATGATTGATTTAGTTATTTAGATAAGAATTTGGACTTATCAAAATTAAAAACTTTGGCAAATAAAGGATTTATCAAGAAAGTTAAAAGACAACATACAAAACAGGAGAAATATTTATAAATCATCTGTCTGATAAAGGCCTAGTAGCCAGAATATATTAATACAAAGTAATCATAACCCAAGAGCAAAAGGACACACAACCCAGTTAAAAAATAGGCAAAGGAAGGAGGCTAAAAAAACTGAATTGTACACTTTATGTTGTTAATTTGTGGTATATTAATTATATCAATAAAGCCGTGGTATTAAAAATAAGGAAGCTAAAGAGAAATGAGTGGCAGCTGTGAAACTGGATTAATCATTGATTTCTTTTTTATTTTAACATGTTTATTGGAGTATAATTGCTTTACAATGGTTAGTTTCTACTTTATAACAAAGTGAATCAGTTATACATATGTTCCCATATCTCTTCCCTCTTAGGTCTCCCTCCTTCCCACCCTCCCTATCCCATCCCTCTAGGTGGTCACAAACCACCCAGCAGAACTCCCAGTGTTATGCGGCAGCTCCCACTAACTATCTGTTTTACATTTCGTAGTGTATATATGTCCATGCCACTCTCTCACTTTGTCACAGCTTATGCTTCCCCCTCCCCATATCCTCAAGTCCATTCTCTAGTAGGTCTGTGTCTTTATTCCTGTCTTACCCCTATGTTCTGCATGAACTTTTTTTTTCTTAAATTCCATATATATGTGTTAGCATACGGTATTTGTTTTTCTATTTCTGACTTACTTCACTCTGTATGACAGACGCTAGGTCCATCCACCTCACTACAAATAACTCAATTTCGTTTCCTTTTATGGCTGAGTAATATTCCATTGTATATATGTGCAACATCTTCTTTATACATTCATCTGTTGATGGACACTTAGGTTGCTTCCATGTTCTGGCTATTGTAAATACACCTGCAATGAACATATTGGTACATGATTCTTTTTGAATTATGGTTTGCTCAGGGTATATGCCCAGTAGCGGGATTGCTGGGTCGTATGTTAGTTCTATTTTTAGTGCTTCAAGGAACCTCCATACTGTTCTCTATAGTGGCTATATCAATTTACATTCCCACCAACAGTGCAAGAGGGTTCCCTTTTCTCCACACCCTCTCCAGCATTTATTGTTTCTAGATTTTTTGATGATGGCCATTCTGACTGGTTTGAGATGATACCTCATTGTAGTTTTGATTTTCATTCTCTAATGATTAATGATGTTGAACATTCTTTCATGTGTTTGGTGGCAATCTGTGTATCTTCTTTGGAGAAATGTCTATTTAGGTGTTCTGCCCATTTGTGTATTGGGTTGTTTGTTTATTGTTATTGAGCTGCATGTGCCTCTTCTAAATTATGGAGATTAATCCTTTGTCAGCTGCTTCATTTGCAAATATTTTCTCCCATTCTGAGGGTTGTCTTTTGGTCTTGTTTATTGTTTCCTTTGCTGTGCAAAAGCTTGGAAGTTTCATTAGGTCCCATTTGTTTATTTTTGTTTTTATTTCCATTTCTCTATGAGGTGGGTCAAAAAGGATCTTGCTGTGATTTATGTCATAGAGTGTTCTGCCTATGTTTTCCTCTAAGAGTTTGATAGTTTCTGGCCTTACATTTAGTTCTTTAACCCATTTTGAGCTTATTTTTGTGTATGGCATTAGGGAGTGATCTAATCTCATCCTTTTACATGTACCTGTCCAGTTTTCCCAGCACCACTTATTGAAGAGGCTGTCTTTTATCCACTGTATATTTTTGCCTCCCTTATCAAAGTCAAGGTGACCATATGTGTGTGGGTTTAGCTCTGTCCTTTCTATCCTGTTCCATTGATCTATATTTCTGTTTTTGTGCCAGTACCATACTGTCTTGATTACTGTAGCTTTGTAGTATAGTCTGAAGTCCAGGAGCCAATTCCTCCAGCTCTGGTTTTGTTTCTCAAGATTGCTTTGGCTATTAGGGGTCTTGTGTTTCTATACAAATTGTGAAATTTTTTGTTCTAGTTCTGTGAAAAATGCCAGTGGTAGTTTGATAAGGATTGCATTGAATCTGTGGATTGCTTTGGGTAGTAGAGTCATTTTCACAATGTTGATTCTTCCAGTCCAAGAACATGGTATATTTCTCCATCTGTTTGTATCATCTTTCATTTCTTTCATCAGTGTCATATAAGTTTCTGCATACAGGCCTTTTGTCTCCATAGGTAGGTTTATCCCTAGATATTTGATTCTTTTTGTTGCAATGGTAAATGGGAGTGTTTCCTTTCTTTCATTTTCAGATTTTTAATCATTAGTCTGTAGGAATGCCAGAGATTTCTGTGCATTAATTTTGTATCCTGCTCCTTTACCAAATTCATTGATTAGCTCTAGTAGTTCTCTGGTAGCATCTTTAGGATTCTCTACGTATAGTATCATGTCATCTGCAAACAGTGACAGCTTTACTTCTTCTTTTCCGATTTGGATTCCTTTTATTTCCTTTTCTTCTCTGATTGCTGTGGCTAAAACTTCCAAAACTATGTTGAATAATAGTGGTGAGAGTGGGCAACCTTGTCTTGTTCCTGATCTTAGTGGAAATGCTTTCAGTTTTTCACCATTGAGGATGATGTTGGCTGTGGGTTTGTCATACATGGCCTTTATTATGTTGAGGAAAGTTCCCTCTATGCCTACTTTCTTCAGGGTTTTTATTATAACTGGATGTTGAACTTTGTCAAAAGCTTTCTCTGTATCTATTGTGATGATCATATGGTTTTTCTCCTTCAGTTTGTTAATATGGTGTATCACGTTGATTGATTTGCGTATATCGAAGAATCCTTGCATTCCTGGAATAAACCCCACTTGATCATGGTGTATGATCCTTTTAATGTGCTGTTGGATTCTGTTTGCTAGTATTTTGTTGAGGATTTTTGCATCTATATTCCTTAGTGATATTGGCCTGTAGTTTTCTTTCTTTGTGTCATCTTTGTCTGTTTTTGGTATCAGGATGATGGTGGCCTCATAAAATGAGTTGGGGAGTGTTCCTCCCTCTGCGATATTTTGGAAGAGTTTGGGAAGGATAGGTGTTAGCTCTTCTCTAAATGTTTGATAGAATTTGCCTGTGAAGCCATCTGGTCCTGGGCTTTTGTTTGTTGGAAGATTTTTAGTCACAGTTTCAATTTCAGTGCTTGTGATTGGTCTGTTCATATTTTCTATTTCTTCCTGGTTCAGTCTCAGCAGGTTGTGCATTTTTAAGACTTTGTCCATTTCTTCCAGGTTGTCCATTTTATTGGCATAGAGTTTCTTGTAGTAATGTCTCATGATCCTTTGTATTTCTGCAGTGTCAGTTGTTACTTCTTCTTTTTCATTTCTAATTCTGTTGATTTGAGTCTTCTCCCTTTTTTTCTTGATGAGTCTGGCTACTGGATTATCAATTTTGTTTATCTTCTCAAAGAACCAGGTTTTAGTTTTATTCATCTTTGCTATTGTTTCCTTCATTTGCTTTTCATTTTCTCCTGATCTGATCTTTATGATTTCTTTCCTTCTGCTAACTTTGGGTTTTTATTTTACTTCATTCTCTACTTGCTTTATGTGCAAGGTTAGGTCGTTTATTCGAGATGTTTCCTGTTTCTTAAGGTAGGATTGTATTGCTGTAAACTTCCCTCTTAGAACTGCTTTTGCTGTATCCCATAGGTATTGGGTTGTCATGTCTCCACTGTCATTTGTTTCCAGGTATTTTTTGTTTTCCTCTTTGATTTCTGCAGTGTTACTTCGTTATTGAGTATTGTATTGTTTAGCCTCCATGTGTTTGTATATTTTACAGATCTTATCCTGTAATTGATATCTCGTCTCATAGTTTTGTGGTTGGAAAAGATACATGACACGATTTCAATTTTCTTAAATTTATCAGTGCTTGATTTGTGACCCAAGATATGATCTATCCTGGAGAATGTTCCATGAACACTTGAGAAAATATGTATTTTGTTGTTTTTGGATGGAATGTCCTATAAATATCAATTAAGTCCATCTTTTTTAATGTATCAGGTAAAACTTGTGTTTCCTTATTTATTTTATTTTATTTATTTTCATTTTGGGTGATCTGTCCATTGGTGAAAGTGGGGTGTTAAAGTCCCCGATAATGATTGTGTTACTGTCGATTTCCCCTTTTATAGCTGTTAGTATTTGCCTTATGTATTGAGGTGCTTCTATGTTGGGTGCATAAATATTTACACTTGTTATATCTTCTTCTTGAATCGATCCCTTGATCATTATGTAGTGTCCTCCTTTATGTCTTGTAGTAGTCTTTATTTTAAAGTCTATTTTGTCTGACATGAGAATTGCTACTCCAGCTTTCTTTTCCATTTGCATGGAATATCATTTCCATCTCCTCACTTTCAGTCTGTATGTATCCCTAGGTCTGAAATGGGTCTCTTGTAGACAGCATATATATGGACCTTGTTTTTGTATGCATTCAGCCAGTCTGTGACTTTTGGTGGAAGCATTTTTTTAAACACCTTTATTGGAGTGTAATTGCTTTACAATGTTGTGTTAGCTTCTGCTTTACAACAAAATGAATCAGTTATATATATACATATGTTCCCATATTTTTTCCCTCTTGCACCTCCCTCCCTCCCAACCTCCCTATCCCACCCCTCCAGGTGGTCACAAAGCACCGAGCTGATCTCCCTGTGCTATGTGGCTGCTTCCCACTAGCTATCTACCTTACATTTGGTATTGTATATATGTCCATGCCTCTCTCTCGCTTTGTCACAGCTTACCCTTCCCACTCCCCATATCCTCAAGTCCAAAATGAAAATAAATAAGGAAACACAAGCTTTAAATGATACATTAGACAAGATGGACTTAATTTTGTAGGACACTCCATCCAAAAACAACAGAATACATATTTTTCTCAAGTGCTCATGGAACATTCTCCAGGATAGATCATATCTTGGGTCACAAATCAAACCTTGGTAAACTTAAGAAAATTGAAATAGTATAAAGTATCGTTTCCGACCACAACGCCATGAGACTAGTTATCAATTACAGGAAAAGATCTGTAAAAAATACAAACACATGGAGGCTAAACAATACAATACTTAATAATGAAGTGACCACTGAAGAAATCAAAGAGGAAATAAAAAGAATACCTGGAAACAAATGACAATGATGACACAACGACCCAAAACCTATGGGAAACCTACGGGATGCAGCAAAAGCAGTTCTAAGGGGGAAGTTTATAGCAATACAAGCCCACCTTAAGAAGCAGGAAACATCTCGAATAAACAACCTAACCTTGCACCTCAAGCAATTAGAGAAAGAAGAACAAAAATACCCCAAAGCTAGCAGAAGGAAAGAAATCATAAAAATCAGATCAGAAATAAATGAAAACGAAACAAAGGAAACCATAGCAAAGATCAATAAAACTAAAACCTGGTTCTTTGAGAAGATAAAATAGATAAACCACTAGCCAGACTCATCAAGAAAAAAAGGGAGAAGACTCAAATCAATAGAATTAGAAATGAAAAAGGAGAAGTAACAACTGACACTGCAGAAATACAAAGGATCATGAGAGATTACTACAAGCAACTCTATGCCAATAAAATGGACAATCTGGAAGAAATGGACAAATCCTTAGAAATGCACAACCTGCCGAGACTGAATCAGGAAGAAATAGAAAATATGAACAGACCAATCACAAGCACTGAAATTGAAACTGTGATTAAAAATCTTCCAACAAACAAAAGCACAGGACCAGATGGCTTCACAGGCGAATTCTATCAAACATTTAGAGAAGAGCTAACACCTATCCTTCTCAAACTCTTCCAAAATATAGCAGAGGGAGGAACACTCCCAAATTCCTTCTACGAGGTCACCATCACCTTGATACCAAAACCAGACAAGGATGTCACAAAGAAAGAAAACTACAGGCCAATATCACTGATGAACACAGATGCAAAAATCCTCAACAAAATACTAGCAAACAGAATCCAACAGCACATTAAAAGGATCATACACCATGATCAAGTGGGGTTTATTCCAGGAATGCAAGGATTCTTCAATATACGCAAATCTATCAATGTGATAAACCATATTAACAAATTGAAGGAGAAAAACCATATGATCATCTCAATAGATGCAGAGAAAGCTTTTGACAAAATTCAACACCCATTTATGATAAAAACCCTGCAGAAAGTAGGCATAGAGGGAACTTTCCTCAACATAATAAAGGCCATATATGACAAGACCACAGCCAACGTCATCCTCAATGGTGAAAAACTGAAAGCATTTCCACTAAGATCAGAAACAAGACAAGGTTGCCCACTCTCACAACTCTTATTCAACATAGTTTTGGAAGTTTTAGCCACAGCAATCAGAGAGGAAAAGGAAATAAAAGGAATCCAAATCGGAAAAGAATAAGTAAAGCTGTCACTGTTTGCAGATGAAATGATACTATACATAGAGAATCCTGCTACCAGAAAACTACTAGAGCTAATCAATGAATTTGGTAAAGTAGCAGGATACAAAATTAATGCACGGAAATCTCTGGCATTCCTATATACAAATGATGAAAAATCTGAAAATGAAATCAAGAAAACACTCCCATTTACCATTGCAACAAAAAGAATCAAATATCTAGGAATAAACCTACCTAAGGAGACAAAAGACCTGTATGCAGAAAATTATAAGACACTGATGAAAGAAATTAAAGATGATACAAATAGATAGAGAAATATACCATGTTCTTGGATTGGAAGAATCAACATTGTGAAAATGACTCTACTACCCAAAGCAATCTATAGATTCAATGCAATCCCTATCAAACTACCACTGGCATTTTTCACAGAACTAGAACAAAAAATTTCACACTTTGTATGGAAACACAAAAGACCCCAAATAGCCAAAGCAATCTTGAGAACGAGAAAAGGAGCTGGAGGAATCAGGCTGCCTGACTTCAGACTATACTACAAGCTACAGTAATCAAGACAGTATGGTACTGGCACAAAAACAGAAAGATAGATCAATGGAACAGGATAGAAAGCCCAGAGATAAACCCACACACATATTGTTGATAAGGGTAGCAGGAATGTACAGTGGAGAAAGGACAGCCTCTTCAATAAGTGGTGCTGGGAAAACTGGACAGATATATGTAAAAGTATGAGATTAGATCACTCCCTAACACCATACACAAAAATAAGGCTCAAAATGGATTAAAGACCTAAATATAAGGCCAGAAACTATCAAACTCTTAGAGGAAAACATAGGCAGAACACTCTATGACATAAATCACAGCAAGATCCTTTTTGACCCACCTCATAGAGAAATGGAAATAAAAACAAAAATAAACAAATGGGACCTAATGAAACTTCAAAGCTTTTGCACAGCAAAGGAAACCATAAACAAGACCAAAAGACAACCCTCAGAATGGGAGAAAATATTTGCAAATGAAGCAACTGACAAAGGATTAATCTTCAACATTTACAAGCAGCCCATACAGCTCAATAACAAAAAAACAAAAAATGCAATCCATAAATGGGCAGAAGACCTAAATAGAGCTTTCTCCAAAGAAGATATACAGAATGCCAAGAAACACATGAAAGAATGCTCAACATCATTAATCATTAGGGAAATGCAAATCAAAACTACAATGAGATATCATCTCACACCAGTCAGAATGGGCATCATCAAAAAATCTAGAAACAATAAATGCTGGAGAGCATGTGGAGAAAAGGGAACACTCTTGCACTGCTGGTGGGAATGTGAATTGGTTCAGCCACTATGGGGAACATTATGGAGGTTCCTTAAAAAACTACAAATAGAACTACCATATGACCCAGCAATCCCACTACTGGGCATATACCCTGAGAAAACCAAAATTCAAAAAAATCATGTACCAAAATGTTCATTGCAGCTCTATTTACAATAGCCCAGAGATGGAAACAACCTAAGTGCCCACCATCGGATGAATGGATAAAGAAGATGTGGCACATATATGCAATGGAATATTACTCAGCCATAAAATGAAACGAAATTGAGATATTTGTAATGAGGTGGGTAGACCTAGAGTCTGTCATACAGAGTGAAGTAAGTCAGAAAGTAAAAGACAAATACCGTATGCTAACACATATATATGGAATTTAAGGAAAAAAAAATGTCATGAAGAACCTAGGGGTAAGACGAATAAAGACACAGCCCTACTGGAGAACGGATTTGAGGATATGGGGAGGGGGAAGGGTGAGCTGTGACAGGGCGAGAGAGAGTCGTGGACATATACACACTAACAAACGTAGTAAGGTAGATAGCTAGGGGGAAGCAGCCACATGGCACAGGGATATTAGCTCGGTGCTTTGTGACAGCCTGGAGGGGTGGGATAGAGAGAGTGGGAGGGAGGGAGACGCAAGAGGGAAGAGATATGGGAATATATGTATATGTATAACTGATTCACTTTGTTTTAAAGCAGAAACTAACACACCATTGTAAAGCAATTATACCCCAATAAAGATGTTGAAAAAAAAAAGTAAAAAAATAATTATGAAGAAAAAAAAATTTTTTTAAGTAAAACAAACAAACAGACAAATATGGATGGACAGAACCCTAGGACCAATGGTGAAAGCAAAGCTATACAGACAAAATATCACACAGAAACATACACACTCAGAAATAGAGGAAAAAGGGAAAAAACAATAAATCTTGCTCTCAAAGTCCACCTTCTCTATTTGGGATGACTCGCTGTCTATTCAGGTATTCCACAGATGCAGGGTACCTCAAGTTGATTGTGGAGATTAAATCTGCTGCTCCTGAGGCTGCTGGGAGAGATTTCCCTTTCTGTGCTTTCTTCGCACAGCTTCTGGGATTCAGCTTTGGTTTGACCCTGCCTCTGGGTGTAGGTCGCCTGAGGGCGTCTTTTCTTCGCTCAGACAGGACGGGATTAAAGGAACAGCTGATTCGGGGGCTCTGCCTCACTCAGGCCGGGGGGAGGGAGGGGCATGGAGTGCGGGGCGAGCCTGCGGCGGCAGAGGCCAGCATGACGTTGCACCAGCCTGAGGCGCGCCATGCGTTCTCCCGGGGAAGTTGTTCCTGGATCACGGGACCCTGGCAGTGGCGGGCTGTACAGGCTCCCGGGAGGGGAGGTGTGGATAGTGACCTGTGCTCGCACACAGGCTTCTTGGTGGCTGCAGCAGCAGCCTTAGCGTCTCATGCCCGTCTCTGGGATCTGCGCTGTTAGCCGCCACTCACGCCCATCTCTGGAGCTCCTTTAAGCAGTGCTCTTAATCCCCTCTCCTTGCGCACCAGGAAACAAAGAGGGAAGAAAAAGTCTCTTGCCTCTTCAGCAGGTGCAGACTTTTTCCCGGAGTCCCTCCTGGCCAGCAGTGGTGCACTAACCCCTTCAGGCTGTGTTCACGCCGCTAAACCCAGTCCTCTTCCTGCGATCCTACCGAAGCCCAAGCCTCAGCTCCCAGCCCCCACCAATTATTGATTTCTTAGATGTGATAATTAAGCACAAGCAACAGCGTAAAAAAATAGATAAATTGAACTTCATCAAAATTAAATACTTTTGTGCAAAAGACACCGTCAAGTAAATGAAAGGAAAACCCACAAAATGGGAGAAAATATTTGTAAATCATATATCTGAAAAAAGTCTCGTATCCAGAATATATAAAGAAATCTTACAACTAAAAGGTAAAAAAGACAAATAACCCAATTGAAAAAATGGGCAAAGGATCTGAATAGATATTTCTCTGAAGATATACAAGTGGCTAATAAGCACAAGAAAAGATCAGGGAAATAAAGTCAATCACAAATCCAAATCACAATACTTCACACCCACTAAGATGCTTATAATAAAAAAGGAAGACAACAACAAATGTCCATGAGGATATGGAAAAATAGGAACCCTCATACACATTGCTGGTGGGAATGTGAAATGGTGCAGTCACTGTGGGAAACAGTTTGGCAGTTCCTCAAAAAATTTACATAAAATTATCATATGATCCAGCAATTCCCTTTCTAGGTATATACCCAAGAGAAATGAAAACATATGTCCGCACGAAAATGTGCACACAAATGTTCATTGCAGCATTACTCATAATAGCCCCAAAGTAGAAACTACTCAAATAACCTTCAACTGATAAATGGATAAACAAAATATGGTGTATCCTTTTTATGGAATGTTATTGGGCAATAAAAAGGAATGAAGTAGTGATATACGAAACAACACCAAAGACCCCTGAAAATATTATGCTAAGTGACAGAAACCAATCACAACGGAACACATATTGAAGGATTCCATTTATATGAAATGTCCAGAGTAGGCAGAGTTATAGAAGCCAATATTAGGTTGTTGGCTGCTTAGGGATGGGGTGCTGTGAGGGAATGGAGAATGTCTGCTAATAGGTACGGGGTTTCTTTTGGGAGGGTGATGAAAATGTTCTAAAATTAAATTGTAGTGATGATTGCACAACTCTGTGAATATACTAAAACTCACTGAATTGTAGTTCAAAAGTATGTGAATTACATCTTAACAAAGCTTTGTAAAAACCAGACTGTGATGATTTCAGGGGCTGTTTATCAGTAATGGAGCCAATTTGTGACTATGGGATTCTAATTGAAAGCTAATAGAGACAAAACCACATTTAATCACTAAATAATATAAAACTAATAAAATCTGGAAAAATATTTTTATTTGTTTCATTGAAGTATAGTTAATTTACAATGCTGTGTTAATTCCTGGAAAAATGTATTTTAACTAAGAATAGAAGATAGTCCTATGCCGTTTCTTGCACATTTCTAATATGTTTAATAACTGCTTCAGGCATCATGGAAATAGTATAGCAGCACCAATGTTCCAGTGCTAATACATACACAGACACACACTCACACAGACCTATGCATTTTTCATGCATGAGGGTGGGTATCTGAAACTCATTTGAATAACTTCTCTGTAAGATATATTTAGTTTAGGTTATTTTCAATACAAATAGGATAGAGAGTTAAAAGTCATTTTTTAATTCATATAATCATGTTCTTCAAAAATCTGTGGTACAGGACAGAGGTTGTTAGGCCTGATGAAATATGTGGTTGTCCCATACATAGTATAATATAAGAAGTGTCTCAAACCTTTGTCTTGCTGGCTACTTTCAGAGCTTTGAATTCTTACCTCTAATTGGAGTTACTCTTTCGGGCTTGTGGGGTGGGGGGCAATAGCGTCCTACATCTATATAGTATATTACCATTTTCGAAGTGTTTTTACATACATTATCTCATTGAATTCTCACAACAACTTTAGCTTAGAGGTACTGTTATACAATTTTTGTAGCTAGAGAAAACTAATACTTAGTGAGGTTAATTTACTCACTTGAGGGCAGGCACGTAAGTCACGAAAAAGCTGAAGCTCGAACATTGATGGTTTAATTTTAAGTGCACTTTCTATGGTATCCAAGCTTCTTTAAAAGTTGAATGCATCTAGAAGCATCTATTCAAATGGGACTCCTATATGGGGACAGAGAGGAGGGGAGAAGTAACATAGTATCCCGTTAGTACCAGAAATCTATAGAGTGAATTACTTTCACTAGCTGTCATCCAGAATAGAGCCGCGCCCTGACTTATGGAAGTTTTTATGTGAGAGGAAGGAGACAGGGCTTGAGGAACAGAGTCAAATAAAAACACAATTTTAACTCAGAGTATAAACATTAAGGAAATATATGCTTATTAAATATTAGTCAGTATTCCTAGGATATTTTACTAGCACACAAAATAACTTTTAATTAGAAATAGACATTTTATTTATTTTATTTTGTTTTGTTTCGGTCATTTAGATGAAACCCAGCTATGCTCTGTATAAACATGCTAGAAAGATGTACTCTGTGACTGTGCATGTGGATCTTGGATTGTGTTTTGTTTGGGGAATTATATTTAGAACCTTAGAGGGGTTATACAATTTACATGTGCTGTCTTCTCAGGTAGAGCTCTAAATTCTCTGTCTGTCTTATCCTTACCACAAAGAGTTTAGGCCTTTGAATTCTTCACTTTTGATTTTCTTTTAGTAAAGCATTACTTTTCATTGCATTTCTTTTATTTCTTCCTCCAAATAACTGTGTAATGTGGCTTTGTAACATCTTCTTTATCTATTTCTGCAAATGAAATTAGTTTGCCTCAGGTCCCACGTAAATAAGTCACACACAATTGTTTAATTATGAATTGTGACTCTTCCTTCTCTCGGCTGCTTATGTAGCCCACTGCTTTAGAATACCTTTTTTTTTCCCTTTCTTCTTATTCTTTTTAAAGGTATTGTTCAGGGGACACTTCAGTGTTCAAAGACTGATACTCAGCCAGTTCATTTCCTACCACTGAAGAAGCACAATGCCCTTTTGCTTATCTGGCCTCATTTCTTTTCTTAGGAGATACGTGTTAGGAAACAACCTGCTGTATTTTTTCACAGTTGCAGATTAACTAACCCTGCTTTTCAATACATCGCATGGTGTCATTTTATTTCTTTTCTGGAAAGAAATGAGATTTGGTATACTTGTTAAAAGGACAAAAGATCAGTCTGTGCCTGAATTCTAATTCTGTTTTGAATTCCATCTGGTCATTTCTATCAAATACTTCAGAGTGGGTGAGTTGATCTTTTTTTGGGTAACCTTCTCTATTTCTCCATTTGCAAAGTAGGTAGAATAATGTTACTGTATATGTACCTAAGGGGTATATGAAAAATAGTGAGGATCGCTATTATTTAGCATAGCTAAATTTTCATAAGTGCTAGAAGCAGCCCATATTGTTTATATTACTTATAAAGTTGAAACTTTACATGTGTCTACACGTGCAAAATCAAGTGAAAAATGAAGCCCAACTAAATAACTCATAAAGTTAAAGGTAGAATTTTATAGTTAAAAATTATATTTGCATGTATTATATAATAAAATTATTTCATTAATTTATGCATTTCATATGTATTCATGTTCTTGCTTTCACAACATATCATATACAACACAGGTTTTTCATAATTGGACCAGGTAATTCAAGCAAAAGTGAATTGTTTGGGTAATTATCTCCATTTTCCATTTCAGACTGCATGAGTGCACATAGATTTGAAGAATTATTTTTCTTTTCCTTTAAGCTGTTTTTGTCAACTGGAACCAATTTATGTTCAAATCTACTCTGGGTCTTTATAGTAGTTTACCTTCCATTCTTAATTGATGTGAATCAATAATTTTGTTTTGAGTTGCAATTTACTGTATGGAAAATGTCCAGCCACTGAGCTACCTAGTTATTCTTTAGCGAGTTCCTTCCCAAGGCTGCAATAGCAGTGCAATTATCAGAGTGCCTTCAGCTTTAAGTAACAGAAAACCTAGACAAAAGTGAACTAACAATAAATTTACTTCCTTCAGTAAAAGAAATTCGTAGTAGATGTAGCCTGTGTAGGTCATTACATTGGCTCAGTGACAGCATCAAGGACATTGGTCCTTTCCATTTTTCGGTTCTGATATCTTCAGTGTGCTAGCTTTGTCTTCAAGCTATTTTTCCTCATTGTCACAACATGGCTGCCCCAGAAAGGATAATGTCCAATAGAATAATTTTCTTCCTTGGGTCTCTTTTTAAGAAGAAAGATTTCTGCAATTTGTATGGAAACACAAAAGACCCCGAATAGCCAAAGCAATCTTGAGAACGAAAAAAGGAGCTGGAGGAATCAGGCTCCCTGACTTCAGACTATACTACAAAGCTACAGTAATCAAGACAGTATGGTACTGGCACAAAAACAGAAAGATAGATCAATGGAACAGGATAGAAAGCCCAGAGATAAACCCATGCACATATGGACACCTTATCTTTGATAAAGGTGGCAGGAATGTACAGTGGAGAAAGGACAGCCTCTTCAATAAATGGTGCTGGGAAAACTGGACAGGTACATGTAAAAGTATGAGATTAGATCACTCCCTAACACCATACACAAAAATAAGCTCAAAATGGATTAAAGAACTAAATGTAAGGCCAGAAACTATCAGACTCTTAGAGGAAAACATAGGAAGAACACTCTATGACATAAATCACAGCAAGATCCTTCCTGACCCACCTCCTAGAGTATGGAAATAAAACCAAAAATAAACAAATGGGACCTAATGAAACTTCAAAGCTTTTGCACAGCAAAGGAAACCATAATCAAGACCAAAAGACAACCCTCAGAATGGGAGAAAATATTTGCAAATGAAGCAACTGACAAAGGATTAATCTCCAAAATTTACAAGCAGCTCATGCAGCTCAATAACAAAAAAACAAACAACCCCATCCAAAAATGGGCAGAAGACCTAAATAGACATTTCTCCAAAGAAGATATACAGAATGCCAACAAACACATGAAAGAATGCTCAACATCATTAATCATTAGAGAAATGCAAATCAAAACTACAATGAGATATCATCTCACACCAGTCAGAATGGGCATCATCAAAAACTCTAGAAAGAATAAATGCTGGAGAGGGTGTGGAGAAAAGGGAACACTCTTGCACTGCTGGTGGGAATGTGAATTGGTTCAGCCACTATGGAGAACAGTATGGAGGTTCCTTAAAAAACTACAAATAGAATTACCATATGACCCAGCAATCCCACTACTGGGCATATACCCTGAGAAAACCAAAATTCAAAAAGAGTCATGTACCAAAATGTTCATTGCAGCTCTATTTACAATAGCCCGGAGATGGAAACAACCTAAGCGCCCATCATCGGATTAATGGATAAAGAAGATGTGGCACATATATACAATGGAATATTACTCAGCCTTAAAAAGAAATGAAATTGAGCTATTTGTAATGAGATGGATAGACCTAGAGTCTGTCGTACAGAGTGAAGTAAGTCAGAAAGAAAAAGACAAATACCGTATGCTAACACATATATATGGAATTTAAGGGGAAAAAAATGTCATGAAGAACCTAGGGGTAAGACAGGAATAAAGACGCAGACCTACTGGAGAACGGACTTGAGGATATGGGGAGGGGGAAAGGTGAGCTTTGACAGGGCGAGAGAGAGTCGTGGACATATACACACTAACAAACGTAGTAAGGTAGATAGCTAGGGGGAAGCAGCCGCATGGCACAGGGATATTAGCTCGGTGCTTTGTGACAGCCTGGAGGGGTGGGATAGAGAGAGTGGGAGGGAGGGAGATGCAAGAGGGAAGACATATGGGAACATATGTATATGTATAGCTGATTCACTTTATTATAAAGCAGAAACTAACACACCATTGTAAAGCAATTATACCCCAATAAAGATGTTTAAAAAAAAAAAAGAAGATTTCTTTACGAAAAGCATCCAACAGATCTCTGTTTATGTCTGATCAGCCAAAAGGGGATCACATGCTCACCTATAAATCAAACATTGGCCAGAGTTAAGAGATCATTGTAATTAGATTAAAATACTTAAGACTTATCCCTGAATCACATGGTGGAGGAGTATTAAATTATGGTCCTAGCAGCAAGTAAGAAGGGAATGCTAGCTATTAGGTAGGTGATCAACAGTGTCTGCTATCTCTAGGAACTGGCAACCTCCCCTAGGCTTCTTCCTGAGAAACTTCCATGAGGATATTCCTGGCAGCCTGTTCACTTATTCTTTGCTAATGGAATTTCCTTTGAGAATTTCCTATATTGCTTTTGAAAGTAGGCCTAAAACAAAGCCCTGAAATTTTGTCTTTATGTCACCCATATTACCTCACTTGTATTGCTCATATGCATCTAATAAAATAACTTTATTGAGGTACAATTTATGTACAATAATGTACGTTTTAAGTGCCAGTTTGATGAGGTTTGACATATGTGT
This sequence comes from Phocoena phocoena, assembly GCF_963924675.1. Classification (NCBI taxonomy): domain Eukaryota; kingdom Metazoa; phylum Chordata; class Mammalia; order Artiodactyla; family Phocoenidae; genus Phocoena; species Phocoena phocoena. The sequence continues at coordinate 80,041,861 of NC_089240.1, read as the reverse complement.
ATGCCTGTGTAGCCATCATAATAATCAAAATATAAAACGTTTTCATAACTCAAAAATTCCCTTTCTACTCATGTCTCTCCAAACCTGGCCATAGGCATCCAGTGACCTTCTTTCTGTAACTGTAGGTTAGTGTTGTTTTATCTAGAATTTCATAAAAATGAAATCATACAGTATTTACTATTTTGTATCTAACTCATTTCACTAAGCATATTTTTAGATTCATACACATTTACATTAGTAGTTTGTTCTTCTTTATAATGGCTTGTATTCTGATTTGTAGTTCTATGACAATTTCTTTATCCATTTACCTGTCAATGGATATTTGGATTGTTTCCAGGTTTTAGCTATTAGGAATGAAGCTGCTATGAACATTCACTTACAAGTCTTTGTGTTGACATGAGCTTTCCTTTAACTTAGCTGCGTCTTATGTTAAGTGTGTGTTTAACTTCATATAATCCTGTTAAACTGTTATCCAAAGTTATACCATTTTACATTCCCAACAGCAATGTACAGAGTTTCCTTCTAATGGGTTTATTGTTCATGTACATACTATTTTCTACTGTGAAGTCTTCTGAAAACTTCCCAATTTATTTACTGTGTTCTCTCTTTTTATTATTTATTAGAAATATTTATATAGTCTAGATATAAATCCCATGACAGATAAGTGAATTGTAAATCTTTTTTCCCAATCTATGGCATGCTTTTTCATTTTCTAGACAGTATTTCAGAATTGAAGTTTTTAATTTTTATGAATTACAATTTATTGATGTTTTCTTTTATAATTTGTTTTTGTATACTATACAAGAGCACTTTGACTGTCTCTAAGTTGCAAAGAATTCCTCCTTTGTTGCCTTCTATAATGTGTCCAGAAAACTTTTTCCTTAAAGGGTCAGATAACAAATATCTTAGGCTTTGAGATTACATATGGTCACTGCTGCATATTTTCCTTCTCCTCTCTTCCTCTCATACAAAAATGTAAAAAATATCCTTAGCTCAAGTGCCATGCTTAAAAAAGAGTATAGATCAAATACGGTCCGTGCACTGTAGTTTTGCCTACTTCTGTTCTCAAAGACTTATAGATTTATAGCTGTGGCTTTTATGTTTAGGCCTATGATCCATTTCACGTTAATTTTCATATATGGTATGAGGTAAAGGTTGATGTTCATTTTTTTTCCCTAAATGTATATCTGAATTGTATTGGCATCTGTAGTTGAAAAGACTAGGATTTCCTCAGTGAATTACCTTGGCACCTTTGGCAAAAAAGGTCAACTGACCTTTTAAGTATGGATCAAGTTCTGGATTCTCAGAGCTGTTTCATTGATCTTTATGTCTAATCTTAGATAATTGACATCTTATCAATATTGAATCTTTCAACACATATACATCACATATCTTTCTACTTAGGTTTTCTTTAATTCCTTTCAATGATGTTTTGTACATATTTTGTTTTGAGAGTGGATAGCCTTACCCTATTTCTTTTTTTTTTCTTTTTTTCTATTTCTTATTTAGAGGGAAAGAATTCAGGTATTAGCCATAGAGTTTTTCAGAGCTGTCCTTCATCAGGTTGAGGAAGTTCCCTTCTCTTCCTATTTTCTTGAGAATTTTTTTATCATGAATGGATATTGAGTTGTTTTATGATTGCATTTGTTTTGCTTTGTTTGGGTTTTGCCTGCTCTCAAACTGCAAACTTTGTCTCACTTACAGTATACAGCAGCTGATATTTCTGCTCCATTCTTAAGACCTCCTAGGATTGCACTTTTTAGCCTCACTCTTCCAAGTTCTCCACTGTACATGAATAATTTTGCAGTCAGTTAATGATTTGGGCAGAGTTTTAGCTTCCTCTCCCTGACTTCCTTGCTTTTAGGGATTGACTTCCAATTTCCTACTACTCTGCTGGCATCTAACTCTGTCCTCTGACACCTGAAGCCTATGAGGCTTTAGTTTTCTGCCACTGGAGCTATGCATGACTGAGGATATCTTTCTGTTATTGATTTAGAATTTAATTCTATTGTGGTCAGAGAACATTGTCTTTATGATTTCACTACTTTGTAATTGAGTTTTTTTTATGGCTCCATTTATGGCTATTTCATGTGAACTTAAAACAAATCTGTGTTCTTCTCTTAATTGGGTAAGTATTCTATAAAATTTCCATTTGGTTAAGTGGGTTTATTGTGTTGTTCAAGCCTTCCATATCCATCCTGATTTTCTATGTACTTGTTCTATTGATTACAAAGAAAATAATTCTGAAATTTCCAACCACAATTTGGGCTTTTTCTATTTCTCCATTCTGTTCTATCATATATTTAAAGTTCTATAATTAGGTGCATGCACATTTAGGATTATCATATCTTCTGTGGGAATTGACTTATTATTTTTAGGAAATATCCTTCTTTCTCCTGGTAATATTTTTTGTCCCAAAGTCTAGTTTGTCTGATATTAATAAAACCACTCTGTTTATGTTATGAATAGTGTTTACATGGTGTTATCTTTCTTTATTCTTTTACATTGAAGCTATCTGTGATTTTATCTTTAAAGTGCATGTCTTAGGTCATATTGTTGGGTCTTTTTTTTTTTTTTTTTTTTTGCGGTACGCGGGCCTCTCTCTGTTGTGGCCTCTCCCGCTGTGGAGCACAGGCTCTGGATGCGCAGGCTCAGCGGCCATGGCTCACGGGCCCAGCCGCTCCGATGCATGTGGGATCCTCCCAGACTGGGGCACGAACCCGTGTCCCCTGCATCCGCAGGCGGACTCTCAACCACTGCGCCACCAGGGAAGCCCCTATTGGGTCTTTTTTTAATCCATTCTTACTACATCCATCTTTTAATTGAAATATTTAGACTATTCATCTTTAATGCAGTTACTAATATAGTTGGGCTTAAAACTACCATCATCTTTTTTTCTACATGTCCCATATATTTTCCTCCCTGGTTTATGATATGTACTTTTACATTTTCACAATTTACCTTCAAATACTATTAAACCACTTAATGTATAATATGAGATCTTCATAAAATTATGCTTCTCACCTCAGCATTTATTACAAACAGCACATATTTGGATATTACTTTTAAACAATCAATTATCTTCTAAAGAAATCAAAAAATGAGAAAAAGTCTTTTACATTTACCCGTGTATCTACAATTTTTATGGCCCTTATTCATTTCTTACTGTAGAAAACAAGTTTCTGTTGGGTATCATTTCCTTCTGCTTAAAGAACTTGTTTTAACATTTCAATAGTAAACATTTGGTGACTAAAAATTCTCTCAGCGAATTTTTGTCTGAAAAGGTATTTTGCCTTCATATTTGAAGGCTATTTTCACTGGATATAGAATTCTTGTTGACAGTTGTCTATCATTCAGTGCTTTGATGATTCATTCACTATCTTCTGGATTGCAGATTTCAATCAATAGGCTAGCATTATTTGGACCTTTGTCCCTCAGGATAGATATTCACTACAAAATGTCAAAGCAAATTCCAATTACATGTAAGTTGGGTTGTTGTATATTTTTCTGTGTGTCACTAAGGCTCAGTTCAGTGTTTTAAGTTTTTTTTTCTTTCTATTCTTCAATTTGAACAACTTTTATTGCTATGTCTTCAGATTTACTGAACTTTTCTTCTGTAGTGTCTTAACTGATTTAAACCCATTAAAAAATGGGTTTAAATTTAAAAGCATATCTTTAAAAGCATTTAAAAGCATATCTTTATTTCAGATATTATATTTTTCACCCCTAAAAGTCTCATTTGGTTATTTTCCTGCTTTCCATTTCTCTAATTGTGTTTATATTTTTCTTTGATCCTTGATGATATTTATAATAGTTATTGAAAAATTCCTATTTGTTATCGCATCATGTGTGCAGTTTCAGGTTCTGTTGTTATTAACTGGTCTTTCTCCTGCTATGGGTCATATTCTTCATCTTCTTCACATGTCTATTAATTTGGATGGGATGTTGGGCATTGTAATTTCACTTTTTTGATTGCTAGCTTTTGTTATCTTCTCTTAAAAAATGTTTGACTTTTTGTGGCAGGCAATTAAGTTAGTTGTTCAACAGCTTGATCCTTTTGAGTTTTTCTCTTTTAAGCTTTTTTTTAGAGTGCTTCTAACATAGCGTTTACTGCTAGCTTAGTCCTCCTACTAGAGCATGACATTCCTTTGGTCCCTACTGAATGCCCTGGCTATTCAATTAAGACTATCCAATCTTGCTGGTCAAAATTTGAAAATCTCCTCAATCTGTATAAGCTTCTCAGTTTACAGCTTCTCAGTTATTATTTGCCTCACTTCACGTGGTTTTACTCTATGCATGTATGGCTGAATATTCAGCAATAGACACAAGGGAACACCTATGCAGATTTCTGGAGCTCTTTTCTGTGAATCTGCCACCTTTCTAATACAGGGCCCTGCAAATTCCAGCCTCAGCAATCTGTCAAACTCTGATTTCTGTCTCCTCAATTCAGTGAACCTCTGCCACACACTGCTTAAGTTTTCTTTCTATATGCCCTTGTTTGAAAAATGTGTCTCAGTGTAGAACTGAGGTATCATTTGTTTTCTTTCCCTTGTCTCTAGGATCCTAGTCCTGTGCTGTCCTTTGACTGATTTCTAAAAATGGTGGTTTCATATACATATATGTGTGTATATATACATATATGTATATATATTCTAGTTTTCTAGTTGTTTATGTTAGTAGGGCAAATGTGGTTCTAGCTATTCCATCACGTCTAGAACCAGATATTTTTCATACACTTTTGGCTTGTGTTGGATCACCTTGTTATGGAGAAAAACACCAGCTTTTGAAGCTGAAGCTCAAGCCTGTTTATGAAGATTTCTTTCTATAATTCTTGATGAGAGCATCTGGAAATGAAAAATGTCTGTAGGAAATACTAATTTTTATAATTTTAGTCCACAATGATAGTGAGAAAGGAAGCATTTTTGAAGACTGAATTTAAAAACGGAGAAGACAAAGTATATAGGCATTTTTCAAACCAAAATACCATTTTTCACAGAGAGTGAAAATGGATTCTATGATACAAAAGGAGGACTTCAAGTTGAATAGAGTATCTGTGTTCATGAGCATTATAAAAGGAGATGGTTTTGTTCTTTATTTTCTGTAGTGTCATAATTGGATTTTTAGTTCCTTGAATTATATATTACTTATGATATTTTCTAGGTCTAACATTTTATAATTATATGAGGTATTTTTAAGTGCCCATTATGTCCAAGACTGGCTTAGATGATTTGTGGAGCAGAAGTAAAAATGTACAGTCTATGCCTTCCCTGAGATTTTTATAATTTATATGGGAAATAAGAGTAACACACACATACATGCAAACATATGGTAAGAGGTAGAGTATTATAAGTGATTGAAATAGGAATAATGAAAGAGCTATGACAATTTATAGAAATAACATTTTTGTGAAGGAATCTGGGAAGGCTACAGTGAGTAACTGGCTTTTGATCTGAGTCTTGAAGAATGGATGAACTTTTGTTAGATAGGTGTAAATAAAAGGGTGCAAGAGGGAGGGGATATGGGGATATATGTATACATTTAACTGATTCACTTTGTTTTACAGCAAAAACTAACACAACATTGTAAAGCAATTATACTCTAATAAAGATGTTAAAAAGAATAAAATTGAACCAGAAATAAAAAAGGGCATGTCTGGTGGAAAAACTGTCAGACCTTATCAGACCCTATGATGCTATGGTATTTTGTGCATATGTTGCAAAGTTTAGTGATACAACTGGATATATGCATTTGTACATTTTTAAGGAAGTAATATTAAAATCATTTAGGCTTATAGGTAAAATTAAACTCTTAAAATTTATCCCAAGGACTCTACTAACAAAGATGTTAAAAGAGGGTAAATATTGGTGCTCTTTGATCTTGTTCTTTGTTCATTCTTTTTCCACTCATTATACTTTATATGGAAGACTTTTCATAGCAAATAATCTCTATAAGGTACACACAATTATTTTTCTTAAAAATGTTAACAGTTTGATTCATCACAATAAGAGTTTTTCCATGTTACTTGGCTATGTAGAGTCTGAAAGATAGTAAGAATTAAAAAAAAACAACACAAGAACAAATTATTGAGTGTTTACTATGTCCTAGCTGCTATGTTAACAGTTTATATGAATTACCTCATTTAAATTCTCACACCAACCCTACGAGATAATTAGTATTATTATTTCCATTTTGTATACAGAGAAACTGAGGCACAGAAATTTTCAGTGAGTTGCCCAAGTTTATAGTGCTAGTAACTGGCAGAGAAGTCTCTCTGATTCAATAATCCACATTTTTAACTATTGCCATACTACAGACTGATATGTTTTTATGAGTTAACTAATAATATTCAGTTCATAACAGTAGTATCTATTATTCATGAAGGATTTACTATGCAGCAGGGATTATTTTAAGCATTTTACATTTGTTATTTTATCTAATTGTCCAACTAACATATGACAATTATAATAGCCATTTTTAGAGATGAAGCAAGTGAAAAAACAGAGAGGTTAAGCAATTTGCCTAAGTTCTCAGAGTTAAGGAATTCTTGAATAGGATGAAAAACCGGATCAGTCTAATTCTAAAGCTAGTGTTTTTAAGCAATTTTATTCATTGCCTCATGTTCTAGTATTTTGATTGACTTTCTGCAATTTCTAATGGTGCATAATGTATACTATGAAACTTTCTTATGGGAATTAAAAATATAAATAAACCAGTATCTAAGGAAGACTGGGGCAGAAAGAAAAGCTATCAATATTACCATCACTAGATCACACCTTCTAGGAAGTCTAGGCATGTCAGACTCCTGCAGCTTGTGTTATGATATAATTATTGTAGGAACAGCTCTGTGAAAACCCTCAAGTCCAGTCTTGGTAAAACAAATAGGGTCACTCATAGAAATCATCTCACCAGAAGTATTACTAGAATTAATTACATTTAACCAAGGATGGTAAATCAAGTAATCTTATATTCATAACTATGGCTTGAAAACCAGGTTTCAGTTTATAAATAAGTATTTCTTACAAGTTTTCTACAGCAAAAATGAACTAAGCTACAATTGTATTGGTAATCCCTAGGTACCATAGTGTCTAATTTTTAAGATACACTAGAACACAATTTTCTTCAACTGTCATGTTGACATTACATATAGTTTTGGTACTTAAAATTTCTTTCAGATGTAAATTGATTTAGTATTTGCTAAGCATTATGAGAATTTTATGTAACGGAAAGATTCCCAGATGCAGATTTACTAGGCAGAATAGCTCAGAGATTTTAAAAGGCTTTGAACATAGTTTTAAGTGTGAACTTTTTTTATGTTATATGACACAATTTTTATTTATTTTAGTTTTTACAGTGATTATTACAAAAATTAAAAGTTTTTTTAAAGCTTGTTTAAATGAAACTACAGCAAGTAGAAATTTTCACGATTAGGCATGATGCTCTAATGAATATACACATCTTTTCTATTTAAACAACGTAAATTGTATGTGTATAGACAAAATATAATTATCACAGGATTTTTAGTATGCCCTCAATGGATAATATTTAGCACATATATAGGATAAATATATATTGCACTTTAACAAATTAGTATGTCATGCCAACTGGAAAATAAGAGATCTAAATCAAGTAGCTTGTTTACATTAACAAAATTCATGTACAAGAGTCAAACTTTAATGCAACCATTTAAGGCATTTTAATAATAATGTGAAATTCAAAAGATAACCAGATACACATACATCAGAACTCTAGCACAGTTCAAGAATTTGTCTCCAGATTTAATTTAAAAATTGAAAAGTTCAGTTTTACGTCACCTTCCCCTCTCTCCTTGCTTCTTTCATGGTAAAAAAATGTGAGTATTTTAAAACGCTGATCACAAAGTTACTTAAAAGCTTTACATTCCCAGAGATTTTTCTTCTGAGTAGATCTTGTTATGAAGAAACAAACTGACCCTTTTTTCACAGACAAGATTTATGTAGAAATTATGAAAGAAAATATAGGTAAGGAAAGGATCAAAATTTCTTTACTTCATAGTTGTAGAATACATAAAATTCCTGGTGTGCTCTTATAAAACGGCCACGGTTTTAGAGCTAAAGAGTTAAGGCCAATGAGTGTATGTGTGTTTGGATGGGGAGGGGGCAGGGGAGAGGGGAAAAGGGGGAAGGAAAAATGAATTTGTGCTGAATTTGCATTTAAGCTGAGAATGTTTTAAAACGAGACAGTGTTATAGAATTGTAATTTATGATCAGCCTGATATCTTTACACATTCTAGCAAGACACCTTAAGTCTGATTGATGAGAGCATGCTTAAGAAAACCTTTGAAAAATTAAGGGATAAAAGCAAAAGTAATAATCAAATATTGACTGCTTCAATGGAAACTTTTCTCTGACCCTTAGATATGCCATTTGGTATGTGGGGTATTATTACTATGACTGGCAGATGCCCAGTTTCTCAGGGTAAGCTCACAATGTGTCATTTTAAAGCTCATTTGTGTCTCTGTATTAATATATATTTGCAGAATGTTTCTCTCTCTATCATTTGCTCTGGCCCGTTTTTGGTAAGTGAAAATTGTTTTATTCACTACTGATCATATATTTATTTTGATGAGAGATATATAGATTTAACATTGGCTTCAAGATAAATAACTGGATATAATATTAGCATCTAGGCGTATGTTGAGTTGCAACCTGGTACACAAAGCTTGGTACATAAAGCTTGGTGAACAACTTCTAGACTGGGAAAGGTCATTTTAGTAATATTTTCCAATTCCTCACTTTCTACTACCATGGGTGGTAGGAAATTGGGTCATTTTTATTCTTATAACAGTCTGTATTTTCTATCTCAGGAACCTATTTGCTTTCTTCATATATAACTTGTTTTGTTCATGTACCTTCATAAAATTTATCATTATTTATTTGTTTGCTTACATGTTTATTGTGTATCTCTATCATGGTCTGCAAATTCCATAAGATCAGAGATCTCTCTTGTCACTGTTGTATCCTTATCACCTAATATAATGATGGCACATTACAGACACTGAATAAGCATTTGTTGAATGAATGAGTGCATGGATATCAGCTACAATGAGCAAAAGAGACAAGATGGTTTCCAAAGCAGGATTGTCAGTGGTAGCAATGTACCTAGCCTGTAAATATGGATAAACAGTTACATTTGGCTCATATTTAATAAATTATGTAGTCCAAATATAGAGATATTTCTCTTGGCTTCTTTACAGGAGTATATAATTACATATACATGCACAAGGTAGCATAACAAAACAGTTATCAACTTGGTTGCCTTTGTCTTTATCCTTGAGATGTGTCAGCTTTTAATGAACTTACTAGCATTCATAATCAGTACTTGGCAGACCCTACAGTAATACAGGTCTTCTAAAAAAATAGGTAGATAACTAGGAATTGATTTTTTTTGAAAAATAAAGTTTATTGATTTTTACTGAGCATATGTGTTTTTCTTCCCTTCTTCCTGATGCCTCATTGGAAATGTCAGTAAAGGAGTACAAAATAGAATACATTCATAACAGCACCAAGGGTGAGAGCGGTAGGCATGAACACATTTGGAGTATGTAAAGTTTGGGATTGTGGAAGACAGATAAATCTTATTGATAGATAAACTACATCAAGAGCTACTTCCCAGTATAAACATGCTACACAGAACAGATGGTAGGGTAATAAAAAGGCTGCAAATTCAGGAAAAGTAGGTACAAGGAGTGGCAAGTTGGGTGACTGTTAAAATGAGTATTTTGGTACACTCAAACCAGTCAGGCCCTCCATATGTGAAGCTGTGAAATTTAATCTTGGATTAAAATCAGAGATCTAAATTATAAAAAAAAATAAATAAATCTGCCTGAAAATATCTAGCTCTCTTGACATGGATACTGGAATCTCACAGTAAAGCTTTCCTAATTTTGTAAAAGGGAGTTAGAGTTCTTGCTCACTTTACACCCACAAACTGTAAAGCAAAGACTGTCTGCCCATTATATACTCTCCCGGCACACATAGAGCCGCTAGTGACCTCTATCGCTTGGAGGAGAAAACTGTTGGGGAAACAGACATATGTAAACACAGAGGAAATCTATGCTACCTAGTCAACCATTCACATATATAAATAAACAACTAAGGATCAGTACATATTTGAGGAAGACCATTTTTCCCTTTTCTGTGGGACCAGTAGAAACAAATGGAATAGGGACTTCCTTAGCAGTCCAGTGATTAAGATTTCACCTTCCAGTGGAGGGGGTCCAGGTTCGATCCCTGGTCAGGAAGGTAAGATCCCACATGCCTCGGGGCCAAAAAGCCAAAACATAAAACAGAAGCAATATTGTAACAAATTCAGTAAAGACTTTTGTCCACATCAAAAGATCTTTAAGAAAAAAAAAGAAACAAATGGAATAATTGATCTTGGCGGAATCACATAAAATCTAAAGAACAAATATTTCTGTCCTCATAAAAAAGAAATATTTGAGAAATAATACAGTCCATAAAACAAGAGCAGGCAGCTATAGAAAAAGAGCAAATACAAAATAAAAAGATGTGTTATAAATTTAAATTTATAATTGCAAACTAAAAAAAATCTTTAAAAGAGAAGAAAAAAAGTTGAGGCACAGATAAAATGGAACAAAATGTCAGAGATGGAAACTATGAGAGAAAAAGTTAGAAAATCAGTGCAAGTGTTCCAACATTTATTTGGAATTCAGCTAAAACAAAGAGAAAACAGCTAAAACAAAGAGGGGGTAACAATCAAATAAGTAATAAAAGAACAATTTCTGGAAGAACTGATCTTAGAATTAAAGCAAGACCTAAGTTTGCAGGTTGGAATCAACAACAAAGCAAGGATTAAAGTCAAACATCAAGAATGAAGAGAATATCTTAAATGTATGCCAAGATAAGCAATATATCATTTACAAAGGAATATAAATTATTTTGGCATCAGAGTTCTCATTAGTCACACTAGAAAGTAGAAGAGAATGAAACAATGCATTGAAGTTCTGAAGGAAAACAATTTTGAACTTGGAATTCTATACCTAGATAAAATAGCAATTAGACAGGGGGAAAGAAGATATTTTCAGACATATATATGTGGCCTATGGTATTTCTCATTTTCTTACAGAGTAAGAAAAAATTAAGAGTTGAATGTCTTCCTGGGCAGCAAATGAAGTTAAGAAAGACTTGTCACCTTTTTCTAGAATTTAGAATGAGTTTTGAAAGGCATTTTAACAAACATACAAAGAATGTAAAGCAGTATTTTGTGTGCTTAAGAACATAAAGTTAAACCTGTCTACCTGTGTTGTATTCCCAACTGCATTACTTCTTAGTTATTTTTCCTTGTGTAAGTTATGTAATTGGACCTTCATTTTTACATCTGTAGTATGGTAATAATCATTCTCTGTTATTAACACAATATTTTGACTATATACCTTTTAAGGTTGTTGTGATAATTCAATAATATAATCCACACAAGGTACTTAAAAAGAGTGCCTGACACAAAGCCAATACTCAATGGAGGTTAAATATTTTTATCAATCTTTTTTAAGAGTTGCCATCACACTTTTTTTTTGTTATCATTTAACAATATTTTTTGTTGAAGTATAGTTACTTTACAATCTTGTGTTAGTTTCCGGTGTATAGCAAAGTGATTCCGTTTTTTATATATACATATGTATATATATATTCTTTTTCATATTCTTTTCCATTATAGGTTATTACAAGATATAGAATATAGGTCCCTGTGTCATACAGTAGGTCCTTGTGGTTTATCTATTTCATATATAGTAATGTGTATATGTTAACCCCAAACTCCTAGTTTACCACTCCCCCACAAGCCTCTGCTATCCCCTTTGGTAACCATGTTTGTTTTCTATGTCTGTAAGTCTGTTTCTGTTTTGAAAATAAGTTCATTTATATCATTTTTTTTAGGTTCCACATGTAAGTGATATCATATGATATTTGTTTTAGTCCGACTTACTTCACTTAATATGATAATCGTTAGGTCCATCTATGTTGCTGCAAATGGCATTATTCCATTTTTTTTCTTTTTTTTTTTTTTACATCTTTATTGGAGTATAAATGCTTTACAATGGTGTGTTAGTTTCTGCTTTACAACAAAGTGAATCGGTTATACATACACATATGTTCCCATATCTCCTCCCTCTTGCGTCTTCCGCCCTCCCACCCTCCCTATCCCACCCCTCCAGACAGTCACAAAGCACCGAGCTAATATCCCTGTGCTATGCGGCTGCTTCCCACTAGCGATCTACCTTACGATTGGTAGTGTATACATGTCTATGCCTCTCTCTCGCTTTGTCACAGCTCACCCTTCCCCCTCCCCATATTCTCAAGTCCATTCTCTATTAGGTCTGTGTCTTTATTCCTGTCTTACCACTAGGTCCTTTATGACATTTTAAAAAAATTATATATATATGTGTTAGCATACGATATTTGTCTTTCTCTTTCTGGCTTACTTCACTCTGTATGACAGAATCTACGTCTATCCACCTCATTGCAAATAGCTCAATTTCATTTCTTTTTATGGCTGAGTTATATTCCATTGTATATATGTGCCACATCTTCTTTATCCATTCATCTGATGATGGACACTTAGATTGTTTCCATCTCCGGGCAACTGTAAATAGAGCTGCAATGAACATTCTGGTACATGACTCTTTTTGAATTATGGTTTTCTCAGGGTATATGCCCAGTAGTGGAATTGCTGGGTCGCATGGTAGTTCTATTTGTAGTTTTTAAAGGAACCTCCATACTGTTCTCCACAGTGGCTGTATCAATTTACATTCCCACAAACAGTGCAAGAGGGTTCCCTTTTCCCCACACCCTCTCCAGCATTTATTGTTTCTAGATTTTTTGATGATGGCCATTCTGACTGGTGTGAGATGATATCTCATTGTAGTTTTGATTTGCATTTCTCTAATGATTAATGATGTTGAGCATTCATTGATGGTTTGTTGCAAGTCTGTATATCTTCTTTGGAGAAATGTCTATTTAGGTCTTCTGCCCATTTTTGGATTGGGTTGTTTGGTTTTTTGTTATTTAGCTCCATGAGCTGCTTATAAATTTTGGAGATTAATCCTTTGTCAATTGCTTCATTTGCAAAGATTTTCTCCCATTCTGAGGATTGTCTTTTGGTCTTGTTTATGGATTCCTTTGCTGTGCAAAAGCTTTGAAGTTTCATTAGGTCCCATTTGTTTATTTTTGTTTCCATTTCTCTAGGAGGGGGGTCAAAAAGGATCTTGCTGTGATTTATGTCATAGAGTGTTCTACCTATGTTTTCCTCTAAGAGTTTGATAGTTTCTGGCCTTACATTTAGGTCTTTAATCCATTTTGAGCTTATTTTTGTGTATGGTATTAGGGAGTGATCTAATCTCATCCTTTTACATGTACCTGTCCAGTTTTCCCAGCACCACTTATTGAAGAGGCTGTCCTTTCTCCACTGTACATTCCTGCCTCCTTTATCAAAGATAAGGTGGTCATATGTGTGTGGGTTTATCTCTGTGCTTTCTGTCCTGTTCCATTGATCTATCTTTCTGTTTTTGTGCCAGTACCATACTGCCTTGATTGCTGTAGCTTTGTAGTATAATCTGAAGTCAGGGAGCCTGATTCCTCCAGCTCAGTTTTTCATTCTCAAGATTGCTTTGGCTATTTGGGGGCTTTTGTGTTTCCATAAAAATTGTGAAAATTTTTGTTCTAGTTCTGTGAAAAATGCCAGTGGTAGTTTGATAGGGATTGCATTGAATCTGTAGATTGCTTTGGGTAGTAGAGTCATTTTCACAATGTTGATTCTTCCAATCCAAGGACATGGTATATCTCTCCATCTATTTGTATCATCCTTATTTTCTTTCATTAGTGTCTTATAATTTTCGGCATACGGGTTTTTGTCTCCTTAGGTATGTTTATTCCTAGATACTTAATTTTTCTGTTGCAATGGTAAATGGGAGTGTTTTCTTGATTTCATTTTCAGATTTTTCATCATTAGTGTATAGGAATGCCAGAGATGTCTGTGCATTAATTTTGTATCCTGCTAGTTTACCAAATTCATTGATTAGCTCTAGTAGTTTTCTAGTAGCATGTTTAGGATTCTGTATGTATAGTATCATGTCACCTGCAAACAGTGACAGCTTTACTTCTTCTTTTCCAACTTGGATACCTTTTATTTCCTTTTCTTCTCTGATTTCTGTGGCTAAAAATTCCAAAACTATGTTGAATAAGACTGGTGAGAGTGGGTAACCTTGTCTTGTTCCTGATCTTAGTGAAAATGCTTTCAGTTTTTCACCATTGAGGATGATGTTGGCAGTGGGTTTGTCATATATGGCCTTTATTATGTTGAGGAAAGTTCCCTCTATGCCTACTTTCTGCAGGGTTTTTATCATAAATCGGTGTTGAATTTTGTCAAAAGCGTTCTCTGAATCTATTGAGATGATCATATGGTTTTTCTCCTTCAATTTGTTAATATGGTGTATCACATTGATTGATTTGCGTATATGGAAGAATCGTTGCATTCCTGGAAAAATCCCCACTTGATCATGGTGTATGATCCATTTAATGTGCTGTTGGATTCTTTTTGCTAGCATTTTATTCAGAATTTTTGCATGTATGCTCATCAGTTATATTGGCCTGTAGTTTTCTTTCTTTGTGACATCCTTGTCTGGTTTTGGTATCAGGGTGATGGTGGCCTTGTAGAATGAGTTTGGGAGTGTTCCTCCCTCTGCGATATTTTGGAAGAGTTTGAGAAGGATAGGTGTTAGCTCTTCTCTAAATGTTTGATAGAATTCGCCTGTGAAGCCATCTGGTCCTGTGCTTTTGTTTGTTGGAAGATTTTTAATCACAGTTTCAATTTCAGTGCTTGTGATTGGTCTGTTCATATTTTCTACTTCTTCCTGATTCAGTCTTGGCAGGTTGTACATTTCTAAGAATTTGTCCATTTCTTCCAGGTTGTCCATTTTATTGGCATAGAGTTGCTTGTACTAATCTCTCATGATCTTTTGTATTTCTGCAGTGTCAGTTGTTACTTCCCCTTTTTCATTTCTAATTCTATTGATTTGAGTCTTCTCCGTTTTTTTCTTGATGAGTCTGGCTAATGTTTATCTATTTTGTTTATCTTCTCAAAGAACCAGCTTTTAGTTTTATTGATCTTTGCTATCATTTCCTTCATGTCTTTTTCATTTATTTCTGATGTGATCTTTATGATTTCTTTCCTTCTGCTAACTTTGGGGTATTTTTGTTCTTCTTTCTCTAATTGCTTTAGGTTCAAGGTTAGGTTGTTTATTCAAGTTGTTTCCTGCTTCTTAAGGTGGGCTTGTATTGCTATAAACTTCCCTCTTAGAAGTGCTTTTGCTGCATCCCATAGATTTTGGGTTGTCGTGTCTCCATTGTCATTTGTTTCTAGGTATTTTTTTTATTTCCTCTTTGATTTCTTCAGTGATCACTTCATTATTAAGTATTGTATTGTTTAGCTTCAATGTGTTTGTATTTTTTACAGAATTTTCTTGTAATTTATATCTAGTCTCATAACGTTGTGGTCGGAAAAGATACTTGATACAATTTCAATTTTATTAAATTTACCAAGGCTTGATCTGTGACCCAAGATGTGATCTATCCTGGAGAATGTTCCATGAGCACTTGAGAAAAATTTGTATTCTGTTGTTTTTGGATGGAATGTCCTATAAATACCAATTAAGTCCACCTTGTTTAATGTATCATTTAAAGCTTGTGCTTCCTTATTTATTTTCATATTGGACGATCTGTCCATTGGTGAAAGTAGGGTGTTAAATTCCCCTACTATGAATATGTTACTGTCGATTTCCCCTTTTATGGCTGTTAGTATTTGCCTTATGTATTGAGGTGCTCCTATGTTGGGTGCATAAATATTTACAATTGTTATATCTTCTTCTTGGATTGATCCCTTGATCATTATGTAGTGTTCTTTGTCTCTTCTAATAGTCTTTATTTTAAAGTTTATTTTGTCTGATATGAGAATTGCTACTCCAGCTTTCTTTTGGTTTCCATTTGCATGAAATATCTTTTTCCATCCCCTCACTTTCAGTCTGTATGTGTCTCTAGGTCTGTAGTGGGTCTCTTGTAGACAGCAAATATATGGGTCTTGTTTTTGTCTCTCAGCCTATCTATGTCTTTTGGTGGGAGCATTTAATCCATTTACATTTAAGGCAATTATCAATATGTATGTTCCTATTCCCATTTTCTTAATTGTTTTGGGTTCGTTATTGTAGGTATTTTCCTTCTCTGTGCTTCTTGCCTAGAGTAGTTCCTTTAGCAGTTTTTGTAAAGCTGGTTTGGTGGTGCTGAATTCTCTCAGCTTTTGCTTGTCTGTAAAGGTTTTATTTTCTCCATCAAATCTGAATGAGATCCTTGCTGGGTAGAGTAATCTTGGTTGCAGGTTTTTTCCTTCATCACTTTAAATATGTCCCGCCAGTCCCTTCTGGCTTGCAGAGTTTCTGCTGAAAGATCAGCTGTTAACCTTATGGGGATTCCCTTGTGTGTTATTTGTTGTTTTTCCTTTGCTGATTTTAATATGCTTTCTTTGTATTTAATTTTTGATAGTTTGATTAATATGTGTCTTGGCGTATTTCTCCTTGTATTTATCCTGTATGGGACTCTCTGTGCTTCCTGGACTTGATTAACTATTTCCTTTCCCATATTAGGGAAGTTTTCAACTATAATCTCTTCAAATATTTTCTCAGTCCCTTTCTTTTTCTCTTCTTCTTCTGGAACCCCTATAATTCGAATGTTGGTGCGTTTGATGTTGTCCCAGAGGTCTCTGATACTGTCCTCAGTTGTTTTCATTCTTTTTTCTTTATTCTGCTCTGCAGTAGTTATTTCCAGTATTTTATCTTCCAGGTCACTTATCTGTCCTTCTGCCTCAGTTATTCTGCTATTGATCCCATCTAGAGTATTTTTAATTTCATTTATTGTGTTGTTCATCGTTGTTTGTTTCATCTTTAGCTCTTCTAAGTCCTTGTTAAATGTTTCTTGCATTTTGTCTATTCTATTTCCAAGATTTTGTATCATCTTCACTACCATTATTCTGAATTCTTTTTCATGTAGGCTGCCTATTTCCTCTTCATTTGTTAGGTCTGGTCGGTTTTTATCTTGCTCCTTCATCTGCTGTGTGTTTTTCTGTCTTCTCATTTTGCTTATCTTACTGTTTAGGGTCTTTTTGCAGGCTGCAGGTTCGTAGTTCCCATTGTTTTTGGTGTCTGTCCCCAGTGGCTAAGGTTGGTTCTGTAGGTTGTGTAGGCTTCCTGGTGGAGGGGACTAGTGCCTGTGTTCTGGTGGATGACACTGGATCTTGTCTTTCTGGTTGGCAGGTCCACGTCTGGTGGTGTGTTTTGGGGTGTCTTTGGACTTATTTTGATTTTAGGTAGCCTCTCTGCTAATGGGTGGGGTTGTGTTCCTGTCTTGCTAGTTGTTTGGCATAGGATGTCCAGCACTGTAGCTTGCTGGTCGTTGAGTGAAGCTGGGTGCTGGTGTTGAGATGGAGATCTCTGGGAGATTTTCACCATTTGATATTACGTGGAGCTGGGAGGTCTCTTGTTGACCAGTGTCCTGAAGTTGGCTCTCCCTCCTCAGAGGCACAGCACTGACTCCTGGTGGCTGAACCAAGAGCCTTTCATCCACTCGGATCAGAATAAAAAGGAGAAAAAGTAGAAAGAAAGAATTATTAGAAGTAGAGTGAGAGAAAGAAAGAGAGAAAGAAAGGAGGGAAGGAGGGATCAAGGAAGGAAGGAGGGAAGAAAGGAAAGAAAAAGGAGATAAAGTAAAATAAAATAAAGTAAGATAAAATATAATAAAGTTATTAAAACAAAAAAAATTATTAAGAGATAAAAAAGAAAAAAAAATAAAAAACAAAAAGTAAAACTGACGGATAGAACCCTAAGACAAATGGTGGAAGGAAATCTATACAGACAAATTCTCATACAGAAGCATACACATACACACTCACAAAAAGAGGGAAAGGGGAAAAAATCATAAATCTTGCTCTCAAAGTCTACCTCCTCAATTTGGGATGATTAATTGTCTAAAGAGGGAAGGAGGGAAAGAAAGAAAGAAAGAAGATAAAGTAAAATAAAATTATTAAAATAAAAAATAATTATTAAGAAAAAAAATTTTTTTTAAATGGATGGAAATAACCCTAAGACAAATGGTGGAAGCAAAGCTATACAGAAAAAATCTCACACAGAAGCATACACATACACACTCACAAAACGAGGAAAAGGGGAAAAAATAATAAATCTTGCTCTCAAAGTCCACCTCCTTAATTTGGGATGATTTGTTGTCTATTCATGTATTCCACAGATGCAGGGTACATCACGTTGATTTTGGAGCTTTAATCTGCTGCTTCTGAGGCTGCTGGGAGAGATATCCCTTTCTCTTCTTTGTTCTCACAGCTCCCAGTGGCTCAGCTTTGGATTTGGCCCTGCATCTGTGTGTAGGTCGCCAGAGGGCATCTGTTCTTTGCTCAGACAGGACGGGGTTAAAGGAGCCACTGATTCAGGGGCTCTGGCTCACTCAAGCCTGGGGGAGGGAGGGGCACGGAGTGCGGGGTGAGCCTGCGGCAGCAGAGGCCAGTGTGAAGTTGCACCAGCTTGAGGCGCACCGTGCATTCTCCCGGAGGAGTTGACCCTGGATCCAGGGACCCTGGCAGTGGCGGGCTGCACAGGCTCCCCGAAGGAGGGTGTGGATAGTGACCTCTGCTCACACACAGTCTTTTGGGTGGCAGCAGCAGCAGCCTTAGCGTCTCATTCCCGTCTCTGTGGTCCGCGCTTTTATCCGCGGCTCGCGCCAGTCTCTGGAGCTCCTTTAAGCAGCGCTTTTAATCCCCTCTCCTCGCGCACCAGGAAACAAAGAGGTAAGAAAAAGTCTCTTGCCTCTTCGGCAGGTCCAGACTTTTCCCCAGACTCCCTCCTGGCTAGCCGTGGCGCACTAACCCCCTGCAGGCTTTGTTCACACCACCAACCCCAGTCCTCTCCTGGCGCTCCGACCAAAGCCCAAACCTCAACTCCCAGCCCGGCCATCTCGGTGGTTTAGCAGACAAGCCTCTCGGGCTGGTGAGTGCCGGTCAGCCCTGATCCTCTGTGTGGGAATCTCTCCGCTTTGCCCTCTGCACCCCTGTGGCTGCGCTCTCCTCCGCAGCTCTGAAACTTTCCCCCTCCGCCACCTGCAGTCTCCACCCATGAAGGGGCTTCCGAGTGTGTGGAAACCTTTCCTCCTTCACAGCTCCCCCCCACTGGTGCAGTTCCCATCCCTATCCTTTTGTCTCTGTTTATTCTTTTTTCTTTTGCCCTACCCAGGTATGTGGGGGGTTTCTTGCCTTTTGGGAGGTCTGAGGTCTTCTGCCAGCGTTCAGTAGGTGTTCTGTAGGAGTTGTTCCACGTGTAGATATGTTTCTGGTGTATCTGTGGGGAGGAAGGTGATCTCCACGTCTTACTCTTCTGCCATCTTCCCGGAAACCTCTCCGTTCTTTCTTATGGTTGAGTAATATTCCATTATATATATATTATATATATTATATATATAATATATATATATATATATCTCAACATATATACATATACACCATATCTACATTCACCTGTCAATGGACATTTAGGTTCCTTCCATGTCTTAGCTATTGTAAATAGTGCTACTGTGAATATTGGGGTTCATGTATCTTCTCTGGGTATATGTGCAGGAGTGGGATTGCAGGATCATATGGTAACTCTATTTTTAGATTTTTAAGAAACCTCCATACCGTTCTCCATGGTGGCTGCACCAATTTACATTTCCATCAGTAGCATAGGAGGGTTTCTTTTTATCCCCACCCTTTCCAGCATTTATTATTTGTAGACTTTTTAATGATGGCCATTCTGACTGGTATGAGGTGATACCTCCCTGTAGCTTTGATTTGCATTTCTCTAGTAATTAGCAATATTGAGCATCTTTTCATGTGCCTGTTGGCTATCTGTATGTCTTCTTTGTTGAAATTTCTATATAGGTCTTCTGCCCATTTTTTGATTGGGTTGTTTGTTTATATGATATTAAACTATATAAGGTATTTGTATAATTTCGAAATTAATCCCTTCTTGGTTTCATCGTTTGCAAATGTTTTCTTCCAGTCTGTAGGTTGTCTTTTCGTTTTGTTTATGGTTTCCTTTGTGGTGCAAAGCTTTTGAGTTTAATTAGGTCCCAGTTGTTTATTTTTGTTTTTATTTTCATTACTCTAGGAGATGGATCCAAAAAAGTATTGCTGTTATTATGTCAAAGAGTGTCCTTCTTATGCTTTCCTTTAGGAGTTTTATAGTATCTGGTCTTCCATTTAAGTCTTTAATACATTTTGATTTTTTTTTTTGTATATTGCATTAGAAAATGTTCTAATTTCATTCTTTTACATGTAGTTGTTCAGTTATCCCAGCACCACCTATTGAAGTAACTGTCTTTTCTCCATTGTATATTCTTGCCTTTGTCATAGATTAATTGACCATAAGTGCATGGGTTTATTTCTGGGCTTTCTCTCCAGTTTCATTGATCTATATGTCTGTTTTTATGCCAGTACCATACTGTTTTGATGTCTGTAGCTTTGTAGTATAGTCTGAAGTCAGGGAGTGTGATTCCTCTAGCTCCATTCTTTTTTCTCAAGATTGTTTTGGCCATTTGGGGTGTTTCGTGTTTCCATACAAATTTAAAATTTTTTTGTTCTAGTTCTGTGAAAAATGCCACTGCTAATTTGATAGGGGTTGCATTGAATCTGCAGATTGCCTTGGGTAGTATGGTCATTTTAACAATGTTGATTCTTCTTTCTGATTCAAGAACATGGTATATCTTTCAATCTCTTTGTGTTATTATCCATTTTTAAAATAAGCTCAAACTAAAAAATCATCAACAAACTGATTTTTATTTTTTATCATAAAATTACTATTTAGGAATCAAAGCAATCATGGTGATGCTGTATTTTTTTTTCTGGTGTGTTGGTAAGTATTGTAAATGGAAATATGTGTGTGATGAATGCCTGTGGAGGGCCTTGTAGAGATAAGAGTTGCTTTCTTATATTTTGGTATTGGTCATTATTTTTTCTTTCCTGATATTTATGATTCACACTCACTGGACATTTTATTGCAGAAATATAGCCTTGCATACTTTGTTATTTTAATACTATATTTGATACATTTACAGTTGATCACATTCTGTTGTGGCATACTTAATGTTTCTCAATATAGTACTTTTCAGAAATATTTTCTTTAATTTTTGATCTCTGTTGAGCTGTATATATTAAAAGACAATGTGTCTTTTAATTGATTATTTAAATGGGAATCTACTAATTATTTAGTTTGCAAATTTAACTTTTGAAATCAGCTAGGACCCTTGGATTACCAAATACAATCCCTGAAAGTCCCAAAGAAAGGCAATTAATATTCCAGGCAAAATTATAATATCAAATATTATGTGAACTTAAAGAATTACATCTAATTTCCTCTTCTTATAATAGAAGACTTACATAAAATTGATCAAAAAATTACATTAAATTGTATTGACTTGTTCTCTGAAAAATGTTGTTGATAAGAGGACTGGGAATGGATATCTCTCATTATTTTTTAAAAAGTTTAATGACTTAGCTTATGAATGTCTTCAAGTATTTCCACCAGATATATTTCAGTTCTGCATGTGGAAGAGGTAAACTGTCAGTGAGACTTACCAGTTTAAGCTCCACCGTTTACGAGGCAAAGTGCAGATGGTGGGTGGGAGGAAGGTAATGAAATAGTCAAAGTAGCAAAATTGTGCTAAAATATAAAGTGAATTTGATGGGAACTTATTTTTTAATGGATAAAATTGTGTCAGAAGTATATTTCAAGTGCATATAGTCAATTTACTACCAAAAATTTAGGCATGACCTAGTTGTGGTCTAAAGAAACCATTGATTCAACTGGAAGAGAGAGCTATATCATAAACTATAAACTTCTACTGTTAACAAAAGCCCCAAATAGGGTCTAAGCAGAAGAAAGAGATGATTGGAATATTATCTTATTCAGAGTTAGGATTAAAAAATATGTAGTAGAAAAGGCAAAAAGTACAAGTCATTACTTAGAGACCATGGGGAGAAATAAAAAGATGAATAAACATAAACATCTCCAGAAAAGGAAAGTCATGGCGTATGGAATGAGTGGTGAGCACTGACAATAGATAAATATAATAAAACACAACCTAATTTTATGAATATCATTTCATGAAAATAAAAGCATAATTTGTAAATTGAAGTGTTAGTGATATCAATTTTCTAACATAAATGGGTTTTGGTTGATAGGAGGGTTAAGGGAATTAAATGGGCATGTAAGTTTTTCATCTTACAGTAGAAGAGAGAAATACAGGTTCAATAATAATTTGAGGTTAAAAGTAGCAAGTGTGGGGCTTCCCTGGTGGCGCAGTGGTTGAGAGTCCACCTGCCGATGCAGGGGACACGGATTCGTGCCCTGGTCCGGGAAGATCCCACATGCTGCGGAGCAGCTGGGCCCGTAAGCCATGGCCGCTGAGCCTGCGCATCCGGAGCCTGTGCTCTGCAACAGGAGAGGCCACAACAGTGAGAGGCCCGTGTACCACAAAAAAAAAAAAAAAAAATAGCAAGTGTGTATGTAAGATCTATTAGATTTGAAAGGATATACAATATGGTACATATGAGATGCAATGAAAGAAACAGGTAACTACTAGAAGAAGAAAAATAAAATGGGAGAGTGGACAGATATGATAAGAGGATCAGAAACAAGAAAAGAAACACATTTTAAGTTGATAGGTATGTTTATACTAACTGATTTTTATTCTTTACAAGCAGTCTATATAATTTTTGTTAAGCCTTTGAGCTTATGTGCAATCATCTTGAAAATTGGTGTCTAATGTTTGTTGGAAACTGGCACATTTATTTCAGTAGCATATTCATTTCTTTACTCAAGACACATTTAGCAAATGCTGTAATTTTCATGCCTTTTTGGTTTTCTTTAATATAATTTTAATGACATTACATGATGGCCTATGGTGACATTACCATATTTCATTAGATGTATTCTGTTTTTTAAATTATTTTTATTTATTTTCTTTATTTTTTTGACCGCATGGGGTCTTAGTTGCAGCATGTGGGGTCTTCACTGAGGCATGTGGGATCTTTTCATTGCGGCACGGGCTCTTCATTATGGCGCGTGGGCTTCTCTCTAGTTGTAGCATGCGGGTTTTCTCTCTCTAGTTGTGGTGTATGGGCTCCAGGGTGCGTGGGCTCTGTAGTTTACATCACACAGGCTCTCTCTCTAGTTGAGGCACGTGACCTCAGTAGTTGTGGCGCGTGGGCTTAGTTGCCCTGCGGCATATGGGATCTTATTCCCTGACCAGGGATTGAACCCACGTCCCCTGCATTGGAAGGCAGATTCCTTACCACTGGACCACCAGGGAAGTCCCTCATTAGATGTATTCTAGGCCATTATGATGGTGTCTGAGTTGCCAAATATGTAAGAAGTCTAAAGATCCATAAATAATGCAATTCGGAGATAATAAATTTCCACGTTTATTAGTAATATTTCAACAATAGACAATGTCATCACTATTAATCACTTTTTTTAAAACCCTAGAATGTTAGAATACTTTTTGAATTCTGCATAAGTTAAATTTTGAGTCTATGCCCTAATAGAGAGCTTGTTAGTAATATGCATGTGCTTTGTACAGGTATCCTCAGGGACTTGATTTTTGCTTTCCTATCTGCTATGTTTGAGATGATTTCCTCTCAGCTAGTGGTGCTGTCTGTTTACAGTATTTTGGCATACACTTTCTCGTTAGTGATACTAGTCCTAGCTTCCTGTATTATTGAATTTGCAGCAAAGTAGACTTTACTGGAGCTCTTCTTGCTAGTTAAAAGATTCCTCCACTCCTGTCCTCCTTACACTTAACTCTCCTGGAAGGGAATTGCTTATGATAGTGAAGGGCTTTAGTTCTCTCAGCTAATAATTTGGCATAATCCATGAGTAGCAAATTCAGAAATTCTACTTAAACTCCATTACAATTATATAGTTAAATATATTACACTCAACAGTTTAGGTGCTTTAAATTAAGGCTATTATAATGGTATATTGCTTTGTTCCAAAGAGCCTGTGCCTTTATTCTATGAGTTTGGGTGCAAGCCATCATGGAATTGGAATTGTGATTTAAAGTGGGTTTCAAACTACCTGAAAAGTGCTATGACACTATAGTATAAATTGATTGTTTTGAAAAGTAATAATGACTTCATTTTTAAAAAATGATGACAATTATCTTAAAATTCAAGAAATATGGAAGAATATGAAGAAAATGTAAACTTCTTTTGCAAAACTCCATCATTTAATAAATATTATTAAGTTGATAAAAATATTTCAGATATACATCTCATCCATGCAATATACAGATTGAAAAGTAAAAAGATAGAAATCTACATAGAGGGGTAAATATGGAAGGATATAAGAATGAATATACATATAAAATGATAAATTTATAATTTTACTTTTTTCCAGCTTTATTGAGATATAATTGATATATAATATTGTGTAAATTTAAGATGTATGACACAATTACTTCATACACCATATATTGCTAAATGATTACCACAATAGGGCTAATTAACACATCTATCACCTCATATAATTACAATTTTTTTGTGATGAGAACATTTATAATTTACTTTCTTAGCAAATTTCAAGGATATAATATACTGTTGTTAACTATAATCACTGCCGAATGTAAGATCCTCAGAACTCATTCATCTTAAAACTAAAAGTTTATACCTTTTGACCAACATCTTCCCATTTCCCCCTCTCTTCTGCCCCTGGAAACCACCATTCTTATCTCTGTTCTGTGAGTTTAGCTTTTAAAAATTACACATATAACTAAGATCGTACAGTATTTGTCTTTTTCTGTCTAACTTATTTCACTTAACATAATGCCCTCAGGTCCATCCATGTGGTAGCAAATGGCAGGGTTTCCTTCTTTTTTATGGCTGAATAGTATTCCATTGTATGTATACACCACATTTTCTTTATCTATGTATTGATGGACTCTTAGATTGTTTCCATGTCTTGGCTATTGTGAATAATGTGATGGATATGGGGATGCAGATGTCTCTTAGAAATAGTGATTTTGTTTCCTGGTATATATATCCAAAAGTGGGATTGCTTGGTCATATAGTAGTTCTATTTTTAAAATTTTGAGGAACTTCTGTATTGTCCCCCATAATGGCTACACCAATTTACATTCCTACCAACAGTGCATAAATGTCCCCATTTCTCCACATCCTTGCCAACAATTGTTATCTCCTGTTTTTTTTTTGTTTTTTTTGTTTTGTTTTCTTTTGTTTTTTTTACGGTGCGCGCGCCTCTCACTGCTGTGGCCTCTTCCGTTGCGGAGCACAGGCTCTGGATACGCAGGCTCAGCGGCCATGGCCCATGAGCCCAGCCGCTCCACGGCATGTGGGATCTTCCCAGATCGGGGCTCGAACCCGTGTTCCTTGCATCGGCAGGTGGACTCTCAACCACTGCACCACCAGAGCCCCTGTTTTTCTTATTTCTTGAGGTATAAAGCTAGGTTCTTTATTTGAGATCTTTTTTTTCTGTAATGTAGGCCTTTACATCACTATAAATTTCCCTCTTAGAACTGTTTTTGCTTCTTCCCATAAGTTTTGGTGTGTTGTATTTTCTCTTTCATTTTATTCAAGATACTTTCTGACTTCTCTTTTAATTTATTTCACCCATGGGTTGTTCAGGAGTGTGCTGTTTAATTTTTCCATGTTTGTGAATTTTCCAATTTTCAACCTGTATTCATTTATAATTTCATACCATTGTGGTTGGAAAAGATAACTAGATGTGATTTTGATCTTTTTGGATTTGTTAAGGCTTCCTTTGTGGCCAAACATATAATCTGTCATGGAGAATGTTCCATGTGTGCTTGAGAAGAAAGTATATTCTCATGCTGTTTGTTGAAATGCTCTGTATATCTGAGTTCCATTTATTCTATAGCTGTATTCATGTCCTCTGTTTCCTTATTAATTTTCTGGCTGCATGATCTGTCCAATTTTGAAAGTGGTATGAAGCCCCCAAATATGATTTTATGCTATTTCTCTCTTCAGTTCTGTTAATGTTTACTTTAAATATTTAGGTTCTCCAAAACTGAGTGCATATATATTTATAATTGTTATATACTCTTGATGAATTGATTTTTTATCACTATATAGTGACTTTCTTTGTCTCTTATGAATGATTTTGTCTGAAAGTCTATTTTATCTGATATAACTATAGCCACTCCTACTCTCTTTTGGTTAACATTTACAGGGAATATCTTTTTCCATCCTTCATTTTCAACTTATCCGTTTCCTTAAAGCTAAAGTGTGTTTCTTTTAGGTAGCATATAGTTGGGTGTTGTGGGTTTACATATATATATATATCTCCCGGTACTCTATGTCTCTTGATTGGAGAACTTGGTCCATTTACATTTCAAGTAATTATTGATAATTTAGGACTTACTTTTGCTGTTTTGTTCATTGTTTCTGACTGTTTCTTTAGTTCCTTTTTCCTTTTCTTTCTTGCTATCTTCCTTTGTGATATATTTTTTGTAGTGATATGCTTTAATTCCTATCTCTTTATCTTTTGTGTATCTACTATAGATTTTTGCTTTGTGGTTAACATGAGACTTACAGAAAACATGTTACAGATATAACAATTTATTTTAATCAGATAACAATTTAGCTTTAATTGTATATGTAAACTCTACAATTTTACTTCTTCTCCCCCCACATTTTATGTTATTGATTTCACACTTTACATCTTTTAATATTGTGCACCTATTAACAAATTATTGTAGCTCTTGTTATTTTAATATTACTGTTTTTTAACTTTTATTTAGAAATAAAAGTGATTTATACAGCATCATCATAGTATTAGCATATTATGAATTTAACTATATACTTACCTTTACCAGTGAGTTTTATACTTACATGTTTTTATGTCATTACTTAGTGTCCTTTCATTTCAATGTGAAGAACTCCCTTTAGCATTTTTTGTAAGGTAGGTCTAATGGTGATGAACTCCCATAACTTTTGTTTGTCTGGGAATGTCCTTATTTCTCCTTCATTTCTGAAGGACACTCTTGCTAAGTATAGTGTTCTTAATTGGCATTTTAGAAATTTCAGCAGTGTGAATATATCTTCCCACTCCCTCCTGGCCTGCAAGATTTCTGCAGAGAAAACCGCCAATATCCTTATGGGGGTTCTCTTCTATATGATGAGTTATTTTTCTTTGCTGCTTTCAAAATTCTTTCTTTGTCTTTAACTTTTAATATTTTGATTATAATGTATCTTGGAGTAATCTTCTCTGGGTTGATCTTAGTTGATGTCCTTTGAACTTCTTGTACCTGGATGTCCATCTCTCTCCCTGGATTTGGAAATTTTTCAGCTATTGTGTCTTTAACTATGCTTTCTGTCTCATTCTCCCTCTCTTCTTTTCTGGAACTCCCGTGATACAAATGTTAGTTTCCCTGATGGTGTCCCATACTTTATGTAGGCTTCATTTACTCTTTTTTTTTCCTCTAACTGGCTAACTTCAAATGATCTCTCTTCAGATTTGCTGATTCTTTCTTCTGTATGATAAAATCTGTTGTGGAAGCTCTCTATTGAATTTTTACTTCTGTGATTATATTCTTCAGCTCCAGGATTTCTGGGGGATTTTTTGTTATGGTTTCTATTCTTTCTTAAAATTCTCATTTTGTGCCTGCATTATTTTCCTTATTTTGTTCAGTTGCCTGTCTTCTTTTGTATTTCATTGAGTTTCTTTCAGGTGATAATTTTTAATTTTTTTTATCAGGGAATTCATAGATCTCCATTTCTTCAGGGTCAGTTATTAGAGATTTGTTAGTTTTCTTTGGTGGTATCATAGTTGCCTGATTCTTCATGATCCATGTAGCCTTGCATCAGTGCCTGTGCATTTGAAGAAGCAAACACTTTTTCTAGTTGTTATAGTCTGATTATAGCAGGTAAAGATCTTTTCCTGTATGTTTCCTGGGCTGATGGGATTACCTCCTGAATTACTGTTATGCTTGGTTGGAGCCAGTTACAAGGCTGTTGCTAAGTCTGCAGCAGAGTCCCTGGTTGGCAGGCTTGTTATGAGGGGCTTGATGGACATGGATCTTCTTTGGTCCCTGTGTGGATGGGACGGCATCCAGTACGTTGTTCAGTAGGGTGGCACTGGAACAAGGGTCTACTTTAGGGTCCACATTTGGGCCCTCAGATAGCAGGCCTATTACCAAGTGTGTGGGCAGGTGTGTCACCTGCCAGGTCCTGGGAGAGTTGCTGCCTGGTCATTTGATAGGTCTTTGAGTAAGCAGGACTGGCCCTGGAATGTGTTCCATCCAAAAGGCGATGGAACCACAGGCTGAAACCTAAGCTTGTTTCCATTTCCATAGTGAAGATTGAGGTCTACAAACCCGGCCCTGGAGGCACAGATGGGCATGACTCCCATCAGGTCTCTGAGTGAGCTGGGCTGCTCCCAGACTGTGGCTGGCAGGGCTAGAGCCAAGTATTGAACCATTTCATAATCTTCTGATGTGCAGACATGAGTATCTCCCACTGGTTCCCTGGGCCAGGAGTACTTCTCATGGACTGTGGTTGGGAGGGACTGGAGTTGAGTATAGGGCTCTTCAGGATCTCTAGGGGTATAGCTGGGAGTATCTTCTTCTGGGTCCCTGTGCCAGCTAGACTGTTTATGGACTGAGGCTGCATCCAGCTTGAGCCCAGATACAGGGCCCTTTCAGAATCTATAGTCTGACTGAGTTTGGTGTTCTTATATCCAGAGTTTCCTGGACTGTGGCTCAGGGGGTCTGGAGATGGTTCATGGGCCACTTCAGGGTCCACAGCTGGGTCTGAAGTCTGTATGCCTCTTCACTGATGCATGGTTGAATGTGACTCCTCTCAGGTTCCTGGGCATATGGTGCTAGTGATAGACCCAAAGTCAGACAGGGCTGTAGCTGAGTTCTCAAGGATATGGACCTGTTTCAGGGTCTGTAAACAGGACCACAGTCAGTGAGCCAGCCACCTGGGTGCAAGCCTGCCTTCTCAAAATGGTTGTCCTCAGTCTTGGACTGCACTGAGGTTTCACAATCCCTACCTGGGTCCCAAAGCTGTTAACAAAGCACTTTTGTCCTGGACGGATGCCAGATTATTGTTGAAGAGGGGGAAATGAGCTAATGACATCTTATTTTACCACTTTGCTCACATCACACCTTATGTATATAATTTTAAAAGTTTTATGATTCTTTTACTTGAGTTTAACAAAGAGGAACAGAAATAAAACTGAAGGAATTGATTTACTTCAGATAAACATTTCTTCATCACAAGAGAGATTAATACCTAAAACTTCTTCTAAAGAAGAAAAATGATTTTGAAAGAATTTAAGTTTGAGGGTTTCTGTTGTTGTTGTTGTTAATTTGATCAGTTTCATTCTTAGGCCATTGCTATTGACTACTTCTAATTTGCTTCGTCCTAACTAGTAATTTGTTATTTAAATGACTGTTATTTCTACATTGTTAAGGTTTCACCATTTACATTCTGTTCTGGGTCTAAAATTCCAAGAAGTCTTAGTTGTAACTTTGAAATAGTTTTGATGATCCCTAGATACAGATAGTTTTCTAAGCAAATATATCCCTTTCCCATAGCCACTGCTTCCATAGTGGACAAAGGATAGGGGAGGGATGAGGAGGAATAGAGAGATGAAAAAGAATAGACCACATGCCCTCAACATTTGGACTCCAAAATCAGACTAACTCAGTTGTAGAGAGCTCTAAGCATCTAGAAGGAAGAAGAAGTTGAACCAGGTTGTGATAAATGAAAATATCTAATGTTATAAAAACATTTACCTGAAAGTGGAATCATCTAATAATCAAAAGTGACTGATAGTTTATGAAATTTGACTAAGTTATTCTCCATTACCCAAGAGGAAGTAGGTGCCATGGAGATAAGTTGGTAGTAGTTGCTAAAAACTTCTATATGTTCCTCCATACTTTGGTGAGTTGAAACTTCTGAATCAAATTAGTTATAGGCTTTTATAATTTATTATTTAAAATTTCAAATACATACAAAAGTAGAGAGAGCAGTCTAATGATCTGTCATGAAGCTATCACCCAAGCACTCAAGCAATCTTGAGAAAGAAAAACGGAGCTGGAGGAATCAGGCTCCCCTACTTCAAACTATACTACAAAGCTACAGTAATCAAGACAGTATGGTATTGGAACAAAAACAGACATATAGATCAATGGTACATGATAGAAAGCTCAGAGATAAACCCACGCACATATGGTCACCTAATTTACAACAAAGGAGGCAAGAACATACAATGGAGAAAAGACAGCCTCTTCAAAAAGTGGTGCTGGGAAAACTGGACAGCTATATGTAAAAGAATGAAATTAGAACTCTTCCTAACACCATACACAAAAATAAACTCAAAATGGATTAAAGACCTAAATATAAGACTGGACACTGTAAAACTCTTAGAGGAAAACATAGGAAAAAACACTCTTTGACATAAACCACAGCAAGATCTTTTTTGACCCACCTCCTAGAGTAATGAAAATAAAAACAAATATAAACAAATGGGA
The DNA here is from genome assembly GCF_963924675.1 of Phocoena phocoena. Taxonomy (NCBI): domain Eukaryota; kingdom Metazoa; phylum Chordata; class Mammalia; order Artiodactyla; family Phocoenidae; genus Phocoena; species Phocoena phocoena. Next base: position 80,011,205 of record NC_089240.1, on the reverse strand, counting down.
CCTAATTAAACTTAAAAGCTTTTGCACAGCAAAGGAAACTATAAACAAGAGGAAAAGACAACCTTCAGAATGGGAGAAAATATTTGCAAATGAAACAATGAACAAAGGATTAATCTCCAAAATATACAAACAGCTCATGGAGCTCATTATCAAAAAAACAAACAACCCAATGAAAAAATGGGTGGAAGACCTAAATAAACTTTTCACCAAAGAAGACATGCAGATGGCCAAGAGGCATATGAAAAGATGCTCAACACCACTAATTATTAGAGAAATGCAAATCAAAACCACAATGAGGTATCACCTCACACCAGTCAGAATGGCTACTATCAAAATATCTAGAAACAATAAATGCTGGAGAGGGTGTGGTGAAAAGGGAACCCTCCTGCACTATTGGTGGGAATGTAAATTGATACAATCACTATGGAGAACAGTATGGCAGTTCCTTAAAAAACTAAAAATAGAACTTTGACCCAGCAATCCCACTACTGGGCATATACCCTGAGAAAACTAATTCAAAAAGAGTCAGGTACCACAATGTTCACTGTAGCACTATTTACAATAGCCAGGACATGGAAGCAACCTAAGTGTCCATTGACAGATGATTGGATAAAGAAGATGTGGCACATACATACAGTGGAATATTACTCAGCCATAAAAAGAAACAAAATTGAGTTATTTGTAGTGAGGTGGATGGACCTAGAGTCTGTCATACAGAGTGAAGTAAGTCAGAAAGAGAAAAACAAATACCATATGCTAACACATATATATGGAATCTAAAAAAAAAAATGGTTCTGAAGAGCCTAGGGACAGGACAGGAATAAAGATGCAGATGTAGAGAATGGACTTGAGGACATGGGGGGGGGAAGGGTAAGCTGGGACAAAGTGAGAGAGTGGCATGGACATATATACCCTACCAAATGTAAAAGAGATAGCTAGTGGGAAGCAGCCACATAGCACAGGGAGATCAACTTGGTGCCTTGTGATGACCTAGAAGGGTGGGATAGGGAGGGTGGAGGGAGGGTTAAGAGGGAGGAGGTATGGGGATATATGTATGCATATGGCTGATTCACTTTGTAGTACAACAGAAACTAGCACAGCATTCTGAAGCAGTTATACTCCATAAATATATATTAAAAAAAACTTTTCAAATACATACAAAAGTAGAAAGAGCAGTCTAGTGATCTGCCATGAAGCCATCACCCACTGTCAATATTTGTCCACTGTTAGTTTGTCTGTTCCCCCATTTTAAATAATATATATTTTCCTTTTTAACTTTTAATTTTAAAATATTTTCAAATTTATAGAAAAGTTGCAAGACTAGTACAAAGAATGCCTGAATACCCTTCACTCAAATTTTCCAGTTGTTAACATATTATCAAATTTGCTCTATCACTCTTTCTTTAGATACATATTATCTTTTCTAAATTGTTTGATTAAAAATTATTGACATGTGCCCCCTCAACTTCTAAATACTTAAGTGCTTATTTCTTAAAAACAAGGATATCCACTTACATAACCACAGTAGATTTGGCAAAATCAATAAATTAGTGCTGATATAATCCTAGTGTCAAATCTATAGACTTCATTCAAATTTTGTCATTTTCCCAATAATGACTTAAAGCAGAAGGAAAGAAATCTCTGCCTAAGACAAATTCAGTATCACACATTGCACTTCGTTATGTCTCTTTAGTCCTCTTTAATCTAAAACTGTTCTTCAGTCCTGTTGAAGACCTTTTGTCTTAGGTTATTACGACCTTGATATTTTTAAGGAAGGTTGGCTGGTTATTTTGTCCCTCTGTTTAGATTTGGCTGTTGTTTCCTTATGATTATATTCAGTTTAGCATCTTTGGCAGGAACACCACAGAAGTGATACTGTGTCTTTCAAAGCAGCCTATCAGAAGATACCATTAAATGTGGTGTTAACTTTGGTCATTTGGTTAAGATGGTATCAGTTATGTCTCCCAATTCAAAAGTTAATATGTTTTCTTTTGTAATTAATAAGTATATTTTGGAGAGATAATTTGAGATGATTTAATATGCCATTTTTCACCAAATTTGCACCCACTAGATTTAGCATTCATTGATGATTCTTGCCTGAATTATTACTTCCTATGATGACAAATACTAATTTTACAATTCTATGATTCCTTTTATGTTTACTAGTTGCCATTTTACCACAAAGAAGAGCTTTCCCTACTCCTCCATTTATTCATATGTATATCAGTATGAACTTATGCATTTTTATTTTATTCAATGGATTATTAACCATTATTGTCATTATTTCTTTGATGCTCAAATTGTCCCAGATTTGGCCATTGAGAACCCCTTCAAGCTGCTATCTATATCATTTTGACATGACCTCATCATTACTTTCTGACACCTCAAGATGTTTCAGGATCATTTTGTTCTTTCCATGTACCAGTCATTTCTGGAATCAGTCATTTCTCTAAGAAGTCCTGGTTACTTTTGCTGGAGTTTAATATGCAGAGACCATGATCTGAACACTAGGTGCTCATTACTTCTGGGATGCCATTGTCATTGCTTTAGATCCTTTTAATAGACAAAGCTAGAATATGTTTGTGTGTTTGTGTGTCTATACAGTTAGGTACATATGTACATGTTTACATATATATCTATGTATATACATACATGTATGTATTATATACATGTATATCATATATATGTGTGTATATACAGATATGTGGGTATATGTACATACATATGTGTATATATATATACATACATATCTACCTAAAATCTGGTTATCTTTTTATCTTCATACCTATCTATCATCTATCTGAAAAACCATGAGCTCATACTGTTAACTACAATTCTGATATAAAACCACAAAATTCATTCTAACCTCCACTTTTTTCAGATTTGGAACTCCCTTCTCAGGAAATAAGAAATCTCTCTCCCTTTCTCTATATTATGCTATACTCATTGCTGAATCCTAGCATATACACACCCATGAGTATTTCATAATTGCTAGCCCATAGGGAAAAATACACCTTCTGCCGGGAATTCAGTGTTTGTTTAGAGTGGGTTTTTATGGATTAATACTGAGGGTGTATAGTCCAAATATTGTGTTAATAAGTTAGTTGGGTTAGTCATTCTCCTCCCTCCCCTTCAGTGTTGAGATGTAATTTATTTACAATACCATTAGGTTCTTTTTTTTTCTGTTTGTACTCCACTTTAGTTTTTACTTTCCCCATCCTGGTTGGTTTTATTTTTGTTTAACATCCACAATATTGATATGATACCAAAACTATAAACAAAGATGTATTGTGAGAGAAGTGTTACTCCAAAACCTCTATCCCATCATCACCACTAGTCCTTTCTACCTAACACCTATGCACTCCCTGGAGGTAGCAAATATCATTTGTTTCTGAATTATCCTTCCTGTGTTTCCTTTTTGCACAACTGAGTAGATGACTATGTATTGTCTTATTTCCCCTTTTCCTTTAAACAAAAGTTAGCATACTATAGATACTCTTTTCACTTTACATAGTTTATTCAACCACTTCCCTATGTATGAACATTTAAATTGCTTCTAATATTTTGCAGCAACTGCATACAACACTGCAATGAATAACCTTGTGCATATATATTTTCCTGTTTTTGGAATTGTATCTTTATGGTAGCAGGATTGCTGTGTCAAAATATAAATGCATTCATAATGTTTGTTAGATATTACTGAATTCCCCACCATAACTGTTGCATGTGTTTGCATTCCCACCCACAATGAGTGAGAGTGCTGGTTTTCCTACAGCTTCACCAACAGAATGCATTGTCATAATTTTTGCCAATTTGATAGGTGAAATATAGTATCTCAGTGTACTTTCAATTTACGTTTCTAGTATGATGAATGAGTTTGAACATCTTTTCATATGTTTAAGGGATACATATATCATGATCTATATGATATATATAGTAGTCTATTCATGACTTTTACCCATTTTCTATTAGATTTTGGTCTTTTCTCCTCAATTTTTTGGAGTTGTTATAAAGCTAGAGATATTAGTCTTTTAACTGTGATATATGTTGGAATATTTCTCCCAGTTTGTGAGTTATTTATATATATATAGATAGATAGATAGGTAGATTGATTTTTTTTTTTTTTTTTTTTTTTGCGGTATGCGGGCCTCTCACTGTTGTGGCCTCTCCCGTTGCAGAGCACAGGCTCTGGACGCGCAGGCTCAGCGGCCATGGCTCACGGGCCCAGCCGCTCCGCGGCATGTGGGATCCTCCTGGACCGGGACACGAAGCTGTGTCCCCTGCATCAGCAGGCGGACTCTCAACCACTGCGTCACCAGAGAAGCCCGTGAGTTATATTTTGATTTTGCTTTTGGAAATTTTGTGATGACTTTTAAATTTTTTATATAGTCAAATTTATCAACCTTTTATTTCATTAAATCTGGATTTATGTCATTGGTAGAAAGTTTTTTCCTACACTCAGAATTTTTTCTAGTACTTATATGGTTTCATTTTTTACATTTAGACCTCTGACCTATTTGGGGTTTATTCTCATGTATGGTGTAAAATAGTCTCTCTTTTAACGTTTTCCTAAAATGGCTAACTGGTTGTTCCAGCACCACTAAAAAAACTAAGTCTATCTTTGTGCCAGTGATTTGAGATGCCAGCATTATTGTGTACTAAATTTCCATGTGTACTTGGATATATTTCTGGACTTTCTATTCTATTCCACAGGGCTATTGGTCTATTTATGCACAAGTACTGCAGTGTTTTCATGATAGAAGTCCATGGTATGTTTCAATTTGTGGTCCTCCCAGTCCTCCCTTTTAGGTTTTTCTTTTTCAGTGTATACTCTCTAATTTTGGGTTTTATTTTTCCATATGAATTTTAGTATCAACTTGGCTCCAGGAAAGAAAAAACTTCCTGGTATTTTTTATTGGGATTTTTCTTAATTTATAAATTAACATAGAGAGAACTGATGTCTTTATGTTGTAGAGATGTTCTAACCAAGAAAAAGGGTACTTTTTCATTTGCTTGAGTGTACTTTGTCAAAGCTTTCAGGAGTGTTTTAAAATTTTCCTCATAGAGGTCTGTACATTTTTTGTTAATATTATTCCTAAGTATTTCATCTTTTTGTTTCTCTTGTGAATGGGAATTTCTCTACCAATATATTTTCTAGCTGTTATTATTTGTGTTTGTAAGGGCTATTGATTTCTATATGATGATTCTGTATCTTGCTACTTTACTGGATTATTTTATGGGTTTGAGTTAGTTTTAATGTTGAATCTCTAGGTTTTTCCAGATATGTTATCCTATCGTCTGCAAATACAGGTAGTTTTCCTTCTTTTTTTTTTAATTGACATGTAATTGACATACATTATAATAGTTTCAGGTGTACAACAAAATCATTTGATATTTGTATATATTGCAAAATGATCACCACAATACATCTAGGTAGCATCCATCACCGCACGTAGTTACAAATTCTTTTCTTGTAATGAGAACTTTTAAGATTTGCTCTTTTAGCAACTTTCAAATATGCAATACAGTATTATTAACGACAGTTGCCTATCCATTACATCCCCATGACTTATTTATTTTATACCTGGAAGTTTGTACCTTTTGACTCCCTTGAGAAGTTTTTCTTTTTATATTTCAGTTATTATTACTTCTAATTATTTTCTCTTTTCTTGTTGCATTGAGTGATGCCTCTGTATAATGCTGAATAATAGAGTAAGTAGTGGGTACCTTTGTGTTATTCTTGATTATAGTCGAAATGGTTGTAGTGTTTCCATATTAAATAAGATGCTAGCTTTATGGGTAAAAAAGCACAGGTGAAAGCAAAGAGACCAGTGATAAAGCTATGACAATAGACCAGGTGGAGGTCACCTAGTCAGGGTAATGGATTTAAGATATATTTTTAGGTAGCAGCAACTCTGCTTGAAAGTGCATGTGTCATAGGAGAGAAAAGAAAAACATTAACTTGAATACATTTTATTCAAGCAACTGGGTGTATGCATGTATTATCTCCTCATCTACATTGAAGGATCTTTGACAGTAAACAGTTATGGTATAGTGGTTAAAATTTCGTGTTTTGCAAATTTATGGTTACTAGGCAGTAAGGGAAGGAGAGATAAGTTAGGAGATTGGGATTGACATGTACACACTGCTTTATATAAAACAGATAACTAATAAGGACCTACTGTATAGCACAGGGAACTCTACTCAGTACTCTTTAATGACTATATGGGAAAATAATCTAAAAAAGAGGGGATATATATATATATATATATACATATAGCTGATTCACTTTGCTGTACAGAAGAAACTAACACAACATTGTAAATCAACTATATGCCAATAAAAATTATAAAAAGAAAAAAAATTCATGTTTTGGAATCCAATTTCCTGGATTTAAAATCAGGCTTCAACATTTACTATATGGCCTTGAACAAGTTAATTAATCATTCTAAGTCTTGGTTTTCTTTCACATATATATAAAAGGTGATAATAATAATACCTAGCTCATAAGGTGTTTATGGGGATTAAATGAAAAAAAAAACATAAATAATAACAACAAGAATAACCCTTAGCAAACTGTTTGTACATATAAGGGCTTAATAACTATTAAGTGATGACAATGATGATAATGATAGTAGTGTATCATAAATACCACCTGGTGTCTCTCAAGTTTTCCATAAATACCATTCAGTCAATGATTTGGCTTAAAAATGCCTCTTGATATAAAACATCCATTTTAGGTCATTTTCTTACATTGCAAGTTCTGGTATTTGTAGTGAGTATTCTGCTTTATGTTAGGTTAATGTTTAGTTTTTAGAGTAATGGAATTTTTAAGACACAGTAAATGTATCCTAAAATATCTCAGACTACTTCTCTGGTGAGACCAGATATTTGATAAATATACATGGTAAAAGGTATTGGTAAAACATAGCAGGTTAATCAATTCAAGTCCTGTATTTGTGCCAGTGAACAGCATTTTGCCTGAAGCAGATAGAACTTGTTATAAAAAAATGGCAAAATTTTCTCTGGCACCAAATCAACAAAGTGACTGCCTTTTAATGTATTCTCATTTGGGTGGTTGGCTGGGTGGTAAGAGTGAAAATGATCATTACATACTTTTTGTGAACTTGAATAACAATTACATTTCTGAGCAATGGTTTACATTTTGTCATTTACTTGGTTAAATTCCCATTAAGCAAAGGAAAATTTACTGTATATTATTCAGGATGCTCTTGTTGGGAATACTCTTAATTAAGAAATACCATAGAAATCTCCTTACTGTCTAGAAATAGCTCATTATCAAAAAAGAAAAAAATGTAAGTCGATTATACTCATTAAATTTTGAATCTGAATATAGTTCTTCTAGCAAGTTATTCTCTTAAAGGGTAGTGCTACTGAGGCCCTGATAGCTCTAGAAAATAAATCCATTCACAGTTATATTTAATGCTGAATTTTAAAAATATTTGCACATTCTTATGTATAGAGATGAAAAGGAAGGATGCAAAATTCATTTTAAAATCTACATATCTTATAAATTGTCTAACTGATATAGCTACATAAAAGTGTGATTATTTATTCCCTTTGAGTTGATAGTCATTAAATCTAGTGTCAAGAGAAAAAGAATGAGGGTCATATCCTGCTGTGGTTTTGACTATGATGCTTCTGATTGAAGTCAGTGGGTGTTTGGTGTTTGAAATGATGACAGTCTATAAACTATGATAATTTGTTTCAACTGGAACCTTCAACTTTGTCTTCTGAAATATACAGCAAGAGTGACATCTGAAGAAAATTTTCAATGAAAAACTACATCTTTCAAATATATTTTACCTTGTAAATGCTTGTAAAAAGATTATTACTCAATCATTTTTCCTTTGGTCAGAAGTACATTAGTAGTGGACATTGTTATTCTTTTGCTTTTCATATCATGTTGTGCATAGATACTCCCTTTCATTCTGCTTGTAATATAAGCAGTCTTGTATTCGTCATTGAAAGTATTATGTATCAGAGTTTAGAGTGGTTATCTCTAGCAAACAGAAAGCTATTTCCCTAGCTACAATTATGCTTAGTGGTTCATAAATGTCTGCATAATTATGCTCTTGTTTACTTAGCCTCCTTGTTTATTTTCATCCCTACTAGTTATTCTTTAATGCCCCTTGTATAATGCAAATTAGTCATCTATATCCCTAAACCAGAGTGTTGAATTTACATTAGATTACTTTGCTGCCTGTATGCTAATCACTTTTCAGATACTTTGAAATAAACCAGCCCAGTTTTAAAATGAATTCTAACATTGCAATTAAAAAGAAGGATGTAGATGCATATTATTATATCCACATCATTGTGATCATAGAAAATACATCTATTGTTAAAATTAAGTAAAAAAAGCAACAAATAGTATTTAAAAAGAAATAGAAAAGGCAGTAATTTTACAAAGCACTCTTATAAAAGCTATCTTTCACGTTATTTTTAAAACAAATATAGGAAATATAATAATTACCTTGCAGTCAAAACCTTGTGGGTTTTTTGACATTGCTATTGCAGAAAGGATCCAGGGAACAATTGTCTTGAGAAACAAAAATTAGAGTTTTGACTTTGATTTCTCAGTTAGAGGGAGGAGAATTTCTGATTCTTGAGACAGATCATTACAATAGCAGATAGATCCTAGTACAGACCTAGGAGGTTACAATCATAGATCAAAGAGCTGAATATGGATGCAATCAAGAAGAAAGATTTATATGAAACTAGCATCCCATGTGAGGTTGATTTTGATATCAGATAGCTCAAGAATATAGTTGAACACATTACTATGAAATACAGACAGCCAATTTGAATCAGTAAAGCAAGATTCAGAATCCAGATTTCTGGCACAAGACTCCTCCCCCCATGAAATCTTTCTGCTTTCAGTAAAGCAGTTCCCATTTCCAGTTTATACCTGTCAGAAATTTACAACCTTCTGTCCAGAATCCTTGGTACACGGCATATAATCTAAGCAGGCTCAAGCAGGGGGAAATGGTGTAACAGAAGAATTTTTTTTTTTTGTCTGGAAAATATGCTATGCATTGTGAACCCTGGAATTGCAGTAGCCGTTTCACCACTATGAAGTAAGCCAGCTTGAGGACAAAGCACACTTTATTTATTTATTTATTTATTGTTTTAATATGTGTAATATTATGCAAATCATGGATGGTTCAAGACAAATTGTACTATTAAAGGCAATGATTATTCCTATTATAAAATAACAACCATAATAATATAACAGATAATTTATTTGAATATTTACCATAGAAAGCCTAGTAACACCTGCTTCTATGTTTTCAGCATGGGTTATTTAATTTAATCCTTACCCTGATTCTATGAAGCGTGTACACGCTTTGTTTTTTTTTTTTTAACATCTTTATTGGAGTATAATTGCTTTACAAAGGTGTGTTAGTTTCTGCTTTATAACAAAGTGAATCAGCTATACATATACATATATCCCCATATCTCCTCCCTCTTGCGTCTCCCTTCCACCCTCCCTATCCCATCCCTCTAGGTAGTCACAAAGCACTGAGCTGATCTCCCTGTGCTATGCGGCTGCTTCCCACAAGCTATCAATTTTACATTTGGTAGTGCATATATGTCCATGCCACTCTCTCACTTCATCCCAGCTTACCCTTTGCCATCCACATGTCTTCAAGCCCATTCTCTATGTCTGCATCTTTATTCCTGTCCTGCCCCTAGGCTCTTCAGAACCATTTTTTTAAAATTCCATATATATGCGTTAACATACGATATTTGTTTTTCTCCTTCTGACTTACTTCACTCTGTATGACAGTCTCTAGATCCATCCATGTCTCTACAAATGACCCAATTACATTTCTTTTTAAGGCTGAGTAATATTCCATTTTATATATATGTGCCACATCTTCTTTATCCATTTGTCTGTCGATGGACACATAGGTTGCTTCCATGTCCTGGCGATTATAAATAGTGCTGCAATGAACATTGTGGTACTTGTTTCTTTTTGTATTATGGTTTTCTCAGGGTATATGCCCAGTAGTGGGATTGCTGGGTCGTATGGTAATTCTATTTTTAGTATTTTAAGGAACCTCCATACTGTTCTCCATAGTGGCTGTATCAATTTACATTCCCACCAACAGTGCAAGAGGGCTCCCTTTCCTCCACACCCTCTGTAGCATTTACTGTTTGTAGATTTTTGGACGATGGCCATTCTGAGTGGTGTGAGGTGATACCTCTTTGTAGTTTTGATTTGCATTTCTCTAATGATTTAATGATGTTGAGCATTCTTTCATGTGTTTGTTGGCAATCTTTATATTTTCTTTGGAGAAATGTCTATTTAGGTCTTCTGCCCATTTTTGGATTAGGTTTGTTTATTTTTTTGATATTGAGCTGCATGAGCTACTTGTAAATTCTGAAAATTAAGCCTTTGTCAGTTCCTTCATTTGCAAATATTTTCTCCCATTATGAGGATTGTCTTTTCATCTTGTTTATGGTTTCCTTTGTTGTGCAAAAGCTTTTAATTTTCATTAGGTCCATTTGTTTATTTTTATTTTTATTTCCATTTCTCTAGGAGGTGGGTCAAAAAGGATCTTGCTGTGATTTATGTGTTAGAGTGTTCTGCCTGTGTTTTCCTCTAAGAGTTTTATAGTGTCAGGCCTTCCATTTAGGTCTTTAATCCATTTTGAGTTTATTTTTGTGTATGGGGTTAGGGAGTGTTCTAATTTCATTCTTTTACATGTAGCTGTCCAGTTTTCCCAGCACCACTTATTGAAGAGGCTGTCTTTTCTCCAATGTATATTCTTGCCTCCTTTTTCAAAGATAAGGTGACCATATGTGTGGGGGTTATCTCTGGGCTTTCTATCCTGTTCAATTGATCTATATTTCTGTTTTTGTGCCAGTTTCATACTGCCTTGATTACTGTAGCTCTGTAGTACAGTATGAAGACTGGAAGCCTGATTCCTCAAGCTCCATCTTTCTTTCTCAAGATTGCTTTGGCTCTCCAGGGTCTTTTGTGTTTCCATACAAATTGTGAAATTCTTTGTTCTAGTTCTATGAAAAATGCCAGTGATAGTTTGATAGGGATTGCATTGAATCTGTAGATAGCTTTGGGTACTACAGTCATTTTCACAGTGTTGATTCTTTCAATCCAAGAACATGGTATATCTCTCCATCTATTTGTATCATCTTTAATTTCTTTCATCAGCGTCTTATAGTTTTCTGCATACATGTCTTTTGACTCCCTGGGTTGGTTTATTCCTAGGTAGTTTATTCTTTTTTTGCAATGGTAAATAGGAGTGTTTCCTTAATTTCTCTTTCAGATTTTTCATCATTAGTGTATAGGAATGCAAGAGATTTCTGTGCATTAATTTTGTATCCTGCAACTTTACCAAATTCATTGATTAGCTGTAGTAGTTTTCTGGTGGCATCTTTAGGATTCTCTATATATAGTATCATGTCATCTGCACACAGTGACAGCTTTACTTCTTCTTTTGCAATTTGTATTTGGTTTATTTCTTTTTCTTCTCTGATTGCTGTGGCTATGACTTCCAAAACTATGCTGAATAATAGTGGTGAGAGTGACAACCTTGTCTTGTTCCTGATCTTAGAGGAAATGGTTTCAATTTTTGACCATTGAGAACGATGTTGGCTGTGGGTTTATCATACATGGCCTCTATTAAGTTGAGGTAGGTTACCTCTATGCGTACTTTCTGGAGAGTTTTTATCATAAGTGGGTGTTGAATTTTGTCAAAAGCTTTCTCTGCATCTATTGAGATGATCATATGGTTTTTATTCTTCAATTTGTTAATATGGTGTATCACATTGATTTACTTGCATATATTGAAGAATCCTAGCATTCCTGGGATAAACCCCACTTGATCATGGTGTATGATCCTTTTAATGTGCTCTTGGATTCTGTTTGCTAGTATTTTGTTGAGGATTTTTGCATCTATGTTCATCAGTGATATTGGCTTGTAGTTTTCTTTTTTTTGTGACATCTTTGATTGGGTTTCGTATCAGGGTGATGGTGGCCTCATAGAATGAGTTTGGGGGAGTTCCTCCCTCTGCTATACTTTGGAAGAGTTTGAGAAGGATAGGTGTTAGCTCTTCTCTAAATGTTTAATGGAATTCACCTGTGAGGCTATCTGGTCCTGGGCCTTTGTTTGTGGGAAGATTTTTAATCAGTTTCAATTTCAGTGCTTGTGATTGGTCTGTTTATATTTTCTGTTTCTTCCTTGTTTAGTCTCAGAAGGTTGTGCTTATCAAAGAATTTGTCCATTTCTTCCAGGTTGTCCATTTCATTGGCCTATACTTGCTTGTAGTAATCTCTCATGATCCTTTGTATTTCTGCAGTGTCAGTTGCTACTTCTCTTTTTTCATTTCTAATTCTATGGATTTGAGTCTTCTTCCTTTTTTCTTGATGAGACTGGCTAATGGTTTATCAATTTTGTTTATCTTCTCAAAGAAGCTGGTTTTAGTTTTATTGATCTTTGCTATTGTTTTCTTCATTTCTTTTTCATTTATTTCTGATCTGATCTTTATGATTACTTTCCTTATGCTAACTTTGGGTTGTTTTTTTTTTTTTTGTTCTTCTTTCTCTTATTGTTTTTGGTGTAAGGTTAGGTTGTTTATTTGAGGTGTTTCTTGTTTCTTGAGGTTGGATTGTATTGCTCTAAACTTCCCTCTTATAACTGCTTTTGCTTTATTCCATAGGTTTTGGGTCATTGTGTTTTCATTGTCTTTTGTTTTTAGTTATTTTTTGATATCCTCTTTGATTTCTTCTTGATCTCTTGGTTATTTAGTAGTGTATTGTTTAGTCTCCATGTGTTTGTGTTTTTTACATTTTTTTTTCCTGTAATTGATACATAGTCTCATAGCGTTGTGGTCAGAAAACATACTTGATATGTTTTCAGTTTTCTTAAATTTACCAAGCCTTGATTTGTGACCCAAATGTGGTCTATCCTGGAGAATGTCCCATAGCACTTGATGAGAAGGTGTATTCTCTTCTTTTTGGATGGAATTTCCTATAAATATCAATTAAGTCCCTCTTTTTTAATGTATCATTTAAAGCTTGTGTTTCCTTATTTATTTTCATTTTGGATGGTCTGTCCATTGGTGAAAGTGGGGTGTTAAAGTCCCCTACTATGATTGTGTTACTGTCAAGTTCCCCTTTTATGGCTTTTAGCATTTGCCTTATGTTTTGTGGTGCTCCTATGTTGGGTACATAAATATTTACAATTGTTATACTTCTTCTTGGATTGATCCCTTTATCATTATGTAGTGTCCTTCCTTTTTCTCTTGTAGTAGTCTTTATTTTAAAGTCTATTTTGTCTAATATGAGAATTGCTATTCCAGCTTTCTTTTGATTTCCATTTGCATGGAAAATCTTTTTCCATCTCCTCACTCAGTCTGTATGTGTCCCTATGTCTGAAGTGGGTCTCTTGTAGACAGCATATATACGGGTCTTGTTTTTGTATCCATTCAGCCAGTCTATGTCTTTTGGTTGGAGCATTTAATCCATTTACATTTAAGGTAATTATCAATATGTATTTTTCTATTACCATTTTCTTAATTGTTTTGGCTTTGTTATTGTGGGTCTTTTCCTTCTCTTGTGTTTCCTGCCTAGAGAAGTTCCTTTAGCATTTGTTTTAAAGCTGATTTGGTGTTGCTAAATTATCTTAGCTTTTTCTTGTTTGTAAAGGTTTTAATTTCTCTGTCGAATCTGAATGAGATCCTTGCTGAGTAGAGTAATGTTTGTTGTAGGGTTTTCCCTTTCATCACTTTAAATATGTCCTGCCACTCCCTTCTGGCTTGCAGAGTTTCTGCTTAAAGATCAGCTGTTAACCTTATAGGGATTCCCTTGTACGTTATTTGTTGTTTTTCCCTTGCTGCTTTTATTATTTTTTCTTTTTATTTAATTTTTATAGTTTGATTAATATGTGTCTTGGCATGTTTCTCCTTGGATTTATCCTGTTTGGGACTCTCTACACTTCCTGGACTTGATTGTCTATTTCCTTTCCCATATTAGGGAAGTTTTCAAGTATATTCTCTTCAAGTATTTTCTCTGTCCCTTTCTTTTTCTCTTCTTTGGGACACCTATTATTCAAATGTTGGTGCATTTAATGTTTTCCCAGAGGTCTCTGAGACTGTCCTCAATTCTTTTCATTCTTTTCTCTTTATTCTGCTCTGTGGTAGTTATTTCAATTCTTTTATCTTCCACATCACTTATCTGTTCTTCTGCCTCAGTTATTCTGCTATTGATTCCTTCTAGAGAATTTTAAATTTCATTTATTGTGTTGTTCATCATTGTTTGTTTGCTCATTATTTCTTCTAGGTCCTTGTTAAACTTTTCTTGTATTTTCTCCATTCTCTTTCCAAGATTTTGGATCATCTTTACTGTCATTACTCTGAATTCTTTTTCAAGTAGAATGCCTATTTCTTCTTCACTTGTTTGGTCTGGTGGGTTTTTACCTTGTTCCTTCATCTGCTGTGTGTTTCTCTGTCTTCTCATTTTGCTTAACTTACTGTGTTTGGGAACTCTTTTTCACGGGCTGCAGGTTCGTATTTCCCGTTGTTTTTGGTGTCTTCTCCCAGTGGCTAAGGTTCGTTCAGTAGGTTATATATGCTTCCTGGTTGAGGGGACTGGTTCCTGTGTTCTGGTGGATGAGGGTGGATCTTGTCTTTCTGGTTGACAGGACCACATCCGGTGGTATGTTTTGGAGTGTCTGTGACCTTATTATGATTTTAGGCAGCCTCTCTGCTAATGGGTGAGGTTGTGTACCTGTCTGCTAGTTGTTTGGCATAGGTTGTCCAGCACTGTAGCTTTCTGGTCGTTGAGTGGAGCTGGGTCTTAGCCTTGAGATGGAGATCTCTGAGAGAGCTTTCACCATTTGATATTACATGGAGCCAGGAGGTCTCTGGTGGAACAGTGTTATCAACTCGGCTCTCTCAAGTCAGAGGCACAGGCCTGACATCTGGCTGGAGCACCAAGACCCTGTCAGCCACATGGCTCAGAAGAAAATTGAGAAAAAAAGAAATAAAGAAAGAAAAATAAAATAAAGTTATTAAAATAAAATAAATTATTTAAAAAAATTAAAACATAATGAAAAAATAGAAAAGAATGAAAAAAAGAAAGAAGAGAGCAACAAAACCAAAAAACAAATCCACCAATGATAACAAGCGCTAAAAACTATACTAAGAAAAATAAAAATAAAGAGAGATGGAATTCTAGGACAAATGGTAAAAGCAAAACTGTACAGACATAATCACACAAAGAAGCATACACATGCATACTCACAAAAAGAGAAAAAGCAAAAAAAAAAAATCTTTTGGCAAGTCTGAGGTCTTCTGCCAGTGTTCAGTAGGTGTTCTATATGAGTTTTCCACATGTAGATGTACTCCTGATGTATTTGTGGGGAGGAAGGTGATCTCCATGTCTTACTCCTCAGCCATCTTGAAAGTCTCTCCCAAAGCAGACTTTAAAAGGGCAGAGCTGCGAGTTTTGCTGATCACATCACACCTGAAGCCTATCCTACCTTTGAGCTTTCAATTTCATGAGCCAATAAATCCCCTTGTTTGTTTAGTTTGAATTATCTTTTGTGTTGCTTACAGCATAGAGTCCTACCAGATTTAGAAGGTAGAAACCTCGTGAAGTTGGTGAATGATGACTTTCTTAATGGTTTGATATGGGAACAACTGAACCTAAAATAAGTCCAATTTTAAGAAAAACCATATCATCATTTCATAAAGAAGCACTCTGGGTTCATTTGCACATCATCAGAGCAACAATACCTTTACCACAAATGATTGGAGGTATAAATTAGAAGGAAAAGCAGGAATAGATGTCTAGAAATGCTTTTGAAACATGAAATGAGATTTTAAAGTGAGAATCCCTAACCCCCCTCCCCCAATAGAAAGTATCACCCATTTTGTGACCCTCTACTACAGTTGTCACAGCTACTGCTACATCCTCTTGCTAAATTTTAGTCCTTTCACTTCTGTCTTTTATGAGATCAAACAGCAACAATCATTACAAACTGTTTTAAGAAATAACGTATGCAGAAATGGCATGTAAGCAGCTGCATATATGTGTCTGGAGCAAGGGTTTTCAAACTCGTAAGAATCACCTGTGGAGCTTTTAAAATTCCATATCTCATGCCCAGGCAAATGTGATGCAAGTAGTCATTTTATAGTTATAAAAACTGACTTAAGGAAAGTCAGCTAGTATTTCCTATATATTTTCACGGATCTGGATTCCCCAAACCGGAAAATTTTCAGTCTAAGAATATAGTATTTACAATAAAGTAATAATATGAAATTGACATTTATATTTTCATTTAAGTCATTTCTGCAGCTGATTATATTGTCTTGATTCCATCAGCATATCTTATACTACTATAAATTGACGTTTTAAAGCAGTATCATATATTAAAAGGGGCAGAATTTTGTTTTAAGATAGATCTAGATTCTAAACCTGATTACTTAAACTGTAACTTAACTAGATTTCACCTCAATTTTTTCATTTCTAAACTGTAAATCATTAGGCTTCTTCAAAGGATTTTGGGGAAAAATAAGTAAGATAATGAAGGTATACACCTACCATAGAATTTTGTATAAAGTAGAAGCTAGTAAATTGTAGTTATTGTTACTTTCATTCCTTGGCTATTTAATTCTTTTACATACAATTTAAAAAAATTGTTTGCTTTAGAATGGTGGTGGGAAATTACCAGTTTGGAGAGACTTGGTATAATAATGACAGACCCATCAGTTTAGTTCTTTGAGCCCTAGCTACGTTGTTGGTGAAAGGAAACTGAAGGCTCAGTGCCTTAAACCTCCCAAGAGTAGCCTAGTGATCTTTAAAAATCTGTTGCCTGCTAGGATTTATATTTGTCCTGAAACAGAAATTATGTGAAAAAGAAAATAAGGAAAAAGGTCATAGTTGTGCATTATGTGTATGTTGTTGACAAGGCACAACATTACTCACGTTTAATGAAGTAATAAGACTGTGACTAAGGCAATGATCAATTAAATAACAGTGTAAGCATCCATACAATAAGGGTCTAAAGATTCCAGGCAAAGTTATACAGTTAGATTTATTCGAATCTGTTGTGTAGTATGTTATAACTATTATTCGCTATAAAATTGTACCCTAGAGAACCTTAATTACAAAATAAATGATTAAATAGAAGTGTGGTACTAGACAAAAGAAATATTATGCTGCAATAATTTTCACCTCCTACCTGATAATTTGGAAACGAATGAGAACTAAACAGTATTATGCTCAGTACAGTGTTATTTTCAACTTTTTAAAAATGCTATTACTATTTGTCCAGCATCTCTTAAGCATCCTGAAGGTTTATGAATTTTCTTAACATAGGAAAAGAAAGAATGTGGGACTCAAGAATACTATGTACAGGATCATAACATTAATTCAAAACTAGTGGAAGGAAAGGAGAAACTCATATATTACTGACAGTGGTTGTTTGTGCCTGGTCATTATATGACTGTTGAAAATCCATAGTGGATAAAATAGATTTTCTTGGGACCTAAGTTTTATACTTATGAGGTCTTTATGGAACCAGAAAATTTTGACATAGTTTAGTTAACTATTTCCATAAAAGATACATTTTAATCTCTGCTTTGGTATTTTCATCATTCACTTTTCATTAGGTTGCTGTCATTAATAATGTCAAATACTGCCTATTATTTTGTGCTTTCTTATTGATGAGCCCTTAACCATAATCCGTTAAGGCATTAAGTTCACTTAATGTTTGTTTTCAGCATCTATTTATAAAATATATTTTGTCTCCTGCAAATTTTTCTTTGGTTCAAAAGTAGGGAACTTAAAATTAGTATTCAATCTGGAAAGAAGGAAATCATACTAGTTATATCAAGTAGAAAGAGATTTAGCACAAGGAATTAGGTGCTTGCAAAATCATCAGAAAGGTGGTGGACTGAATGTCAGGGGTGATGTCACTAGTGTTCAGGCTCACTGCCACAGGGAATCAGAGAGTTACTACCATGCAGAATTAGGAAACTAAAGGAATCCTTTGAATACCTTACAGCTCCTCTTCAATCTTGAGAAGGGTGAGTGGGAGGAGAACGCAGAAATAACTTCAAACAACTCGAATCTGGGAAGCCCAAATATCTGCCTGTCACTATTGTCAGTGGAATAAAATGGCTTTTTCTTCTATTCTTCCAAATCTCACATGAAAGCATCTCATTTATAAAAGATAAAATAGATATAGAAAAAAGTGAAGGGTTGGTAATCTGGGAAATGTTGCGATGTTTCAAACTCTTGCAATGGAGGGGATAGCATAGAAGATAACGGAAAGGTTGCCACAAGTCAGCATACAATATTCATCACAGTCCTCTCCTTTGGCAAATAGCATCCATATACATGCTTCTGTTTAAATTCTTAAGCACCAACAATAGCAAACATCTATTTCACCTAAGCGATTGCAGCTATTCCTCATACAAACAAAGGGAGACCCAAAGTCCTATCAGTCACGCATCCTTCTCTGCAGGGTGTTAATTCCTCTTCTAGAGAAGCCACATGACACTTTTGATATCCTGTAGCTTAAAGACTAAACTATAAGGTTAATAGCCACTAATACTTCTTCATTTAATAGGGGAAGGAGAGAGAAAAATAAAAGACTGATGTTTGCCAATTACACAAATATATATTTACAAAGAAAGCAAGGATGAGCATATGTCTACCACACCCCTCATTTCTTCAGTAGTTCGAATTAAGAACTTTAGTACTCATTTCCCGTTCATTTGTAGTCAGCAAAATCTTTTGCTGGCCATGGTTACTTGGTGGTACTATAAGCCAAGACTTCATTCCTGAAGAGTCTCAGCACTTAGTGGTGCTGCTGGTACTGGATTTTTGGGCATCTTCCATTATTAAGATGGAATAGTAGGTCCTTGTTGCTTATCTGTTTGTGTCTAGTAGTTTATATCTGTTAATCACAAACTCCTAATTTATCTCTCCCACTCACCCCCTTTCCCCTTTGGTAACTATAAGTTCGTTTGCTATGTCTGTGAATCTGTTTCTGTTTTGTAAATAAGTTCATTTGTAACCATGTATTCTTTTGCTCCCACTTCCTGACATGAGTACATGAACACATGCTGCCTTCACTCCCCTACTCAAACACACAAATATTTACAAGGAAAGTTTAGCAGTGGTTTCCAAATGCTAGTCTACCTACAAATGGGCTGAATCAGAATAATTTTGGAGGGAGGTATGTACTGAAAATACAGATTCCTGGATGCTATATACTAAATCAGCATTACTTGTGTGGAGCCCAGAAAGCTACTTTTTAAATAAGTACCCCATATATTTATGCACAGGCAGGTTTGTGAACCAAGGTAGTAAACTCTATATTAACCTTGAACTTCTGATATCCACTTAGTATGTGACTGCAAGAGGAAAGCAGAAAAGTGTCCTAGCCGGTGAACTCGCAAAGGGTACTGATTCCATTTCAATGATTTTCTCCTCCAATCAAGAATGAAGAGACTGGATAAAGTGTTTTCTCCCATTTATGGTTATGCTCTATATAGCTGTGAGGGGAGAATCAAACAGAATCAAAAACAGAGTACATCTAAAATTATGGCCTGATTTATAATTTTCCATTCTCTCTTATAGCAACCTCAACTCTTCATTCTTTGACTAACTTACTTTTGATACTACTAACTGACTCACCATGAAATACTTTATGTATGGTAATAATTGTATCATTAAATAATGTTTAATTGCTTATAGTAAGTAAAGCAAAAGAGGAAACCTTTTTGAGGAAGTTCAGAACCCAACTATTTTGTTCATAGGGGTTATTATGTTTGTCAGTTACTCTAGTTATGAGTTGTTTATTATGATCAATGTTCATAATTAATTGATTATTAATGCATCTCACCCTTTCTTTTCCTTATTAACTAAGGTCATGTAATGTGATAATAAAATGTACTTAATATGTAATGCTTCTGTTTAAATGTATAAAATTTGCTAATTGTTGAAATAATTCTTACAATATTATTAGCACCCTGCACTGAGCATTATCTTTTCGTTAGTTACAGAAATTTTTTTTTTGTGGCTTATTCTGTGCACTTCCTCTATTATTTGAAATTTAAGAAATACATTTGCTGATTGCAGGATGGGCATGAATTGCAGTTCTTGAGAATGTGATGGGAAATGACTTTGAAGAAGATATAAATGTATATTTAATGACATGCAGCAAGAGTGAGGTATTTTTCTTGGCTTTTGAAGATCATCTTCTAAACACTAGCCTACCCCTACCTGTGTGAAGCTAAAGCTATGCATAAAAAAAACTCTTCATTCATTCATGTTGTTATATAATTTTAAGTGCTAAGATTTTCCTTTGATGATTTAAAATGATATAGAACAA
The DNA here is from genome assembly GCF_963924675.1 of Phocoena phocoena. NCBI lineage: Eukaryota > Metazoa > Chordata > Mammalia > Artiodactyla > Phocoenidae > Phocoena > Phocoena phocoena. The sequence continues at coordinate 79,990,806 of NC_089240.1, read as the reverse complement.
CTCAGAGCAAAACACAAGTAAATTTTCACTGTTATCAATGTTCCTTAATAGTATGCGATAAGTTTGTATTTATTTTGGTCTTACTATGAATTTCTTCCCTATCCCCTTGTCCTATAGTCTTAATCAATTTTTTCTGTAAGTTTTAAAGTTTTGCTTTTTACATTTCGATCTACACTCTATCCGGAATTAATATTTGTGTGGGGTAGCAATGCTATGCTGGAATCAGCTTGCAAGAGATGATTGGGTGCATCTCTTCCCAACTCTACATTCCATGCCATCACAGCAGTAGCTGGATTACCCATGGTGGGAGTCTTTACACCACAGATATCGGCAAGTGCTAAAAATCAGGCTTCAGATCCCCATGTCCCAGAGAATGGGTTGTTAAACATTTCCTGTCACATCACTTGAAGGTAGGGATCTAATTTTGTCTTATTTCCCATATGGAGAACCAGTTGTCACAGCATCATTTGATGAATAATTCATCCTTTATTCATTGAGTTGTGATGCCACCTCAGTTATATACTAGAACTGTATTATACACATATCTACGTCTTGTCAGGAGTTGAGCTGAGCTGGAGAGAGCTGAGCTGCTAGGTGTTGGAGTAGCCAGTTAAAACAACAAGCCAAAATGATAGTAACATTCAAGGCTTTAATCAGTTACTGTGACAGTATAAGCAAGAGGCTAAACCAGAGAAAGTGCCAACAACCTTGCTCTCTTTCCCCTGCCATGGAATGGTGAACCAGTTGAGGGTCAAGTGGATCAGTGCAGACATGGGGCTCATCTCACTGTCAAGGAAGCCCTGAACAAAAACTCCTGCAGTTTTCTGGACCTGAAGACCAGAGGAGGGTGAGAGGAAAAAAACTAGGAATGGAAAAGTACTGGATATTGAGTTAAAGTGGAGAAAAAGTGCCCCCACCTCCATCAAGAGCTTTCAGCAAAGACACATGAGGAAGGCCTCTGTTGAAAGTCCTCTAGAAAGAATCTTTGGAATGAAGATACCCGGGCTAGGAATGTAGGTATGTGTAAGGGGATGGCGTACCAAGGGGCCTGAGTCAAGGAGAGCAACTTCCTTCAGAGACTAATGCACTGGCTGTGCATCAAGTCTGGGGTGGGGACGACAGCTTTCCCCCATGAGGCTTGCCAGGTAAAGCCATTGTGGTTGCCTATGGTTGGACCTGAAAAATCACACGTAGGATTTTTGGCCAGGAGCTAGACTCCTTAAGTCTGTTTCTCTGTTTATTATTATGCCACTCTGTTCTATTTTTCTATCTCTGAGCTGTTGTTAAAAAATTCAAATTTATATACAACTTTGGATATTTGGGAAGGTGATTCCCTTTTCATTCTCCTCTTATTCTTCTTCATTTACTTATGGTCACATTGTCGTTTGGACTTTCTTCTATAGGAACATCATAGGAAAATTCCCTCAGAAAGCATTATGCATTTACATCCACCATGTATTTTTATCTGCCATGTATTACCCCAGACCTAGGCTATATCAATTTCTCAGCTGATAAATCCTTAGGCTATAATATAAATTTGGATTCTAAATCCAACTGAGGTAAAATCCTAGGGTTTTGGTTTGTCAGTAGAGACCTTTTTTTTTGTTACCCAAAGCCCTGTCTTCCTGCTCTTCCCCTATGTTGGTAGGTAAGGTTTTTCTAGTGTACCTATTCTCTGAGGATGCAGCTCTTAAATGGTCCCAGACCTGTATAAGTATCTCACATTTAACTCCCTGTCTGTCTTGGGCCCCAGCCCTGTCTCCTGCATGGATGCTAGAACACAAATGTATCTTTCCATATCATCATATTCTACATTCTATTTTAGTTTCTTGATTTCATGTATGTTGTATATCAAGTTTCCTAAAAGCATAGTCTCAGAGATTTGGCATGAAAATAATTTATTGAGTCAGTGTTCTTATGGAAAAATCTAAAGGGAGAAGGGGAACCAGGATAGGGAAAGGGAAGTAACTGAGCAAGGATGTGGTTTCAGGGAAAATCTAGCTTTGACTTGATGGTCAGTGGAGAGTCTGGAAGGGGTGGGAGACAGAAGTCTGGAGCATAAATCAAATTGTAGAATTGTCTATCTTTGAGACAAGGGGGCTAGAGTTTTGTACACTAGTATCAGTCAGTCATAGGGATATTGGGACAGGGTGAGGTAAGGCAGCTCTTGTCAGCCAAGGGCAATTCTCCCACAAATGGAGACAGCTATGAGCTGTTAGCAGTCAACATTCACAGCATCTGGGAAAATGGGTACACTGACCAGGTAAAAGGTATCTGAATGGGGCAATGACAACATTTGCAATAATATGTTACCGGCTTCAGCAGCTTGGTGTGCCAATACAGTATCTCTCAATTTTCACTTTTACAATTTATTGCTCACTTATCTTCATTTATAAAAAGTTTATCATCTCCCTCCAGAGGTCTCTTTCTCTGGTGAAACATTCACAGAGACTATGGACTAATCAAAGGGCTCCTGTTTCCAAAAGCCACATAGATGGAACTCGGAATCTTACTAGCCCCAGTGTATGTAGACTGTAAAGTACAGCCTGCATATTGTCAATCTGCACAGTCCATTGTTCCTGCAGAACCCATTTGAAGTCCAGCACTGCAGTGATGCCCTTGCTCAGCCATGCACTTGCTAGTGCTGTTATGTGACCTATTCTCAAACTCCAAGATAACATCTCTTTTAGGCCTCCATATGTGTTTCTTCATTGTTCCCAAACTATATCCTTCTACAGTGGTGACTAGGTCCAAAGAAATTTCCAGATGTAACAACTTGGTATATTCAGCCTACTGGTATACCTATTGGCCTTATATTTATATGACTAAGAGAGGTTGCTCAACTGAATTTTCTGTTAATAACAAAAATATGATTCCAAGCAATTTTCTGTCTCTTCCGGACCAGGGTTTCTCAACCTTGGCACTATTAACATTTTATACTGGATAATTCTTTGTTGGAGGGAAGGCTACACATTATAGAATGTTTAGCAGCACGCATGGTGTCTACTCACTACATGCTAGTAGTACTGCCCACCTACTTTCTAGCTGTGACAACCAAGAATGTGTCCAGACATTTCCAAATGTCCCCTGAGGGTCAAAAATCAGACCTGGTTGAGAACCACTGTTCTAGACATAAAGGCTGAATAGTTATAAAAATCCCTTATCAGCAGCAATCCCATTATATGTTTCTCATTGTTCCCTTAGTTATGTAACCACTTGGAGGCAAGTGGCTATGCGTCCCTCATAGTACTTAGTATAGTACCTTGTACATACTAGTTGATTACTTCTTTGTATATATTAATCTACTATTTATTCTTGCCTATTCTTAACATAAAATCAATCCACTTGATTTTAAAAGTCATTACATGTGCTGCTGAATGAATTGAGAGCCAGGTTCAGTCTGGAGAGAATCTTTTATTCAAATGTTCTAATCCAAATTTCTTAAATGTAACAAGATGTATGTGTCATAATTCTCTGCCACATAAGTAAATTTAACAAAATTAAATGTTTTAAATAAAAACCTTATTTAGGGCTTCCCTGGTGGTGCAGTGCTTGAGGGTCCGCCTGCCGATGCAGGGGACGTGGGTTCGTGCCCTGGTCCGGGAGGATCCCGCGTGCCACGGAGCGGCTGGGCGCGTGGGCCGTGGACGCTGGGCCTGCACGTCCGGAGCCTGTGCTCCGCGACGGGAGAGGCCGCGGCAGTGAGGGGCCCGCGTACCAAAAACAAACAAACAAACAAAAAAACCTTATTTAATTTTTATATAGGTTTTCTTTCATGCCATGAAAATATGGTTGAGTATGTTTGTCTACAAAAGTTGTTAGCATTTATTCTTAATTGGTTTTACACAGTTGATTAATTAGTTAGTGATCAGGGAATATTTAAAATTATGTCATATGCCCCAAATATTCTGGCATTACTCTCTCTCGGCAGTTTAGGGACAAGGCCAACTTGTTGGTCATTATTAAGTAGGCAAGGATAGTGTTTATTGAAGGTGAAGATTTTGAGAGGCATGAATTTAAAAGCAGAGGATGAGTTGATAAAAGGAGAGAATGTGAATGTTGAGAGGTAGTTGTATGCTCCACTTATAAAAATGACATATAATTTGCTTTAGGTCATAATCTAAATTTTGTGGTACCATCTTCTTCAGTTCAAGAATGGTTATATCAGAACAGTAAGTTTTAATAGCTATTGTTTTGCATAGGAAATAGAACATGATTGCCAAAGTATCAGGGCAATTAGTAATAATGAATAGAGAAATGAAAATTCTCTATTCAAAATTCCTCTTTTCTTAGAAATCAGCAAGATGGAAAGGCTTAAACTAGAATAAACAAGTGTTTTTTTCAAATATTCTTTAAGTTTTATGGAATCTGTACAGTTGGTCCTCCATACCTATAGGCTCTACATCCCTGGATTCAACAAACCACAGACAGAAAATGTTCAGAAAAAAAATTCTGGGAAGTTCCAAAAGCAAAACTTGAATTTACTGGGTGCTGACAACTATTTACATAGCATTTACATTGTATTTACAACTATCTGCATTTCATTGTATTCGGTGATATAGTTGATCTAGAGATGATTTAAAGTATATGGGAGGATGTGCATAAGTTATATGCAAATACTATGTCATTTTATGTAAGAGACTTGAGCACCTACAAATTTTCATGTCCACAGGGTCCTGGAACGAATCCCCCATGAATATCGAGGGACAACTGTATTAAATACTGGAACATTTGGTATAATTGTAATTTATGTTATGTATCTGTTCCTCTATAACAAGTGTAGCAAGATTCTATGAGGAATTTTAATCATTAAATTTTTCTGAGGGCAATGTCTCACAAAATTATAGCAAAAATGTTTAATAGCTGACTGGGGTAAGGTAATTTACAGACTATTCTAACCAAATGCAGCAAATTTCATGTGCCTGATCAGTGATGGAACTTTTAAATAAGACTCTTGTATCCCTTGAATTAATGAAGTATTTTGGCAGTATTTAATTGAAATTCTGCCATTAGCATTGGGACTCTTGTGTGGTAGAAAGAACATTTGAGCAGCACAAAGCAAATAGTTTCTAGTCCATATTTGACACTCATTCACTGATTATGTGGCACTGGATAAAATACCTTGCCATGCCTTAGTTTTCTCATCTGTAAAATGAAACATAAATTCCTTCTATGAATTATATCTGATCAGGAATAAAACTTCTACATATTATACTCTGTCTTTCAGCATTCAAGCAATCAACATTTATTTAGAGCCTCTTATATGATAATTCATTCCATCCACCTGTTGGGAACCAAGGTATCGTTGGCTGTGTATCAGAATCACTGGTGAGCTGTTTTAAAACTACAGATTCCTGAGCCCCACCCTAGACTTCTTGAGTTAGAAAATCTGGGTGTTACACTGTGGCATCTATATTTTTAAAAAAACATACCACTCCCCAGATGCTTCTTTCTTATCTGTAACGCAGTTGAGTATAACTCCTGTAGGGCATGAAGAATAGTAAATAAATCATGTAAAAAATCTTACAACTTAGTTGGGCATATAAGTTCAGTACTGAATATAAAGCAAAGGCTAAAAAATATATAAGCATAAATATTAAAGAAAGGCCAAAATAAGTAAGTGGAATAAGTAGAGGATGCAGGGTTTGAATTGAGTTGAAGTTGGAAAAGGGGGGATGGGGGGTGGGGAGAAAGGTGATTTCCAGGAAGGAAAATTTGAGTAGTGATGATGAAACAAGATGCAGTAAAGTCTCACTAGATTAGAGAGAAAGATTGGTGAAAAATAGAAATCTGATTCCTGGCTTCTTAACTTCCTTTTTTATTAAAAATTTTTATTGGGGTATAATTGATTTACAATGTTGTGTTAGTTTCAGGTGTACAGCAAAGTGAATCTGTTATACATATACATATATCCACTCATTTTTAGATTCTTTTCCCATATAGGCCATTACAGTGTATTGAGTAGGGTTTCCTCTGCTATACAGTAGGTCCTTAAGCAACCTAAATGTCCATCAACAGAGGAATGGATAAAGAAGATGTGGTACATATATACAGTGGAATATTACTCAGCCATAACAAAGATGAAATGATGCCATTTGCTTCTTAACTTCTTTGGTTGTTGTTTGATCACTTTTTTTTTACAAGGTGTATTTAATTTATTAATACAATTACACATAATGGTTTAGTCAGATGTTATAAATAATATATTAAAATGTTTCCTTTTCTATTTCATGAAATAATGTTATTGTAGTATGTCATATGCATCTATGACAACAGTCTTTACCATCATTACAACTACTTTTTGAATCATTTAACAAAGTTCTCCAGAACACTTCTTCTGTATAAATAGTTTTGAGATTTTGCTTTCTGAATCTATGTTGCCATCAATTTTTCCAAAGCATAAGTACCATTTGCATAACACTAACACAATTAAAAATAATCTTGTAGGTATGTCTTTTAAAGCTCTGTAATTTTTCCACTTATCAAATTGCCTTTTACCTTTTAAAAACATTTTAATATAAAATATGATACACATTAAAAGAGCACAAAACATCACTGCACAGTTATATGAATGATTATAAAGTGAATTTTGTTTTCACTACCATCAATATCAGAAAACAGAACATTGCCAACCACCCCCACCCAGACTGAAAATAATTATGTGTTCCTTCCTGGTTGCAGTTTCATCCCTCCTCCAAGAAGGAATCACTATTATGTTTTTTCTGGCAATTACTTTTCTTTTTTTTTTTTTTTTTTGTGCTATGCGATCCTCTCACCGCTGTGGCCTCTCCCGTTGTGGAGCACAGGCTCCGGACACGCAGGCTCAGCAGCCATGGCTCACAGGCCTAGCCGCTCTGCGGCATGTGGGATCTTCCCAGACCGGGGCATGAACCCGTGTCCCCTGCATCGGCAGGCGGACCCTCAACCATTGCGCCACCAGGGAAGCCCCTGGCAATTACTTCTTTGCTCTGCTTTATACACTTGCCACTAATATATGTGTACCTCAAATTTTCTATCATAGTTTTGCCTGTTTTATTTAATTTATCTTTATTTTTTACAATTAATTAATTATTTATTTTTGGCTGCATTGGGTCTTTGTTGCTGTGCACAGGCTTTCTCTAGTTGCAGTGAGCTGGGGCTAGTCTTCATTGCAGTGTGCGGGCTTCTCATTAAAGTGGCTTCTCTTGTTGCAGAGAAAGGGCTCTAGGTGCGCAGGCTCAGTAGCTGTGGCTCATGGACACCACAGCACAGGCTCAGTAGTTGTGGTGCACAGGCTTAGTTGCTCTGTGGCATGTGGGATCTTCCTGGACCAGGACTCGAACCCGTGTTCCCTGCATGGACAGGCAGATTCTTAACCACTGTGCCACCAGGGAAACCCCTGCCTGTTTTAAATTTTATATGAAAGTTATCACATTATACGTGCTCTTTTGTGTCTTGCTTTTTTTCTTTCTCAACATTATGTTTATGAGATTCATCCATGTTGCAATTTTCATCACTAAATAGCATTCAACTGGATGAATAGTCCACAGGTAATGTATCCATTCTACTGTTCATGGACATTTGAAATGTTTTCGATTTTTGACTATTTCAAACAATGCTGCTCTTAACTTTAGTTTACATTTACCTGTTGCAGGAGGGGAATTAATGGGTCACAGGAAATGAGTATCTTCAACTTTAATAGATAACGCCAGTCTAGATTCTAAAATGGTTTTTATACTATCACCAGCAGTATGTGAAAATTCAGCAACATTTGGAATTGTGTATCTTTTAATTTTTGGCAAGCAAATGTGTTTGTTATAGCTTGAGTTTGTTCCCTGATGACTAATAAGGTTGGGCACCTTTTCAAATGTTTATTGGCCATTCAGATATCCTCTTTTGAAAACTGCCTGTCCAAGACTCTTACCCATTTTCCCAGTGTTTTCTAATTTTATAAATGTTTTTAATATATTGGGAATACGAGTCTCTTGTTAGTCATATGTGTTGCAAATATCTTCTCCCACTGTTGGTTTACGCTTTTACTCTCTTAATGGTGTCCTTTGATGAGTAGAAATTCTTAATTGTAATGTGCTATAATTTATCCATCTACCCTTTAAAGCTTTATGATTCCTGCTTAAGAAATTCTCTCCTACCCAAAGATCATGAAGATAATCTCATTTGTTTATGATCTAGAAGCTTCATTGTTTTACTTCTCACATTTAGATGTACAATTACTTCCCTGCTTTGATTATTATCTTTCTTTTAACATCTTTATTGGAGTATAATTGCTTTACAATATTGTGTTAGTTTCTGCTTTATAACAAAGTGAATCAGCTATACAGGTACATATATCCCCATATCGCCTCCCTCTTGCATCTCCATCCCACCCTCCCTAGCCCACCCCTTTAGGTGGTGACAAAACACCAGCTGATCTCCCTGTGTTATGCAGCTGCTTCCCACTAGCTATCTATTTCACATTTGGTAGTATATATAAGCCCATGCCACTCTCTCACTCCATCCCAGCTTACCCTTCCCCCTCCCTGTGTCCTCAAGTCCATTCTCTACATCTGCGTCTTTATTCCTGTCCTGCCCCTAGGTTCTTCAGAACCTTTTTTTTTTTTTTTTTTTTTAAGATTCCATATATATGTGTTAGCATACGGTACTTGTTTTCCTCTTTCTGACTTACTTCACTCTGTAAGACAGACTCTAGGTCCATCCATGTCACCACAAATAACTCAATTTTGTTTCCTTTTACGGCTGAGTAATATTCCATTGTATATATGTGCCACATCTTCTTTATCCATTCACCTGTCAGTGGACACTTAGGTTGTTTCAATGTCCTGGCTATTGTAAAGAAAGCTGCAATGAACACTGTTGTACAGGACTTTTTGAATTATGGTTTTCTCAGGGTATATGCCCAGTAGTGGGATTGCTGGTCGTATGGTAGTTCTATTTTCAGTTTTTTAAAGAACCTCCATACTGTTCTCCATAGTGGCTGTATCAATTTACATTCCCACCAACAGTGCAAGAGGGTTCTCTTTTCTCCACACCCTCTTCAGCATTTATTGTTTCTAGATTTTTGATGATGGCCATTCTGACTGGTGTAAGGTGATACCTCATTGTGGTTTTGATTTGCATTTCACTAATGATTAGTGATGCTGAGCATTCTTTCATGTGTTTGTTGGCAAACTGTATATCTTCTTTGGAGAAATGTCTATTTAGGTCTTCTGCCCATTTTTGGATTTGGTTGTTTGTTCTTTTGATATTGAGCTACATGAGCTGCTTGTAAATTTGGAGATTAATCCTTTCTCAGTTGCTTCATTTGTAAATACTTTCTCCCATTCTGAGGGTTGTCCTTTTGGCTTCTTTATGGTTTTCTTTACTGTGCAAAAACTTTTAAGTTTCATTAGGTCCCATTTGTTTATTTTTGTTTTTATTTCCATTTCTCTAGGAGGTGGGTCAAAAAGGATCTTGCTGTGATGTATGTCATAGAGTGTTCTGCCTGTGTTTTCCTCTAAGAGTTTGATAGTGTCTGGCTTTACATTTAGGTATTTAATCCATTTTGAGTGTATTTTTGTGTATGGTGTTATGGAGTATTCTAATTTCATTATTTTACATGTAGCTGTCCAGTTTTCTCTGCACCACTTACTGAAGAGGCTGTCTTTTCTCCATTTTATATTCTTCCCTCCTTTATCAAAAATAAGGTGACCGTATGTGCATAGGTTTATCTCTGGGCTTTCTATCCTGTTCCACTGATCTACATTTCTGTTTCTGTGCCAGTACCATATTGTCTTGATTAATGTAGCTCTGTAGTATAGTCTCAAGTCAGGCAACCTGATTCCTCCAGCTCCATTTTTCTTTCTCAAGATTGCTTTGGCTATTTGGGGTCTTTTGTGTTTCTGTACAAATTGTGAAATTTTTTGTTGTAGTTCTGTGAAAAATGCCAGTGGTAGTTTGATAGGGATTGCATTGAATCTGTAGATTGCTTTGGGTAGTAGAGTCATTTTCACAATGTTGATTCTTCCAATCCAAGAACATAGTATATCTCTCCATCTGTTTGTATCATCTTTAATTTCTTTCATCAGTGTCTTATAATTTTCTGCATTCAGGTCTTTTGTCTCCTTAGGTAGGTTTATTCCTAGCTACTGAGTTCCCCCTCTAATTGTACCAAATACTTTTCTAGGAATTTTTTTTACTTTTTTGTAATATCTGCTTTTCTTCTTACTTTCCATCCTCTCTTCATCACTATGAGGAATTCAGTATAAAATTTAATTTACCTATTTCTTTGAATTGGCCAGCCAGTTGAAGTAAAATGTTTGATTTGGTTTAGCCATTTAGACCCAACTTGGGTAAACTTTTACTCAATTCCCAAGGCCTGTAAAATAAGTAAATCTTCTATTTCCTATTTATGAGGTAATTCCTTTTAATTTAATGAAATAAATGGTGTTACTGGGCTTCCCTGGTGGCTCAGTGGTTGAAGAGTCTGCCTGCCGATGCAGGGGACACGGGTTCGTGCGCCGGTCTGGGAAGATCCCACATGCCACGGAGCAGCTGGGCCCGTGAGCCATGACCGCTGAGCCTGCACGTCCGGAGGCTGTGCTCCGCAACGGGAGAAGCCACAACAGTGAGAGGCCCGTGTACCAAAAAAAAAGAAACGGTGTTACTTGGTGAACAGTACATATTTTAAATTCCACACAAAGGAGACTTGCATTCTAGTGCCAGGGATGATAGACTAATAGTATATGGCACAGTGAGTCTGACCTACCACAAGTCTACATACTTGAATTTTAAGCAAAATGATTCTCTCAGCTACCATCCTAATAGCTCGTAGATTTTGTGAAAATGTTCAGTGGATAAATGACCATGTAAAAACCCTCTGCATGCCCCTATTCCCCTACTCATTTAATCAATGGCCATAATACTAGCAACTTTTCCTTTGGCCTGTCCTTAAACTGAGTTTATGAATATCTGAGAATATTGAAAGCATTAAGAATGAGGGGAAATATGCCTTTCCAAATGAATACTTGGAGAGTGTTGGCTTGATTATCTTTTTTTTGCTCTGGCTGTTTTGTTTTGGTTGTGTAAAAACTACCATCATCCAAATTTTTGTTCCATTTCATGAAGGGGCAAAGTTTCCCTGTAGCATCCTTCATGCCATTTGTACATTCAATTGATTGCAGCTGTATCCGGAAGAAAGGGAACAAATGTTTTGCTGATTCTACTGCCAAGAAGTAGATTAAATTTGGAAACATATCATTGATGGACAATTAAAGCTTAGAAACATGGTATTTGCTAACTTAAACCGGGAAGCAAAGATAAGACACATCAATGTGTTTTCAGTCATGATTCTTATTTAGGTGGTTAGAGTCTGAATATTTAGGTTTAACATTTAATGAAAAAAGGTTTATTTCTAAATCATTTTTGTTCACTTTGTAAAGAATTGATTCCTTCCTATAGCAGCATTTTTAAATGCGCTTCTTTTTCAAAGCCATTGTTTATATACTTAAAAGCAAGAATCATCTGTTTGCAAAAATTAACATCTGAAGTCTACCTGCGTGCATGCCCTACTCCCCTCCCCCCCCCCACATAAACACAGACATAGACAGAATTGTATATAAAAGCGTGTTTTGTGAAATGACAGTAGAAAAGGAGGTTTTCTGAATCAGGTTTTTTGCGATAAGAATGAAAATCCATTTTATTTGAAATGTATCATGACAGAATAATTTCTCAAAACAAACAAAACATTATCTTGTTTACTTATTTTCTTGCTAATTTTAGGACTTTTGAGTATTGTTTATTTTATGATATCTAGGTCTCAGACATGGGACAAGTCCCTAAGCCTCTTTTCAAATGATGTTCATGCCTTGATTTTCTCTTCCTCTGTTGTTGGAGATTTGGCCTAATTCAACAGAGTGCCTTGTTTATCTCTATTTGAGGGGCTTCTCTGGTCAGAAGAAATCTGCTATGGATCATCATGCTGTCAGAAATCCATGCCTCTTCAACTTGATGAAGGCACTGGCAACATGACTGCCTTGGATGTCATTTGAGGCTGGATGGATATCCTGAGGTTTCTCAGAGAAATCTGACAAATACTTGGCAGAGTGGTCACCATTTCTAACAGATTTCATCAGCACTACTCTGTCAGATGGAGGAACATTTCAACACCAACCGGGTATATTGAACACCAGAGCTGCAGAGCTGGCAGCATCGCATACATTTGTGAGAGAACATTGGGATGAACTTGTAACAATCATCAAACAGCTGCAGTCAACACCTGTGTCATGGGAACACATTTTTCTCCTGACTGCAACATGTCAAAACAAAAACCCATCACTAGAGGCCAATGGGAAAACTGTATGAATGCCAGGATTTAGATAATTGTGTAAGGTTTTGAGAGTCCATTTGAAAAAAAAAAGTATTGAGTGTTAGACACCTGCACACTTGCAATGGCCCCCTCTTCTACTTTAGAGTTAGTAGATAGCTTTTCAGTAAATGCCGGCTTTTGTTCTTTTAATAGCTTACCTCTGATCTCTCCTTTCTTTCCCAGTAGTCTAGCTGTTTTTCAAGGCCTGGTTGGCATAACAGAAGATAATTATATATTTTCCCTGAGATCTGTGTTGTAATTTGACTTTTGTGGATTGACCCTGGTATCAGGGTCAAAAAATAGTGCTATAGGGCTCTGGGACTTGCTGTACATAGACAGTAGTTCATTTCCAGAATGAGCTTATTATCCCTTAAAAGCTTATATCAAAGTGAGATGGGGAATTTAGGTGCCTAGCAAGATAATTCAGAAAATACAGCCCTAAAAAACTTACTTCTGCCTGAACTACTTGAATGAATCAAGATAAATTTTTTTGCCTGAATTATCCATCTAATTGCGTCAATTCTATACCTAATTTAGTTTCACTTCCAATAAAGATCTCTACCCTCTCTTTTTCTCCTTTTTACTCCCACCTATCTCCCCATCATAATGTACTTTTACTTTCCTAGTAATTCAAACAAAAAATACACATTGAAGATACATAATTGTAAACAGCTTGTTTTACTTGCATTAGAATATTAAATAACTTCAAAAAAATTTAACCATTTTTAAAATTGAAGTATAGTGGGCTTCCCTGGTGGTGCAGTGGTTGAGAGTCCACCTGCCAATGCAGGGAACATGGGTTCGCGCCCCGGTCTGAGAAGATCCTACATGCCGCAGAGCGGCTGGGCCCATGAGCCATGGCCACTGAGCCTGCGCATCCTGAGCCTCTGCTCTGCAACGGGAGAGGCCGCAACAGTGAGAGAGGCCCGCGTACAGGAAAAAAAAAAAAAAAAATTGAAGTATAGTTAATTCACAGTATTGTGTTAGTTTTAGGTGTACAGCAAAGTGATTCAGTTATACACACACACACACACACACACACACATATTGTTTTTCAATTTTAGATTCTTTTCCACTATAGGTTATTACAAGATATTGAATATAGTTCCTTGTGCTATCAGTAGGTCCTTGTTGTTTATCTATTTTATACATAGTATTGTGTATTTGTTAATCCCAAACTCCAAATTTATCTCTCCCGCCCACCCCCCTCTATCCCCTTTGGTAACCATAGGTTTGTTTTCTATGTCTGTGAGTCTGTTTCTGTTTTGTAAATAAGTTCATTTATATCATATTTTTTAGACTCCACATATAAGTGATACCATATGATATTTGTCTTTGACTTCACTTAATATGATAATTTCTAGGTCCATCCATTTTGCTGCAATTGGCATTATTTCATTCTTTTTTATGGCTGAGTAATAGTCCATTGTGTGTATATACCACTCTTTATCCATTCATCTGGTGATGGACACTTAGGTGGCTTCCACGTCTTGGCTATTGTAAATAGCACTGCTATGAACATTGGGGTACATGTATCTTTTTGAATTAGCGTTTTCTCTGGATATATGCCCACGAGTGGGATTGCAGGTTCATATGATAACTCTATTTTTGGTTTTTGAAGGAACTTCCATACTGTTTTCCATAGTGTCTGCATCAATTTACATTCCCACCAACAGTGTAGGAGGGTTGCTATTTCACCACACACTCTCCAGCATTTGTTACTTGTAGACATTTAAATGGTGGGCATTCTGACTGGTATGATGTGATACCTCATTGTAGTTTTTTTTTTTTTTAATGCTTACTTTATTTATTTATTATATATTTTTTAACATCTTTTTATTTTTTTAACATCTTTATTGGAGTATAGTTGCTTTACATTGGTGTGATAGTTTCCAATTTACAACAAAGTGAATAAGTTATACATATACATATGTTCTCATATCTCTTGCGTCTCCCTCCCTCCCACCCTCCCTATCCCACCCCTCTAGGTGGTGACAAACCACCGAGCTGATCTCCCTGTGCTATGCGGCTGCATCCCCCTAGCTATCTATTTTACGTTTGGTAGTGTATATATGTCCATTGCCACTCTCTCGCTTTGTCACAGCTTACCCTTCCCCCTCCCCATATCCTCAAGTCCATTCTCTAGTAGGTCTGTGTCTTTATTCCTGTCTTACCACTAGGTTCTTCATGACATTTTTTTTCCCTTAAATTCCATATATATGTGTTAGCATATGGTATTTGTCTTTCTCTTTCTGACTTACTTCACTCTGTATGACAGAATCTAGGTCCATCCACCACACTACAGATATCAAAATTTTGTTTCTTTTTATGGCTGAGTAATATTCCATTGTATATATGTGCCACATCTTCTTTATCCATTCATCTGATGATGGACACTTAGGTTGTTTCCATCTCTGGGCTATTGTAAATAGAGCTGCAATGAACATTTTGGTACATGACTATTTTTGAATTATGGTTTTCTCAGGGTATATGCCCAGTAGTGGGATTGCTGGGTCATATGGTAGTTCTATTTGTAGTTTTGAAGGAACCTCCATACTGTTGTCCATACTGGCTGTGCCAATTGACATCCCCACCAGCAGTGCAAGAGTGTTCCCTTTACTCCACACCCTCTCCAGCATTTATTGTCTCTAGATTTTTTGATGATGGCCATTCTGACTGGTATGAGATGATATCTCATTGTAGTTTTAATTTGCATTTCTCTAATGATTAATCATGTTGAGCATTCTTTCAGGTGTTTGTTGGCAGTCTGTATATCTTCTTTGGAGAAATGTCTATTTAGATCTTCTGCCCATTTTTGGATTGGGTTGTTTGTTTTTTTGTTATTGAGCTCCATGAGCTGCTTATAAATTTTGGAGATTAATCCTTTGTCAGTTGCTTCATTTGCAAGTATTTTCTCCCATAATGAGGGCTGTCTTTTGGTCTTGTTTATGGTTTCCTTTGCTGTGCAAAAGCTTTTAAGTTTCATTAGGTCCCATTTGTTTATTTTTGTTTTTATTTCCATTTCTCTAGGAGGTGGGTCAAAAAGGATCTTGCTGTGATTTATGTCATAGAGTGTTCTGCCTATGTTTTCCTCTAAGAGTTTGATAGTTTCTGGCCTTACATTTAGGTCTTTAATCCATTTTGAGTGTATTTTTGTGTATGGTGTTAGGGAGTGATCTAATCTCATACTTTTACATGTACCTGTCCAGTTTCCACAGCATCACTTATTGAAGAGGCTGTCCTTGCTCCACTGTATATTCCTGCCTCCTTTATCAAAGATAAGGTGACCATATGTGTGTGGGTTTATTTCTGGGCTTTCTATCCTGTTCCATTGATCTATATGTCTGTTTTTGTGCCAGCACAATACTGTCTTGATTACTGTAGCTTTGCAGTATAGTCTGAAGTCAGGGAGCCTGATTCCTCCAGCTCCGTTTTTCGTTCTCAAGATTGCTTTGGCTATTCGGGGTCTTTGGTATTTCCATACAAATTGTGAAATTTTTTGTTGTAGTTCTGTGAAAAATGCCAGTGGTAGTTTGATAGGGATTGCATTGAATCTGTAGATTGCTTTGGGTAATAGAGTCATTTTCACAATGTTGATTCTTCCAATCCAAGAACGTAGTATATCTCTCCATCTGTTTTTATAATCTTTAATTTCTTTCACAGTGTCTTATAATTTTCTGCATACGGGTCTTTTGTCTCCTTAGGTAGGTTTATTCCTAGATATTTTATTCTTTTTGTTGCAGTGGTAAATGGGAGTGCTTTCTTGATTTCACTTTCAGATTTTTCATCATTAGTGTATAGGAATGCCAGAGATTTTTGTGCATGAATTTTGTATCCTGCAACTTTATCATATTCATTGATTAGCTCTAGTAGTTTTCTGGTAGCTTCTTTAGGATTCTCTATGTATAGTATCATGTCATCTGCAAACAGTGGCAGCTTTACTTTTTCTTTTCGGATTTGGATTCCTTTTATTTCCTTTTCTTCTCTGATTGCTGTGGCTAAAACTTCCAAAACTATGTTGAATAAGAGTGGTGAGAGTGGGCAACCATGTCTTGTTGCTGATCTTAGTGGGAATGCTTTCAGTTTTTCACCATTGAGGACGATGTTGGCTGTGGTTTTGTCATATATGGCCTTTGTTATGTTGAGGAGCGTTCCCTCTATGCCTACTTTCTTCAGGGTTTTTGTCATAAATTGGTGTTGAATTTTGTCGAAAGCCTTCTCTGCATCTATTGATATGACCATATGGTTTTTCTCCTTCAATTTGTGAATGTGTTGTATCACATTGATTGATTTGCATATATTGAAGAATCCTTGCATTCCTGGAATAAACCCCACTTGATCATGGTGTATGATCCTTTTAATGTGCTGTTGGATTCTGTTTGCTAGTATTTTGTTGAGAAATTTTGCATCTATGTTCATCAGTGATATTGTCCTGTAGTTATCTTTCTTTGTGACATCATTGTCTGGTTTTGGTATCAGGGTGATGGTGGCCTCATAGAATGAGTTTGGGAGTGTTCCTCCCTCTGCTATATTTTTCAAGAGCTTGAGATGGATAGGTGTTAACTCTTTTCTAAATGTTTGATAGAATTCGCCTGTGAAGCCATCTGGTCCTGTGCTTTTGTTTGTTGGAAGATTTTTAATCACAGTTTCAATTTCAGTGCTTGTGATTGGTCTATTTATATTTTCTGTTCCTTCCTGACTCATTCTTGGCAGGTTGTGCATTTCTAAGAATTTGTCCATTTCTTCCAGGTTGTCCATTCTATTGGCATAGAGTTGCTTGTAGTAATCTCTCATGATCTTTTGTATTTCTGCAGTGTCAGTTGTTACTTCTCCTTTTTTATTTCTAATTCTATTGATGTGAGTCTTCTCCCTTTTTTTCTTGATGAGTCTTGCTAATAGTTTATCAATTTTGTTTATCTTCTTAAAGAACCAGCTTTTAGTTTTATTGATCTTTGCTATCGTTTCCTTCATTTCTTTCTCATTTATTTCTGATATGACCTTTATGATTTCTTTCTGTTTGCTAACTTTGGGGTTTTTTTGTTCTTCTTTCTCTAATTGCTTTAGGTGCAAGGTTAGAATGTTTATTCGAGATGTTTCCTGTTTCTTATGATAGGGTTTTATTGCTATAAACTTCCCTCTTACAACTGCTTTTGCTGCATCCCATAGGTTTTGGGTCGTTGTGTGTCCACTGTCTTTTGTTTCTAGGTATTTTTTGATTTCCTCCTTGATTTCTTCAGTGATCATTTCATTATGAAGTAGTGTATTGTTTAGCCTACAGATGTTTTTATTTTTTACAGATTTTTCCCTGTAATTGATACCTAGTCTCATAGTGTTGTGGTCGGAAAAGATACTTGATACAATTTCAGTTTTCTTAAATTTACCAAGGCTTGATTTGTGACCCAAGATATGATCTCTCCTGGAGAATGTTCCATGAGCACTTGAGAAAGATGTGTATTCTGTTGTTTTTGGATGGAGTGTCCTATAAATATCAATTAAGTCCATCTTGTTTAATGTATCATTTAAAGCTTGTGTTTCCTTATTTATTTTCATTTTGGATGATCTGTCCATTTGTGAAAGTGGGGTGTTAAAGTCCCCTACTATGAGTGTGTTACTGTCGATTTCCCCTTTTATGGCTGTTAGTACTTGCCTTATGTATTGAGGTGGTCCTATGTTGGGTGCAGAAATATTTACAATTGTTATATCTTCCTATTGGATCGATCCATTGATCGTTATGTAGTGTCCTTCTTTGTCTCTTCTAATAGTCTTTATTTTAAAGTGTATTTTGTCTGATATGAGAATTGCTACTCCAGCTTTCTTTGGTTTTCCATTTGCATGGAATATCTTTTTCCATCCCCTCACTTTTAGTCTGTATGTGTCTCTAGGTCTGAAGTGGGTCTCTTGTAGACAGCATATATATGCAACTTTTTTTGTATCCATTCAGCCAGTCTGTGTCTTTTGGTGGGAGCATTTAATCCATTTACATTTAAGGTAATTATCGATCTGTATGTTCCTATTCCCATTTTCTTAATTTGTTTGAGTTTGTTATTATAGGTCTTTTCTTTCTCTTGTGTTTCTTGCCTAGAGAAGTTCCTTTAGCATTTGTTGTAAAGCTGGTTTGGTGGTGCTGAACTCTCTCAGCTTTTGCTTGTCTGTTTGGCATAGGGTGTCTAGCACTTTAGCTTGCTGGTCGTTGAATGAAGCTGGGTGCTGGTGTTGAGATGGAGATCTCTGGGAGATTGTCACCATTTGATATTACGTGGAGCTGGGAGGTCTCTTGTGGAACAGTGTCCTGAAGTTGGCTGTCCCACCTCAGAGGCACAGCACTGACTCCTGGCTGCAGCACCAAGAGCCTTTCATCCACACAGCTCAGAATAAAAGGGATAAAAAGTGGAAAGAAAGAAAGAGAATAAAATAAAATAAAATAAAGTAAGGTAAAATAAAATAAAGTAAGGTAAAATAAAATAAAGTTATTAAAATAAAAAAATAATTATTAAGAAAAAAAATTGTTTGTAAAAAAAAAACGACGGATAGAACCCTAGGACAAATGGTGAAAGTAAAGCTATACAGACAAAATATCACACAGAAACATACACATACACACTTACAAAAAGAGGAAAAGGGGAAAAAATAATAAATCTTGCTCTCAAAGTCCACCTCCTCAATTTGGGATGATTCCGTGTCTATTCAGGCATTCCACAGTTGCAGGATACATGAAGTTGATTGTGGAGATTTAATCCGCTGTTCCTGAGGCTGCTGGGAGAGATTTCCCTTTCTCTTCTTTGTTCTCACAGCTCCCAGGGCTCAGCTTTGGATTTGTTCCCGCCTCTGTGTGTAGGTCACTGGTGGGCGTCTGTTCTTTGCTCAGACAGGAGGGGGTTAAAGGAGCCGCTGATTCGGGGGCTCTGGCTCACTCAGGCCGAGGGGAGGGAGGGGTACGGATGCGGGGCGCACCTGCAGCGGCAGAGGCCGGCATGACATTGCACCAGCCTGAGGCGCTCCGTGCGTCCTCCCGGGGAAGTTGTCCCTGGATCCTGGGACCCTAGCAGTGGTGGGCTGCACAGGCTCCCCGGAAGGGAGGTGTGGAGAGTGACCTATGCTCACACACAGGCTTCTTGGTGGCGGCAGCAGCAGCCTTAGCGTCTCCTGCCCATCTCTGGGGTCCGTGCTTTTAGCCGCGGCTCATGCCCATCTCTGGAGCTCCTTTAAGGAGCGCTCTTAATCTCCTCTACTCACGTACCAGGAAACAAAGAGGGAAGTAAAAGTCTCTTGCCTCTTCAGCAGGTCCAGACTTTTCTCCAGACCCCCTCCCAGCTAGCCGTGGTGCACTATCCGCCTGCAGGCTGTGTTCATGCCGCCAACCCCAGTCCTCTCCCTGCGCTCAGATCGAAGCCTGAGCCTCAGCTCCCAGCCCCGCCCACCCCAGCAGTTGAGCAGACAAGCCTTTCGGGCTGGTGAGTGCCAGTCGGCACCCATCCTTTGTGTGGGGATCTCTCCTCTTTGCCCTCCACACCCCTGTTGCTGTGCTCTCCGCGGTCCCGAAGCTTTCCCCTTCCACACCACCAGTAGTCTCCGCCTGCGAAGGGGCTTCCTAATGTGTGGAAACCTTTCCTCCTTCATGGCTCCCTCCCATTGGTACAGGTCCCGTCCCTATCCTTTTGTCTCTATTTATTCTTTTTTCTTTTGCCCTACCCAGGTACGTGGGGAGTTTCTTGCCTTTTGGGAGGTCTGAGGTCTTCTGCCAGTGTTCAGTAGGTGTTCTGTAGGAGTTGTTCCATGTGTAGATGTATTTCTGGTTTATCCGTGGGGAGGAAGGTGATCTCCGCATCTTACTCTTCTGCCATCTTCCCCCTCTCCCCCTCATTGTAGTTCTGATTTGCATTTCCCTAATAATTAGCAATATTGAGTATTTTTTCATGTGCCTACTGGCCATCTGTATGTCTTCTTTGGAAAAATGTCTATATAGGTCTTCTTCCCAGTTTTTGCTTGGGTTGTTTATTTGATATTAAGCTGTATGAGTGGCTTGTATATTTTGGAAAGTAATCTTTGTCAGTAGCATCATTTGCAAATATTTGCAAAAAACTTTTCAAATTTAACTTCTGTTTTAATTTAATTTTTGGTTCTGAAGCATCTTATCCAATTTTGCATTAATGTTACATTTTATGTGTGATGATATTACTTTTACCTGTTAAAGGTGTTTATTTGACATATAATGTAATATGTTCCAATAAGTACTGTCCCACTTAAATACAGTAATAGCGGTAACTAAGCGTAAGAAGGCAACTACACTAAAATTTTCTACTTGTTAAATAATAATGAAGCCTTGTCACTAAAATGAAATTTATCGTATCAATGACTATGCTTTTCAAATTAATGTTTTGTAGTAACATAGGAGACAATTAAGACAAATACTCTAGAAAACCTGAAATGCTATAAGACTGAGAAAACATACACTTGTTTAGTATACCTGAAGGTCAAGAGAAGTAAGTTTATTCACACACTAATAAACTCACTTGATTCACAAAAAATGAGATGTTATCTTCTAGAATAAGAAGAAAATAGACAACAAATTAGTAAGAATAACGAGACAGATAATTTTTGTTTATAATATTTGAAGTCATATAAAATATTAAAATAATATAAAGGAATGAAAATCCACTACAAATCTTATCTGAACTTCATCTTAGATATACATGCTGTAAGGAATGTGTTTGACTTAGGTAAAATTCTTGACAACCTGTAGGGTATATTAATACAGTTCAATTTGGAAGATAAGAATAAATTAATGATAATGACAGATATGGAATCAATTTATCAGAAGTCCCAGTGTTCTTTACCGGCAAAAGTCATTTCCAGATATGGACCACGGCAAATGAGATTTTAAGGTAACCTACTGTCTGATGAAGACTTGCATTAGATTTCTTTAGGTCAAAGGAAACAAGAGAATTCCCCTGTTTGGTATATAAAGAATGGAAATTACTTTGAAGAACTGAATTTTTTGTTTATGAAAAAGAGATTTATGAAATATTTAGTAAAATAATTGAACCAAGACTAAACTTTATAGTTAATGACCTTATCTTTGCAGATAACCTATAGATGAGATAAAATTTAGAACTTGCTAAAACTATGAAATGGTAGGATTTCTTCATGCCATTTAATCCATGGAAATTCAAACTAATGTCTCATATTAAATGTTTCCAGTGTTTTCTAAAGTTCAAAGTATCATGCTCAAGAATTTTAAAATAGATATATCAAGGATGCATGAGAGTAGCTGGATAATTTCATTTTTTCACCCATAGTCAAATACGGAGCTAAAATTTCAGAAATGGAGGAGACCATAGTGGGCATTTCAACAGCTAATTTTACAGACAAGAAAATTGAGGCCCAGAGAAGTTAACTAATGTTTGCGTTAGTTGGCCATGTCCTCAGCAGATTGTCTATTGCTGATAGTGACTCTCTTCCTTTTTATCACAAGTGCATATCACTTAACTATGATTAAAAAAAAAAACAAAAAAAACAAAAAAAACTCCCCCTGGATAAGAACTACTAAACAATTCTAATTACCAGTGGAACAAAAGTTTGCTGCATAGTCTGTTGTACCCCGTGGCTATGCTTGTGCCAGCTTCTTACCTAATGCACAGAAGATGGAGAATGGCCTTCCCTTCCAACTCCTGGGTGTGTTCCCATGCCAACATTATTGTCTAACTTGACTATTCCGTGTAGGTTTTCAATTAAGTTCGAGATCTGCAAGGATATAGATTTAAGGAATGAAGAATACAGGTGAAACTTCTAGGTATTTAAGATTTCATAATAGCTAAATAGTTTAGAACAAGGATAAAAATGAAACGGTGTATGCAAGTAAGAACTAAGAAGAAATTAGTTTGGAAACACTGAAGATATCCAACAAAAACACTATTTAGTTGGTTATCAACTACCTAGGTCAGAAGCACTGTGGAAAGTGCTGATCCCAATAGACGAGAAGATAAGAAAACTCAGGCCACATTTTAGGTCCTCGCAGCCATTTAAGTCAAGATTTATAGAGCCATTAGTTTTGAATAGGGGTTTCTCTTAAGGAATTTTGAATTAGGTAGGACTGGATTCAAATCCCTTGTCTCCCTTTATCATTTGTGAAACCTCAGACAATATATTTTATAAATCCTGGGATTTAAAAAGAATGCTTGCATAATTATGAAATACTTCAAATACAACAGTACAGAAAATAATATAGCAAATACTCATGTCCTTTCCCTTCATGTTTGACAAAAGTTAAAGTTTTTTTTTTAATTTTTGATTGATTTATTTATAATGAATAAAAATTCTCCCCCATCCCATTTATGTCTTGCCTTCCACAGTAATAAAATGCCCTGGAATTGGTCTATATCCACAACATGTATGCAGTTATACAATTTTTTACTGTAGTAAAAAACACAACATAAAATTTATCATCTTAACCATTTTATTTTAATTTTTTAAATTAATTTTTATTGGAGTATGGTTACTTTACAATGTTGTGTTAGCCTCCACTACACAACAAAATGATAAGCCGTATACATACAGATATTCCCTCCCTTTTGGGCTTCCCTCCCATCTAGGTTACCACAGTGCATTAGGTAGAGTTCCCTGTGCTATACAGTATGTTCCCATCAGTTGTCTACTTTATACATAGTATCAATAATATATATGTGTCAATCCCAGTCTCGCAATTCCTCCCACCCCACCCCTTTCCCCCTTGGTATGCATACATTTGTCCTCTATGTCTGTGTCTCTATTTCTGCTTTGCATATAAAGTCATCTATACCATTTTTCTAGGTTCCACATATATACGTTATTATACGATATTTGCTTTTCTCTCTTTTGACTTACTTCACTCTGTATGACATTCTCTAGGTCCATCCATGTCTCTACAAATGACCCAATTTCATTATTTTTTATGGCTGAGTCATCTTAACCATTTTAATGTGTACAGTTTAATAGTGTTAAGTATATCCACATTGTTATGAAACAGATCTCTAAAATTTTTCATCTTGCAAATCTGAAACTCTTTACCCATTTTATCATGTAAGATAAGCTTCCAACTCTTACTTTTGTATATGAATGTCCAGTTTTCCCAACATTATTTGTTGAAGAGGCTGTCTTTTTCACCATTGAGTGGTCTTGACATCCTTGGTGAGATCATTTGACCATATAAGTTAGGGTTTATTTCTGGGCTCTGTATTCTATTCCGTTGGTCTATTTATCTGTCTTTATTCCAACACCACACTGTTTTGATTACTATAGTTTAGTAATATATTCTGAAATCAAAAAGTGTGTCTTTCAACTTTGTTATTCTTTTTCAAATTATTTTGGCTATTTGGAGTCCCTTGAGATTCCATATTAATTTTGAGATTTTTTTTAAATTTCTGTAAAAAATGCCATTGGGATATTGAAAAGGATTGCATTGAATCTGTACATTGCTTTGGGTAGTATGGATATTTTAACATTATTTCTTCCTAATCCATGCACATGAGATAGCTTTCTATTTATTTTTGTCTTCTTTAATTTCTTTCAGCATTGTTGTGAGGTTTTCAGTGTACAAGTCTTTCACCCCCTTGGTTAGATTTATTCCTAAGTATTTTATTCTTTTTGATGCTGTTGTGAGTGGAATTTTCTTAATTTCTTTTTTGGATAGTTAAATGATAGTGTGCAGAAACATAACTGATTTTCATATGTTGATTTTGTATCCTACAGCTATGCTGAATTTGTTCATTAGTTCTAACTGTTTTTTTGTGGAGTCTTTAGGGTTTTCTACATATAAAATCATGTCTACAAACAGGGATAATTTTACTTCTTTTCAGATTTGGATGTCTTTTATTTCTTTTCTTGCCTAATCACTCTGGTTAGGACTACCAGTACTATGTTCAATAGAAGTGGCAAGAGTCAGCATCCTTGCCTTGTTCCAGATCTTAGAGGAAAAGCTTTAAGTTTCTCACTACTGAGTATATTAGCTGTGGGATTTTCATATATGGCCCTTATTGTGTTGAGGTAAGTTCCTTCTATACTTAAATTGTTGACAGTTTTTATCATGAAAGGGTGTTAAATTTTTTCAGATGCTTTTTCTGCATCTATTAAGATGATCATATGATTTTGTCTATAATTCTGTTAATGATAGATAAAATATCACAATGATTGATTTGTGTATATTGAAACATCCTTAAATCCCAGGATAAATCCCTTTTGGTCATGGTGTATGATCATTTTAATGTACTGTTTGCTAATATTTTGTTGAAGATTTTTGCATCCATGTTCATCAGAGATATTGGTCTGTAGTTTTCTTGTGGTATCTCTGCCTAGTTTGGTATCAGGGTGATGCTGGCCTCATAAAATGACTTTGGAAATGTTCCCTTATCTTCTATTTTTTGGAAGAGTATAAGGATTGGTATTAACTATTTGAATATTCGGTAGAATTCACCTGTTAAGGCATCCAGTCCTGGGTTTTTCTTTGTTGGGAGGTTTTTGATTATTGACTCAATCTCCTTATTTTTTATTGGTCTGTTTGGGCTTTCTGTTCCTTCTTGATTCAAACTTTATATGTTGTATATGTCTAGTACTTTATCCATTTTTTTCTAGGTTGTCTAATTTGTTGGCATACAATTACTAATAATAGTCCTTTTTGATCGTATTTATTTCTATGCCATCAGTTGCAATGTTTGTAAAAGTTGTAAAGCATATAGCTTCTTAGTCCACCAATTTGCTGATGTCACCTTGTATTTACACATCATATATGTATATATGTATATGTATATATATATATTTAGTATTGTTTTTTATTTTGCATTTTACATAAATGTTATATCACACACACACACAGATATCCTTCTGAAACATGCTTTTAAAACACATAATGTTTTTGAGATTTATCCATGTAAAATATATAACTCTAGTTCATTTATTTTTTATTGTTTCATAGTATTCCATTATATGAATATGCAGCTATTTATTCAACCATCTTCCTGTTGATGGACATTTGTTTCCTGTCTGTCACTATTACAAACAATATTACAATGAGAATGGTTCACATTTGTGACAGTTCTCTAGGTTATACACCAAAAAGTAGAATTGCAGAGTCATGCATACATGTCTTCAAATATAGTAGATGTTCCCAAATTTCTCCCCCACAGGGAATACTTACACACCTGGGAGCAGAGTATGATAATTCCTCTTCTTCCACATCCTTACTAATTGGTATTTTGCATTCAATTGTTACGAATTTGAGGAGTATAATATGGTATCTTAATTTGCATTCACATCATTAATAATGAGATTGAGCCCATGTTACCTGGCTATTAGTATTTCCTATTCTATAAAATTCCTGGTATCACAAATTTTATAAGTATGAAATTTAGGGTTATATTTTCTCACTTAAAAGGTTATATCAGTGCTGTATGAGATGATATATATGTAACCCAAATATCTACAGGTTCTCCAATTTTCTGGATTCACTCTTTTTTTTTTTCCTTTCCTTTCCTTTTCTTTCCTGCCCGGGCAAATTAACTTTATTCTCACATTTCTTATATTGTTGGACTATCATCTAGTGCCACAATATTTCTAAGGATTCCTGAGAAGAGCACATATGTGTGTGTGTATGTATGTGTGTGTGTGTGTGTGTGTGTGTGTGTCTGTGTGTGAGGTTTATATATGTGGAATAGTGTTCTGTTACTCTCTCCAAATTATTAATGAAAATTTGTTTCCAGATTCCTGGTGTCATTTTGCCTCCTGTATCTGCTACACAGTGTCTGGTCTATATCATTCTAATTATGGAAATTAATCTAATTAATCTCTTCTTTATTCTTAAAAGTGAGTTTATCAAAAGGCTGTTGTGTATTACCAAAATGTATGGGATGATTTGAAGAAATGATAGGTAATTTTGGCCCAAAAAAGAAAATATCTAATGAAAGTTAGATATCACTGTTCCAAAAATTTTAGTGGCGGTTTCCTTCAACTGGGAAATGTAATGTAACTGCCCTTAGGTATAGGTCTGCTGACATTTTGCTAGACCCCGGAGCCACCTCTCACCTTCTTCTTTGATTATTCCTCTGATATTCTTTGAATTTCACTTTCAACTTTCTGAAAACAAATCCCAAATTATTGCTCTGCAGTGCACAGACTATATATTTGTTTGTGTCTGAAAACTCTCAGATTATTGTGGGAGGAATAGTCTGGGTCAGGAATGGCTTAGGTTTCAACTGAAAGTGCCAATCATGAAGTTTTCTTAAAGCAAAATATACAATCCAACCTGAATATATGCAGCCCCAAATCTCCGACACATTCAAAAAGTACTGGAAAAAAACAAAGAGATATAATATTTATTTGTACTAGAGGACTAAACCAGTACAGTAAGGCAAGAATAAGTATTACAAAGCATAAAGATGCATAAAGAGTAAAACTATCTATTAACAGACATTATGATTTTAATGTAAAAGTTCTATTAAAATATAATGTTTAAAGTTAAAAACATGACTCATGTAAATAATAAATACAAGTCAAACATTTATTCAACTCATTAATTAAAGAGGTATCCAGTAAGATGTTAACAGTGGTGCAAAAGGAAAAATGAGGAACAAAAATTTATATAGTCAAAGTCCTGCTAAGACAAATTTGCTAATAAATGCAAAACAGTTAATATCCTACATAAAAATAAACTGTGTTTATCTTTTCTACTGGTTAGAAATCAATTTCATCTTGCTGGATAAAATTAATGTGCATGCCATGAACAGGAATCATTTATGTTGCCGTCTGACAAGAATTATTTTAATTGTTATTATTTTTTCTACAAGGTAACTTCTACCTCTACAGAGATATAAAATAACTTAATGAATAGAATCAGTCAGAGGTACAGGCATACCTCATTTTATTGTGCTTTACTTTATTGCGTTTCACAGATACTACGCTTTTTACAAACTGAAGTTTTCTGGCAACCCTGTATGCAGTTGAGCAAGTCTATTGGTGCCATTTTTCCATCACCATTTGCTCATTTCACGTCTCAGTGTCACATTTTGATAATTCTTGCAACATTTCAATCATTATATTAATATGTTAATATAATAAATTATATAATATAAATATAATATTCAATATAAATATATTAATATTATCGTATTTGTTATGGTGATCTGCATTGATGTTACTATTGTAATTGTTTTGGGGTGCCATGAACTGTATTCATATAAGATGGCAAATTTAATTGATAAATGTGTGTTCTGACTGCTACACCGAATGGCCTTTCCCCCAATTCTCTTCCTCTCTTCAGGCCTCCTTATTCCCTGAGACACAACAATATTGAAATTAGGCCAGTTAATAATCCCACAATGGCCTTTAAGTGCTCAAGTGAAAGGAAGAGTCACATGTCTGTCACTTTAAATCGAAAGCTAGAATGATTAAGCTTAGTGAGGAAGGCATGTAAAAAGCCAAGATAGGCCAAAAGCTCAGCTTCCTGAACCAAACAGTTAGCCAAGTTGTGAATGCAAAGGAAAAGTTCTTGAAGGAAATTTAAAGTGCTACTCTAGTGAGCACAGGAATAAGAAAGTGAAATGGGCTTATTGGCGATATGGAGAAAGTTTTAATGGTTTAGATAGAAGATCAAACCAGCCACAACATTCCCTTAATCAAAGCCTAATCCAAAGGAAGGCCCTAACTCCCTTCAATTCTATGAAGGCTGAGACAGGTGAGGAAACTGCAGAAGAAAAGTTTGAAGCTAGTAGACATTTGCTCATGGGATTTAAGGAAAGAAGCTATCTCCATAACGTAACAGTACAAGGAAAAATAACAAATCCTGATGTTGAAGATGCAGCAAGTTTTCCAGAAGATCTAGCTGAGATAATTAGTGAAGTTGGCTACACTACACAACAGATTTTCAATATAGATGAAAGAGCCTTCTATCGGAAGTAGATATCATCTAAGACTTTCATAGCTAGAGAGAAGTCAATGCCTGGCTTCAAAGCTTCAAAGGACAGGCTGACTCTCTTGTTAGGGGCTAATGCAGCTGGTGACTTTAGTTGAAGCCAGTGTTAATTTACCATTCTGAAAATCCTAGGGCCCTTAAGAATTGTGCTAAATCTACTACTCCGCCTATACTCTACAAATGTAACAACAGAGCCTGGATGACAGCACATCTGTTTATAACATGGTTTACTGACTATTTTAAGCCCACAGTTGAGATCTTATGCTCAGACAAAAAAAGATTCCTTTCAAAGTATTACTGCTCATTGATAATACATGTGGTTTCCCAAGATCTCTGATGGGAATGGGCAAGGACATTAATGTTGTTTTCATGCCTGCTAACACAATATCCATTCTGCAGCCTATGGATGAAGGAGTAATTTTGGCTTTCTTATTATTTAAGAAATACATTTCATAAGGCTATAGCTGCCATAGATGGTGAATCTTCTGATGGATCTGGGCAAAGTAAATTGAAAACCTTCTGGAAAGGATTCACCATCCTAGATGCCATTAAGAACATTCATGATTCATGGGAAGAGGTCAAAATATCAATGTTCATAGGAGTTTGGAAGAAGTTGATTCCATCCCTCATGGATGACTTGGAGGGGTTCAAGACTTCAGTGGAGAAAGTAACTGCAGATGTGGTGGAAATAGCAAGAGGACTAGAATTAGAAGTGGAGCCTGAAGATGTGACTGAATTGCTGCAATCTCATGATAAAATTTGAAAGGATAAGGAGTTGGTTCATATGGATGAGCAAAGAAAGTGGTTTCTTGATGGAAACTACTCCTGGTGAAAGTGCTGTGGAGATTTTTGAATGACAGCAAAGGATTTAGAATATCACTTAAACTTAGTTGATAAAGCAGCAGCAGGGTTTGAGAGGGTGGACTTCAATTTTGAAAGAAGTTCTTCTGTGGGTAAAGTGCTGTCAAATAGCACTGCATGCTACAGAGGAATCATTCATGAAGAGTCAATTGATATGGCAAACTTTATTGTTGTCTTATATATAAATAATTTGCCCCAGCCACCCTAACCTTCAGCAACCACCACCCTGATCAGTCAGCAGCCATCAGCATCGAGGCAAGACCCTCTACCAGCAAAAAGATTACAACTTGCTGGAGGCTTAGATTATGGTTAGCATTTTTTATCAATAAAGTATTTTTTAATTAAGGTGTACATTTTTTAAACATAATTCTGTTGTACACTTAATAGAGTATATCATAGTATAAACATAACTTTTACAGGCACTGGGAAACCAAAAATTTCGTGTGACTTGTTTTATTGAGATACTCACTGTATCGCTGAGGTCTGGAGCTGAATCTGCAGTGCCTCTGAGGTCTGCCTGTACACTCACTTTAAACAGATAATCCCCAGAGGTTCTGCTAGACCAGGAATCTGCAAACTCTAGCCCTTTGACCAAATCTGTTTTTATAAGTAAAGTTTTATTGTTACACAGCCATAATCTGTGTTGTCCATAGTTGCTTTTGGAATACAGTGACATAGTTTGGTAGTTGTCACAGAGATTGTATGGCCCCAAACCTAAAATATGTACTACTTTACCTTTTACAGAAAAAAATTGCTGAGCCCTGCACAGGACATTACACAGAACTCCATTGAAAAGACACCCAGTAATCTCTTTTGCCCATTTCCAAAATTTGGATGAATGTGTTTTAAAATCCTATGGATACTGAAATAGAGTGAAATAAGCAATCTTACAGAATACCAGTCAAAATTGAAAAAGTGTATGTCTATATAGTAGCATAATAGAATTGGAAAAGAAATATTAGGGACAGGAGGGTGAGTGTGGCTATAAAGGGGTAGCACAAGAGAGCCTTATGGTGATGGAACAGTTCTAGATCTTGACAGAGTTTATGGTTGCATGAATCAACACGTGATAAACCTGCATAGAACTACACACACGTACAAGTGCATGTAAAACTGGTGAAATCTTAATAAGCTCTGTGGATTATACCAATGTCACTTTCCTGGTTTTGATATTATTCTGCTATCATTATGCAAGATGTCACTATTGGGGGAAACTGGGAGAAGTGTACACAACTTCATGCATTTGTTTGAAAAGTCCTGTAAATCTATATTTCAAAGTAAAAACTATATATATGCTCACAAAAATCATAGTTTTCACAAAAAGAATTGTTCTCTTAGAATGTTCATAGCAGCTTTATTAGCAATAGCCAAAAATTGGAAACAATTCAAATATCCATCATTAGGAGAATGGATAAAGGTATTATAGTATATTCATATAATGGAATACTACTCAACAATGAAAAGAAATGAACTTCTGATACATGGAAAAGCATCAGTGAATCACACAGATATTATGTTGGGGAAGAAGCTGAACTCAAATGTATCCATACTATATGATTCTATATATGATTTATGTAGTTCTAAAACAGATTTAAAAATATAAAAAATGACATATGGTTGTCTTTAAGTGAAGGTGGTGTGGTGGGATTGACTTAGAAGGGACATAAGGAAACTCCCTCAGAATATAGAAATATTCTGTATCTTGTTAAAGAGTAGGTTACACAGATGTAAATTTTACACACACATTCAAAAATAAGTATTAGATTAAAGTTAATAATTTTGCATTGTTGGTGGTATATTTTAGACTTGAGCTAATGAATAGATATTTTGAGCATAATGGAACCAGTGTTTTCACAGTAGAGAACAGAGGTACTAATATGCAAAGGGGGGATATTAGGACATACCTTGTAGTTTCTGATTGGGTTTCTACATATTAGTGGATATATACCTCTGTTACCTCTATAGGCCTGGAAGCAATTCCACACCAATAGCAATGAGCACAACTAGGACCCTCTTTATTTATAAATTCCAGAAAATACAAGATGACCCTGGAATATCTCATTGTTCCAGAAAGTAAGGAAGTACCCAAAGAATGATGGAGACAATTCAGAATGACACTGAAACTAGCTGGAAGTTTTTTCACTGGCCAAATCTAGAATGATTTGAAAATCAAAAGTAATAATGAGATTACTAGTTTCTATCCCATTTAATAAAATAAGAATCTACGAATAAATACTGATAAAAATTAATCAGTTATTTAATAAGCCAGTGAGTGAGAAGGAAAAGCTCTTTCTTACAGTAGAATGCCATTAGAAAGAATGATTGAGTGAGGAACTCATCAATAAATGCTAAAATTACTGGGCAAAAGTTTGATGAAGAACAGGATATTTGCATAATTTCAACACATCTCTCCACAAATCATTAATTTTAAGTGAAAGAATAGTAAATTTATAGTGGAGAAACTTGGCATTCATTAAGTTAACTAAGTGATCAAAGTTATTATCACCAATTATGGAGCATATCAACATCGTGTACCTCCTGACATGATGTGCTGAGAAGGGTGTATCACCTCTGCAGTATTTCTTCCAAAGTACATAACTTGAATATATTCATGAGGACACATCCAACACAGCCCAATTTAGGAATATCCTACAAAATAATTGTCCTGTACTATTAAAAAATGTCAAGGCCAACAAAGATAAAGAAATACTGTGAGACTGTTTTAAATGAAAGGATCCATGACAAATAAATATACTGTTTGATCTTAATTGGATCTTGGAGTAGGAAAGTTAGATATGAATATATAAATGTTCCTGGGACAATTGACATAATATGTTATAGTTATGGACAAGAATGATTGTGTTTTTAGGAAAAACATACTAAAATGTTTGGGGACGAAATAGTTCAACATATCCATAGTGACTCCAACTTGCTCTCAAACAGTTAAAAAACTAACCAACTTGGGCTTCCCTGGTGGCGCAGTGGTTGAGAGTCCGCCCGCCGATGCAGGGGACATGGCTTCGTGCCCCGGTCCGGGAGGATCCCACATGCCGTGGAGTGGCTGGGCCCGTGAGCCATGGCCGCTGGGCCTGCGCATCCGGAGCCTGTGCTCCGCAACGGGAGAGGCCACAACAGTGAGAGGCCCGCGTACCTCAAAACAAAACAAAACAAAACAAAACAAAGAAAACTAACTAAATGTGTGTGTGTGTGTGTGTGTGTGTGTGTGTGTGTGTGTGTGTGTGTGTAGGAGGAGGGAGAGAGAGATTGTAAACAATCAGTGAATCTGGATAAAGAATATACAGGACTTCCTAAATACTATGTTCAATGTTTTTCTTTAAGTGTGAAATTATATAAAAATAAACAGTTACAAAAATACAATGTTTGCTTAGCTGTTCACAGATCATTTTTTTAAGGCATCAAACCTATACCAATAGTTTGCAAATGGAAGAATGGGGAGAGAGTAGACACTGATTTCCTTCTGCCAGACAAAACCTGAGGCATTCTGATGTTTTTTCCTGATACATACATAAGGGATTTTGCACATAATAAGCACTTGAGTACATGTCAGCTATTGATATTATTATGGATCTTTAGCTACCAGATTTCTTTTCTGCTCTCATACAGTGGGCTGAAGTAAGTACTCTTTGCCTCCAGGCTCCTCATTTATCTCCTATGGAGAGTTATATGGTCTTCTTAAATTGTATCATCTCAGTGCTCCTGTTTTCTGAATAACAAACTGCCTCAAACTTAATGATATAAAACAATAAACATTTTATGTTCGTGGACACTAGTGGGTCAGGAATTAGGAAAGGACTAAAGACAAGGGAGAACAGCTGTATAATATGCGGGACCTCAAGTGGGAAGACTGACAGGCTGGCTGTGACTTGACATTGGGGACTGGGATCATTTGAGGGCTATTCACTCACATGTCGTGCACTGATGTGGAGGGCTTGGAAGATTGAGACGGTCCATGGGTGCACCTACGTGTGGCCTGTCTGTGTGGCTTGGTTTCCTCCCACAGTGGAGGACTCTGGGTAGTCAGACTTTCTTTATGGTGGCTCAGGACTCCAGGTAGCAGTCTTCTGAGAACAAGGCGGAGGCTGCACTGCCTTTTCTGACCTTGCCTCAGAAGTCATGCAGGTCCTCTTCTGCAACATTCTTTTGATTGCAAGAAAGTCAAAAGCCCACCTAGATTCAAGGGCAGTGTACATAGACCCCACCTCTCAATACGTGGAGAATCACATTTATATTGCAGAAAAGCAGGTGGGATGGGAATTATTGTTGCAGCAATTTTGGGAAAATACAGTCTATCACACCAAGTCTTTTTCATTTCAAGGAACCACTCATCTGCCTTTGACCCTTTACCTTTCTCATCATTTCCAACGATTTCCCCTTTAATTTTACAGAAAGAGTCCAGAAAAGCTGTTCTCTAAAAACTCACTGTACAATATCAATTGTAACTATATCAATCCTACAAAAATCAATCTCCAAAAATTTGGAAACAGAGTGTGACCAAAAGAATGTAGGTATATTGAATGTATTATAGATGCATTCTTTTAAATTGGAAATATATTCCCATTCTACTGATATAAGAATCTCTGGGATGGGACTTGTGAATCTATCATTTAAAAGCCTTTCTAGCATCACCTGGGATCTTATTAGAAATGCAGAATCAGAATCTGCATTTTAACAAGATCCCCAGGAAATGGGTATGCACTTGAAAGTTTGGGACTCTCGGCTTAATTCTGACGATCTTCCAGGTGTGGAAGCCAATTTCTTTAAAAGCAGTGTTTATCAGAATGTGGTTGACCAGGACCACCTGCAGCAGAATCATTTACTGAAGGTCTAGAAGTTGAGGACATGGAAACTGCATTTTATTAAAGTCCTCTCCCCCAACCCCAAGTGATTCTTATGCTAACTGAGGTTGGAGAACCACTTCTCTTAAGCAGTGTTCTTGGCGTGGACATCACACCAGCAGCATTAGTATCACCTGGGAACTTAGAAATGCACATTCTTTTTTAAAAAATTTTATTGAAGTACAGTTGATTTACAATGCTGTGTTAATTTCTGCTGTATAGCAAAGTGATTCAGTTATAAATACATATACATTCTTTTTCATACTTTTCCATTATGGTTTCTCACAGGATATTGAATCTAGTTCCCTGTGCAATACAGTAGAACTTTGTTGTTTATCCATTCTCTATATAATAGTTTGCATCTGCTACTCCCAAACTCCCAGTCCATCCCTCCCCTACCCCTGACCCGCTTGGCACCCACAAGTCTGTTCTCTATGTCTGTGAGTCTGTTTCTGTTTCATAGGTATGTTCATTTGTGTTGTATTTTAGATTCCACATATAAGTGATACTGTATGGTATTTGTCTTTCTCTGTCTGACTTACTTCGCTTAGTATGCTAATCTCTAGGTCCATCCATGTTG
Organism: Phocoena phocoena; assembly: GCF_963924675.1. Taxonomy (NCBI): domain Eukaryota; kingdom Metazoa; phylum Chordata; class Mammalia; order Artiodactyla; family Phocoenidae; genus Phocoena; species Phocoena phocoena. Next base: position 79,956,235 of record NC_089240.1, on the reverse strand, counting down.
CTGCAAATGACATTAAATGCACAATCTTGGGTGCTATTCCAGACCCACTGGATCTGAAACTCTAGGGGTGGGGCTCGGCAATCTGTGTTTTAGCAAGCCCACTGGATGAATCTCATGCACTCTAATCTGAGAACTACAAGTCTAGGCAAAGTACCCAGAAATAGCTAACATCAGATTATTAACTTACCAGACCCAGGTTTGTGTTGCTGACACTAAAGGATTTCACTCAGTTTTCCAAACCTTGTTCATTACTTTAGCTAAAAATTATGAAAAATTATTTTATATCATGTCAGTGCTTTTATAGGGAAACACATCTATTGTCATTTTTACATTTTGGCCGAGTGCTTTCATTTAAATTTCCAGGTACAGCTTTGGTGTTTCCAATTTGTCACATGCACTTCATCAATATTAAATAGCATAGAATATTGCACGTAGCCCATTTCTTTCATACCATTTACCATTACAGATGAGTGACAAGTGTAGCCCTTTCAAATCATATGCAAGTGACTGGTAGCCCACCTGTATCTGTTGTCTACCAACTGTTTAGTTGTCACGGGTATAACAGCATGTCTGATGGCTCGAATAGACCCAGTATTAATGAAAAGGAACACCTGGGCAGAACAGAGTCTCTGACTCTTGCCCCATCAGTTGAAACAGCTGTGATGTACAGCCTGCCAAGAAAAGGTCAAGAAGGGCAAGCAAGCTTTGTAAGAAAGAAAAAAATAAAAAGAGGACACAACTTATGCTCCTCTAAGTAAGCTGGTCCCACTGGATATGGAGAATGACTGTAAAAAGGCCCAAGAGGTGTCTCTGGGGAGTTGGTTTAAAAAGAAATGCAACACTCTGAAGACATGAAATATATTTTTGAGGAGAGGAGATCCTGCCTCTGTCCCCACTGCATATGTAGCTATGACATCATTATAATACTTGTGGTATACCACATTTCAAGGTTTTATAGAATTGTCACTGTCCTGCATTACAGTGTATATAGATAACCAGCTGTGAGTTTGCTGTGTGGCTGATAGCTGGTATTGTATGCAAAGTTCTGAATGATGGATATGTCTCGGATGAAATACATTATTTGGAGATTTGATAGAAAACTGAGTTGCAGCAGTGTGAGATGGTCTAGATATGGTTGTTACATCAAAATGAAAGGGATGGTAAGATATCCATTTTGTAAAAGTAGATGTATGTGCACTGAAAACAGACTGGAAGGAAATATAGCCAGATATGAGTAATAGTTATGTCTGGGTGGTCAGATTACGTTAATTTAATCTCTCTACTTGTCTGCTTTTCCAAGTTATCTATAATAAAAATGTATGACTAGGTGTTACTTTTACAGTATAATTTTATAAGATGACTTAATTTTGCTTAATGAAAAAGGGCACTGAAAAGGTATACATTTCTCTACTGCTAAATCAGATGCAGTGCCTTCTCTGGTGTAGTGTGGTCTTGGACCAGTAGCAACGACATCACTCGGAATGTTAGAAATGCACCCAAGTCCTACTGAATCAGAATCTTCAATTTTACGAGATTCCCAGGTGATGTCTGTGCACAAAAATTTTGGAGAAGCATTGCAGTAGCGCATTAGTCTCATTAGCCTTAGGAAAGAGAAACGTCCATGCTAAAATGTTAAATTCCTATATCAGGTATTGCATTCAGATAGACTCTACTGAAAGTAGAATTTTCAAATTGAGTCAGGCTACTTAATTTAAATGTTACATATGCATAAGATGTATAGGTAAAGAAATTAAAGAATCTATAGTAGAGAAAATTTATTAAGGAGGGAAAGTGAGACCAAATGCAGCTTATTTCTCATTTGGTTTTCTTTCTCAGTAACATCACTTTGTATTGCAATGGTTCAGCACCTGGAGATAAAGTTTGCTGCCAACCAAAAGTAATAGTAAGCTTATGTAAATGTCAGGAATCCCCCACAGTGACCTCCTTTCTGCAGTTTCAGGGAAAATAGCTTGTGCAAAAGCTTGGATTGTAATTATTACAGCTGGTGGGTTTTTCTAATGCCACAGCCATTCAAGAATCATTTATAATTGGTAATGTACTTATTACCAAAGTGTGAAGCACAGCAAGTCCAGACTCCTGTTTTTTTGGTACGATTTACGCCTCTCTTCTTTCTCTTTTTACGCTCTTCTGTAAGCTCTTATCAAATGTAATATATTTCATTTTTTCTGAATATTTCCGAATATATTATTTAGTAAACACTTCAGAATCCAAATAGGTGATAGAATATATATGCAGTTTTAAAGATCCCAGTTTACAAATGCATCCAGTATTTACATAGGTTGTTAGAAAAGAAAGGTGTATTGCTACTTCTGACTTTTTTAGTAGATAGTTACTTACACTGCTTCCTCTCCCGCATCCCCCATTCTGTGTGTGAGTGTTTCTGTGTTTGACTAATGAGAGAAACAGAAGGAAAGCAGCATGATGTGTAGCCTAATACAGTGCTTCTCCAATTTAATGTGAAAGTGAAGCACCTGGGAATTGTGTTAAAGTGCAGATCTGGAATATTTCCTTAGCAAGATCAGAGAGGAAAGAACCCAGACTTCACAGGCAAAAAAAGACCAAAAAACAAAAAAAACCTCAAAAAACAAAAACCCCACAAAACTTAGCCCAGATAATTGATCTTGTGTAAGTTACTTCAATTCTATGATTACTTTAACTTGGATTTCATCATCTGTAAAACGGGGCTAAAAATTGTAAGGATACAATAAACAAAATAACGCTTATAAAGCACCTGACACATAGGAGAAACTCAACAGATAGTAGTCATTGTATTATTGCCATTAGATGAATGGTCTGGCATTTCCAAAAGACTGAAGGTAAAGAGGTGTCAAATGAAACACCTAAGGTATGTCATGATGTGAAATCTCAAGCTTGCTTATGTCTGATCCTTTTCTGCTCCTTTGACTGCAAGAATATCCCCCTGGGCCATGAACTGACAAAGAAAAATGGGACGTTTATATCATTTCAGCAATCCCAACTTCAGTCCAGAGCCTGGATTGCATCACTATCAGTTTTGGATATCATTTTTTTGCAGGATCTTAGTTCCCTGACAAGGGATTGAACCTGTGCCCCCTGCAATGGAAGCATGGAGTCCTAACCACTGGACTACCAGGGAATTCCCTTGGGTATCATTTTTGTTCTTGCCTTAGTAATGAATAGTAGTGTTGGGTTGCACCTCACAGGACTACAAGGCCTGTACTTGCGCGGCTTCAAGACCTAAGAAAGATCCCAGAGTCAGCAAGAGACATAAATGGTTTAATGGATGGGGGAGCTTACACATCTGAAGCAAGGTCCTGGAGCAACACACCCCACCATGCGTGATGGATGGCAGGCAGGACACAGCGACAGTCTTCACTCTGAGGTGGTGGGGGGCGGAGATTACCAGTTATAGGGGAATTGATGTCAGGTGGGCTCATTAGTTACCAGGGAAACCAGTAGAGGGGCATGCCCCTCATCACCCCTTTGATAAAAACAATCATTAGCTGGGGCCTGGGGCAAGTACGTAGGAAGGTCAGTCATGTGCATAAGATATAGGTAAAGCAGGCACTGGTCAGGCAGGGGATATACAGAGAGCAAGAGAACAGCCAACTTGAGCGGCCTGACCATACAGGTAGCACCTAATCTTTCAGACTTCATAGACTTTTTATTTTCTTGGTTATAACCTCACATCATTTTGTCTTTTATTTTTGTTTTTTTTGTTTCTTTGTTTTGGATAAAAATTGGAATTCTCCCTCCAGCTAAGTTGCCTTAAGCTTCCTTGCAATTCCAGAAACACTCCAGTTCTAACTCCAGCTAATCCTATGACAGTCCTTGGGTTTACCCCAGTCCTTGGAGAGAGAACCAGATTGTTTTAGACCTGCCAATAAAAATATTGAAATGAATTTGAACAGATTTATAAGTCAAATATTCTAGCCTCTGATTGCACATGGAGATCCCCACACAAAATTCCCTGCACATCCACAAAATTATTCCCTCATGCATACTGTTTATATTATACTAGAATGACACACTCAACAGACAGTAAGGGTAAGAAAGGGAATCCCAGCCTTGTGTGTTGGTGTTTGTTTCCTAGGAGTTCCATTTCCTTGTATAGATTTTATACAATACAAGGTTAGTTCGCAGGTACCCTTCACACGTCGAGGTGTTCTGAGTTAAAACTGTACTTTTTTTCTGTGAAAAATGCCCTTGGTAATTTGATAGGGATTGCATTGAATCTGTAGATTGCTTTGGGTAGTATATTCATTTTCACAATATTGAGTCTTCCAATCCAAGAACATGGTAGATCTCTCCATCTGTTTGTGTTGTCTTTGATTTCTTTCATCAGTGTCTTACAGCTTTCTGCGTGCGTACAAGTCTTTTGCCTCCTTAGGCAGGTTTATTCCTAGGTATTATATTCTTTTTGTTGCAGTGGTAAATGGGATCGTTTCCTTAACTTCTCTTTCTGATTTTTCATTGTTAGTGTATAGGAATGCAAGAGATTGCTGTGTATTAATTTTGTATCCTGCAACTTTACCAAATTCATTGATTAGCTCTAGTAGTTAAAAAATCTACAAACAATAAACACTGAAGAGGGTGTGGAGAAAAGGGAACCCTCTTATACTGTCGGTGGGGATGTAAATTGATACAGCCACTGTGGAGAACAGTATGGAGTTTCCTTAAAAAACTAAAAATCGAACTACCATACGACCCAGCAATCCCACTACTGGGCATATACCCTGAGAAAACCATAATTCAAAAAATACATGTACCGCAATGTTCACTGCAGCACTATTTACAATAGCCAGGACATGGAAGCAGCCTAAATGTCCATCAACAGAGGAATAGATAAAGAAGATGTGGTACATATATACAACAGAATATTACTCATCCATAAGAAGGAATGAAATTATGCCATATGCAGAGATGTAGATGGACCTAAAGTCTGTCATGCAGCATGAAGTAAGTCAGAAAGAGAAAAAAAAATATCGTATATTAACGCATATATGTGGAATCTAGAAAAATGGCACAGATGAACCTAAAGCAGAAATAGAGACACAGATGTAGAGAACAAACGTATGGACACCAAGGGGGGAAAGGGGGTGGGGGGCGGTGGGATGAATTGGGAGATTGGGATTGACATATATACACTACTATGTATAAAAGACATAATGAGAACCTACTGTATAGCACAGGGAACTCTACTCAATGCTCTGTGGTGACCTAAATGGGAAGGAAATCCAAAAAAGAGGGGATATATGTATGCGTATAGCTGATTCACTTTGCTGTACAGCAGAAACTAACACAACATTGTAAAGCAACTATACTCCAATAAAAATTGTTTTAAAAATGGTACTTTTTTCTTAGTCATAGTAGAATGCATGATTTTTACTTTGACATCTAACCTTCAGTGAATGATTCTGAAATATCACCAGCTGGGTATTCATTAGGTCCAGAATGACTAGTTGGGCTTATTTTTCTTAGCTCTCTTTGAACTTATTCCTGTAAATAGTATTAAAACTTTTCTCACACTTGTCCTATTTTCTGGCAAACTCAAATTCACATTTTTCATTTTCCATAGTCACTTACACATATAACTCATCAGTTTCATTTTATTTCTGCTTGACTTACTGGCATAAAGTTATCATTCATGTACAATTATTATGGTGTATCTATTCAAAATTTATCAAAGCTTAATAAATCACCAGTGTAAACATCACTAGTATTATCAATACTAATGCAACTGCAATTGCATTATTGCTAATCATGGACACTATTATTAATATACAGGCATACCTTGTTTTATTGTGCCTTGCTTTATTGTAATTCACAGATACTGCAGTTTTTACAGAGTGAAGGTTTGTGGCAACTCTGTGTCTATTACAAGTCTATCAGTGCCATTTTTCCAACAGCATTTGCTCACTTCATGTCTATGTGTCACATTTTGCTAATTCTCATAATATTTGAAATCTTTTCATTATTATTATACTTTTTATGGTGATCTATGACCAGTGATCTTTGATATTACTACTGGAAAAAGGTTATGATCTGCTGAAGGCTCAGATGATAGCAATTTTTAGCAATAACCTATTTTTTAATTAATGTATGAACATTTTTTAGACATCATGCTATTGCACACTTAATAGACTACAGTATAGTGTAAACATAGATTTTATATATATACCAAGAAACCATAAAATTCATGTGACTTTCTTTATTGAGATATTTGCTTTATTGTGGTGGTCTGGAACTAAACCTGCAATACCTCCAAGGTATGCCCGTACTGTTATTATTAATAATGCATGATATCTTATGGTGTGAAATACTCAGAGTATAGATTTTAATCATATTGTGAATGTATGTATTTTTTTTCTAAAAATTGTTTCAAACATTAACAGTTTTATTCCAGTATAAATTTTATGGTCAGTTTTGATGGATAAATGTTTATTGAGCATCTACTATGTTTAAGGTCCAGAGCTAGATACCAAGGGTATGTAGTTATATGAAAGTTTAGGCCTTTGAGGAACTTGTAGCCTAGTTGGGAAGACAAAGCACATTAAAAGTCAGAAAATCCGTGGGTGGAAAAAGTCCCTGTCTTAGTCTGCACAATGTGCTTTAATAAAATACCATAGAGTGAGTGATTGAACAACCTACATTTATTTCTCAGAGTTCTGGAAGCTGGGAAGTCAAACACCAAAGGCCAGCAGATTTGGTGTCAGGTGACAGCCCACTTCCTGGTTTGTAGACAGCCAGCCTTCTCACTAGGGACCAACATGATCTTTCCTAGGTGTGTGCTCATGGGGTGGGGGCGGTAAAAGAGAGAGAGAGAGAGAGAGAGAGAAAGAGATCTGTCTTCCTTTTCTTATAATCCCATCATGTGGCTCCCACCCTCATGACCTAAACTAATCATTACATCCCAAAGACCCCACCAAATACCATCACATTGGGGGATAGGCCTTCAACACATGAATTTTCAAGGGACACATTTAGCTCATAATAATCCATAACATTGATCTTGCCTATCTGATCCTTAAGTCCTCTCTACAACCCCATAAAATAGTCACACCATCTCTTATTAAATATTTCCAATAGCAAGGACTTCATTATCTCCTGAGGTAGCAGCTGATTCTGTGATAAATAAGTTCTGACTATTAGAAATTTCTTTTTCGACTTGAGTTGAAAGTGATCCCCCATAGTTTTTGACCATTGGCCCTGGTTCTATCTTTTGGACCCTATAGAACCATTCTATTTGCTCACCATACAGGAGTACTTAGAGTAGTCAAAAACAATTAGCCTATTGCCTCTTGCAATAGCTTCTCTTCTCCAAGATAAACATCCCTAGATTCCTCGGAAATTCATTCTGTGCAAAGTCATGGTTTTTAATTTTTCTTAATCTCCTGGATGCTGGCCTTTCTACATGCACATAATTTTAAATAATAATATGATATTGTATACATTAAGTGCCTAATAAGTAATTCAGTGAAATCCATTTAAAAAACATCTGTACCAAAGTTTGATTAATTTTTGTCCTATATCCTCTGTAACAAATAATAGCCAATTTTTATGCATTTCCATGTAAAGCAAGAGGCAAGTGTATTTGAATTTCAGTAACTTACCTCAGTTTTAAGAACACCTCATGAAAGTTTTAAATGGATTATTTTGAGTGGGCTGATTTCCTTGTGATGTGATGTGCTAGGGAGAGACCTCCCCTGCCATGAATTAGATGCTTCTAAAGCAGGAGGTTCTGATGAAAACACCGAATTATCTAAGCTTTGGTTTCAATGGAGTCCAGTCAATCGAAGACCCAAACATATGTAACATATTCTGTGAAACTTCCACTGACTCTCACAGGCTGGAAGTAAAAAGTACTAAGGAAAGAAAAGAGAACATGGGGTCAGGATGAGTAAGGACACATTGGTGTACTTACGGGATAAGCTGTGGGTAGGATACATGTTTTCTGCTATACATATATATATATGTTCCTGTTTTATATATATATATATATATATATATATATATATATATATAAAACAGTTCCCTGTGCTGTACAGTAGGACTTTGTTGTTTATCCATCCTATATATACTACTTTGCATCTGCTAGTCCCAAACTGCCAGTTCTTCCTTCCCCCATCCCTCCTCCCCCTTGGCAACCACAAGTCTGTTCTCTATGTTCGTGAGTCTGTTTCTGTCTCATAAATATGTTCCTTTGTGTCATATTTTAGATTCCACATATAAGTGATATCATATGGTATTTGGATTTCTTACTTCACTTAGTATGCTAATCTCTAGGTCCATCCATGTTGCTGCAAATGGCATTATTTCATTTTTCATGACTGAGTCGTATTCCATTGTATATATGTACCACATCTTCTTTATCCATTCATCTGTTGATGGACATTTAGGTTGTTTCCATGTCTTGCTTATGGTAAATAGTGCTGCTATGAACATTGGGGTGTGTGTATCTTTTTTTAATATAAATTTATTTATTTTATTTTTTGGCTGCATTAGGTCTTTGTTGCTGTGCATGGGCTTTCTCTAGTTGCAGCGAGCAGGGGCTACTCTTCATTGTAGTGCATGGGCTTCTCATTGTGTTGGCTTCTCTTGTTGCAGAGCACGGAATCCTGGTGCACAGGCTTCAGTAGCTGTGGCACTCACACTCAGTAGTTGTGGCTCATGGGCTCTAGAGCACAGGCTCAGTAGTTATGGCACACGGGCTTAGTTGCTGTGCGGCATGTGGGATCTTCCCGGACCAGGGATCAAAGCCTTGTCCCCTGCATTAGCAAGCAGATTCTTAACCACTGCACCACCAGAGAAGTCCCAGAGTGCATGTATCTTTTGAATTGTAGTTTTGTCTGGGTATATGCCCAGGAGTGGGATTGCCGAATTATATGGTAACTCTATTTTTAGTTTTTTGAGGAAACTTCATACTGCTTTCCTTAGCAGCTGCACCAATTTACATTCCTACCAACAGTGTAAGAGGGTTCCCTGGTGAACTATTTGAATGAAACCCTAAGAAGTAGCTTGTCAGAAGGGCCAAGTCTAGGTACTGATATTGTGTGAAGGATCTCATAATAAATCTCTTCCTGTAGCTTGAAAACATTTATTCATTACTTACGAAATAATAACTGACCATCTCGTGTGTCAGAAACCTAACAAACCCTGGAGATAGTGAACCAAAACAGACAATCCCTCTCTTCGAGGTCCTCATGATTGAGGCTGAGAGACAGACATCAATGTCACAATCATGTGCAGAACCATCTGTTAACCTAACTGTTCCAAGGAAAAAGAAGAGGTGCTGTGAGAATAACATGATGTGTGTCCTTTGTGTGTTCTCTGTGTTCCCTACTGTACCTAGAGACACCAGCCAGTTGCTGCTACAGGCCTCGATGGGGTGGCTCTCAATTTGCTGCTGCTTTTTTTTTTTTCTCATTTGAGGTTGTGATTAAATTTATTTATTTATATTTATTTAGTTTTTTACACCTTTATTGGAATATAATTGCATTACGTTGTATTAGTTTCTGCTGTATAACAAAGTGAATCAGCTATATGTATACCTATATCCCCATATCCCCTCCCTCCCACCCTCCCTATCCCACCCCTCTAGGTGGTCACAAAGCAAGGAGCTGATCTACCTGTGCTATGTGGCTGCTTCCCGCTACCTACCTATTTGGTAGTGTACATATGTCCATGCCACTCTCTCACTTCATCCCAGCTTCCCCTTCCCCCTCCCTGGGTCCTCAAGTCCATTCTCTACATCTGTATCTTTATTCCTGTCCTGACCCTAGGTTCTTCAGAACCACTTTTTTTAGATTCCATATATATGTGTTAGCATATGGTATTTGTTTTTCTCTTTCTGACTTCCCTCTGTATGACAGACTCTAGGTCCATCCACCTCACTATAAGTAACTCAATTTTGTTTCTTTTTATGGCTGAGTAATATTCCATTGTATATATGTGCCACATCTTCTTTATCCATTCATCTGTCGATGGACACTTAGGTTGCTTCCATGTCCTGGCTATTGTAAATAGTGCTGCTATGAACATTGGGGTGCATGTCTCTTTCTGAATTATGGTTTTCTCTGGGTATATGCCCAGGAGTGGGATTGCTGGGTCATATGGTAGTTCTACTTTTAGTTTTTTAAGGAACCTCCATAGTGTTCTCCATAGTGGCTGTATCAATTTACATTCCCATCAACAGTGCAAGAGGGTTCCTTTTTCTCCACACCCTTTCCAGCATTTATTGTTTCTAGATTTTTATTTTTTATTTATTTTTTTTGCTGTATGCGGGCCTCTCACTGTTGTGGCCTTTCCCATTGCGGAGCACAGGCTCCGGACGCACAGGTTCAGTGGCCATGGCTCACGGGCCTAGCCGCTCCACGGCATGTGGGATCTTCCTGGACTGGGCACGAACCCATGTCCCCTGCATCGACAGGCAGACTCTCAACCACTGCGCCACCAGGGAAGCCCCTAGATTTTTTGATTATGGCCATTCTGACCAGTATGAGGTGATACCTCATTGTGGTTTTGATTTACATTTCTCTGATGATTAGTGATGTTGAGCGTGCTTTCATGTGTTTGTTGGCAATCTGTATATCTTTGGAGAAATGTCTATTTAGGTCTCTGCCCATTTTTGGATTGGGTTGTTTGTTTTTTTGATATTGAGCTGTATGAGCTGCTTATATATTTTGGAGATACAATCTACAGATTCAATGCAATCCCTATCAAACTACCAATGGCATTTTTCACAGAACTAGAACAAAAAATTTTACAATTTGTATGGAAACACAAAAGACCCTGAGTAGCCAAAGCAATCTGGAGAAAGAAAAACAGAGCTGGAGGAATCAGGCTCCCACATTTAAGATTATACTACCAAGCTACAGTAATCAGGACAGTATGATACTGGAACAAAAACAGAAATATAGATCAATGGAACAGGATAGAAATCCCAGAGATAAACCCATGCACATATGGTCACCTTATCTTTGACAAAGGAGGCAAGAATATACAATGGAAAAAAGACAGCTTCTTCAGTAAGTGGTTCTGGGAAAACTGGACATTTACATGTAAAAGAATGAAATTAGAACACTTCCTAACACCATACACAAAAATAAACTCAAAATGGATTAAATACCTAATGTAAGGCCAGACACTATAAAACTCTTAGAGGGAAACATAGGCAGAACACTCTAAGACATACATCACAGCAAGATCCTTTTTGACCCACCTCCTAGAGTAATGGAAATAAAAACAAAAATAAACAATGGAACCTAATGAAACTTAAAAGCTTTTGCACAGCGAAGGAAACCATAAACAATATGAAAAGACAACCTTCAGAATGGGAGAAAATATTTGCAAACGAAGCAACTGACAATGGCTGCTTCTTTATTTGGGCCCTCACAACACTCAAGTCAAATCATGCTTAATTTATGACAATTACTGGATGTCGGTTTAGTTAGCTGTTTATACATCTGTCTCCCCAAGTAGAATGAGAGCACTTGGCGGGACACTCATTCATCCCAGCCCTATATAACTAGCCCAGTGCTTGGCACCCAGTAAAGTTTCAATAAATGTTAGCCGGAGGACTAAAATCCTGCTGCAGTATAGTTCAGCTTAAAATTATATCCTGAACCAGCATTTTTTCCACAAATAGTGCAGAACCACAAGACCTCTTTATGTCAATTATGTTCTCATTTTCCTGTATATCCAATGGTACTGTTTTATTATAGAACGAAACTTTGTAAGTTCCATTCTTTTTAACTCTATGCTCAATTTCAAAGTATGTGTTTGAAGCTCAATTAGAGATCTATAAATCAAAAAATGTTTAAAGATATTATTTAGAAAATCAGCAACCTTGCATTAGAGACTCAAGTTCACTGAATTATTGGTTTGGGAGCAAAGCTTTAAAATGCCAAATAAATCCCGAGTGTCTTCAGTGAATGTATAGGGCAGATTGTGATGTTGCTAAATATAAACTTGATTGGGACTGTGGTGATGTGTTTGAAACATTTCCACCATGATTATCTTTCTTTTTTTGGGGGGGAAGTGGGTTAATTGCTTTTAATAGGCATCCAGTTTACTGCTTTATCAGCCCTTTTGCTTCTCAGTTTTACTACTAACACTTCTGCTAAAACTCTTTCCAGAGGCTACAATATGTCTGCATACATCCAGTATATTTAACGTATACCACAGGAGGAGATTAGGATATTACAGAAGCAGGACTGTGAAAAGAATTTAGAAAAGTAAATTTTTTCTGGTTGGCCTGCCTTAATAAATATGGGTAACTCAGTAGATGATTGTACTGCAATAAGTATGCTAAAAGATAACTCTGCGTCAGGCAGTGACACAGGCTATGAGACTCTTGACCCTCATGATGGAGACCTCAATTCATTAGCCAACTTGAATTCAGTCAAGGAAAGAATAGACTCCCACAAAAACGAAATTCTCCTTAATGAGCCGTTAATTGTTTATAGGCAACGGAAGTTGCCTGATGATATTTCTTCTAATTTTACTAATGTACTCCTGGCTCTGCTGCTCTGATGGCCTCAGGCAAACTCTATCATAAAAATGCAGGTGTGCTTAGCAGGTATAATAAAAGTGCAGATGTGCATAGCAGGTTTGTCAGTTGATATGCTCATATCAGCTTAAAAGGACTTCACATTTCTATAAATTAAGAAATGAATCACTACTGCACTGATCCTCTGATTGCCCTCTCTTCATCATTTTCTCTGCAGGCCCAGACTGACTAGACTATTTTACAGGAGTTGGAGATCACTCATTAACCTACATTACTTTGTCTCACAGATGGCATCATTTTATCTTATGCACAAAGAGACTGACAAGTGACATTGTTGCATTGATTTTATTGTATTAGGCTATGGAGAGCACTGGATGTGATGAATATGTTATCTGGGACCAGAGTTTGCACCTGGGACTTGGCTCTCTGGTAGGATAGAGGGAGATATTTTAAAAGGGCATATAGAGGGTGGAAAAGGAGAAGTTAAGAGAGAGTGTTCTCCTTCTATAAGCAAGATATTATTTTCTATACATCAGGGAATACTGAAGACCCATAGATGGTTCTCAGGCTAATCTAGTCATTTGGCACTGAAAAGTGGTTTTTAAACTGTGCTAAGACTGTTGACCCAAGATTTTTCAATTCCTGCCCATAGTTACAGACTTGCTGGTAATTTTCATTAACCAAGGGACCTAAGGATGCTGTAGGGCTGAGCTGATGATTGGCTTCTTGCCAATGCTGAAATGATAAGGCAGCAAGTTCCACTATTAAGTCAAATATGAGATAAGAATCCTCTAAAATGTATATGTGTGTGTGTGAGTGAGTGTGTGAGTGAGTGTGTGTGTGCATGTGTGTGTTTATATGTATGCTTTTCTTTAGTGGTGGCCCCTGATTGCAAGTGTGGAAGGAGTGGGAGTATGTGGAAATTCAGAAGAAATACAAGTTTTATCTGATCATGTAGGATGAGTCAAGAATAATTTTGTACTTTCTTCTGACATATTCAGGGGAAAGAAAACTGTCAACTGGGTAGAATCCTCTGTCTATTTCTTCTGTCAGAAAGCTATATTTTTTGCTATAGGTACCTGCTGTTGTGAGAATGGAATTATCAAACTTCTTTTTATATGAAAAGGGCTCATTACACTCAGCAAAGCATGCAAATACCAGTGTAATTTACTATCATAGCCAATAATGAAGTGTTATTTTAAGGAATTTAATGCCACCTGTTAAAACTCAGGTTTTCTAGATCAGAGCCAGAGATACTTTCTTGCTAGTGCATCAGGCATTAATTTTCCTCTCACAAGATATATCCCATATATTTCTGGGTGCAAGAAATATCCCATTATTTTCTAAACCAAATTAAATCTGACATGAAGTCCCTCTTATGGGGGCCATGGGAGGGATTTAATGTCACTCATTATGGGATCTCACTTTCCACCAAGGGTTGTGGGAAGGCTTTGGGGTGTTATGCAATCCAGAGTTTGAGAAAGTCCCTCAGTGACTTGGTGCATGAAGGTCCCAAGCCTTTGTTTTCCACTGGGGGTTGTGGTACTGCTTCTTCTCTGACTGACTTGAGCACAGGGTTTGGGACTGGGATGGAAGGACTAGTGTATTCGTTCTCTAGATGGAACTCCCCTGAGGTTCCATCTCTTCCCTATCAACTCTCAGGGCTTAAAAGCATATGTCCCAGCTCTTTGGGAACCACAAAAATCACAGTCATTTTCCAGTCTTGGAGACTCTCTCATAGACCCAGGATCAGCTGTTTCGCCTGCCTGTCTCTCCAAGCACTTCTCTCCATCCTGTTTCTCTTTGGGATGATTTTGCATATTCCCTTCCCAGTGGACCTTTAGAGACACACGTTTGCCACTCTTTCCAGTGGGAGAGTGGGGCAGGAAATATTGAAATCAGTCTGTATCATTCAAATTACCTCATCCTGATAGCAGTAGTTTCATGAGCTCAAGAACAATGTCTCCTATCACTGCAAAGTGAAGAATTGTTCATGTAGTTGTGTCTATTGTTGATTAACAAATCATGAGGACAGAGAGGCAGACTGTGTCTCAGACTAAAAGCTCTTTAAGACTAACATTCCCCAGGTATGGCTCCATTGCATCACTCCCCTCCTTTAAAAAATTGTGTTTCTCCTGAAACAGACTCACAGACATGGAGAACAGACTTGTGGTTGCCAAGGGGGAGGGGGGTGGGGGAGGAAAAGATTGGAAGTTTAGCAGACTCAAACTATTATATAGAGGATAGATAAATAAGAAGGTCCTACTGTATAGCACAGAGAACTATATTCAATATCCTGTGATAAATCATAATGGAAAAGAATATAAAAAATAATATGTATATATATATGTATAACTAAATCACTTTGCTGTACAGTAGAAATTAATACAATATTTTAAATCAACTATACTTCAGTAAAATAATTTTTTAAAAAATGAGTGTTTCTCATTGACTATCAAAATAAAAGTTTTCTCCCCTTTTCAACATAGTCTCAACCTACCTTTTCAGTTTTGTCTCCTGTCCATACTTCATACTCAGGCAAAATGGACTCTGTTATCTGAACATTCCGATATCTCATCGGTATCACCTGCAGGCCTTTGTTCTTGCTCTTCTGACTCAAATGCCCTCCCTTTGTATCTGCCTTTTGAGAGCCTACTCATTACTCAAAGTTCAACCCAGATGCTATTTCCTTCAAGGATTCTTTCCTGATTCCTTTGATTTGACTTTCTTTCTTTCTCCTTTGAACCTGAGAACATTTCATTTGTCCTTTTCTTTCTATAATTCTCATATTCTTACACTGTAGACTGTAGTTGATTATATTTTTGCTCTAGCTTTTCAGCTAGATTGCACATTTCCGATGGCAGGCACTGTGACCAAGGGCTGACAGATTTCCTAGCATAGTGCCTTGAGAAGCTAGACATGCAACAATTAATTTCAAAATTAGTACATCATATCCCGAGCTATTTTTAGGTCAGACATTGTTTTCTCTTTTTTCTCACAGTGCCTCCAGATGTTTGTGGCTCTAGCAGTTTTTATACATGTGAATTTCTCTCTCCAGCATTTTTACACCTTGGCCTCCTGCAGAATAAACACATATCTAGCTATTTGTTCCTGTTTTTTTTGTTTGTTTGTTTGTTTGTTTGAGCTTTCCTTGTAGTTTATGTTCTGATTTATTACTGACAAACCATTTCTTTGTCCCTTTTGCTATGTTTCTCTTGGATGTCATTCAATCCTAATGGAATAGAAGAGGTAATGCTAGACGGCACATTTATCTAACTTTTTAAAAAGTTGATAGAAACTCTAGGCATTACAAGAATAATTCTAAAACAAACAAGCAAACAAAATAACATTGCAGCTTTTTATTTAAAAAGTGGAAGGGGAGACTGTTCCAAACTAGAAGGAGCTTATTTGTACCTTTGTAAATGCTGGGTCCCCTGTTTTTCATACTATTCACCTCCACCTTGTAAACTCCTACACATCCTTCATAAACCAGGTCAAGTAACATTTTTAGTAAAGTTAGTTCCACTTGCTGTGTGCCACTACTCTACCTTCTACTAATATCAAATATAACAAGTATCACATTGTGCTGTCCCTTTAAAATACTCCTCACTATTTTTTAAAAATTTATTTTATTCAAGTATAGTTAATTTACAATGTTGTGTTAATTTCTGCTGTACAGCAGAGTGATTCAGTTATACATACATATATATACATATTCTTTTCCATTATAGTTTATCACAGGATATTGAATATAGTTCCCTGTGCTGTGCAGTAGGACCTTGTTGTTTATCCATTCTATATATAATAGTTTGCATTTTCTAGTCCCAAACTCCCACTCCATCCCTCCCCTACCTCCCTTCCCCTTGGCAACCACGACTCTGTTCTCTATGTCTGAGTCTGTTTCATAGATAAGTTCATTTGTGTCATATTTTAGATTCCACATAAAGGTGGAATCATATGGTATTTGTCTTTCTCTTCACTTAGTATGATAATCTCTAGATCCATCCATGTTGCTGCAAATACTCCTCACTATTGTAATGAATTATTTTTTTAATCTTCCTTAAACACAGACATTGGCATTAGCCTATGATTCCATAGAGCAGATGACATTTCTCTATCTCAGTTAAAATCCCAAGTGCTTGCCATTTAGTAGACTATTCATAACAGTCTGTTGCATAGGCTGTGCAAATATTTCTTTTGTTTACATACTTTTCTTCCCTATTCAGCTATGCAGTGACTATCTTCATTTTTGTCCTATGCCCAGCACCTCGTTCAGAACCTAAAACATAGAGGACACTTAGTAAATGTTTGATAAAGGATACATTAGTGAATTATAAGGTATGTATATCAGGTACACAATAGTTCCTGCACCAGAGTCTTTGCTCTTCAAAGGTGTGGTTGGACCCAACTCCTTTTTGTTTCTTTCCAGAACTTAACATAGTACCTAATGAATTGATGGTACTCAATAAGATGAAAGAACCCCTAATTCTAAATTCTAATGCTGACTTGCTCTGTATCTCAGTAAATCATTTGCTTAGTCAATACATATCAACTGAGTGTTTTCTGAGTGGAAGGCATTCTACTACCTTTTAAATTTTCCTATGTTTCAGAAATGGAGGAAACATTTTCTAGATTTTGTATAGTCTGGGATATTAGGGAGTATTGAGGATAATATTAGCAATATTTTGAAGGTAGGGAAAGTGAAATAAACAGTGGACTTGGAGTAACCTGAGTACTTCGGTTAATTTCATATTTATGATAGTTAAATGTTGCCATATACAAGACACATGGTTTCCATTTCTCAAAGCATTAAAATAAAATAGCCCTAATACTATGGTGAGTACATTTTTTGTTGTTAATTTGGAAGGTTTTCCGGTTCCCGGAATACCTCTGAGGAGTGATGGAATTGGATGATTCCTCTTCAGCTTGATTCTCAATCAATAGACCTGGCACGTGTAATCTTGGGAAGACAAGTCCTTCGTTTTTCTGAGCCAGTAAGGCTTTAACCTAATGTACTGTTGTGAGACCCTCCATGTAGCAACCTTGCCCAAGCATGTTTTTCAGAAGAAGCCAGTCCATGCTTTTGGCCAATGCATAGCCTTTGACTGCTTGGGTAGATGGCTAACTATCTTAGAAGCCTCTATACAATAGAAAGGGAGAAAAGGGGCGGGATACATAGACATCTGAGCCCTTCTGTGTAAAGGGGTCTGTTAATGTTTAAAACTCATGCTGTGAAAAACTGAAGAACCAAAAATTGTGTAAAAAAAGCGGGCTCACATACCAAAAGAAAAGATTTCTGTTTGCACACTACAAAACTTCCAATGTTGTGCCATTAATCACTCCAATAGTTTGCTTTATACAAAACTAAAAGTCACATGTCACGATCCTAATATGCTGAAGAGGGAGGAAGGGAGAGAATGTTAAACATAATCATTGTGCAAAAACTAACTTTATAGAAGGGATAATGAACATTTATGATCATCCAGAGACAGAACCCCTGGTGAGAATGAGACAGTGCTAAATGTATGCTAAACAAATAATAAGTGCAGAATCCTGATTTAATATCATTTAAAAATATACCTGAGTGATGCCAAATAAGCATCTAACTATGAAATATCATTTACATGTAACACAAAGAGTGAGAGGCTTATTTGGAACTGCATTTACATTGCAAACACAGAGGCCCAGTATTTCAGTAATGAAAAACTTGTTAACCTGTCTGGATAATATACACGTTTTAATTAATTTTATTGTATTTCATACATTTGTTAATATATATGTGGAAAAATGTTCAGGATTAGAATATATTTAAAATCAAGTGCACCAAATGAAGCCAGTATAATTTTCTGGGTTTCAGTCTAATCCAAGGAGAGATTTTTGTTTTTGATCTAATTCCTTAGAAGTTGAAATAATGAAGTATACAATATGTACTATTTCCATAAGTGATCATGCCTCTGTTAACCTTATAACAGAACTAGATATTAAAATGCGGACGCTTACTGAGGAGATTAAATATAATTTTATTGTAAGACTGTAGTGAAATTAATCAGAATTTGAATATTATTCTGACCTTGATATAATGATAGTATCTGAACACAATATAAGCCATCAACATTTTTTTCATCTTCTATTTTTAGTTTTTTATTATTGAAAAGAAATGAAATTTGAAGTTAAAGCAATGTATTAGTAAAGCTTATTCATTCTGGTGAGAGCCCCAAGCTACATAGGTTCTGGTTCTGCCATTAGCTAATATATGGTTTTGAATAAGTCCCTTCAGGTCCTCAATTTCTTCATTTGTAAGTTTACTCTTGGAAATACCAATATGTCATAATTCTAAATACATGAGAAGATCAGGGCTCTGCTCTCCTGACAGTACTTAAAGAGGGGTAGGAACATCTTATGCAAAAAGATGGGCAGGTACTTTACCTGACTAAATTTTTCTTGAAAGCCAGTGATGCTGAAAACTCAGACTCTGTGCACCAGTGCCTAATCAAATCTTGGAGACAGAGTTTTGGGTGAAGTTGAAAAGAATGTCTTTATTGCTTTGCCAGGCAAAGGGGGACATGATGGGCTCCTGCCTCAAAAACTGTGTATCCCAACCCAGGACGATTTGGTGAGGAGTTGTATAGCAATGGTTCAAGGGCAGGGTTGCTGATAAGGATTAGGGTGTGTGCAGAGCCTGTACTCCTTTAATCTGGTTTCAGGTGGTCTCCTGTTGAGTTTCTCTAGTTATTCAAACTGTAATCTTCTCTGGAATGAAGAATGCTAAAACCTTCCATTTGTTGGGGGTTTTAGTTCTTTACAGAGCTCAAAGATATTGTTATGTGTATCCTTGAGGCGGAACCAGGACCACCCCCCCCCCTCCCCGCGGTAAGGCTGCACTATTGTTTCTTGACTGCTCCTCCCTTGTCTCTGCATCCCCTCCCTTCCCTGAGTAGCAACTGTTTGAACCTGCCATCTGGAACTCAGAGAAGGTCAGGGAGGCTGAATAAAGCCTATTTCCTACAAACAAGAAACAGGGGGCACAGAAAGGATTTGTACCCTGGAGCCCCACAGGTTCCTGCTCAGTTTCAATAAGAACAGATGTTTGGTGGTTAGATGTTTGTCCCGCCATACAGATGGGGCCACTTAGATAAACTTTCTCTCTGGTAATAATTCTTTTTCTGGGAAAAATCCCCAATTTAAATTTTTCTAGGTAGTTAGGGAGGGGCAATAGTTTCTCTTAAATCCACATGGCCTCAATTGCCCTTAAACTCAATCCTCATGCCAAACTCACACATCCTGGGGAGGCCTGTTCTGAGCCCCTGCAATACCTTATCATTACCCAAATATTTCATCCTTTTTATAAGTTATGAATATTCGAAGGAATATTTCTTTAAAGTCTCTCAGTGATCTTCAGTGATAATTTTAAAACAAACATCACTAGTTCCTTTTGCTTTGTTTCTTGTATAAAAAAATGAGCTCCAAAATAGGAAATATGTTTGTTTTTAACCACTGAAAGATATTTTAGAAGTCTCTCTGCCTATTAAATATTACCAGTTGACATTCAGCATAACCCAAAATGTAACACTAATTTCTTCAGAGGACAGAAGATAGCTCAATTTACTGGACACAATTTAACAGTGGCATAATTAAGGTGCAGCCAGGCCAGAATGCTTACTAATTAGGACAGATTCCTGACCGTCCATTTCACTGTGCAACGCCCACTAAAATCACCAGGAATTTGGCAGCAACTCAGTTTTCTCATGTAGCTCTCAGATCTTAAAAGTATTGAAGACCTTAATCAGCATGTAAATGTTGTATTTTCATAAAAAGAGGAAGAATTTGTACATCCTCAAAATAATTCTCTATGGACTTTTACATATGAGGAACCACCAAAGTGATTTAACCAGATTGAAGACCACAACCTAAGCAAAGAGAAATTACAGTCTCATCTCTGCCTTGGCATTGGACCAGGTCTCCATCGGCAACGCTAAGTAGAGGATTGGAGTTTTTCTCGAGATATCTTTATGTTTGAAGCAGAAGTAAAACATGATCTTTGTTATTTAAATACTTATCAGGTCTCTTAGGATGAAAGTAACATTTTGGTGGTAATAACAATGTTGCCTTCATAAACTGGAACATAAAAATAACAAAATTGAGCATGCCTTTGTTGAATTACTCTGTATGTTTCTTTGCGCATGTCCACATGTATATATATATATATATATATATATATATATATATATAAAGTTCAAATTGCAGTTATGCTTTATTTAAGAAACACACACTTTAAAAAAAAGTTTATGGGACTTCACTGGTGGTCCAGGGGTAAAGAATCCACCTTACAATGCAGGGGGTGTAGGTTCGATCCCTGGTTGGGGAAGTAGTATCCCCCATGCCGTGGGTCAACTAAGCCGGTGTGCCACAACTACTGAGCTTGCGTGCCTCAACTAGAGCCTGTGTGCCACACACTAAGGAACCCGTGCACCACAACTAGAGAGAGAAAACGTGCACACCACAGCTAGAGAGAAGCCCGCATGCCGCAATGAAAGACCCCATATGCCACAACTAAGACCTGATGCAGCCAAAAATAAATTTTAAAAAAATTTATGAAGAATTTTCTTACTGAGTCCTTTTTTTTTTTTTTTTTGCGGTACGCGGGCCTCTCACTGTTGTGGCCTCTCCCGTTGTGGAGCACAGGCTCCGGACGCGCAGGCTCAGCGGCCATGGCTCACGGGCCCAGCCGCTCCGCAGCATGTGGGATCTTCCCAGACCGGGGCACGAACCCGTGTCCCCTGCATCGGCGGGCGGACTCTCAACCACTGCGCCACCAGGGAAGACCCTTACTGAGTCTTTTTAAAAAGTAGCAGGTGACAAAATTTTTACACAGCATTATTAAATTAAATTGTTCCTATATAAAACATCGTCCCTAAAATCCTAGCTAGATGACTGACAGGGAAGGGATTTTGCTTTTCTTTAGGACTTAGTTGGATATTAACCTCTTTCTGATTGATTGAGGGTTTTTTCTTTTTTTGGTTGTTGTTGTTTTGGTTTTTTGTTTTTTAATTTCTCAAGATAGAAATACTGTATAGCTTTTGTTACATTTGTGCCTTGGGAAAAGATAGTGTATTCGTTTCCTAGGGCTGCTTTAAAAAAGTACCCAAAACTCACAAAAGAAATGTATTGTCTCACAGTTCTGGACGTTAGAAATCCAACATCAAAGTGTCAGCGGGGTTGGTTCCTTCTGAGGGCTGTTAGGGAGAATCTGTTCCATGCCTGTCTCCTAGATTCTGGTTTTCTGGCATCACACCAATCTCTGTCTTCATATTCACATAGCATTTCCCCTACGTCTCTGTCTCTTCATATCATCTTACCTCTGTGCACATCTGCCTCTGTGTCCAAATTTACCCTTTTTACAAGGACATAGTCATATTGGATTAGGACCCACCCCATTGATCTCAACTGAACTTGATCAGCTGCAAGGACCTTATTTGCATATAAGGTCACATGCACAGGTATTGGGGGCTTAGGACTTCAGATCTTTGTGGGGGTCACAATTCAACCCATAACAGATGGAAAATTGAAATCTGAAATTAGAGGAAAAACAAAAATGAAAAGGGAGGACATTTTGGTGACAGACTTACATGAGTTGAACAGAGATAACTAGAATGTGCCATGTGGGATTCTGAACTACTCTGATAACTACTGAACCACAAATCCAGAATGTTTAGATAAGGCAGGAAAGAGCAGGTACCTATTGAAGGTTTAGCTAGATGAAGGGGCAATATTCCAAAAGGATGAAGAGTCAGTGCAGCATTCATGGACATGGTGATCTTAGAATACAGATTGTTCTTTGCATTATTTTATTTTGCCTGTTTTGAACATATGTGTTCATGGTTACCAAAAGGAGCTCAGATTTCTATAGTGGATTTTGCTATTTATTGGAACTGGAATATAAATGATCAAATAGATGCTAGGGAACTCTATATAGCCTGTAAAAAAAAAAAGTCTATTGTAATAAATTACCCTGCTACAAGAATCCAGCCAATAGTCACTCCCCCAACACCCGGAACTGGCCTGATATGGAGTGATGTACTAGTCCCCGGTTTCAGAGTATACTAGAAAAAAGTACTTTAATTAAAGTTTGGAGATACATTGTTAGTTAGATTTAAGTATGATTGGTATAAAATAAAAGAGATTTCTAGTTATTTATTTATACCCTACGCTGATTGCTTTAAAAAATGCTCAATTATAATTATTTAATTTATTTATAAATATATTAGTTATGATTGTATTAATTTAATTTAATTTACTAAGTAATCTCATTTAAATCTCATTTAATTCTTAAAATAGTAATTTTATTAGTTTTCAAAATTAAGGTATAGAACATTTTTATTTCAATTTAAATTTCTGTTAAACTTTATGCTTTGTAGTTCAAACACAGACCTCTATCACGACTTGCTGGCAATATATTCTAAAGCTGGGGAAAAATCAGATTAGAAAGAAAGATCTCATAAAAATTGAAAGTATACTCTAAAACTATTGACTGCAACATCGCAGCATGGGTAAAAATTGATGTATATTTCATAATCTCAGCTGAAGTAGATATAACTATGTCTTATACTTGACTGAAATGTATTGGTGGCTTTTGAGGGTAATAATAAACATTAACAATCAACAGAAATATCCCAATCTCTTTATATAGTGAATATTAAAGTTTTCAACTGTGGGTAATCAGCATGACATTTTGCAACTTTAATCATTAGTTCAAGTTCAAAGCAATATTCCTCCAAATTGTTGTGTGTCTTCAACTCCTAGTGGAGTTTCGCTGTGGTAGAAGATAGTCTTTGAAGTCACCGAAGCTCTGCGGTAGTCATTTATATTTAACAAAACAGAAATTACCAGTGCCACTATCTTTGCAAGCTCTATTGAAATCCTTAGACATCTTCTTTTTCCCAAGTTCTAAATGAACAATGTGCTACCAACTTAACTAAACAATAGGGTATGCTGTCATGAATTGTCAAGTAGCTGAAGTACCTTTAGTGGAAAGCAAGTATTGTTTTATTGCCTGTACTAGCTTAAGAGTACGGTACAGAAAATCAATAAACATATTCCCAGAGCTGGGACTAACTCACTGTGTGACTTTAGGAAAACTACCTTCTCAGGTTCTCAGGGTACTCATTTGTGAAATGAACAGTTTGGACAAATTAATCACTTAAGTTCTTTTCGGTTCTATTATTCTATGACTGTATGGTTCAGTGTTTCAACTTGATTGGTGGCCTTTAAGTAATAATGAGAATTAATCTCTCTCAATTCAAAATTTCATCCTTTGATCATAACATAAAACACAGGAGAACCACACAAAACAAATGTATAGTTTAATGAATTATTGTGAGGGGAGCAGGTGTATAACCACCATCTGGTTCAAGAAATAAAACATTGGCAACTGCCCCATGAGCCCTTTCATGTGCCGCATCCCAATATCAACTTTATCCCTCCTTCTCCTCAAAGTAACCACTATCTTCACTTTTCAAATAATTGCTTCCCTTGCGTTCATTGAATTCAATTGTTATTTTTTACTTTATAAATCAACTTTATTGAGGTATAATTTGCATACAATAAAATGCACTTACCATTGTTTGATTGCTTTTAAGGAATATATACATTCATGTAACCAGCAGCCAAGTCAAGATGTAGAATATTTATTTCAATTAATCCTAAATGTTTCTTTTTGTCCCTTTGAAGTCAGTTCACATCCCTCCTCCATTCTTAGTCCCAGGCAACCAATGTTCTTTTCGAGTACATTCTATGTGGAAGTCACTGTGTTTCAGAGAGTGAGATAATGGATACATACAGGCTTTTCCATCAAGAAACTTATAAGACAATTGCCATTTCTATTTTGCTCACCAGTGTATCACCAAACACAAGTAGAGTGCATGGCAATAGTAAGCACTCAATAAATATCTATAAAATGAAAATTCAAGGAGTATACAGATAAATACACAGCAGAATGTTACAAAAATCTATAAGAAAGACACAAACAAACATTCTATGACATAAAACACAGGAAAGGTTTGAGGTAAGGCTGGAAAAATGGAATGAGACATATAGTGAATGGCTTTGAAAATCATGCTCTTTTCCTTTATTTCTAGGTAGTGGGACAATCACTGAGGTTTTTGGACAGGGGAGTGATGTAATTACATTTGTATAATACTTCAGGAAGATTAAGTTTGTGGCAGTGTATAGGATACATCAGAAAGGAAGATATAGTTGGCAAAGACCAGTAAGGAGATAATTATGGTCGCCCAGACATGAAGTAATGAGGGACTGAACCGGGGGCTGTAGCAGGAGAGAACTTTGTGAAGGTACACTCTACAGACCATTGTTCCTACCATACAAAAGTCTTCTTCATTGAGTGGCCGTTTTCTTCTTCAACTAGAAGAATACTGGATAAAACTATGAACATTTTGCTGATTCAGTAGTTTTAAATCTATAGTGCATATCTAATTTCTTAACAAAAGTATTGGCATCATCTTCTATCCTAGCTACATGTGTCACAGAAGTATACCATAACACCCTTGCAGAATCCCCAGGGATTTTCCCTTAAACATAGTGATGAATTCTGAAAAATTTTCATGTGTTTGCCAAAATTATAAGTTGTGGCATTTCAGAAATTTGTCTCTCCCACCCCCTGAAACAACCTTTTTTCTTCAATTTTGTAAAATCCGGGTAAGTTACTTAACCCACATGAGTCTCAGATTTTTGGTGGGTTTTTTTTTTCCATTTATAAAATGCAGATGATATTTTCTACCTTATAGAACTATTGTACAGATTAAGTAAAATTATTTTTCTAAAGTGCTGAGCCTGCTGAGCAGCATGTTTTGCACATAGGAGAAGCTCAGTAAATCTTAAATACTACTGATATTGCTATTATTGGTTTTATCACTGTTAATCCTGTAGCAAAACAATTCACACAACTTCTATTAGTGTGGGCACAGCAAGTAAAGAATTTGACGCTGGTAATCCAGTGTCTTTGTTCTCAGAATTTAAATTCTCACCATCTATGGAGCTACAGTGTACCTCATAATGATCATTGCCTTTTCTTTAGAGGAAATATATTGGGAGTACTAGTCATAGTTATTAAAAAACAAAACAAAACATGGTTTACATTTGGAAGAGAGAGAAAATGAGAATGCTTATATTTTTTTCTCTTTTCCCTGCACGTTATTTCTCTGATTGTCATCTGTTCATTCTCCCCTTTTGTAACAAACAGGAAAACCAGTTTTCTAGAGCCATTTCTTACACCACTAACTTTTCATGACCAAGGTGGTGGTGGGCTAGCTCAATCTATCTCGTGAAATGTTTAAAAAAGTGGGTCAGTTGGAATTCCTCTGAATATAGAAATGTTTTTGATCAATGAGTTATTTCCTAGAATTTTTTCCAATGTTTGTAATGTTCTCTATGAACCAGAGATAGTTATCATGATTTACTATAGAAAGTCATAGTTTGGGTCCGTGCCATGTAAAGAAAAAAGAGAAACAAATAAAAGTAGAGGTAAAAAACCCAATTAGTACAGACAGTCATTAAATTAACATTATTAAATTATATTTGTTTCTTGAATACAATTTTGGAGAATATCAGCTGTGGATAATTTAGAAACATTAGCATGAGCTAATTATGCAAACTTTCATGGTCAGTTTCAACTTGCATATGTTAATATTAAATGCAGTTTGATTTATACACATTTATTATAATTTCTTATGATTTATCAATGACAGAATGAGTGATGATTATCTCAGTAAGGAAAAATAGAAAAATTTAAAAAATGAAATATACATATTTAATATTCAAAGTCAATATTAACTCTAGTTTCCCCTTTGAGGCTATATGAGAAAGATAAAATGCCACAGTAAAAGCTTGGGGAACTAAATCATATTAGAGAAGTATATTTAAAGAGTAAGTGAGCTCATTTTATAAGAAGCTAATAAAATATCATAGTGGAAATAAATGTTTCTTCCTCCCCATTGATGTCAATTGTCAGATTAGTTCTAGATTTTAAACCCAAATTTGTTCTTGCTGGTTTTGAAATTTTGTTTAAAGTTGTGAGTCTTTATCTTTCGTTGACCTATGCTGTCACAGATGTGATGCTTTTGATTTCCCTTCCAGCTTATATAATGGAACTTTTCTTTATGGAACCTGGTAATTTTAAGATTAGAATTCTTTGTTTGAAAGGAACCTACCATTGGCTGACCTCAACCCTTTTCATTTTTGATCTCAGGTTCATCTAAACCCCATGATAGCACCAAGGTCCAAAGTTTTTAAAGATACAAATTTCTTTTATTCCCTATTCTCCTTTAGAGAAAATAACATCAACTAAAAACTCCTTCTGTCTGAAATTCTTCCCCTTTGTGTTCAAGGAAAGTTGAAATGGCTCTTGAATCTCTTTATGCAAAGGTGTTATTTCAGTGTCTTGACCCTCGAGTCTTCAGCTTCACTTACAGCAAGTGCATTATTGTTAAAAGGTGATTCATTCTTCAATATTAATTAATGTGGAAATTTAGTTTATACATATGTGAAATATTCTGAAATTAGAGGTAGAATTTCTAAAACAAAGTTTCTATGGTGGCCTGTAATTTCTGGAAATGGATAAGAGCAAATCACATTAGAAATATAGAGTTTAAGTTTTTAAAAATAGTATTATCAATTTTTTTAAAAAAAAAAATCAAAGAACTTGCAAATAGGAAAGCAGGAGTAAATCAGTGCATCAGTGACCCAGAAACTTGAGGCAGGTAATTGTCCTGGAATTCAGTCCATTGGAACAAAAGGAAATATAAGAGAAAAGGTAATAGACATACAACATAGATTCACAAGTTCCAAGATCACTATAAATAGCATTCTTTGAATAGAAACAGAGAGAATAGAAGAAAGGAAATACAGAGTAATAAAAGAATACATACACTAATTCCTTTAGTCAACAAATTAGTGCCATGTCCCAGGCACTGTTCCAGACTCAGGGAAACATTAATAATAATATAAAAAAAGCAAACAAAAGTCTCTGCATGCATGGTGCTTACATTCTGCTTGGAAAGACCTACACTAAGCAGGATAAATAAATAAAATATAATGTGTTAGAGTATGAAAAGGGTTGAGGAAATAAATAAGCAAATAATAAGAATTTGAAATAATGTGATAAATTTTTCATTTTGGATGTGGTGGTTAAGAAAGGCCTCACTGCCCCAGAGACATATGGGCATTGAGGTGAAGTGAGGCCGTGAGCCATGCTGCAGTCTGCAGGAAGGGCATCCCAGATAGAAGTAATTATAAGTATAAAGGCCCTTGAGTCAAGAGCATATGAGATATATTCAAGGAACAGAAAGGAGGTTCACTCTGGAAAGAACTAGGGAAGAGTAGTAGGAGGTAATGTCAGAGGAAAAGAAGGACAGCTTGTGTAGTTTTGGTTGTCACAGTAAGAACTTTGATTTACTATGGAAAGCCATTAGAGATTTTTGCGAAGAGGAGTGACATTATCTGACAGGTGTTTACAGGATCATAGACCATATCTCAACATAATAAAAGCTGTTTATGACAAACCCACTGCCAGCATAATACTCAATGGTGAAAAGCAGAAAGCCTTCCCGCTAAAATTTGGAACACGACAAGGATGCCCATTCTGACCACTTCTATTCAACATAGTATTGGAAGTCATAGCCTAGCCACCTCAATCAGACAAGAAAAAGAAATAAAAGGTATCCAAATTTGAAGGGAAGAGGTAAAGTTGTCACTATATGCTGGTGACATGATACTATATATGGGATCTTAGACAACTCTTTCAATGTTTTTTTTTTTTTCTATAAAGGAAAAAAGAGATGTAGCCTGGTATCTAGAGGAGAAATCGGGTCAGAGGTTTCTTGTGTGTGTAATGGGAGAAGTAATGGTTTGTGTAACAATAGGAATTATTCAATAAAGAAGAAAAAATTCATAATAAAAGAGAAGAATATCTGGAACAATGTCCTTGAATGGTGGAGTGAAGATAGGGGCTTATTCACAGGAAGAGGCATAGGCTTGGAGCATGGGAAGTCCATTCATAGAAATAGAAAAGTAGAATATATCGGTAGATATACTGGTAGGTAGGTAAATGTGGTGGTGAGAATAGATGGAAGTTCTCACCTGGTTATTTTTTTCTCAGTGGAATAGGAAGCAAGGTCATCATCTGAGCATGAAGATGGGAGAAGAGGCACTAAAAGTTTAAGAAAACAGAGCGTGTATAGAATAGTCAGCTAGAAATGTTGGAGAGTGAATGTGCTAGGGGAAATATGGCATGATACCCATTCAGCATTAAAGGCTTACTTGAGGTTAATAGTCATGAATTAAATGTGAGACCATTCAGTACGATTGTGTGTTTTCTACAGCCATGTTCAGCTGCAGGGGTTGCAAGTATAATTAGCAGCTGGAGAATTTGATTTCACCAAGGTTTTAGTCTCATGATCTGAATAAAATGAAGTGAGAAAGAGAGGCATGGGAGGTAAAGGGAGGCATAGGACGGTGTATGCACAAGATTCATTACACTAATTGACTTTGGAACTTAAGCTGCATCATGAGTGAAGGCCAGATATCAAGGGGGTGATAGCCAGTGAAAAGGGTTAGGATCAAGATTTGTGGGTCTTAGTTCAATGGAAAGACTGTTAGAGTCAAGGTAGCAGAGGAAGTTGGCTGGAAAGATAAGTGGTGGTTAAAAATTGGAATGTTTGAAATTAAAATTATGGAGTAATTTCAGTTATTTTAAATCTAAGGTCAAAAGTGTGACTATGGGATTAAGTGACTGAGGTAGGTTGAAGGAACAGATTATGGGAGGAAAGGATGTACAGAAACTGAGAGGCCAATTTATGGGAACAATCTTCTAGGTGAATTTTTAAATCTCCAAGAATTATGAGTTAGGGTTTGAGAGTGACAGTGAGACTGGAGCTAAAGAAATGAAGGTGAATGAACTGGGGATCTGCAGACCGTTGAAATAAGAGAGTAAGTAGGTGTTTTTATGGGGTAGAAAAAGAGTGTGATCTCAAAAAGTCTAGATAATGGTGGTGAGGAAGGTGTGCCACTGTCCCAAATCCACCTGTTTGTTCTCTGTATCTATAACTCTGTTTCTGTTTTCTTATGTTTGTTCATTTGTTTTATTTTTTAGATTTCACATATGAATGAAATCATACAGTATTTGTCTTATTTCCCTTAGCATAATACCCTCTAGGTCCATCCATGTTGCTGCAAATGGCCTGATTTCATTCTTTTTTATGGCTAAGATATATTGTATTGTGTGCGTATATATATATGTGTGTGTGTGTATTTATGTGTGTCTACACACACACACACACACACACACACACACATACACCACATCTTCTTTATCCATCCATCTGTTGATGGGCACAGAGGTTGCTATCATATCTTGGCTACTGTAAATAATGCTACAATGAACGTAGGGTTGCATATATCTTTTCAAATTAGTGTTTTCATTTTCTTCAGATAAATACCATGAGTAGAATTGCTGGATCATATGGTAGTTCTATTTTTAATTGTTTTGAGGAACCTGCGTACTGTTTTCTGTAGTAGTTCTACCCATTTACATTTCCACCAACAGAGCACTATGGTTCCCTTTTCTCCACATGTTTGCCAACACTTGTTATTTGTTTTTAGTTTTTTTTTTTTTTTCATAATAACCATTTTGGCAGGTGAGAGCTGATACTCACTGTGGTTTTGATTTGCATTCCTTGATGATTAGTGATGTTGAGCATCTTTTCCTGTGCCTGTTGGCCATTTGTATGTCTTCTACAGAAAAGTGTTTATTCAGATCCTCTGCCCACTTTTTAATTGGGTTGTTTGGTTTTTTGATGGTAAGTTGTATGAGTTCTTTGTATATTTTGTATACAAATATTGTATACAATTTTGTATTTTTTTTTGTATACAAATATTCTTTGTATATTAACCAACCCCTTATTGGATATATCATTTGCAAATATCTCCTCCCATTCAGTAGATGGTCTTTTTGTTTTATTGACAGTTTCCTTTGCTGTGCAAAAGCTTTCTAGTTGATGTTGCCCCATTTGTTTATTTTTGCTTTTGTTTTCCTTGCCTGAGGAGACATATCCAAAAAAATATTACTAACACCAATGTCAAAGTGCGTACTTCCTATGTTTTCTTCTAGAAGTTTTATGGTTTCATGTCTTACATTTGTCTTTAATCTATTTTGAATTTATTTTTGTGCATGGTGTGAAAGAGTAGTCCAGTTTGATTCTTTTGCATGTAGCTGTCCAGGTTTCCCAACACCATTTATTGAAGTGTTTGTCTTTACCCCATTGTATATTCTTGTGTCTTTTGTCATAAATTAATTGAACATAAGTGTGTGGGCTTACTTCTGGGCTCTCTATTTTGCACCACTGATCTATGTGCCTAATTTTATGCCAGTACCATGCTGTTTTGATTACTGTAGCTTTGTAGTATGGTTTTAAATGTGGGAGTGTGATGCCTCCAGCTCTATTCCTCTTTCTCAAGATTGTTTAGACTATTCGGGGTCTTTTATGTTTCCCTAAAAATTTTCAAATTATTTGTTCTAGTTATGTGAAAAATGCCATTGATATTTTGATGGGGATCACACTGAATTTGTAGATTGCCTTGGGTAGTTTGTCACTTTAACAAAATTAATTATTTTAGTCCATGAACATGGTATGTCTTTCCATCTTTGTGTCATCTTCACTTTCTTTCACAGTGTCTTATGGTTTTCTAAGTACAGGTCTTTTATCTCCTCAGTTAGATTTATTCCTAGGTTTTTTATTCTTTTTGATGCTATTGTAAATGGGATTGTTTTTCCCAATTTCTCTTTCTGATAAACCATTATTAAGTGTATAGAAATGAGACAGATTTCTGTATATTAATTTTGTATCCTGCAACTTTACCAGATTCACTGATGAGTTCTAGTAGTTTTTTGGTGGTGTCTTTAGGATTTTCTATAGTACCATGTCATCTGCAAACAGTGACAGTTTTATTTCTTCCTTTCCAATTTGGATTCCTTTTATTTCTTTTTCTTGTCTGATTGCTGTGGCTAGAACTTCCAATTTTGTGTTGAATAAAATTGGTGAGAGTGGCATCCTTGTCTTGTTCCTGATCTTAGAGGAAATAATTTCAACTTTTAACTGTTGAGTATGATGTTAGCTGTGAGCTTGTCATATACAGCCTCTATTATGTTGATGTATATTCCCTCTATATGTACTTTGATAAGAGTTTTTATCATAAATAGATGTTGAATTTTGTCAAGAACTTTTTCTACATTCATTGAGATGATCATATGATTATTATTCTTCAATTTGTTAATGTGGTGTGTCACACTGACTGATTTGCAGATGTTGAACCATCATTGCATCCTTGGGATAAATCCCACTTTATCATGGTTAGTGATCCCTTTAATGTATTGTTGAATTCAGTTTGCTAATATTTTGTTGAGGGTTTTTGCATTTATGTTCATGACTGATATTGGTTTGTAATTTTCTTTTTTTGTGATATCTTTTTCTGGTTTTGGTATCAGGGTGATGCTTGCCTCAAAGAATGAGTTTGGAAGCATTCCTTCCTCTGCAATTTTTCAGAGTTGTTTGAGAAGGATAGTTGTTAACTCTTCTCTAAATGTTTGGTAGAATTCAGCTGTGAAGCCACCTGGTCTTGGACTTTTGTTTGTTGGGAGTTGTTTTATTACTGATATTAGTCTGTTCATATTTTCTATTTCTTCTTGGTTATTCCCCCCTTACTCTTTTATTTGTAAAATGGGGAATATAAAATGTACTGCAGAGGGTGAGGAAAGCACAATTCATGATCTAATCAGTGGAAACCATATGTCATACATTTTTCCTCTGGTTAGCTCTTCAAAGATTTTTCCTGAACCTTCAAAGAGGCTTCCCTAGGTGAAGTTTACTTCTCTGTGAGGTGTATTTAGGTGCTTAGTAATAGTTAATCACCTTATCTAGGTGAGTCAGGAGAACTTCAGCCATAATAGCTGAAACAATTCATTCTCTTTTTTCAAAAGATATTCAGTGTGTCTGTGAGGATAAGCAATAACTAAAAATCATGGCATTTGATCTATATCTATATATCTATATATATCTATAGATATAGATATATCAAATGCTATATCTGTATAGATATAGATATATATACATACATCTGGCTGATTAAGCCAGTTTTTCTAAGGAGTCCACAGCACAGATGGAGAAGGAAGTAAGAGAAAAAAATTAACATAGAAGAATTCTGTAATGATAGTACGACAGATTTTATGCAAGAGAAGAGCCATGTCGTTTGAAACATCCTTTGAGAAAAAACAATAAGAGATACAATTGCATGACTATAACTAAGCTTTTGAAATTTCTTTTATGGCCTGTCTTTAGGATAAAGTGACCTGAAAAACAGAGATTCAAAAGAATTATACTTTTGTATATGACGTTTCAACTCTTTTGAATAGTCATCTTTAATAAGAAGAACCTAGATATGGCTGAAATCATCTTTAGTGGAGATTTTTAGAAGGGTGGTTGTTTCTCAAGTTATGTCTCTCTGCCTCATGATACCTTTCTATGATTAAAACCTGAATAGAATGCTAGACTGAATAGAATGCTAGGGCACCTATTGACTCTGTGATCATCTTCAGCCCCTGCTCTTCTTAAAACCAGAGGAATAGAATGTCCTAGAAGCCTGCAAAAGATAATTGATCAAAGCTTCAAGCCTTGGCATTCATTATCCCAATAAAAAGCCTTTTTACCTAACTGAACTTGACAAACTTAAACCTAAGTTCCACTTCACTGCTCCACCTGGAACACTGTTTCACCTGTGAATGTGTTTAAGTTGATAGCTGTTAACATCTCAAAACATGATCACTATTTTTTCCCAAAACTCTCTTTTGCTAAGTCTTCTAGATGTCGAGGATGTTTCCTTCCCTCATCCATTTTCACTCTGAGAATTGTTTAAATCTCAGTCTTCAGAGCCTACTGACTACAAATTATCTCCCTTTGCTCCTTCAATAGACTGATTTCAAATGGCCACAAATCTGACAATCAAGGAATTGCCCAAATATAGGTAGATGAGTTAGACCTGTCCAGGAATATTTGTTAGCAATACGTACTCATAGTATCATTTGTTTCCAAAGATCTATATGTTTGACATATAAATTCTTTCATCTTAATATCCTTAGACTTTTAAACAATCTAACCACTTGACCATATTGGTGTCTATAACGCTAAATGGGTAATTTCTAAGTTATACAGTATTTACAATAATGACTATTCATTTCCATGTAGACTGTACTCACTGATATAATAGACACGACAGATCTTAACTTACGTATTAATATCTGTGTATCAAGTCAGATATGGATAGCCCAGTTATCTGTCCACATGAAACTGTTTTGGTTTTCTTTACCTAATATTTTGGGTGTCTACTGAGGAGAAGCATGATGCTAAGCAATGTGTAGTCACAGTCTCTCATAATCATCAAACTACTGTATTAGCTTTGAGGTAGGTAATTTATAGAAGAAGCAGCTGAGGCTCAGAGAAATTAAATATCTCATGGAAGGTCACAGAGCTATCCATTGGAAAATCTCAAATAGGAAATGAGATCCAAATCTGTCTTATTTAAGCCCGTGTCTATTCCACTACACCCTTCCTCTAGTCTACTTGATAATTAGAGACTACCAGATTTCTAGCTCCAAGGATGATACTGCTAAAACTCTAAATATAACACACATGGACTGGAAAGGTGACTCACTTGAAGGCCATGCTTCTATAGACACCCATCAAAGAAAGAGGATAAATTTATTAAATCCAGTCTATGTGAAATGGCAGTGACTGAATTCAGTAGGGTTGCTAGGTAAAATACACCCAGTTAAATTTGAATTTCAGATAAATAAGTAATTTTTTAGTATAAGGGTATCCCATGCAATATTTAGGGCATACTTGTATTTTAAAAATTATCCCTTATTTGAAATTAAAATTTAACTGAACATTCTGTATTTTTATTTGCTAAATATTGCAATCCTATGAATAAAGCAATTGTGGTTAGAACTTCCAATTTCAGGGAACCATTCAGTTGTGTTTTCTATTAGCCTTTTAGAAAAATAGCCTTGATCTAGTACATAGTGATTGGATAATCGTATGAATGTTGTGCTCTGAAGTAGGGAAAGGGTTTTGTTTGAGGTGGAGGGCGATAAATTTAACAATATCCTGAACTTTTGTTCCATGCCGAATACAGTTTCTGAAATCGATTCCTCATATATTATGGCACATACAAGGTGGCACTCATTGCACCTGAACTTTTAGAATAAAATTCACTGATGGAACTAAACTATTGGAAAAAGAAAATAACCTTTTATGGGCCATGTTTTTTTCACTCCATGACTACACAGTGTAGTAGGAAAAAAGCACTGACCTTGAGTTAGAAAAGCTGAGTCCTGCTCCCAGCTGTCACATATTAGGCAAGTGACCTAGGAATAATATCTCTCTGAACTTAATAATATCTCTCTGAACTATCTTCTCTGAACTTCACTTTCTTTATATCTATATAATAGCGGTAATAATTCCTGTCCAGTCTATTTCACGTAATTGTTAATAAGCCTAAATGAAGGAATAGATACATAGCATTCTGTTAAGTTGTAAAGCACTCTTCAAATTGTAAATAATTATCTTCATTTTCCCCCAAAAGAGCTTTAACTGACAACTAATTATGATATTGAAAATACTAATAATGAATAAACAATTTGCCTTTCAGAGAGACTTGGTTGTTTTCTGATTTTTTTTTTTTTTTTTTTGCCAGCAAGAAAATACTTCATTGTTTTGTGATTTA
This sequence comes from Phocoena phocoena, assembly GCF_963924675.1. Lineage (NCBI taxonomy): Eukaryota > Metazoa > Chordata > Mammalia > Artiodactyla > Phocoenidae > Phocoena > Phocoena phocoena. The sequence goes on along the minus strand of NC_089240.1, from coordinate 79,920,879 downwards.
CTATTCTGGTATTTCACATTTATAAAACCATTTAAAATGGACTAGTTCCAAGCTGAGTAAAAGTGAATAAAAAATTAGACTATCCTGAGAGAGATTATATGATATCTTGTGAGTGTGGATTATGTGATCCCATATAACATATATGTACTCATGGAAGTGTGATAAACACTATCAGTCACATGATGTATGCTGATGATATAATAAGCCTTGAAAATAATGTTGAAGCAGTTTTATTCAGTGACAGGATGAAGTTTCATTAAAATCTTGTCAACCAAAATTATCAGAAAGGAAATTTCCAAGTTTTTTTAATGGTTAAGGAAACTGATCCCCTATCAATTTAAATCTTTTTGGAATTAAGTGGGAAAGTATTTTAATAATAGCAATAGTTTCAGTTATTAGAGTTAATGATTTACATCTCCTTCATTGCACATATACAAATATATAAGAGGGTACCGTGAAAATCATCCTTATATCATGACATCTTTTTTGGGGGGGCTTTTTTTGTGGCTCTCAGGATCTTAGTTCCCCGACTAGGGTTTGAACCTGGGCCCTGGCAGTGAGAGTGCCAAGTCCTAATCACTGGGCTGCCAGGGAATTCCCATGACATCTATTTCTGTGATTTAGGACTGCCTACTGGAATATTGCCTCAAATAGTTATTGATATAAAGGAAACAAAGCTATTGAAAGCAAGCAGAGATGGTTCATAGTGCTACATATTAAGAAAGAATCAGTCTATTTTTAACTAAATCTTTTTTTTTTTTTTGGTAAAGCCATTGGGGGTCTCTCTCTCTCTTTCTCTCTTTCCCTCTCCCACTCTTTCTTCTCCTCCCTCTTCCTCTCCCCCCTCTTTTCTCTCTCTCCTGTATCCTTTCTAATTTTAATTTTTCTTCCTTTCAAAGAGTATGTTTGTTGCACGTTAAAATGAAAACTTAGGGATCACTAGTCTTTTCACCACTATTAATTCTGCCTTTTCAGAGTGGCTTCCAGCAATACTTTGAGAATTATTCTCAAATCTTTCAAACTAATCTTTGAAACCCATAAGATGTTTATTTATTCTCTTCGATGTCATGGCAGTGATATGTAGATTTTTATCAAAGAACTGCTTCTGAAAATCAAAAATGCTGTCAGTGAGACCAAGGAAAAAAGTTACTTGTTAAATGGGGTTGTTTAATTTTGATACTATGTTTTACTTTTTTCATTAAAGCATTGAGATGTCACATGTAAAGCATCCCATTAAGCCACAGTCTGGTTGGAAACATGGTGTGGACTTAAGAGTGGTCATTGCAGCAATGGCCATTACGAACTGTCTTCTTTTATGGAAGTATTTTTAGCTTTGATTATTTGGTCCCATTAAACCTTAATTAAAAGTTAGATATTTTTGGGAACCATAAAGAAAACAAAAAGACAACTTACAGAATGGGAGAAAATATTTGCAAATGATGTGGCCAAGAAGAGCTTAATTTCCAAAATATACAAACAGCTCATACAACTCAATAACAAGAAAAAAAACAACCCAATCAAAAAATGGGCAGAAAAGCGAAATAGGCATTTCTCCAGAGAAGACATACAGATGGCCAGTAGGCACATGAAAAGATGCTCAACATTGCTAATTATTAGAGAAATGCAAACCAAAGCTACAACGAGGTATCACCTCACACCAGTCAGAATGGCCTTCATTAAAAAGTCTACAAACAAGAAATGCTGGAGAGGGTGTGGAGAAAAGAGAACCCTCCTAAATTGTTGGTGAGAATGTAAATTGGTGCAGCCACTGTGGAGAACAGTACGGAGGTTCCTTAAAAAACTAAAAACAGAGCCACCATATGACCCAGCAATCCTACTCCTGGGCATATATCAAGAGAAAACTCTAATTTGAAAAGACACATGCACCCCAATGTTCATAGCATCACTATTCACAATAGCCAAGACATGGAAACAACCTAAATGTCCATCGACAGAGGAATGGATAAGAAGGTGTGGTACATATATACAGTGGAATACTACTCAGTCATAAAGAATGAAATAATGCCTTTTGCAGCAACATGGAAAGACCAAGAGATTATCATACTAAGTGAAGACAGAGAAAGACAAATATCATATGATATCACTTATATGCGGGATCTAAAATATGATACAAATGAACTCATTTAAAAAACAGAAACAGACTCACGGACATAGAAAACAAACTTATGGTTACCAAAGGGGAAAGGAGGATGGGGGGAGAGATAAATTAGGAGTTTGGGATTAGCAGATACAAAATACTATATATAAAATCAGTAAACAACAAGGTCCTAATGTATAGCACAGGGAACTATATTCAATATCCTGTAATAAACCATAATGGAAAAGAAAATGAAAAAGAATATTTTTCCCCTGTTCTATATAATTGCAAATTTCCTACATTTTTAGTTCTATTTTCAGAATGGATTCTTATATTGCCAAGAGTAAGACTCCAATTTAATACATTATTTATTATCTGCAGATACTGATCTGGACAATGTTGAGGTAGAGAAACTTTATTCTTCAGCACCAAAGACCACCTCCCTTCCCTTTTGTTCAAGGCATCTGCCTCCATTTCCTTTGCCTGGCTCAGAAAGCTGATCTTATTTTATTTTCCCTTTACTATTTAGTGTCAAAAGTGTCATATGATGATCTTCCCAGGATTATTTGCCTTTTAGAATTGAGCACTAGGAGAAGAATTAAAGATACATACAGACACACACACACATACACACTCACAATGTTTTCATATATATACATACATATCTACATCTATATCTATACACATTTATATTTATATCTGTATGTACATATAGAGAGATATTAGGTAATGGCCAGGAGAATCAGAACCTGAAAGACCTAGAGGTTGTGAGAACACTGCCCTTTCCCCCCCATTCATATTCTACTGAATCAAGACCCTGGTTCTTTTTAGGCTCACTACTCTTGCTGAATCCTTCCTTTGCAGTAGACTTTAAGTCCCATGAAAGCAGAGGCCTTTTACCACATTTGTCATTTCTGCATTCTTAGTGCCTATAAAAATGCTAACGTATATTTGTTGAGTTAATAATCAGAGAACTTTTAAAATTCACATATAATCTCATCAACCAGAAGTAGATGCTAACATTTTAGTGCATTAATTTTCAGTTGTTTCTCTGTGTCACTTTCCCTCTCTCTCATTGGTTCTCTCTACTTCATTTAATATGAGTCGTCATTTTTACCAAGTCTCCAAGACCCATCTCAGCAGTGTATTAGAACCACTAAACAGTGTCCTTGCCACAAAAAAGTGTCACAATATCAACAAACTTTCATTTACCCATCTATATTTTCTGCCCCCTTTGATAAAACACCCTGAGGATCTATTCCCAGATATACTCACTCAGTTCCTGCCAGTCCATGTTAGCCAGGTCCTTCAGTTCCTTTGGTGTATGAACCATCTACTCCCTTGGTAGACTTAGCACTTCTCCAGTAGGATCAGGCTGAACTCTGACTCTGGTTGTTGGTCTGGAGTCTAGGATGGGAGATAGGGCTAGATCCTGAGGGGGGCCAACATTGTCTTATAATACATTTACCTCATTTGAGCCTTCTGCATAGTCTTCAATCAAGGGAACTTCTCTCTTCTAACAAGGAAGGGTGAGGGCATTTTTCAGGTTTAGAGGGTTAGGGGGAATCTAGGAGTTCAAGTTGATCAAGTGAATCTACTCAGATATTCTCATTCAAAATTTGTTAAGGCCCCATTCTTTCTCTATGAGGACCCAGACTTTGGCATAAAGACTGCCCTAGGCTGAGAATTCAACCTCCTCTGATGCTCAGTCTCTTATGATCAAATCCCGTGTCAGTCTGCATTCTGGCTATGGGAGATTAAGGTCTTTTTAAAATGCTTCCAAGGAGGTATCACTCATTGCTTTACATTGGTAATAAGCGATCTAAGCCTGTCATTTGCTTACTTGAAAGCATCACTGATGCTTAGCAAGAGTCATCCAAAACCAGTCTGAATAGTTACTAAGCTCCCTATATTTTGCAAACACTGGAGACTTTACAAAAGCTAGTGCATCTCTGCATTCCACCTACTGCTACTAATAGGTACTATTTGCCATTTAGCCACTGAGACTCTTTTCTACAACCTCTTGTGTTACCAACCGTATTAGTTCTTATTTCGTAGAAGCAAGCTTGAAATGGGATTTTTGAGAAATTGATTTATTGAGGGGTCACCTGCCAGTAAATCCTTTAAGGGAGTGAGGAAGGGGGGTTAGAGCAGAGGAAGATCCAAGGCAAAGATGTGGTTTGAAGTGTAGTCTAGCTTGTTTCAAGTGGGAGGCCCTGCAACACGAATGACACCACAGAGTTATCCCACCTTGAGACAACGGTCGGGCATTTTGCACTATAAACTCCCAGGTATTTCCAAGAAAGACAGCTCCTTGCTGCTGAGGCCAATTCTCAAGAGGATGGAACTGTGAACTGTTAACATCCAATACTTATAGCAGCTAGGAGAATAGTTGCATCACTCAGTAAAGTGGATCCAAGCAAGGCACCAACTTATACTGTGTGGGATCAGGGGCAAAATTTGTGCAGAAACCTGAAGGACACTATACTGATGACTGGGGGAAGAACATTCCAGGCAAAGTAAATAGCAAGTGCAAGAGCCCTGAAGTGGAAGTATTCTAGATGCATTCTAGTAATAGCAAGAAAGCTTAATGGAATATTACTCAGCCATAAAAAGAATGAAAAATGCCATTTGCAGCAACGTGGATGGAACTAGAGATTATCATACTAAGTAAAGTAAGTCAGACAGAAAAAGGCAAATACCATGTAATATCACTTATATGTGGAATCTAAAAAAATGATACAAATGAACTTATTTACAAAACTGAAGTAGACTCAGACATAGGAAACAAACTTATGGTTACCGAAGGGGATAGCGGTGGTGGTGGTGGGGGACATAAATTAGGAGTTTGGGATTAACATATACACACTACTGTATATAAAATAGATCACCAATGGGGACCTACTGTATAGCACAGGGAACTATATACAATGTTTTGTAATAACCTCTAATGGATAAAAATCTGAAAAAGAATATATATGTATTCAGTTATATATATATATATATATATATATATATATATATATATATGAATAACAATCACTTTGCTGTACACCAGAAGCTAACACAACATTGTAAACCAACTATACTTCAATTTAAAAAAAAAAGAGAGAGAGAAAAAAAAAAAAGAAAAGAAAGCCTGTGCTATGGGCGTGCTGTGAGTGCGGGGAGAGTAGTAGATTAGGTCAGAGAGTTAGTTGGGCTCGAATGTGAACAAACAGCTTTATAGGCCATGGAATGGACCTTGGATTTCACTCTGAATGAGATGAGAACACACTGGAGGATTTTTAACAGGGAAGTGACATTGTCTGACTTAACATTTTAAAAGATTCAACCTGGCTGCTGGGCTTAGAATAGACTGTAAAGTGGTAAGGGCAGAAGCAGGGAGACAAGTTAGGAAGCTTTTGTCCTAAAGCTTTTGTCCTAAAGAGGCTAGAAGTCTGAATCAAGGTGTTAACAGGATTATTTTCTTCTGTGGTCTCTCCTTGGCTTGTACATGGCCGTCTTCTTTCTGTGTCTTCACATGGGCTTATTTCTGTGCATGTCACTGTTCTAATCTCCTCTTTTTATAAGGACACCAGTCAGATCGGATTAGGGTCCATCCACATGCCTCATTTTACTAATTACTTCTTTGGAGGCTCTATCTCCAAATACAGCCGTATTGGCTGCTACAGCATCAACATAGGAATTCTGAGGGTACATAATTCAGTCTTTAGAACCAAGGATATTAACTCTTTTCATAAATATTCCAATTGCATTTGTTCTAGTGTTTAAATTGTCCATTGATTTTGTTAATGGAGTTTTTGCCAGTAAAGAAGTTTAAATTTAACCCCTTAATTCGTCTAAATTCAAGTGTGTGATATGGTACAAGAGAAAGCTCTAATTTGACTTTTTTTCCCATGTATCCCAGTATCTTCATACTCTTTATTGCAAAGTTATTTCCACATTAATTTGTGTTTGTTTACTTACCATGCATTGAGAACTCTTTCATCAAGCATCTGTTCATGCTTGAGTCATTGCCATGTTGTTTTAACTTTTATAACTTTTAAATTTGTCTTTAATATTTGGTTTGATCTCCCACTCATTTTAATTTTTAGACTTAGTTATTTTATTTTTACATTTTTCAAAATGATCTTTGGAATCATTCTAAGTTTCCCCCTACAAAAAAATCCATTGACATTTTCATTGCAAAGTAGTCCATATTTTGTTAGAGTTGTTCCTTAATAGCTTATAGTTTTGAAAGCTTTGAAAATGTCACCTTTTCCTAACATTTTTTTCTTACAAGTTATTTCTAATATCAAGGAATACATTTATTTTTGCAGACTTTTGTATTTTTGTTTTGATTACCATTTTTGTGAACTCTTGTGATACTTCTAATGATTTATAAATTCATACTTTTGCATTTTTAGGCATATGGTAATCTAAAAATAGTGATAATTCTGTGACCTTTTTTCTAACATAACTCAAATTTCTATTTCATGCATTATTGAATTAGCCAGAATATCCATATAAATATTCATTTCTACTGGTGTTAGTAATGGTTCCATAGCTTGAACTTTATTTTCATTGGAACATTACAGGTATTTCTGTATCTTTTACCTACACCTGAAATTGGATCTATTGACGTAATCTGTACAAATGGTCACATGAAAACCATGTTTGTTTACTTGTTTTTCATTGTGTAGGGCGCGGCCGGATAGCCATTACGCATGCACTAAGTATGCCGCTAGGGCGTATGCACCTAATATGCTAATCAGGTTTTGAAGCAGTGGCCTATCCAAAGCTCGGCTTGCGAAATGCGATAACCATACGGACGAATCAGGGACTTACACGAGTCCTTAAGCCCTTATATAAGCAGACAGGCTCGAGCGTACGGGGTCTTCCTTCCATCCGCCCGAAACCAAGCTGTACTCCAATAAAGTGTGATGCGAGAAGAATCTAGCGTGTGGTGATTCGTCATTCTGCTGGTCAGGAGCGGTTCGCCGCATCATTGAAGTTCCTATTACATAGACTGCATTTCATTAGGTAATCCCTTTACTCTGTGAAATGTGGTGAGTGAAAAGAAGTGGGTGATACTTTCTATCCCATGCCTCTCAGGATTCTCCGAGTGATATCTTTAATAGTATAACTCATTCTTTTATTAAAGATGTTAATTCAAATCAATAAACATCATTGCATACCTGTAATATACAAGGCTCTGTGCCACGAGCTGAGAAGATAGACGAATTAAGCTTTGTCCTTAACCTCAAAATTTTCTTTCTATTGGGGGAGACAGATACATAAACCAGTGGATGCAATACATTATGACTTATGGAAGATAGAATGAGAACACAAAAGATGGTATAGTCAGTTTTACCTGGGTTAGTGGGAAAGTCTTTTTCTGAGGATATGGAGGAGATAACACTTAAGATGAATCTTCAAAATTGGTTGCATGTTTGGCAGGCAAGCAAGCAAGAAAAGGCCATTGCAGACAGAAGGAACAGCATGAGCACCTCTGTCTGTAGGTGTGAAATGTCCTAGTGTATTTGAAGCTTAATGGTATTTCAATATTGCCTGCTTTGATTGTTTAGGCATCAAAGAGCCAGAACATTCAAATCAAAATAAACTATTAATCATGTTTGTATTACTTGCCACTTTCAATTATTTGTGATTCTCCTCTCCTCCCAGGTTTTAATGTAGATTATTAAGAATTGACTAAAGTGAGACTAAAGTTAGATAATTGAAAGAGCTCAGAAAAAAAGTGCCACACAAATGAAAGGAATTATTGACTGAATATTAATTTTCATTTCCCTGATGAGTACAGTGGTGAAGACTGCTAATTATCCCCCAATTTCATTCTCCCTTTCGTATATAGGAATAGAATTTATGTTGGGCATATGACCAACTAGTCAAAGACTACATTTCACAGGCTCTGGGCTAGGTATGTAAGGCTAGCCATTGTGACCAGGTTTTTGCCAATGGAATATGAACAGAAGTGATGCGTCTCATGTCTAGGCCATTCATTTAAAAGAAAGGGGCATTTCCTCTCTTGTGTCTTTATGTCCTTCCTTCAGGCTGGAATGTAAACATAACAGGAGCTATACAATTCTCCTGGACAAGGAGATGGTAGGTATATATCAATGATATCAGATCAGTATGTTAGAAGGAACCAGGATCCCTGCTGATTTTGAAGCTGCCTACCCAGGTTCTGATGTGAAATAGAAACAAATCTCTCTAGTTTAAGCCGCTAAACCTAGCATTAAGACCTAATATTCAAGGTCTCTTATTTATAGCAGCCAAATCAGTATCTAACATAACACAGGCACTATTTCTAGAAAAGGATTAGAAGAAATTCTTAGTGATTGTGGACTTGTCAGTAAGTGAACCAACTGACCAAAATGAGAATTCTGCATTGGTAACCTTGGCTAATGCTCATGAAACAGATAGAGAACTCTGCTGTAGCATCTCTCTCCATCTATAATGGAGAAAATACTTAAAGCAAATTTTTATTTTCATAATTTAAATATCTCTACACAGGAAATATTTTTCACATATCAACAGAATTAACACTAAAATAAATGTAATAGTCACTGTGTGGGAATTTTCCCAATGTGATATGAAAATAATTTATATAATTAAAAAATATATATTGATTAAGCTATTTCTGACCTACCATTCTTGAAAAAGAGTAAAAAGAAAAATTATCATATTGATTAATCCAGAAGCTCTGTGCCATTCTAAGCCCTCAGTGGGAAGTCTTCTTACCTGCAAGGAGCAGAATGACTTTGTGCCTGATAATTTTGCTCAGAATGATCAGTAGGAGAAAACGGAGGTTGTGAGTCTAACAGATGGCTTTAAAATTTCTCCTTTTGACAAGGAAAGCAAAGCAAGCTGAAAATATATCAACAGAAATGTTGATTTGTAAAGGTTGTACAGCTGGTACACTACTATCAGATGAATCAATAATTAAAGGATGATCTCTATTTTTCTGTGGTACACAAAGCAATAAATGGCTGCTGAGATTAATTATTAATTGAATTGACGCAAAGGGCTTTAATCAATCTTAAAAGCTGCTTATTGTAAGCATACCGCAACCAAACACACATATCAAAACAGAAAAAAGTCTTTCTATTCAATTAGCAGGTTTGGAAAACATCATACTCACTTTCTGGGAAGCATCCCAGGGAGATGCTGATTAGTTAGAATGAAAGACTGATCAAAGGTATAGTTAAAAAGGGAATGTTTCTTTTCTTTTTTTTTTTTTAGTGGTGCACGGGCCTCTCACTGTTGGGGCCTCTTCCGTTGCGGAGCACAAGCTCCGGACGCGCAGGTTCAGCGGCCATGGCTCACGGGCCCAGCCGCTCCGCGGCGTGTGGGATCCTCCCGGACCGGGGAACGAACCCACGTCCCTTGCATTGGCAGGCGGACTCTCAACCACTGCACCACCAGGGAAGCCCGGGAATGTTTCTTAAAATGTCAGCTCAAAAGACTGAGTTATGTTTGATAAGGGATTTGGAGTTAGTGATTATTTTAGAAATGATGTCATTTAGGTCTTATATATAGTTGGAGATTTAAAATATCTATTGCAGACAATTGAATCAAATTAGATATCTTTGAGACTTTGATGCTGCAAATAAGTCATTGGGTATATGGAGAAGTAGTGTTCAGCAATAGAAAAAACACTGAAATGGGAAAACAAGAGACCTAGGGTCTCGTCCTAGCTCTGCCATTAGCTAAATGTTGCCAAAGTTCTCTTCCAGCTTTGAATTCTGTGATTTCCAAAGGAAATTTCAGTCTTGCCAATGACAAAATTTTATGTATGTTCCTGAATTTGAAATTTGCATGGAAAAGGATTTAGAAAATTTAATTTGATTCAGATCTGAAAACTCAGACCTCAAACTAGTGAATGAGAGAAAACTTTTTCTGGTTAGGATTGATAAAGAACCAATTATAAGTGTATTTACCTGATTGGGACCATTCATAAATGCAAACAACTCTATTCTTGGAGGGCAAAGGAGGTTACATCTGCTTATTATATGCACAAATGAATTGTGTTTTATTAAAAACCACAGCTTGCTCATAGTGTTATGAATAGCATACATGGATTTGCTTTTCTCAGAGATTTAAGAGGGAAATGATACTTACAACCCTGGAATGGTGAAAAAGCATTTGATTTAGCAGAAAGGAATTTTTATGTTTCAGTTTTTACGGGCTTTTGGTTTTTAGGAGAACTTCATTAAATGGATTGTAACCATATCTTCTCAATTCACAGCCCACGTAATAAGCAATTCCATAAAGTCACCTTTCTTTATACGATTGTAAAGTATTACACAGAGTGTCCTAGTATCATTACTATTATCTATTTGTGGTCATTGAAGAATCTTAGTTATAGAGATCTCACTACACTAGTCCACTACAGAACACTACATAAGAAAGATAAGAGTATACCATTAATTATACTTTTACTTACATGAACTAATGATTTTCTTAAAACAAGGGCTGAAAGGTATTCACTTAGAACTAGTCCCAGTAATAGAGTGACAACTCTGTATATTCCTTCTAGACTCATTTTCATAATGATACTAACTTTATTTCATTAGCAGAGGAGAATACCCTGAAGGTTGCTTCAGTACTTGGCAACATTCAAAGTGGCACCAATAAGTGGCAGCTACTTCTGTTAATCTTTAGAAGCAGTAATTAAATTAAAATGAATTTTCCACCTCAAATCTCATATTCCATGTCAGTAGTATTCTTTATTTGCCAAGATATTTTTTTAACTGAGTTACACAGATGGTTGTCTCTCTTTGAAAGACAAGGCAAAAAGCCAAAATAAAAGTGTCCAAAATAGCATGCTTCTATTAGAAATAGGACTTTTTGGATTTCCTATGTTTGAAATATATTATCTCAAGGCTTAAAATATCCTTTTTTAAAGAAAAATAAGCTTATAAATCCAAACTTGTAAAATGCAGACTCATACCTTGTTAAACCTGAAGCTCAGGGTACTATAGGAATAATAATAGTGTGAATTATAAGCTATTGTAACAGGTCTAAACCAAAGTGTTATGGGATCAATTGTCCCCCCCACCGCAAAAAAAAAGAATAATGAAGTCCTAACCCCCACTACCTGTAATGTGACCTTATTTGGAAATAGGATCTTTGCAGATGTAATCAAGGTAAGATGAGATCATACTGGATTAGAGTGAGACCTGAACCCAATGACTAGTGTCTTTACAACGGGAGAGAGATTTGGAGACCAACATACAAACAAGGAAGAAGACCATGTGAGGACAGAGGAAGAGAAATGCCAAGGATTGCATTAACCACCAGAAGCTAGGAAAGAAGCATGGGACAGATTCTCCCTCACTGCCTCTAGAAGGAACCAATCCTGCTAACACCTTGATCAGACTTCTGGACTCCCAAACAGTAAGAGACTAAATTTTTGTTGTTTTAAGCCACCCAGTTTGTGGTACTTTGTTAAGGCAGCCCTACGAAACTAATACAAAGATATTTCGGTAAAGAATCACTCACTTAGGGAGTGAGTGAGGAAAAGGAAGGAGAGAATTTACTTTAAAGATCATATGCCTACAATATTTGTCTCTCTGTTACTGGCTTATTTCACTTAGCATGATGTCTTCCAGGTTTATCCATGTTGTCACAAATGGCAGGATTTCCTTATTTTTTAAGGCTGAATAATATTCTATTGTATGTTTAGACTATACTTTTTTGATCCATTCGTCTGTCAGTGGACATTGAGGTTGTTTCCATATCTTGGTTATTGTGCATAATATGGCAATGAACATGGGAAAGCAACTATCTCTTTGATATCCTAATTTCAATTATTTTGGCTTATACTCAGAAGTGGAATTGCTGGATCATATGGTAGTTCTATTTTTTAATATTTTGAGGAAACTACATTACTGTTTTCCATAGCTGCTCTACCATTTTACATTTCTACCAACAGTGTACAAGGGTTCCAATTTCTCTACATCTTTGCCAACACATACTTTTTGTTTTTATTTATAATCTCTATCTTAAGAGGTGTGAGGTGATATCTCGTGGTTTTGATATGCATTTCCCTGATGATTGGTGATGGTGCACACCTTTTCATGTACCTGTTAGCCATCTGTATGTCTTCTTTGGAGAAATGCCTATTCAAATCCTTTCCGCCTTTTCTTAGTCGAGTTGTTTGGGCGTTTTTTGCTCTTGAATTATAGGAGTTTATTTCGGATATTAACTCATCAATTATATGATTTGCAAATGTTTTCTCTCATTCCATAGATTGCCTTTTCATTTTGTTGATTGGCTCTTTTGCTGTGCAGAAACCTTTTAGTTTGATGTAGTTCCACTTGGTTTTATTGCCTGTGCTCTTTTGGTTTTATTACCTGGGCTTTTGGTGTCATAGCTAAGAAATCATTGCCAAGACTAATGATTCCACTTATATGAAGTATCTAAAATTGTCAGCTCACAGAAGCAGAGAATACAATGATGGTTGCCGGGGGCTGGAATAAGTACTAGAGACCTGTTGTACAGCATAGTCCCTATAGCTAACAATACTGTATGGTGGGGGGTGGGGGGGGACAGAAATAGGTGAGGTAAAATAAATGACATAAGGATATGAAATGTACAGTGTGGGGAATATAGTAAATAACTATGGAATATGTTTGCAAGGTAACAGATCGTAACTAGACATATGGTGATAATTTTGAAATGTATAGAAATATTGAATCACTGTGCTGTGGAACAGGAACTAACATAGTGTTTTAGATCAATTATACTTCAAAAATAAATAAAGAAACTCATAGAGAAAGGGTTCAGATTTGTGGTTACCAGAGGCAGAGGTTGTGGGGGGAGGGAATTGGATGAAGGCAGTCAAAAGGTACAAACTTCCAGGGCTTCCCTGGTGGTGCAGTGGTTGAGAGTCTGCCTGCCGATGCAGGGGACATGGGTTCGTGCCCCGGTCCGGGAGGATCCCACGTGCCACGGAGGGGCTGGGCCCGTGAGCCATGGCCGCTGAGCCTGCGAGTCCAGAGCCTGTGTTCCGCAATGGGAGAGGCCACAACAGTGAGAGGCCCGCGTACCACAAAAAAAAAAAAAAAAAAAAAAAAGGTACAAACTTCCAGTTAAAAGATAAATAAGTACTAGGGATGTAATGTACAACATGATAAATATAATTAACATTGCTTCATGTTATATATGAAAGTTGTCAAGAGAGCAAATCCTAAGAGTTCTCATCACAAGGAAAAAATTTTTTTCTATTTCTTTAAGTTTAATCTATATGAGATAGTGGACATTCACTAAACTTACTGTGATAAACACTTCATGAGGTACATTAAGTCAAATAATTATGCTGTGTGCCTTAAACTTATACAGTGCTGTATGTCAATTATATCTCAATAAAACTGGAAGAAAAAGAAACGTGGAATGTAAAAAAATGAACAAAAACAACAAAAAACCCATTACTGTTTGGTAAACTGAAGAATGTCTTGAGAGGGTAGATCTCATATTAAATGTTTTTACCATAAGAAAAAAACAAAGGGACACAAGGAGCCTTTTGGAAGTGATAGATATGTCTACTACCTTGACTGGTGGTGATGTCTTCATGGGTGTAGGCATATGTCTAAACTCATCATACTGTATACATTAAATATGTGCAGTTTCTTGTATATCAATTATGCCTCAAAAAGCTGTCAAAAAGAGATCATTTTTATAATTCAATTTGTGTAACAATATTTGTTTTGGGAATGTGTACAGCCAATTTCACCAGATTATAGTTGAAAGAAGAGGTGGTTTATTTTATATAGATGTATTTTTATTTTGGGAAGGCTCTTTGCCCAATAAACATCTATGTTACACTTATTAAGAACTTTGGCAAACCTAAATTCATAGTCATCTACCAATCATTTCTTACTTTCAAGGACATTAAATCACTTTTAGAGTGGAAATGTTATCACATTGGCCTAAAAAATTCAAGCCACAGAATGGTGTGTCTGTCTGTCTGTCTATCTATCTATCTAGCTATATGATTTTGACTTTTTGCAATGTAGACTGCTCTGTAACTGGGATAAGGCCCTTAACTGTGTTTCCTGTTCGACTTTTGGTGACCTCATGTAACCACTCCTCATATTTACCATGTTTTTTAATTTCCATTTAAAGACGTAAGAGTATCGTAGTGAGTCTGCTAAAAATATTCATTGTGTGCCTATCGTGGTACAGATGCTTTCCAGGTGCTAAAAATCCTATGCTAAGGATCCAAGATCGACTCAGTCCCTGTCCTCAAGGACCTTACATTTCAGTGGGGAAAGCAGAAAATAAAATGCAAACAAGTGAGAAGATTTCTAGTACTGAAAATAATAAGAAGAACTAACATACTTTCAGGGAGGGTGACCAGGTGACCAATTTAGCCAAGGTGGTTAGGGAAAGCCTTTGTGGAAAAATGGTATTTGACTTGAGACTTGAAAGATGGGAAAGAGGCAGCCATGTAAATATTTGGGAGAAAAGTCATCCAAGCACAAGTCTCTCTTTATATATATATCAAAGTGTATACATATAGGATTGGCCAAAATGTGCATTCGGGTTTTTCCATAACATTTAATGAAAAACCCGAGTGCACTTTTTGGCCAGCCCAATATTTCTTATAATATATATTTCAAAGTATTTCATATATATTTATTCATATTTCAAAGTCCCTGGAACATAAATAAGAAATAAGCTTACTATGTAAGAAGAACCAGTTTGACTGGAGCACAATTAATGAGGAGGAGGGTGGAAGGACCTGAGAGTGGAGATACAGGAAGAAGCTACATCATATATGAGTTGTAGTCCAAGATAAGGAGTTTGTATTTTATTTTAGGTTTCATGGAGAGACGCTGGAAAGTTTTAAGCTATGAAGCACCATTATCTGATTGATGTTTTCACAAAATTATGGGAGGTGCTGTAAAGAAGACAGGTTGTAGGGGAAAATGAGTAGAAACAGGGAGACAAATTATTAGGGAACTATTGCAGTAGTCCAGGCGAGTGATGATAGTGACTTAGACTGGGATTTTCAAATCCAGCAGAAATGTATTTGAAACATTTTAAGTGTAGCAATATCTTTGGAAATAGATTTTTGGAGGTATGACAGGACATACTGATGGAAGGACCTGAAATCTGAAGGAAAGAGAAGAATCAAGGATGAGTCCTACCTTTTGTTTTTAGTCTCAAGAACTGGGTGTTTACTCAAAAGGAGAAGGGTTGGCAGGGAGCAGATTTAGAAGTAAAACCCTCTAAACCTATGTGGGCTCTATTAAGGTTGAGAAGTCTATTAGACTTTGCAAGTGGCAATGTGGAGTAGGGAGTTGTATATATTATATGATTTCTGAAGTTCAGAAGAGCAGTCCAGGCTGGAGCTATAGATATGAGAGGCATCAGTATATAGATTTGAGCTCATGGTACTGGATGAGATAGCTTAGGGAGAGTGTGTACAGAGGAAACAAGGGGTAAGGAAAGACCCCTGGGGCACTCCAACTTCTAAAAGTCTTATCCAGGAGGAAGAGCCAGCAAAGGAGACTAAGAAAAAGTGTCTAGTGCCATAGAAAACTAGATGATGATTCAAGGAGAGCCAAGTGCTGTTGATGGGTCAATAAAATTAGATCAGAGATTCCGCTATTGGCTTGGGCAAAATGTAAGCCATTGGTTTCTTTAGTGAGAGCTTTTTCAAGACAAAAGAGTTGAGTTCCGGAGTATAGATAAGTATGTGAAAGAGCACTTCAATACCATGGTTTGAAAAATAAATGAAGCAATTGAGCTAGTGAGTAGAGACAAATATTTGGAGAATTGGAACCTTTGAAGGAGAATAGAGAAATGGAGATTTTTTGCTTGTTTATTTGTCATGTTTTTAAGATGTGTGATAATGATGCATATTTGAATGACAATGAGGATGGTTC